>NC_083656.1:2992185-3592185 GCF_963576545.1 Limanda limanda | reverse complement strand
AATCTCCACATTGGCTCGGTTACAGCACCGAGTGTGTGTGTGTGTGTCTGTGTGTGTGTGTGTGTGTGTCTGAGTCAATGCAACAGCTAAGCTTTTAAACTATGCAAAC
The DNA here is from genome assembly GCF_963576545.1 of Limanda limanda. Lineage (NCBI taxonomy): Eukaryota > Metazoa > Chordata > Actinopteri > Pleuronectiformes > Pleuronectidae > Limanda > Limanda limanda. Next base: position 3,592,076 of record NC_083656.1, on the reverse strand, counting down.
CAGCAGATTGTTATAAAAGTAAAGCACACTGGATTAATCCTGTGTGGAAATAACTTATTCTATACGCTGAGCCGGGGAGGAACAATGAATTGGATTAGAGCTGGAATGATGCATGTCGCACTCATCGGCTGCAAAGTCACAATATGTGGAAAAGAATCTGTTCTCCGAGCGTCAGTCTGGACTCGAGCGTCGGCTGAACGTCTGAAATGTGGCGTCCGCTCAGCGGCACGTCCGACTCGACTGATGTGAAAGTGTCGGGGTAGATCGTAAGCTGATTTGAGGAAAGAGGAGGTCTCTCTCTCTCTCTCTCTCTGTCTCTCTCACACACATGCACTCTGATTTATACTTAAGCAACTCGGGGGTGATTTGCATAATATGCAAACAGATGGATGTGATTCAGTGGGCGGTTTGGCAGAGTGTGAGCGAGCCTGCAACACTTCCTGTCGGAGTTCTCTCTCTGGCACCGGCCGCCCTCGGACTCACTTCACACTGGGAGTCCTGGTAGTAGCTCTGAGAAGGCTGCAGCCGGGGACCCCTCACAAGTTAATCACCATTAAACCCCCCCCCATGGGAAGACCAATCCTTTTAGAGAGCGGGAGGAAGAGGGAAACAATCCAGTTCATGGAGACTTTTGCAAATGATTATTATTGTACTTCGGTTTGGCAGCGAAATATCTAAAAATAGTCAAAACTTCCTGGTTTTAAGTTCCCACAGCCGCGTGTGTTTAGTTCTGGGGTTAACAACTCAAACGTTATTTAAGTAAAACATACAAAAAGTAGAATTGGAGATGAGACAGTGTAAATCAGAGTCAGAAAACTCGTAAATAAATGTTCCTGTCGGGGTTTTAAATGAAAAAGCCTGATGGTGTTCAAAATCAAATCTGTCCCAAGCATCAGATACGTCTAAAAAGATAATGGACCATTTAACAAACAAAATTTTATCTGCGGGATGATTTATTAGATGTGTTCTGTCAAAGTTTTAGGAAAATATCAGTGTCATCAACCAAAATTTTGATGACATGATAAATGTGATTATTGGGTATCGGATCCTTTCTGGTACGTTGCATCGTTCCACCAAGTTTAGCGGAAATCCGTTCAGTAACTTCTTTCATTATCTTGCAAGCAAAAACTAGACAAACAACATAACCCCCTACATGTGGGAAACAGATATTTATTTTACGTGTTTTCATTTTTCCCTGTGAACTTACTTGAACCAGTCATTGCGCTAAGCTAGGCTAATTGCTTCCCAACTCCAGCTCCGCACAGACAGGGTGATCGTTGTCTCGGCTTTTTTTGGGGGTTGAAAAAAAAGGTTTATTTTGAAAAACATTGACAAAAAGAACAAGATTGTCGTATCACGGATTGTTTGCCGACTCAAATGAGGAAATTTGTCCTCCAGCACATTGCTCACAACATGTTTTTCTTGCCGTGGAAGGAAATGGGCAGACGTGCGATTGGTATCTTTCTCGGAACCGAACAAATAGGTCGAGTTCCCTGAACGTTACATGATTTTCTTAAAGAAACGTCCTCAGCCGGTGGAAACAGAAGCTTCATTCAAAGAGAGAGCCTGTGCTGACGTGAGGAAGTCAAAGTCTCCTCAGACACAACCGCTCCACTACTTTGTCAAACCCAACTTGCAGAAAGAATCACTGTGTGCACGGTCAGGCGAACTCAATAATCCATTACCAGCCTGGGATGAAATGTTGTTTTCGTCCTTTGATATCCAGGATGCGGTCATGGGGTGAAGGAACAACTTATATACTCTAATGCCTGTAAAAGCCACTCGTTGGGCCCATACCTTAATCTGCAGCGGCCATCTGCTGAACCTTGAAATCACTGGTGGACTTATTGGTGAGGCGGCGTGTTGTTGTGCCCTAAAGTATATCACAAGACCACAACCCATGTGTAGGCACGTTATGTTGTGTTATGTCTCTCTTCCACGGTTGTGAGAGTGAAGAGCAGAGGAGGAAAGTTGTGTCTCAGACTTTCCTCTCCTTCTTCTGTCCAATAAAGGTCCGGTGTATTTAATTTTCTTTCGATTTTTTTGCCCGTAGGATCATTAGTGAAGGAACAATACCAAAATAATTATTTGTTATAATTTGTGTTAGTTATTCAAATTTCGATTTTAACTTTGGTATAAAAGTTGGTTTTATCGCTCAGCATCAATTCTGGTGCTTCGTCTAATTCTCAATGTTTTTCCGATTGATTCCGAGCAGAAGAACGAAGACGCCTCTGAACCATCGACAGGAAAAACTTTATTTTCCTGTTGTCGAATCCTAACGTGAACCTGCTCCAGTCACTGTGGTGCACACGTCCTGTAACCGAGCGGGTAAATGGGTTTGAGTGCTGTCAGGTTTAACCCTGCCTCCCTGGCCCCTCTTATCTGTTCAGCCTGTACTGATGCATATTTATCCCTCATTGAGTGGCTGAGAGCTGGCTTAGCATATGGATTAGCCAGAGAATCAGATGCATGGCCACACCGAGAACAAGCGGGTGGGGCCGAAGAAAGATTCACCTCAGACTGGAGTCGGTGAAGGGATCAGCGGCTCAGTTGCGCCTCAGTCTCTTTTGGGAAAAAATCCTCCAAAATAAAGCCGTCCTTTTAAATGTCATTGGAGTAAATTATAAACTATTTGTCTTATTTCCTCTATCTGTAAGTAAAGTTCTACAATATTTTCTTGATTTCACATTTACCTGCATCTTTTGCCATAAAGACAGATGATGAATATCAACACGTACATTTACTTTGACCTTTTCTCGTCCGTGTCAAGTGGAACCGAGTCGTTGCAGATTTAATTCACAACCTCTTTTCCTTCTTCGTGATTCTTTTGCCGTGAGCTGTGCAGCAGATGAAACCTCTTGTACCGTGTGAGCTTGTGGTTTTGTTTCGAGCACTCAACTGTACTTTCGTGGCCTTTTTCATCCGTGAACTCTCCCCACACGGTTTGACATCAGTGTTGTGTAGGTGGGGAAAGAGGTTAGTGGTGTTCCGAGCCTCTTGTTGGGAACCGGGGCTGCAGCACGTTTACAAAGCACATCACTTGTAGGTGGGAGTGTCTTGTTTTGTCTAAGCTCATCAGAGTCTCCCTCCTATTCAGAATCACATCCACCCTCCTCCATGTTTGTTTTCCATGCAGATCTCCTGCCTGTGACTGTGCAATGTAGAAGAATCCACGGCTCTGTCAAAAATAATGAAACGCGTACAATTAAATTATAGAATCGATGTTTGTGTACAGTCGTGTAATTATGCTTTAGTTGGAACCAGCTGTCTCCAAAAGAATCTCAGTGGAAGAGAGAATAATAGAAAACATACGATAAGCTTGAGGTGAACTGCATTGAGAAGCTTCAAAGGGACTTTCTTAAAATCCTCTGATGGTATTTAAGACGTCGGAATTTGTTAAATGCCGAGAAGTTTAATGTAAAAACACAGACAAAGCATTGACCTGCGCAGCTTCTATCTTAGAGGCTTTGATTCGGGAGACGCTGGCAGGAGCGAGACTAAGAATCTGATAGCGAAAGGCCAACAATTCTGTTTCTTGCTTCTTTTTCGATAACGCCGTCTCGTCCGTGTGCGTCTGAGAATTGTTTCATTATTTTTCCCACTGTGCGATAGGAGTGGCCTCGTGTGTTAACAGCGGTTCTGTCAGGTGTGAGAACGTCGCGCTGCTTCTTGGCTGAATGTCATCTCATAATTACACAACCTGGAAAAAGGAGTGATCAAGCGTGCCAGAGACAATTACACCTTAATGATAATGCGTGAGTGTGTGTGTCTGTGTGTGTGTCTCTCTGCCGTAGCCGGAAGCTTTGTGTTTTTGGGTTGTGTGTTTGTCCTAAAACATGTATCTATGATGTATCTATGACAATTTAACTTACAAATGTCCTGTTGGATTGAATGAATGTCCAAAGGGTCAAAGGTCAAATTTATTGCAACAACAAAACTATAGTTACACTTGTCTGTGTGTGTCTGTCTGGCGTGGCCGGAAGCTTTGTGTTTTTGGGTTGTGTGTTTGTCCTAAAACAACATTTGTTATTAATTAGACGGTCAAAGGTTAAGGTCGCTCTACGGTCCCAGAAAACACGTCTTTGACCATAACTCGAGGATTATTGGTGTAACTACGACAATTTAACTCACAAGTGTCCAGTTGGATTGAAAGATGAATATCCAAAAGGTCAAAGGTCAAATTTACAGCACCAACAAAACTACAGATACACTTTTCTGGCCTTTATTCAACCCAACTATAGAACAGAAGGACTTCTGTATAAAAGCAGAGTACGGGTTTGATCAGGAGTGGATTCTGCACGCTCAGCACTGAGACATTACACAGACTCATCATCGTCCGTCTGAGGTGCGACTGCTAATTATTCACTCCTGCTGCCAGGACCGTGCAGCTTTGAGTGTGAGTGATTATGATATTTGTCTTGGCCACGCCAGCTGGTTAATGTGGCCTCAAGCCTTTATTTTTATGATTGTACTAAACAGCAGTAGCATGGAGAGTGAGGCAGCTAAGGAGGTGATGGAGGGAGAACATTCCTCCACAGATACTCGGGACGACTGGCCTTTGGAAACAAGGTTCATACTCTAAACTCCCAGTGATTCCTTTGGCCAGTCTAAGCCTTAAGTTAGACACTTCATTTGGCCGAAGGATTAGACTACTAAGCCTTTTAGTGGTAAGCTGGTCACATGAAAATCTAACAGCGGTTTGCATAGACAAGAAAACCTTGCACCTCCTTCGGGGGATTTTCCCCTGTTGAACTCCGGAGACTCCTCCCATGTCATCCCTGACTTGGCAGTCCATGCATCAGTGGCTATGTGGATTTCCTTGTGCTGGAGCTGCGGCTATCTGTGGGATTTGGCAAACTCCCGTCTCGCAGGATTTTCCTTTTTTTTGCTGCTGCTGCTGCTGCATGTTGTTCTCTCGCTGGCCGAGATCTGGAGGAATCACAGACTGTCTGTTCTGATTGCAGAGTTCCCCGTGACCTGTACGCTGGGATGAAAGCTGGGATCAAAAGTACAGACGCACCGGAGTGAAGACACCTGACCACCAAGGTAAGACGTGTGTTCACAGCCTTGTGTGTGTAAGTGTGTGTGTGTGTGTGTGTGTGGAGGTGTCTCTGTTTCTGCAGACACTCAATTAACTGTGAAGCAGCATGGATGGGATGTGCGAGTGTGTGGTGTCACCGAGTCAGAAGACTGGTGGGGAGGCGGGTCGGTTTTCTCTTCCCATACTGGGACGCCGTGTCTCATTTCCACAGGTGCAGATATCGGATTTTATTTTTTTGGGGACGGGGGCGGCGGGGGGGTGACAGGGCAGGAACAGCATGTATAGTGAATATGAGCCGTGTGCCACATACTGTACTGTAATGTACAGCTCGCTCTACTGTACACTCCGTCCACCTCCTTCAGGACTCAGACCCCCGAGTTGCACCAGTCAGCGCTCGGCTCCATGGGGGGGGTCATATAGGCTAAAAGTCCTCAAAGGCAAGTTCAGGCACTTGGCAAAAACCCCCTGGGCAGTTATTTCTGTCTATCGAGACCCAGCCCTCATCTACACGACTGAGGGAAGAGACAGAATACGGTTTATTCTCTTTACTTCTACTACACAGGTGCACAGATGTCACGGCACCGACATCTTCCTCCTTCTCCATCCTCAGTCGGTCGCCTCCTCTCCTCTCTTCGGAGCCTTAGAGCCAAGAATAATAATCAGCACACTCACCTGTGTGTGTGATTTCGTAATAACTGTAAATTAAAGTTAATGTCGGATGTGGAAATCAGAATGATCGGCAACAACGCGAATACTTTGCTATGCTTCCTGCTTCGGCTGTTTAGTAGCAGATGATTGGCCTGTTGGGACAGAAGGGGACACAACTGACATCTTTGTTTTCGTGCAGGATTCTTCTTTGTGTGTCTCTGTCTCTTATATCGTCTCCTCCGTTATCTCCCTCTGTGATGAACGTGCACTTTTCCCTGTTGCCGTCGCCGCTCAGACTCACGAGCTGTTCCCGTCTGACAGGGCTCACCTTCGCTTCGCAGCAGTTTGCATGTTCGCTGGTAATCCCCCTTTCACATTGCCTTTCCCCCCCCCGGATCGGTGCACCGACAAATGTGCAGCAGCTCGGGTTGACGTTGAGTAGCGTTTTAAAAGCCTCAGGAAACACAACCCTGTCATATTGAGATCTTTATTTCACTAGAAATACTAAATTTAGCTCTGCATGCTGGAGCCCCTATCAACACTGATGCAGATCCTTGGCAAAGCAAATTCTTTGCTCTGCGTTCTCGTTCACATGCAGCCTGCGTTCTAGCTCACTAACACTGGGAATGAACAAACTCCTACATGTATAGTATAGTATAGTAGCTTTATTTGTCAATTTCTTTACATGTACAGACATACAAAGAAATCGATATATCGTTTCCCACTCTCCCACGGTAAAACATAAAGTGCAGGGGGAACAACGGATAAGACAACAAGACATTTCCTAATTCTAAGTAAACAGATTTCATGGAAGACGTATTTCTCCATGTTCTTCTCTGGTATTTAAACTATGTAGATGATGTAGATTCTTTAAAATGCGGGAAATATCTGTTGAAGAATATCTGCAGTATTTGACCCTGGACTATGACTTTCTAGGGTTGTAGCCAAGTCAATGTTCAGAATTTTTTATTGAGCAACTAAATGTGAGTCTACAAGCAAAGATTATTGAACAAATACTGGAAAACACGAAGTTCACCTCTAATTTCAAAGTGATATTGAAGAGGGACGCTTCCTCAGTCGTCTTTGTCAAAGTAAAACCACGATCTGGCAGAGAGACCCGTCTACAAGTTTCCTCGGATCCAAAATAGAACCTGGCTCGAGTTATAGTTGCTGAACAATTTAGCAGTGAGCGTTTGTAAGAAAGGAGCAAGCGCTTGACTCCGGATGAAGAGTCTCCTCCGGTCAGAGGGATGAGAGGAGAACTCCCGACGCCCTCGTGCTCCTCCGGTGGCTGAGAGAAGAAGAAGAAGAAGGCTGAGCCGCTCCCTGCCCATCTGTCGTGCCCAACAGGGGAATCACTTTCCCGCCCTGGCACACGCTCTCACAAACACAGACGAGTGCAACCCCTCCCCCCCCAAACCCTGGGCAACCATTCACCGCAGCGAACACAAACACGCGCGCACATAATCAAATGGACAAACATGTACAAACATCCACGTGCGCTCGGCCGCAGACGGATACAAGCACTCACTCTCTCACACGTTGATACACAGATAATCTGACACGACAAAAAGAAAAAGCAGGATAGACAAACCGTGCGTCGGCTCAGAGCCAGCAGCCGAATGACTTTTTTATTTTCTGACAGTTTGCCTCGCCACCTGGCCGGGTGTAATCCCAGCGCCAGCTCTCGTGCTAAACTGCTGTTTCAATTTGAGGGAATTGAATTCCTCGTGTGGCCGTTCAACCCCTGCCCGCCTCTAACTGGAAGGAGTAATCTTCATGGCCGTTCACTCTGTGCAGAGAACAGACGCAACGAGACCATTACAGTCCGAGGGGTCGTGTGCTCGAGCTGCCGCTGCATCACCGTTGTCTCCTTTTCTATTAGACACATCCGAACAAGCATTTTTCATGATGAACAATAAACTAAACTTGATAACCGGCCCTGAGGCTCTTGAACGAACACACAGGATATAGACGTGGCAATTTGGTTTTTTATTCTGCAGCGAAAGCCGGGGATTAATTCAGAAAGGCAATTAGCCGGCGTGCTGCGAGGAGGATATTTCCTGGAACAGAGGAAACAATAAGTGAATAATGACTCTGACTAAAAACCAGGGTGAATTAGTTTGTCTTTTGTGCAGCTGAGCTTGTTGTCGTGTTACGATACACGGCCTCACCTGCGTCGTAGCCGGGAGGCGAACGTGTCTCTCTGCTGTGAGAGGCGAGTGCCGCACGGTGTGTTATTGTCGTGCAGGCTCAACAAGGTGCAGCTGTAATGTTAGCTTGCAGCTCTGCAGAGATCGAGTGGGTGGTATTTTATGAAAGCGTGCGGTTTCTTGGACAGTTCTCTCATTGACTGAAAGGAAGTGGGTTTTTTTTTTTGCCTCCTCTCAGCGAAGCACAGAATGTTCCTCTTTTGCAGCTTTTGTCTGATACGCTTTCGTTTCATTCATTCTTGTGTTATCGCGTTAAGGCTGTTCGGGGTCAGACTGGAGGCTCGAAAGTGCAAACCACAGTCGGCACAGAGGAGACAGTGTTTGTGTTGTAACGTTGTGTAACATTGTTGCTGGTTATGCGCGATCACCTCTTGGAGCTGGGTAATACTTTGGCTCTCAGCCCATGCAGAGGACAAAGGTAAACCCCAGATCTGTATCACGGCTCCAAAGGTTGAGTGTGTTCGTAGTTGACTTTTTAAAATCAGATTTCTATGTCTTGATCTGTAGATGGAGGGCGGCACGGTGGTACAGCGGGCGGCTCGGTGGTACAGCGGGTGGTCGCCCATCATGCTTCTCGGCCAATGGCAGCTGGGATCGGCCTCAGTGGCCTTCCCATTATAAGCAGTGCAGATAAATTGACGGATGGAAATGCAGACTGAGCGCCTGCTCCCTTAAAAGGTGCCAGTTGAGATGGTTCTGGCCTCTTATCAAGTGTCCCCACTCGTGCACCTTCTGGTGGAGGTTTCCCCGGGCTACCCCCCCACTGGGAGGAGTCGCCTGGGCAGACCCAGAACCCACTGGATGGATTACAAGTCCCATCTGGTCTGGGAAACACCTCAGGAGGATCTGGGGGGCTTAGCGGAGAGGAGGAGAGGGAGGACTGGTACCCCCCCGGTCAGCAGCAGATTGATGGACGTGTAGATTGATCTTTGACTAATCCACACGTTACGTTAGGCTACTGCAGACGTCTGGATAAAGGATGTACAACAGTTAACAGTTAATATGGGCTCTGCTCTATTGCAGTCATGGCACAGAATTCATAAGAAGGATGTTGTTTAGATAAAGGACATTTCCCAACACCACTTCATGAGGCTTCCTGTGCTTCTTTAACGCCGTTGGGCTTGTCAGTCACTTCCGTCTGGTTCATCAGCAGCCAGAACCTGTTCTTTTACACCCCCCCCCCATGTAGATATACCCCGTGGAGTTTCTCATAAACAAACAGACGTGTTAACATTCTGTGCTTCTCATCAGAACACATGTATCCTCGAGGCCTCGCACAAGTACTGAATGTATTTCTTCCCATATAAAACATTTGGAAAGCTGATATTCAGATGTATTAGAACCAGTCTCCTCCTCCTCCTCCTCCTCCTTCACTTGCTGCTGTCGCTTTGCCTTGTTTTTTTTTGGCCTGTGATCAGTCGGTTGGTGAAGAAGCAGGAAGCTGGAGCCAGGGAATGTGCATCGAGATGATTCTGTCGATATTTTGTTTGTTAATCCTTTTTTTTGTTATCTCCCTGGGATCTAACGCAGGCGGTTCTATAGATCCTTGTGTTTGTCCGTCCTTCCATCTGTAAGCATTTTGTTTCTTGAGCAGAACTCAAAAAACTAGAATGGAATTTTTGTATGAAACCTCAAATTTATGTTAAACAACCGGTGAAGTGCCGCTTGATATTAAGGGTTTTATGATATTTTATATTTCTGTATTTCCATTGCAACGACATGTCAACTGAGAAAATACCACAAAGCACTCTGTGTAAATATATAAATAAATATACATATGCAGGGATCGACTTGTTTTCACTGGCACAGATTTACAGGATTATTTCAGTGCTTATGTGATTATTATACGATCTAAATAGATATAATACTTCAGCACTTTAACGTGAACCTTTCTGATTTGTGTGAGCGGGTCTTCATCACTGAGGGAAATGTTACGACTTTTCATAACAGTGATGATGGAGATTTATCCTGATTTGCTCCAAAATTCAATGGCTTCTTTTGAATCATTGTTCTAAGTCATGATATCAGACGTAACAATCTGTCGGTCTCTCGTTGTAGAAATCCACATTCTCAGTTTCAAAGAGTCACGTGTTGAACCTTCACGCAAACCGTCAGAGGCGGACGGCAATAATAAGAAGCCGTGTTCCCTTTGAAGATTGACATTCATTTTAAGTCTTCAGCCGCTCAGAGGACACAGCTTCACTGCTTGTCTACAGAACTGAATCCCTCTTTGAAAGTGTGTTTCTCCTGCTGCGAGAGCACTTCCTTTCATCGCTCAGATGTTGCCGTGGGTTTCAGGCCACGACGGAAGGGGAAAGCATCAGATTTTGACATATTGATTAGAGCCTGTGTCGTGATGACAGCTTGAAATGTTTGCTTTGCCCCTGAAAATCTTCCCCGGGCCCGTTGGCTCCTGCCTGGTAACCTGTGATCACAGCTCAGACTGAAGTTTGTATCCTTGTTGCATGTCACTGAAGTTCTTCATCAGCGCTTCTGAGTCGCTGGCCGCCGCCGCTCCTGTCACTCGGCCAACTGCATATCACGGTGTGAAACAGATCTGATTGTATCGGGCGCTCTCCGGTTGCAGACTCACAAAGAACGACTTCTTCCAGCGAACCAGACTGGACGCCTTGTTCTGAGTTCACAGGTTTCACTGTGAGCCCTTGTGTTCTGACAGCACAGTGACCAACACGCTGACAGGAATACCAATATTTAAAGCTTTGACATTTCAACACAGTTACACAGTTTGAACAGGTACATCTGCTGCTGTGGGTCTGTATACAGATCAGCTCTCTTATCCTCAAAGCTGTGTGGAGCAGAAGGTTTACAGAGACAGTGGCTCAACACAGAGACGTGACCTGTCACCTAACGGCAGTGAGGTTATTGAGTTTACAGCGATTTCTAATCAAACACCATGATAAGACTTCAGATACACACGTTAAAGAAACACATTACATAACAGTTGGAGCGGCCTGTGTCCGTCAAGCGATTCCATTTAACTGTTCCTCACTTACAGCTCAAGTGCATATATTACTGTTTGTGATAATCCATCCTATCTTGAGTAATGGCATCAAAAGAGGTAATTATGTTGCCTCGTGTGTGTTGTTGCTTGAGTAATGAAATAATGGAAACAACGGTTAAATCTATCACAGTAGGTAAAGTGCTGTTCGAGTCGATAAATGTATAATCCCATCGTTAATTAACAGTTTAGATGATGGATGAAGCGTTAATGTAAACCTGCAGCAATTAATCTAGGACTTCATCAATCTGTGTCAGATTTCATGCAGAAATATTAATCCTTCTAGTGGCTCCAACTTTTAATTTTAGTCCCAGATATGTGACCGATCATAAAGCATTTGTAGATCTGTCCGTGGGTTCTCAAAACCCCTGAAGGACATTTCCACATATCTTTTTCTTGCCATTTTATAGATCAAATAATTTAAGTTATGAACAAACTTTCCTCAGATTGGTTGAGTTAGTATTTACAGTATTCACCCTGCTGTTAATCGAGGCTCGTACATCGTGAAGCGGTTCAACGAGTTCTCCAACAAAGAGACAACAATCCGGCTCCTTTATCGCTGCATCTCCAAAACAATCCATAAGTTCTCTTTATGATGTGACCGCTCCATCAACAGCACGTCAGTGTTTTCCAAAACTCTTACGAACGACCGTGACACAAAAAAGAAAAGAGTCATGCAAGCGTTTCCTGATCTGCTGGTGAAGATCGCTGAGAAGATACGGAACATCATGTTCTCCCTCCCAACAAATGTGTTTATTGAATTATCGAGAAACTATTTCAATAAATCTCTAGTCCCAAAAAACAGGACGAGTCACAACAAGGCCCAGTTTAATCACACTGTGCTTTGGAAAAACACACAATGCATCTTGAGATAACGGAAATTTAAACACATAAGCAAACAGAGATAATAAAAAATACCTTTTGATGTCGGCAAATATGATTAACGGCAAATGTACAGACGTCACGATCGCGGTCGTTGTGAAAGCAAACAGCGATGAGCTCTCTCTGAAGTATGAAGTGTTTCTGCTTCTAATAATTATGGGTTTGTGTTTCCAACCAACTGTCACCACGTCGCTCTGACACCTTGTCGCTGACTCATCTCCAGAAGCTGGATTCTTAAAGCGATCGTGCGTGTGTAACTAAAAATTAAAAAGGGTCAAACAAACTAGGATGTTCGATTCATTCCAGGATGAGAACAAATCTGAACTGTGGACTCTGGTCTCCTCTCTCTGGTCGCTCATGTGAACACAGTTTAGTCTAAATGCTGAAATCCTTTAAAGTGGTTCCACTTCTGGATCTGCTGGAAGATAGAAAAGCGATTTTTGTGTTTGTTTCCCCCAGCTCCCTCTAACGCACATATAAGGACCTTCTGTTATTTCTTACATTACAATTTTGCTTCTCTCCCCCTGCGACCCCCCTCCACCCTCCCTCCCTCGGCTTAATCTCTCCCCGAGGCGGTGTCAGTTGAGGCTCAGAACAGGTGCAGCAGGGAGTGATAAGAACACACAAAGTTCCAGCTCGCACAGTTGCCCCCCCCCTTCCCCCTTTCCCCCCCGCCACATTTTATGTATGTAATATACAGTCCGGTCTGCCAGCAGCGCCGCTCATCCACATGCAAAAGGAAAAAGAACAGGTTCAAAGTTCTGGAGTGGGCCAGACGCCTCCTCTGGTCGTGCTCTCCCCTCCTGTCAGGGTTCAGCTCTATAGGATCATAGAGAGAGATAACACGTATGGCTCAGACCTCACAGGGTCTCTCACCTCGAGCTGAGGACAGAACGAGCTGCGTGTCTGCTGCTTTACAAGTTTAATGAGTTACACATCAGGCCGGATAAGCAGCCGCTGTACAGTATAGCTCGTTTGAAGAGGAAAGTGGGTCATTCGGTTGCACATGCATTGAGGGAGCACAAGTAACAAGCAGTGTGTGAGTGTGTGTGTGTGTGTGTGTGTGTGTGTGTGTGTGTGTGTGTGTGTGTGTGTGTGTGTCTGCGGTGAGTGGGATCTGATAGTGTGAACTGTGCCGAGCGGTAATCTCCACGGAGGGGGAATGGGTTTTAAAGAGTTGGTGTTAATTTCAAAGCTGCCTTTCCGCCCCAAGAAAGAAAGGCCGTCTTTGTGGTCACGGGCACAATCGAGAAAAAAAAAACAAAAGCTATGAATATATCCAGCATGTTTATAACATCCAATCTGCTGTAAACACAGGCACAGAGCAGTGGATAGAGCGAAACATTTCCATAACCAAGACCAGAGCCCTTCTCCTCCTGTAGGGGGGGGGGGCAAGGAGGAGGAACATAGGACGGGACAGAGGGCAGGAATGGACGGAGAGTGGTGGGCAGTTTTGGAGAAGGGCATTCCAGCTCTTTTGTTGTTTGGCCACAAGTATTCCAGTCGCTCCTACTCCTCCGCCGCCGCACAATCCACGTGAACTTTGGAGGACTCCAGTGAAGGCGGGGGGGAGGGGGGAGGAGTGAGGAGTATTAAAACGCCCGGGGTTAGAGGAGCGCTGGCTGGCTGGCTGGCTGGCACGCTGGACGCTCTCTCTCAGCTCTCCACGTGGTCCCAACCTCGGCTCGATCCACTCGGCGCTCGGTCTGGTTTGAGTTTGACGCCGGCATGTGGAAGAGTTTCGGGGGGGTTTCTGTCCCTTTACATGCTCGCTATTAAAGACAGACCGAGGGAAGAGGCCATTCGTTTAGAATAAGGGGGGTTGGGGGGGGGGGTTGGGTGCAGTTTTCTGCAGATATAAATGTGCACACACACAAACCACCTCCCCCCAGCCGCACAGCTGAATGTGTGCACAAACATGTACAGTATGTTTCCCCCCCCCCCTGGAACTCCTCTTCCAGCAGGTAGAGACGGGACGGGCGCAGGAATGCATCGGTCTCCTTCTTGTGTTTGGATGAGTTCCAGATCAGTGAGCCGTGATCTACACCTTCTCATTAAACATGTAATTCTGCAAAACTTGGTTTGGGACTGGTTTCAACATGCAACGACTACTTAGAGCCATACCAGGACTTTTTCTTTCTTTCCCCTGCATGACTTGTGAGCACACGGGTCCCGTGTTCTCTGTAAACTCACACCTTGATTCAGCTCGGTCGGTGGACGGACGTTAATTGAGCGTGAGCTTTACTCTCCTGATGGGATGTCATTAATAATTTCCGAGCGCTGCAGGAGGCCAGAGATATGACTCATTTTATCTGGCATGTTGGTCTCAGATGACTGGTGAGCTCTCATTCTCTTCCCAGCTTTATTTACCTCGATTACATAAATTGCCCACGTGCCTTCTGGCAAAGCACCTCGTGTGTGAAACCCAAGCCAAGTCTGTCAAGGTGAGTTTAGCTGAAACTCTGCCAGTGTGGTTTGACTCACACCTCTCTCTGTGTGTGTGTGTGTGTGTGTGTGTGTGTGTGTGTGTGTGTGTGTGTGTGTGTGTGTGTATGTGTGTGTGTGTGTGTGTGTTGGTCAGAGAGACCTGCGACTCGTATTTATCTTTCCCTTGGATTCGAATGCCGGTTGAACCTTATGCACTAAAATTAAACAGCTAAATATACATGAATTTAAAATGTCTAACCTGTAATGTTGTGTTTTAGCCAGAAATAAAGACTCAATATTCAGAAAATATGCCGTCTCCAGCTCCTCATCTCCAAGCAGGAGAAACAGTCTCAGTAAATAATCTCAATTTAATCTTGAAACAAATCCTGCAGCCCTCTTCTTACCGTGAACACCTGACACACTTGTCCTTTATATCTGAGTACAGTGAGTGTCCCAGGTGGTCGAGTGGGTTGGCTGTTCATGCTGTGAGGTTGGGTTTGAGCCCTGGCTCCTCCCGCATGAGACATTTTAAAGTGAAGTCGAGCGAAGATACTGAACCTGTGAAAATTACTCCTGCTGCTTGTTTGCGGGTCAACATAAGGTAAGCTGTCGGGTGACTGTTAGAGCAACCTGCTGATTATTATTTTTCATTTATTTTATCTTGTGTTGTGGAAAATGTCCCAGTTCAAGATGTTGTCTTTCAATCGTTTGTTTTGTCAAGTTAACAATATTCGAATAATGACCTGGAACAAGTGAACTTGACCTAAAGAATATAAATCAACTGATAACTTCAACCTAAATAATGTAGAATAATATCAACAAACTAAAAAAGTGCATTCACTGATTCAGGTCTTGCTTTGTTGTTTGTTTATATATTTGCTGAACTCTCTACAAATCATTGGCTTGCTGCAGGTTTTCATTTAGTATGATTTGTGCAGTGATGCATTCTTACACCACGTCCTGGGGTGAATGTGTGTGTGTCTATTTACGTCTTCATTTGTATGGCATAAGTGTGTAATTGTGTCCTTGAGTGGTGTCGGCGTGTTTGTCACGTCTGTGTGTGTGTGTATCTTTGTCTATGCGTGCATGCCCAAGGCTGCAGGAGTCCATTTAAGTACAGTGTATGTCTGTATATGTGTTGCTGCGTGTCACTCCCCCCCCCTGTCTGCAGCACTCTCTGTGCCCCCCCCCCTTGCATGTGCATGCCCGGGGATGTGGTCAGGAGAGGCCTGTGTTTTATGGAACATACTGTACTGAGCCGCGCCACTGCAGTAAAGGTGCTATAAATAGAAGGTGCTGATAAAGAGGAAGAAAAAAGGGACTCGGTGTGAAACCGACTCACCGAGCCTGTTAGAGCACTGAGCCGCTCGCTGGAGGATGCCTGCAAGTCCAAGCTGAGGGAAAACCACGCTGCACACACCAACCTGCAACCAAGGACAGGATTAAAAACCACAACTTTCTGATTTATGTGTTTACGCAAAGGGACTTGGGTTTCAGGTCTTGATGTATTTTTATGATTTTCACCGGGGAAGTAACTCACAGGCATATATAGGTTAACCGTGCTGACACAACCATGGAGGTCTGACGGAGAAGCACAGCACACGTTCCTCATTGTGTCTAGAGGAACATGTTGGTGTAACGTGTGTTAGTGTAGAAACATGTCAAAGGGATGATGAGGTTGGGTTCTTCCTCAAATCCATGTGATTGTAGCCGAACTCTCCAGTCGTCGAGTTAGAACACGACCCGACATGGACCCTTAGAAACTCACCCAAACCCAACAGGCACAAACAGACCCGTCCCCATGGAGATCTTTCCCTACCCATAAATCTTTCATCATAAGTTTCAATCCCGGACGTTATCTTCTTCTATCTTTGCAATATGCTGCGATTGGGTAAAAGATCTTTGTCTGTTTTGAGCTCCTGATTGTACGTTTGTGGATCTCGTGAGTAAATTCTGACTGTTGCGTACATGACTAAATAGTTAAGTGGCTTTTCGAGTCTGTTATGTTTGTGGCATAATCTCGAATGAATGGTTTTCTGGGTCACGTTCACTCTCTCCACCATGTTTGTTTCTGTTCCCTCTCCCACTTGCATCCAATCACTGTGGAAAACTATCACCGTCAAATCGAGAGCATGATTAAAACAGATGCACAGTGCTAATCTGCAGACCTTCCGACCTGTTTGGAAGCGAACTGCAGAAAAGCCGGATCTACAACGCAGGTCTGACTTCAGTTAACGAGCAGCAGTCGCTCTCCTGCGCCTCACTCCTCACACCCCCGACTCTCACTTCAGAAATCTCTCGTGATAAATGACAGAGAATAATGTGAAGCGACACACCCACGGATTGAGGCCAGATTAGTAACTGGGACTCGACTCTGGTTCCTGGTTTCTGGTACAAGAGACTGTTCTGATTCTCAAGGAACCAATCGGATCATACTGCAAACTCAATAACTACCAGTTAATCAATGCTAAACACCCATCCATAATTATCTAAACAACCCTAACTGGCATTGGGCAAAAAGCCGGGTTCACCCTGGATATGTCGCTGAGGAATCGCAGGCCTGCAGACGCACAACCATCCACACGTATCGGCCATTAGGGCGAAGCTGAAACACCTGGAAGAAACATGCAAACTCCTCACAGATTGTTGATCATTCATCAGAGTGTCGTACGATGTCGATTTCCATGTGTTTACTTGTGTGTGAGCTGCGGAGAGAGAGAGAGAGAGCTGCAGGAAACTTCCTGGTGAATCTTTCACCGAGGCTGGTTTTCCGGCGGGTGAGCATGAGAAACGAGAGGAGGCTTAACCCCGGTGGTGGGTGACTCATTCTCAGGAGGAGTTTAGCAAGTTCTCAAACAAATTGTTTGCCCTCTGAACCAAAGGGTTACAATATGGATTACACCGATGAATGAAGGAAGGGAACTTTGTTTGCTTAGCCTAAGATAAAGGTGGAATGCTTATAGATGGAAGAAAGGACTTGTAGCTCATAGACGTATCGTTGTTTAACTCAAGTCTTTATGCCTTAGACAAATACTTAATTAGGCTTTTAAATACATTAACAAAGGCCTATAATAGGCTGCACACTTTCCAAAACGTATTTACCCAGAAGTCATATCACTTGAATGAAATGAGAATCAATTAGTTGAATTCTCTCCTGAGCGTCTCTCAGGCTGAATCAGTCTCAGTCCTGGTTCTTCAGACTGTGTGAAGAACCGTAGATGTTTGGATTTCCCCAGGAACCTGAAGCTTGAAGAGTTTACACCTCGTCCTCTCACTTTTATAAACTTCCACGTTTTTTCTTTTCCTGTCTCTGACTTCTGTCTCATTTTCCCTCTGCTCTGCTTTCTCTCTCCTGGACCCTGATCTGCTCTCATACCCTGCTCTTCTACCTTGGGTCATAGCTGCAAAAACTACTCCTTCAAATATCTCTTTTATATCGACATGCAGCGATGCACACGAGCTCATACACACATGTGACTCTCCGTCTGGCTCCCGGAACACACTGCACCCCCAATGTTCCCATTTGGAAATCCCCCATTTCCCAGCGTCTTGTTTCTCCAGCATGTCTACGCTATCTCTCTCCCCCTTTCTCTCTCTCTTTCTCCAACACACACACACACACACACACACACTCGGTTATTTTATATTCACCACATTCCCTTTTTTCCTCTCCTCCTCCTCCTCCTCTGTTTCTTTCTTTACACACCAGTTCTGGGCTTGGTTTTTATGGCCGGCCCCCTGCTTACTGTGTTCCTTCAGGAATTTTGGCCCGTGTTCAAAAATCCTAAATCAACTGCAGACTGTTACAGCGCCCGGGGCCCCTTCGCTCGGCGTCTGTCACCCCACATGTTGACCCCCGGGAGTGTTTGTGTGTGCGTGCAGAAAGAGAGCTGACAATCAGACCTCTGACAACCTGTCCCGAGACGACAGGAGCTGTTTCTGCTGACTGTTGGATCGCTCTCCCCTCCTCCCCTCCTCCCTCTCCCCTCCTCCCTCTCCCCTCCTCCCTCTCTGCTACCTCTTTCCTTTTCGCTCGTTTGCTTCGTTTCGTCATTACCTGATGAATTGTCCACAACACTCTCCCTCTCCTTTCAGAATCAGAATCAGAATCAGAAGGTATTTATTGCCAACTAGGTTTAAACCTACCTGGAATTTGCTCTGGTTTTTGCTGCATACAATGAACATAGAAACATAAAAACACAATAAATACACCACACATAAGAAAAACAATAATAATAATTAAAAACAATATATATTTACTCACTATTTGCTTCTTATTTACTGACTTTTTCTAGTATTTATACAAGGTAGCATTTATTTAGACAAACATATCTAAATAAAAATATATAAAAAGTGAATGCAAAATGCAAAAAGCAAAACAGTGAACAGTGTCAAATTGCAATATGCTATGTAATGCAGCATAATATATATAATATAATAATATATTATATCACACTGAAGTTTGCAGCCCCGAGTTTAAATCTCTTTATTTCTTTCTCGTATTGAGCGTGATGCTTCGAGTTCATCGGTTTATCACAAGTTACATCTTTGGAATCATTTTTCAAAACCGGCCCACACAAGAATATTAATCTGGCATTAAAGTATAGCAATTCAATTAAAGCTTGTCCTTGGCCCGGTGGATAAATCCAGGGAAGGAAGTTAACAAGATGAAGAACAAGGTAAATCTCCGGTTCTCACATTCAGAGCAGCAGAGGTAAAGTGTTTCCCAGACTCATGAATTATCCAGCGTGTATTTTTTGTGTAAACTAGTTTCTAGCCTTGCTGTTATTTAGGGCTACACATCTTTTTGCTTTTAATCTCAGTAAGAGTGTTAAATATTCAGGAGGTCACCCGGCCTCAGAAGGAGCGTGCACCACTTTTGTTTGATATATATTTTTCTACACGTGCGTCACTTTGCATTCGGCAGCCTAGATCTAGTTTAGACTCTTTTCTAGTTTTTGTCTTTTCTCGTGCAGAGTTTACACCCGGCTCTGCTTTTCCTTTTGGATGAAAAGAGACGAGAGTAAAAACCCCCAACCCCCCCCAAAAACAAAGTCAAGTGGAAAAAAATTTGTTCTACAGATGTCGTCTGTCTCGGAGCCAAAGGCTTAGCTGGATCTCGGATTGCTTTCTCTCTCTCTGTCCTTCCTGTCCTCGGAGGAGTCGGCCTCCTTCCACCTCTGCGTGACCCTTCTGTCTCAGTCTCTCATCCCCTCTGTCTGGCCCCGACACGCCCATTAACAATTGGCTTTAATTGTTTTTATTGCATTTGGCGTAGTGCGATGCTAAGTTCTGCAGAGCCGCCCCCCCCCCCTGTCATCGGTCCCTGTGCTGAGCTTTAATGTGGCTTTATTTACACAGAACGGAGCATGTAGAGAGCTGCTCGAGATGCATTCAAGTGTTCTGGATCATGTGTGAGCGCCCGGCTGACAGCCTGCTGCACATTAGACCCGTGATTTACTGAGTCTGTCTGTGGCGCCATCCTTAACCCCTTCTGCCCGGACCCGTCCTGCACCCCCACTGCAGCGAGCATCTCTGCTATAGTCCATTGTATCTGGTCTGGATCAGATTTACAGTTTGGTGGCTCCTCTGAGGGCGGGGTGGGGGCAGGGGGGGGGGGTGAACACATGTGCAGAGCGGATGTGTTGTCTTGCCTGTTCGCTGCCCAGGCCAGCTCCCTCACATCTCGCCAGTTCTCTCCATGTCATGTTCCAAACTGGAACCGAAATATTGTTCATGCTGTTTTTGTGTTGCTGCAGAACGTCACCGTGCATGTTAACACTTAGTCCAGTCCGGAGAAATTCTGTTCACAGTAAAGCGGGAAAACTAAAATGAATCTCAGCAGAGTTTATATCGTCACCGAGGACCAACAGGCCCCTGATGAAACCACGTTTAAATTCACGAGATCCAGGTTTTTTTGTTGGATCTTCACCGAATTTCACAAATTCATAAATCAGAATTAAAAATCACCTCTGTGGTGGTTACGTTTTAATTCTGGATCTTCATACGGTTTTAGATTTTTTATCTAGATTCAGTGGTCACATTACTCATTTAATTTAATGGCTGTGCAGAAATGTAATGTGACACAAAAAGGCCTTTGAGATTGGAAGGTTGGATTAGATTTGTGTGTGTGTCTGTGTGTCTGTGTGTGTGTGTGCGTGTGTGTGTGTGTGTGTCTGTGTGTGTCTGTGTGTGTTAACAAGCTCTCTGTCAGTGCACGTCCTCTGTGACACTGACACTGGTCTCTGCTCTCAGCTGGTAAACCTGCACTAATCCCTCTGTCCCTCATCTCCCTCTGTTCCCTGCTCTCAGTGGATGTAAAGGAAAGTGTGTCTATTCAGTCTGAGCTCATCGGAAGCCGAACACCGTTTAAACGACCTCCTCTCACTTGTTTGGGAAATCAAACTATTAGTATTATTTCCCATTTTTCAAACTTGAAAACTCATCCAGAGTTGTTATCTGACACAATGAGCTGGAGCGCCTGCAGTGCAGTCGCACTAAAGAGCTGCTTGCTGCAGTGTGTTGTTTGTGGGCATCGCACACAAAGCTCGTCTGTTTCAAAGTCTCCAAATTATTCAGCTATTCAAATCGCTCTGGTGTTTGTGCTCATTGACGACTGTTTCCCCAGCTACAGAAACAATTGACAAATCAGCGCTTTGTAGGTGGGATAGAGAACGGCAGACATCATCGTCCTACATGAGCAGCTACGTAATTTACATTCATGAAAAATGGTGACCGCAGGATCATTCTGAGTAAAATGCTTTTAGCACCAGCCTCCGCACCTTCTGTGTCCTCTCTGTTCTGATTGTTAAAAAATTCATGAATAAACAACTTATTGAAATCCCACGAGGAAGCAGGAGAACCCAGAACCAGCTGGAGACCCGGTGATCAGCAAACATTGGCCACAGATACAAATCCACGTTCATCAGATTGGATCCTGGCATTGAGCTACAAATCTTAAAGAAACACAATACAACTATTTACCGAAAATAGCATCTTCAAAAATAAGTTTGATGGTTCAGTGACTTGGAATTTGGAGAAAGGTCATAAACAAGCAAGTGGGAGAGCGATGTTAAACTGTAGATCAGTTAAAAAAGACTCAGGAGTCGTTTAAAACCTGCGTTTACCTCAGAAAACTTTTATAATATGAAGAATTCTGAGCAGAGTTCAGTGGATTTGTTGGCGAGGCAGCTCCTAGGGTCCAGGAAGCCGGGGATTCTGGGTAATATCCAGTTCGGTTGTGTTTCAGAACTCCACTCAACTCATCTATAGACTGACAAAGTTACATAGTGAAGCTTTAACACTGTTGTATATGTTTGATTGTGATTACAAACAACAGTTATTCATCACTTCTGCAACTTCTCAGAAACTCAAACTAATTCTGTCAATGCATAAGTCACATGCTACTAATTAGATCATTATAAATCAGGGCAAAACAACACAATCAACACCCTGACATGAGTGAATAATGTGAAATCCTCTTACATCACCGTCGGTGTTGTTGCATCACGCAGTCCCCCCCCCCCCACAATGTTTTCCAGGCCTGTTTGCTTGTTGACACGTGTCTTTGAATAACCGGCTGTATGTTAACATGTCAGATTCTCTACAACAGACCTGACTCGCTTCAACATTCTTCCGCTGGCGACTGCTCATAATACTTATTTCATATATCTTCAAATGACTACATCAGCTCTTTGATCTGCCAGTGCACAATCTTTCTTAAAAACCATTATCAGATGTGGAGGCTACAAGCAGAGAGAGAGAGCAAAGCAGCGGGTTTTCCTGATCCGAGTTTTAAAAAAGCGACCGGATCTCTCACTGTATATAAATGTTTCCAGTTTATCACAGATTTGATCGGCCGTCACACGGTGTAGCTGACACGTCTCCGGTTCTCCGGCACAAAGGACGAGCGTACAGTTACTCCATAAGGAGCGTGTCTCTGTCGGGGGAAACACGATCCGGCCAAAACATCCTAGCTCATGTGTTGAGCCATCAATTATGTACAATGTGAACGGCATCACGTTTTATGTAAGGCGGGGGTTCTCGATTTTAAGTTTGGCTCTGATGGTTTTATACATAGTCATCATCCTGCGTGCCTGGAAGCAGGCGGTGGTTTTTTGAATCTGTCTAAAAACACATGGTCGGATTTGGGGAATATTAACTTTGGAGCTGATTGGTCTAAAGGTCAATGTCAACAAAATATCAACAATAGTCCAGTTGTCATTTTCCCTCTAACGGATACAGATTCCAATTCCCTCCACTCGGTGTATCGGTCGATACAGAGAACAGATCCTACATCAGTTATATTACAACTTATAGAAGGTATTTTAACAGCTGTTTGGTTCCAGCCCTTCATGGAAGTGATTGATTGTTGGACTCGCCGATGCCGACTCTGCGTTTTCTGAGGATATGAGTTATTGTTATTGGAACGGATGTAAAAAAAAACATGGTCTGAAAAAGACAATCACAAATAATCCGGCCTTAGAGACAGTGAAGGAGTCAGAAAATGACATCATGCATAGTTGAAGGTTTCTCCGAATCCTATAGAACCATAAACACAACCTAATTTATGATAATTGCATCATCAAACTACTATGAATACACAAAATGACATCATATACTATACATAGTCCTATTTCTCACAATCTACAGCCTATTTACATCGTCATCATTCGTCATCGTACGATATGAATGTCATTGAGATGAGGTCGTTCTGAAACTGCTTCTCTACAGTCCTCAGAAGTAAAGATAGAGTTATTATTATATATGCCCCCCCCCCACTCTCTGTGGTAGATGTGACACACTGGGATGAGGATGTCAGTGAAAGGCCAGCAGCACAACTCTGTGTATCGTGTGGTCCACTGGCTCCACACACAGCTCAGCTCATGAGTCATTCAGCTCTTTTACTAATAGAAACCAAATCAAGACGGAGACTTCACGCTCGGATTCACAAAACTTCTGCTGTTTAAAGACGAGACGCTCGACTGTACCACGTCTCTGCGTTGGGTTTGGGGCGATGAATAAAAGCGTGAAGAGAACGCAGACGCTTTGACTTGAGCTGCACAGGACGCCGTGCAGACCCCCTGCCCCCCCGACTGGCCACGGATCACGGCGTATGGACACAATCAGAGGAGTTGGCAGAGCTCCTTCCTGCTGCTGTCAGACGCCGGCCCGCTCCCCCCGCCCAGGCCTCTACTCCAATGTTGTTGTGCTTATCTGGCGAGGAGAGGAGGAGGAGGAGGGGGAGGGAAAGGGAGGGAGGGAGGGAGGGGAGGGAATTGGCTTGAACTTATGACAAAGTCAAAGCCGGTCCAGATCAGCTGGGAAACTTTGGCTGCTGTGCGCTCATCAAGCTGCAGCTGAGCTCCTGGATGTCTCCCGGCTGACATCGGAAGCCAGCGTCTCTACTCTGGTTTGTTTACTGTACTTTGTGTTTGTTTGTTTTCATTCCTGCCAGCATTGATTTAGCAGGATATCTATTACCACTTCAAATCGGGCCGTTTTGGGAACGTGACAGGAAATACTTACTAATCCCAGTGATTGTGGCTCCACTTGTCAGCCGCCCTGTGAGCCACAGACTTCTCTTCTCCACAGACTTCTCTTCTCCACTCGGCCTGTTTAACCTTATTTATTACACATTCCAGGGGCCGGTAAAGAGCCTATAGCGTCAGAGTTTCCCAGCGGATTAGATTCTGGGGGGGGGGCTGGACTCAGGTCAGCTCAGGTCGGTGAGGGCTTATTATTGTGAGAGGCCAGGGAGGCCACCGGTTACAGCACACGCACACAGCATGTTCCTGTGTGTGTACGTTCTGTCTGGAACACGCACACAGCTGAAGGGTTTTACCATCCTCAGCAGGGGGGCGGGACTTGGCACGGCCGCCGCAGTTTGCACTTGATGTAACTTTTTCTGAAAGGTCGACCGTGCACCATAAGTGGCGGGACGTCTCCTGGTGGCTAATCGGCCTATGACAAACAGGGCTGGTGAGAGAGAGAGAGAGAGAGAGAGAGAGAGAGAGAGAGAGAAGTGTTGAGTAATTCAATATGCTACAGTAAGCAGGTTTGTTATGTTAATTTTGTGTGCGAGATTTGTTTATTTTGTATAGTTATGATGGGAAATATTTGAGGTTGCATAACCAGAAGCGTAGCTCGCACACCAAAAACCTATATCTCATCAAGCTGCACACACTTTACAGATATCGTTTCATAGATATTTATTAGGATCCATGAATTATATCCTGGGAAATAGGTGCCAAAAACTCGGACTAAACAATTGCATGTCTCAAAATGACCTGTGTTATTATCTAAATCAGGAATCTGATCTACAAATAAATGAGGAAGATAATGAATCAGATCATTCATTGCCACATGTCGGTGTCCTGGTTCAATCCCCGGCTCTTTCCAGAGCAAGGCATGTTTCCTCCTGGCTGTTGCGACGCTGTTCTCTCTGTTTGTGTCGACCCCCCCCCGCTGCCCTAACCTCACCCATGCATGAGGAGGTGCTGAAGGACGCGGGTCAAAGGTCAGCGCCTGCACGCCTTCACAGGAATACCGTCACAGAGAGAAAACTACCCGATGAAATCCACGTCCACCCTTCCATCTCCTCTCAGAGCCGGAATCATTAGAGGAAGATTTGAGTGACCTGGGGTCAGCCTGCGTCTCGCTGGATGGTTTATGGATGGACGGCGACCTCACCGCTGAGAGAGAGGACGGAGAATAGGAAGTCAGGTGGTGTCAGGCCGGGGTAATAATGTCCCTGCTGCAGCTGGCGTCCGTCCCGTCCCCTTCAGACGACCCCCCCGACACCTCGTGCGGCTCCGCGCTCGGCAGGAGACTCGCTCGCATTCAACAACACGGGTGTTTGTGAATCTCACTTCATCTCCCCGTACGAGTCTGTATCTGCTCTGAGGAAACTCTAGAATGTGATAATAAATCTTTCTTTTAACTCGAACCTTGAAAGTATTCGAGCTCTGAAGACTTTTGACACACTGGTATTAACGTCAGCTTGTGGACATAAGGTATATTTAGAGCATCAGCCGTTCTTTGAATGTACTTTTAATGGATATTTATATATAATAATATACTTTCCCCGTCCCTATGACTGGATTCACTCTTTCCTTCTCTTTCCTTGTGATTTTTTTAGGGCTGGGCAAGTTAACTCGTTTCAATCGAGTTAACTCAAGTCATGAGTTAACTCGATTAATTATTCTATCTCGCATTAACTCAGGTTTGATTATTTATTGTTTTATTGTGAAAGTCAGGCTTTTATTTTGTGAAAGTCTGTTGCTGACTGCTGCAGAACAGGAAAAAAGAAAATAATTGGCGGATAAACAATCGAGTTAACTCATCACTTGAGTTAACTCGATTAAAACGAGTTCACTTGCCCAGCCCTAGATTCTTTACTGTCAGCAGGTCAGCAAGGTGCAAACGTCCGCTTGTGGACATAAGGTATATTTAAAGCATCAGCCGTTCTTTGAATGTACTTTTAAAGGATATTTATATTTAATAATATACTTTTCCCATCACTCTGACTAGATTCACTCTTTCCTTCTCTTTCCTTGTGATTTTTGACTGTCAGCAGGTCAGCGAGGTGCAAAATGTTCACAGCGAAACCAGCAGGGTTCTGTCACTTGAATCATCCTTCACACTATCTCCCGCCGCCGCCTATTTAATATTGTCGGACCGACTGAAAGGTCGCCGCAGCCTGTAACACCATCTGCTCGCCTGTCAGCTCCAACATGGACCCACGTCCGCGGCTTCGCTTGATGAAGTTCTCCTCCTCCTCGTGTCTCCGTGCTACAGATCCACCCGGTGTCACCTCTCCACCGGGGACAATGCACTCACACACACAGCGGCGGCGGCGTTCACAGACGAATAGGCAGCAAGGTCGACACCCTCCTCCTGCGTCTGGAGGCAGGAGAGAGAGGCGCTCCGAGTCTGGGGCGGTGGCAGAGTGCTGTGTC
The DNA here is from genome assembly GCF_963576545.1 of Limanda limanda. Lineage (NCBI taxonomy): Eukaryota > Metazoa > Chordata > Actinopteri > Pleuronectiformes > Pleuronectidae > Limanda > Limanda limanda. The sequence goes on along the minus strand of NC_083656.1, from coordinate 3,565,886 downwards.
ACGGCTGAGGACAGAATGTACTGCACATTATGGATTCTGTACCCTGGACTGCAGGGTAGCAATCAAGCTGCAGCCAGACCGAGACAAACAAGGGAGTGACTGTGTCTTGCTATAGAATTCAGCTTTTGACGTGATAGTTAAATGAATCATATCATAAAGCACAACGGTATGTTATATAGATAAGGAAGGGGGGGGGGTGGGGGGTGATATATGGAGCGGGACAGTGTTTCAACACGTATGCAGAACTCTCGAGGTGGAACCACACAATTACACAGAGATTCATTCTCAGTCGGTGTCTCTGTTCATCGATTCTCTGGTTTGTATAGGCAGAGTTATGGGCTGCAATTAATCTCTTTTTTAAATGTCAATTATTGATTATTTATGTGCTGTTTGGCATGAAGAATATCCAGAGCTCATTGTGATGCATTTAAATCACCTGTCTGAATACCAAGACACAGAGACAAAGGCTGCTTTTAAATATAAGTTGTTGTATTTTTCGCAACAACCAAAACAATAGTACGACTCCTTTAACAAAAATAAATGTCTCAGTTCAATTAATTTCGCTTCAGCTATACAAGGTCACGTCATCAACATGATTTCCGGTCATTCAGATTAATTTCATTTATGCACATTCATTCACTTCATGCAGCTACACAAGGTCAAGTTAACAACATGATTTTCCAGTAAATGTTTGTTTGATCAATAATTAACAATCTGCTAAATACAGTCACTGATCAACCGTACTGAAGACAACACGTCCAATAACTCTTTCTTTAAACATAGAAACCTATTAAAACCTCTGCTTCATTTATTCAATATTGGTGACGGTTTAAAGTAGAATTTCTTCACACAACGTCGGACTGCCGACACACTTTCTGACTCGGTGTGTTCCGGCTGCTCTGTCTCTCCCTGTGAGTCCGGTGCAGACCTGCTGGTTCAGCTCTGGTTCCCTGTGAGTCCGGTGCAGACCTGCTGGTTCAGCTCTGGTTCTCGGTGAGTCCGGTGCAGACCTGCTGGTTCAGCTCTGGTTCCCTGTGAGTCCGGTGCAGACCTGCTGGTTCAGCTCTGGTTCTCGGTGAGTCCGGTGCAGACCTGCTGGTTCAGCTCTGGTTCTCTGTGAGTCCGGTGCAGACCTGCTGGTTCAGCTCTGGTTCTCTGTGAGTCCGGTGCAGACCTGCTGGTTCAGCTCTGGTTCTCGGTGAGTCCGGTGCAGACCTGCTGGTTCAGCTCTGGTTCTCTGTGAGTCCGGTGCAGACCTGCTGGTTCAGCTCTGGTTCCCTGTGAGTCCGGTGCAGACCTGCTGGTTCAGCTCTGGTTCTCGGTGAGTCCGGTGCAGACCTGCTGGTTCAGCTCTGGTTCCCTGTGAGTCCGGTGCAGACCTGCTGGTTCAGCTCTGGTTCTCGGTGAGTCCGGTGCAGACCTGCTGGTTCAGCTCTGGTTCTCTGTGAGTCCGGTGCAGACCTGCTGGTTCAGCTCTGGTTCTCTGTGAGTCCGGTGCAGACCTGCTGGTTCAGCTCTGGTTCTCTGTGAGTCCGGTGCAGACCTGCTGGTTCAGCTCTGGTTCTCGGTGAGTCCGGTGCAGACCTGCTGGTTCAGCTCTGGTTCTCTGTGAGTCCGGTGCAGACCTGCTGGTTCAGCTCTGGTTCCCTGTGAGTCCGGTGCAGACCTGCTGGTTCAGCTCTGGTTCTCGGTGAGTCCGGTGCAGACCTGCTGGTTCAGCTCTGGTTCTCTGTGAGTCCGGTGCAGACCTGCTGGTTCAGCTCTGGTTCTCGGTGAGTCCGGTGCAGACCTGCTGGTTCAGCTCTGGTTCTCTGTGAGTCTGGTGCAGACCTGCTGGTTCAGCTCTGGTTCTCTGTGAGTCCGGTGCAGACCTGCTGGTTCAGCTCTGGTTCTCTGTGAGTCCGGTGCAGACCTGCTGGTTCAGCTCTGGTTCTCTGTGAGTCCGGTGCAGACCTGCTGGTTCAGCTCTGGTTCCCTGTGAGTCCGGTGCAGACCTGCTGGTTCAGCTCTGGTTCTCTGTGAGTCCGGTGCAGACCTGCTGGTTCAGCTCTGGTTCTCTGTGAGTCCGGTGCAGACCTGCTGGTTCAGCTCTGGTTCCCTGTGAGTCCGGTACAGACCTGCTGGTTCAGCTCTGGTTCTCTGTGAGTCCGGTGCAGACCTGCTGGTTCAGCTCTGGTTCTCTGTGAGTCCGGTGCAGACCTGCTGGTTCAGCTCTGGTTCCCTGTGAGTCCGGTGCAGACCTGCTGGTTCAGCTCTGGTTCCCTGTGAGTCCGGTGCAGACCTCCTGGTTCAGCTCTGGTTCTCTGTGAGTCCGGTGCAGACCTGCTGGTTCAGCTCTGGTTCTCTGTGAGTCCGGTGCAGACCTGCTGGTTCAGCTCTGGTTCTCTGTGAGTCCGGTGCAGACCTGCTGGTTCAGCTCTGGTTCCCTGTGAGTCCGGTGCAGACCTGCTGGTTCAGCTCTGGTTCTCTGTGAGTCCGGTGCAGACCTGCTGGTTCAGCTCTGGTTCTCTGTGAGTCCGGTGCAGACCTGCTGGTTCAGCTCTGGTTCTCTGTGAGTCCGGTGCAGACCTGCTGGTTCAGCTCTGGTTCTCGGTGAGTCCGGTGCAGACCTGCTGGTTCAGCTCTGGTTCTCTGTGAGTCCGGTGCAGACCTGCTGGTTCAGCTCTGGTTCCCTGTGAGTCCGGTGCAGACCTGCTGGTTCAGCTCTGGTTCTCGGTGAGTCCGGTGCAGACCTGCTGGTTCAGCTCTGGTTCCCTGTGAGTCCGGTGCAGACCTGCTGGTTCAGCTCTGGTTCTCGGTGAGTCCGGTGCAGACCTGCTGGTTCAGCTCTGGTTCTCTGTGAGTCCGGTGCAGACCTGCTGGTTCAGCTCTGGTTCTCTGTGAGTCCGGTGCAGACCTGCTGGTTCAGCTCTGGTTCTCTGTGAGTCCGGTGCAGACCTGCTGGTTCAGCTCTGGTTCTCGGTGAGTCCGGTGCAGACCTGCTGGTTCAGCTCTGGTTCTCTGTGAGTCCGGTGCAGACCTGCTGGTTCAGCTCTGGTTCCCTGTGAGTCCGGTGCAGACCTGCTGGTTCAGCTCTGGTTCTCGGTGAGTCCGGTGCAGACCTGCTGGTTCAGCTCTGGTTCTCTGTGAGTCCGGTGCAGACCTGCTGGTTCAGCTCTGGTTCTCGGTGAGTCCGGTGCAGACCTGCTGGTTCAGCTCTGGTTCTCTGTGAGTCCGGTGCAGACCTGCTGGTTCAGCTCTGGTTCTCTGTGAGTCCGGTGCAGACCTGCTGGTTCAGCTCTGGTTCTCTGTGAGTCCGGTGCAGACCTGCTGGTTCAGCTCTGGTTCTCTGTGAGTCCGGTGCAGACCTGCTGGTTCAGCTCTGGTTCCCTGTGAGTCCGGTGCAGACCTGCTGGTTCAGCTCTGGTTCTCTGTGAGTCCGGTGCAGACCTGCTGGTTCAGCTCTGGTTCTCTGTGAGTCCGGTGCAGACCTGCTGGTTCAGCTCTGGTTCCCTGTGAGTCCGGTACAGACCTGCTGGTTCAGCTCTGGTTCTCTGTGAGTCCGGTGCAGACCTGCTGGTTCAGCTCTGGTTCTCCGTGACAGTGATCGGTTCCTGCGGCACAGCGATGACGAAACCGAGTCCCTGAAGAACTTTACAATGCAGCTTCTCTCTGCACCTTCAGCCCAGAGAGCTGCTGTGAAACCAGATCTTCCACATGCTGCTGCAGGAATATGGACATCAATCAAAATTAATGATAATGTGGACTCACCTGGGCGGGGGGGCCGGGGGGGGGGGGTGCGCTCTGCTGAGTGCCGTTCTGCTTTAGATGTGGGAGGTAAATTACCGAAACATCATTTCTGTTTTCAGCAGGCTTATATTTTAGCGGCAGCAGTAATAGTTTGACACTTTGGAAGAACACATGTTTATATGCTTTCTTTACAATAGCAGGATATATAACTATAACTATATATATATGATATGATGACATCATCATTGACAGTTGAGGCTGCAGGAGCACCCTTTATTTCACTCTGCCAGTCTTTCTTATAAAATAAAACTCTCACTCCCACTCAGAAGCTGCTGGCGAATTTTCAGGGCGTTTACCACATGTCGCCCCCCCCCCCCTCACTCCCTCCCTCCTCCCTCCTGTCTCTGTGCATCTACAGAGGCCATATGACACAGAAGAAGAAGAAGAAGCTGCACACGCAAACCCTGAAAGAGGAGAAACCTCATAGGGTCACATTATGTGCTCGAGTGAGATGAAGTCTTTGTGTGTTAAAGGACTTCTGTGGATTCAGAGGCTTTTTGCAAAGTGTCTCTCATTGTGTGCTTTCATTGACTTTCCTGTGAGAAAGTACAGATCCTATCAAACCACACTTATGTCTTTTTTAAAGCATGAATGATGGAGACTCTTTCTTTGAGAAGTTCCAGTACCATTCCTCCTCTTCTCTGATTCCATTACCTGCACTTTGCACTTTGTTCTCGTGCAGAAGTCACAGACGAGCTCTGAAGACGACAATCGACCGTCCCTCCGATTATCTGACGGCCTGATTGAGATTTAAAAGGTGGACGTGTTTCAAGTTGTAGTGTGTTTGTCATTGTTTAGGAGAGTGCACCGGGGGTCGGGACAAATAATCAATATGGCAATATACAGTCCGAGGCTGGTTGTCTGTCCCTGTGTTCTCCTGCCACACTCACCGGGTTGTCTTCTACCGTGAGACGTCTTCAACTCAGCGCTGCTCTTCCTCCGGCAGGTAAACACTCAGCTGTTTGACTTTTGAGTGTCAGTATTTTGTCTTTGCATCTCGAGCCTCAGTTTGTGTGTGTGTTTGGATTATTGTTGCATCTCAGCTGCGAAGTTGTGTAAGTATCTGCTCTCGTTAGTGTAACCGGTTCCTGATTCGACATCATGTTGCTGATTTAACGGCGTAGTTCATATTTTCAGCTTCACACATGATGCACAAGTGTGATTCCACTTTGGAGGTGTCTGTTAGATTCCTGTTTTCCGAGCCCTGGTGGAGACACTCTGGGTCGACTCCACCTGGATGAGCTCGGTGACAGCTGATGTCATTGTTACTCGTGCAGTGTGGAGGAGGAAAGTTTTAATTTTAAAAACTAAACACAAGCCTGGATTGTAAAAACGATTGCAGATGGGGGGGGGGGGGGGTGACGGCTACAGAGTCATAGATAATAAACCCAGAGCGACATGTGGCCTCATGTGGTCAGTCACATGCTTTGCTGGTTTGATGTTCCCAACCACCAACTCCTAAATGTGTCTTATTGTGCAATAAAACACACTTTGAATAGGGAGCGGATAAATCGGCCGAATGTGTGTATGCCTGCAAAAAATGGGAAACTAAATTCCTCTGGTTTATTTTTGGACTTGCATGTGATTGCAAGAAAAGCATCTATTTAAATCATCGTGTGCTCCTCGCAAGAAAAAAAACCCCAGTTAATTAGGCTGATGTAATTACAGTTGGTAAAGTTTCAAAATGTGAAACCTCCTCCTGTGGTGGAGTCTGCAGCGTCAGACGGCTCCTTGTGTTTCACGGCTGCTCGTCACACGTGTTGTGAAGCCGCCGCGGCCCCTGCAGTGCGCCGGGTTGTGTTAATAACATGGCTACACAAAGGAACTGTCTGCTTTCATTATGGACGAGTGTTGGCCTCACGGCTCCTGCTCCCCTTTCTGCTGCTTTGATATCCCTTCCTCCTCTTCCACCCAGTTTCCTTCCTCTTTTTTCCCCCAATGCTCCCCTAATGTTGGTCCTTTGATTCCCCCCCCGTCCCCCCCCCCCGTCCCCTCCACTGTGAGGAGAGGTGGACTAATCCTCTGAATCAAATGTGTCACCTCCTCTAAGCAGGAATGAATAGGCCCTAGATTACCACTGGACACTAATCGCGTTTAGCCTTCCACGATGATAGCTCCTGTTCCGCGGCCGGGCTGATTTAATGCACGTCTTGTAATGTGCTGTGGTGGGGGGGGTTGGGGGGTGGGCAGCTGTTGTTGTGCACCTGTTGAGCTTCTTCCTTCCCTCCCCCCCCCCCCCCCCCCCTCTGACATTCTGCAAAGAGAAGCTTATTGTTGGGCCATAAACAAATGTGTGATTTGCACAGATGGGAAGGAGTCAAGTTTGCTTTTTAAACACACACGTGTATAATGGGCCAGTGTTGCCTCACTGTACTTAGCACCTGCCGGCGGAGAGAAGCCGATAGGTCAATGTCAACCGCACGTGTAGAAATGTAAAAGCCGTGAAATGCAGATGAAACCTCCGATGGTTCACCACTTAACACCTTCTATCTTTAATGCAAAGAGAAATCAGAGAGTAGAAGCTATAGAGGATAACGTGTCGAGCTATTTGCATGACCTTTCCTAGACAGAGGACCATGAAACCCTGGTGGTTGGATGTGGTACTGCACAGGGAAGGAAAATAAGTGCCGTTCTGCTTGTTGTAAATTACTAAAACATAATTTCCATTTTCCGCAGGCTTATATTTTAGCGGCAGCAGTAATAGTTTGACACTTTGGAAGAACACATGTTTATCTGCTTTCTTTACAATAGCAGGATATATAACTATAACTATATATATATATAAATGATATTAAAAATAAAGTTTCAAACATCATCAATGAGAGTTGAGCTGCTCCCCTTTCTGTTGCTTTGATATCCCTTCCTCCTCTTCCTCCTCTTCCACCCAGTTCCTTCCTTTTTCCACCATGCTCCCCATATTAAATGCAGCTGAAACCTCCGAGGTTCACCACTTAACACCTTCTATCTTTAATGCAAAGAGAAATCAGAGAGTAGAAGCTATAGAGGAGAACGTGTCGAGCTATTTCCATGACATTTCCTAGACAGAGGACCATGAAACCCTGGTGGTTGAATGTGGTACTGCACAGGGAAGAAGCCGTTAAAATAAGTGCCGTTCTACTTGAGGTAAATTACTGAAACATCATTTCTGTTTTCAGCAGGCTTATATTTTAGCGGCAGCAGTAATAGTTTGACACTTTGGAAGAACACATGTTTATCTGCGTTCTTTGCAATAGCAGGATATATAACTATAACTATATATATATATAAATGATATTAAAAATAAAGTTTCAAACATCATCATTGAGAGTTGAGGCTGCTCCCCTTTCTGTTGCTTTGATATCTCTTCCTCCTCTTCCACCTCTTCCACCCAGTTCCTTCCTTTTTCCACCATGCTCCCCATATTAAATGCAGCTGAACCTCCGATGGTTCACCACTTAACACCTTCTATCTTTAATGCAAAGAGAAATCAGAGAGTAGAAGCTATAGAGGATAACGTGTCGCACTGTTTCTATGACCTTTCCTAGACAGAGGACCATGAAACCTGGTGGAAGGATGTGGTACTGCTCAGGGAAGAAGCCGTTAAACGGATCCAGGACTTTCCTAACATTAGTCAATAGTCAATAGTCAATAGTAGCTTTATTGTCAATTATTTTACATGTTCAGACATACAAAGAAATTGAAAAAACGTTTCCCACTCTCTCTCACGGTGAAACATATAAAGTGCAGAGGCGGATAAGACAACAAGACATTTCCTAATACTTAATAAACATACAGATTCACGTACAGCAGCATAAGTTTCTGTAAAGTTAAGTGTAAACGTATTAATATATTAACATTTATTGATGTTTTTACCAATTTCTAAGGGAATAATCCATGAAACTAAAATGAAAACAATCAGAGATATTAAGGAAACTGGTGTCTACACTATTGATGCGGCCAAATTAATTTTAATACATAATCTCCACTTCACAGCCTCTGGCTCCAAATGACACGACCAGTGATATGTTCACGTCCTTGTTGAACAACAGTCGGAACACGAGACACTGAGTGCATCTTTATACCCAGCCCATGGGTATAAAGATGGACTCATAGCTCCTCCCAGTATGTGATGGTTATTAACAGTTTTCTAGAAACTAAAGGATAAAGCACGAACAAAGATCCGCTGGAGTCTCTGTCCTGAAACACATTATAGAACATGTTTCAAAGATGATAATTACGTGGATCGACCACTCGTTTGGGACGTTCATTATCGTAATGGACTCATTATCTGCAGGGCCCAGTAGTCGTAAGATCATCTTTAATAACTGTCCACTCTTCTGTGTGCTTAATGAGATATGAATGCGGATGTTGAATGGATTTTTGTGGCCGGCTCCGAGAATGAATCCGTGAATCCTGACCCGTTTGAAGAAAGCAAATGCAAACGACTTCTTATTTCTGTAATTTATAATAATAATAATAATAATAATAATAATACATTTTATTTGGAGGCGCCTTTCAAGTCACCCAAGGTCAACTTACAATAAAATAATACAGGATAAAAGATAAAAGCATGAAAGATAGAAACAACATTAAAATTTATAAAGAACCCCCTGTTTTTACAGCTCTCTCTCCCTCGCCCTGTGCTCCTCCTCCTCCTCTTCCTCCTCCTCCTCCTCCTCCTCCTCCTCCTCCTCCTCCTCCTCCTCCTCCTCCTCCTCCTCCTCCTCCACCAGAGGAAATCTATCTGCAGCCGTACCAACAGTAAATTTTCATTTTGACAAGCCCTGTTGCATTGTCTTCTCCTCGATCGCCCTGACCTTCTCACCCGCCCCCCCCTTTCCGTCGCCTTGAACCATCCAGCTGTTTAGCGTCCCATCAACGGAGGCCTTGTGTTCCTCGATCTCTCGCTCTCACTGTCTGTCATCCCTCGCTCTCTCTCTCTCTCTCTCTCTCTCTCTCTCTCTCTCTCTCTCTCTCTCTCATCTTCCTTTGCTCATCTTCCTCAGAGCGCTGGGAGGTTTTATGGCTGCTCATATAGTTGAATCTCTCACGGGGACCAAACGACCACCCTTGGAGTGACAGTATTCCCCCCCCCTCTCTGTCTCCTGCCTTCCTGTCTCTTCTCATTAATAGAAAGAGAGACGGCCTAGGGGACACTCGCTGTACTTGAGGTTTTTTAAGCCGTGCACGTCGTCCGTTCATGTGACAATAACTGGTTTTATCTACAGTTACATTCATTGCACATGTTTGTAAGAATTGCTTCCTGATGTTTTCGGGGGGGCGGGGCTACATCTCAGGCTTCATAGGCCGGTTGAAGAATGTATTCAAAACCCAGAACAGGTTTTGATTTGAGCCACGTGAAACACGACGCCGTCCCCGGCGAGCATCAGCTCCAGATGGGCGGCGCCGGTTTCCCGTAAGCAATGTTGACATGTGTATAGCAGTATTGGGATGAAGATGATGATGATGATGATGATGATCGCAGCACTGACGCACATCGCCAACCACAGACGTACGACATGAGATTCATTCCAGAGGGACTCCACACCTCCACCCCCCCCCCCCGGTCACACCGAGGCAGAGAGGTCCGGTTTAACCAACCATAGATATATATAAAGACTAGATGTCTCGTTCGACGGAGCCGGACGTCACCACATGGCGGCCATCTTGCCAGAGGTTGCTCGCTCACCCATAACATTGTGTTGGTAAATAACCATAACTTGCTCAATTTTCAAACCAAACCGTTTCAAAATTGGTTGAAAAATAGTGACGTCCGGCTCCGTTGGCCGGCAACGTGGACGAGACATCTAGTCTTTATATATATCTATGTAACCAACATCCAGAGAAACACCCTGATACACAGGAAATTAGATTTTGCACCATCAGCCTTTTTGCTAATAACTCCCCCCCCCTACACACCCATGGGGGCATATTTAGGAATGAGATCACAGGATTGCCTTTGATCTCGGAGACGGGATCTCAGCCTCTATTAGTTAAATCAAGTGGTGCAGTCGTCCAATCCTTTAAAATAAATTATGTGCTAGATTCTCAACAGCGATGTTAATTATCATCTCTCACTCTCGGGGTCTTTCAGAAACATACTTAATATAATTTGCCCTTTTAACTAAGCTCAGTGTGATCTGTAAACCATTCAGTGATCGGTGTGTTAGCTGCAGTTCAGCCCTGGTACCGTGGTGGGCGTGGTCGGGTTCTGGTTGTAGCTCTCACAGCTCAGTGCAAAACTATATATTTTTTTTTTAACATATATTTATTGGTTTTATACAGTTTTATACATCAATTTACATACATACATGAACCTTCCCCAACCTGATCATATGGCAGCATAAAATGTCAGTACATCATACAAATATCACAAAAATGGCTAAGTTATGATTAAAACATCAATTCGAGGACAAAAAATTACATTGAGAATACTAATTTAGTTTAAACTAAATTAAAACAAAATTAAATATATATATATAAGTAAAATAAAATAGTCACAAACTTGGAACAGAGCACAGCCCACATTCCTTCACATTTCCAAAGCCTCTTCAATGTCACCATCGTTAACAAAGTCCAAAAAAAATCTCGCAGATACTGTAAAATTGAGAAGCTTTCTTTTCTAACTACATATGTTAACTTCTCAAGAGCCAAGCTCGACGTTAAGTTGTTTAACCAGTGGCCTAGAGAGGGGCAACGAACATTCTTCCACGACAGAGCGATTGAGCGCCTGGCCGGTAGAAGACAGTGCAAAACGATTTCATTTTGGAAGAAAACAATGTGTTTTTGGTCAGGTTGTGTTTGAACTGAATGAAACGAGGCCTGAGTACATGTCTGAGAGAGATCTCTAAACGCTCTGTCAACACTAATGCAGATGTTTAGCCAAACAAGCTTCTCACCCAAATGCAGATTCTGTTTAGAGTCAGAGATTTAAACCTAAATACATCTTGAGAATGTGTAAAAGGCTTAATGTACCCGGAGCCTCAGTGAGTGTGGCGGTTAGTTTGCATCTGATCGAGTGTCCATGGGCACTGCTCTCTCTCTCTCTCTCTCTCTCTCTCTCTCTCTCTCTCTCTCTCTCTCTCTCTCTCTCTCTCTCTCTCTCTCTCTCTCTCTCTCTCTTTTTAACAATGAAAGAGTTTCTCTCTGGTCGTTCTCCTCTTGCCAGACGAGTTCTTCCCTCCCTCAGGCTGCTTGGCACCGAGGCTTATGAATCGCTGCAATTGTTTGATAGTGTTTTATCCTTAATGCAACTGGTTTGTCTAATAAGAACGGGCTCTCGGATATTCCGGCTCTTTTACTGCTTGTTTTTGATTGAGTGCGATGGATCAATGTTCAGTGTCATGGGAGGAGGAGGAGGAGCCAGAGAGAGGATGGTGACGAGGAGGATTTAGAGATAGAAGTGTAACTGAGGAGAAGGAGCTCTGTTCTTTCATGTGAACTCAGCAAAGCCACTGACAGGAGAATCTGCTTCACACCACACCGCAAGAATTCCCATGATGCAATGTGCTAATGCCAAGTAGATGTGTTAGATCTTTAAATTACAGGGGTTCCCTCCAACCAGCAAAGAGATAAATACTCGACCCAAATCAAGGCGGTGTATATTTAATCTCTTCAGCTTTCGACTTCACCAGTTGCTTCATTCTGAAAGAGATTATTTCTGGATGTGTCTCAAAGTGCTTCGCCCACCTAATCGTGGATTGGGATGTTTGTCTCCGCGAAAAGCAGCCGCCGTAATTTGGGCCTTGGCATGTTAAAATGACATTTTGCAACCCCCTCCCCCCCCTCCACACACACACACACACACACACATCTCAGCGCCATGTTTAGCCTCGGTCGGCCTCATCAGAAGATTGTCTCCCCCCCCGAAGGCAGAGCAGCAAGGCAGGATCTGATCTTTTCCACCCACCATCATTCATAGTCCTGACAGGACAGTGAATTCCCCCACCACCCCACCCACCACCCCCCCACCACTAACCAGCAGTTCAAAGCCTTCCATGTGCCACCAGAGAGGGGGCTGTATCCTGGTGAACTTGGGGCCCACGGACAGAATTCACCCTCAAGATGTTCTGGGTTGGATGTCGTATGAAGTGGGAAGACTGTATCTGCTTCTGTCTTCTGACTTGTGGTGAGATCTCAGTGGTGGTGCTTTCACTTTCAGGCAGAGGAGTCGCACACAACTCAAAACAACCTTCTCCTCTCTTGGCTAACGAGTGTTGTTGGTGTTGTGCAGCTCAGGAAACACTTCCTTGGGTTTTTAAATGACGTCCCACAACTCCTGTCCCCGGGAACACGTGGAAAGTATATTTGCAAGGCAGATTTCCAGTGGTGGGAAGTAACGAAGTAGAAATACTTTGTTACTGTACTTAAGTAGATTTTTCACGTATCTCTACTCTACTTGAGTTTTTATTTTTTTGACGACTTTTTACTTTTACTCGTTACATTTGAACAAAAATATGTGTACTTTCTACTTCTTACATTCTCAAACTGGCTCGTTACTTGAGCAGCGGAGGTTGACGCAGCTCTCTCTCTCTCTCTCTCTCATCTCGGGTTCAAAATTTGTAAAATTATACATTATATACATTATATTCATATTGTTGTTATAATTTTTCAGTCAGTTGAGATAAATCTTGAGGAGAAACATTTTGGGTTGTTTTGTGTCTGTATAGGACTACTATAAAAAGCACTTTGTACTTTTACTTTTGATACTTAAGTACATTTCAACACCAGATACTTTTGATACTTAAGTACTTTAAATATGAGCTACTTTAAGAATTTTACTCAAGTCATTTTCTGACGGGTGACTTTTACTTTTACCGAAGTCACTTTCAGGTAAGATATCTGTACTTTTACTCAAGTATGGCTTTCAAGTACTTTATACACCACTGCAGATTTCTAGATTTCCAGTTTCAGGTCGGAAAACAAAAAGTAAATCCATTCCGTAAAGTTGTGTACTGCTTGTACTGTGTGACCTTTGCCTCAGACTGGTATAGGTCGAACCACTGGTTCAGACCCTGATCATATACTGGGGAACATGATCTCACATTGCAGCAGGATCAGCTTAGATACACTATATATATTGACCAGTCAGTGTAAATATAGCACAAGTATGTGAGCTCACTAAACACTGCATAGGTCATCTCCCACAATGCATCTTACATTAGAGCCTATATCACATGGTATCCAGTGTTTGATCCCAATAACCCCCCCTCCAACTTTCCTATTAATATACAGTAATACCAGCTGATTAAAAATCACATTGAAAGGCTGTGAGGGAGGCGCCATACTGTCTCCTGCCATGGAGGAGACAGTATGTTCCATTTTGAGTTATTTTTATTTAATAGTTGAATGTTTGATGTGTGATTGCAATTTAATTGTTATATATATTAATAATATATATATATATAAATATATTTATATTGACAGCCGTGAGCTCATACATCCAATGGAACAAGAATAATCGATGTAACAGATGCTATTGTTTCTATAAGCGTGGTTAATTAAATAAATATGAGCTCAGATGTGGCTACAAGGAAAATACGCTCCATTATAATATATATGTGCATATTGTGCTGTAATGAAATGGACACCGTTTCTATTTTTAAATATGATATGGAGTATAGTATTACCTCAGATATCAGTGGATAGCTACAGTAGTTTTCTGAAGCCTCACATCGAACTCAAGGGACATTTACAGGTTCTCAGAATTCAACTGTCGATAATATTCTCATATTTGACAAATATTAAACATTCAGTGAAAAAGGGAAGTTTTGGTTTGAGACATTTAAATGAACGGCAACAACAAAACTTAAATGAAAGTTGAAACATTAAAAAAAAGAGAGTTTATGATCTCTTGGTGATTTGTCAGCCACACGGAGGTCGATGTATCCCGTGGCTCTCTCTTCCTTCCTTCTACCAGCCTCCTTTCCCGCTCTTCTTCTTCTTCTGTGGTACAAGTTAATTGAAGTTTATGTTTAAAAATCATTGAAAAAACCCTTTAAATTCACATTGATAAAAGATATAATAGTTGATTCGTGGAGTTCAGAGTGAGCACCAACCAGAGGATTCATGTTCTGACGGCCCGACGCTGGTGAACCACCTGTCAGGTTTGTGTCTTGAGAATCAACACATCGGGGGGGCTCACAGATTCTCTCTCACTCTTACAAACCTCATCTTTCCTCTCCTCCGTTCACAACACTCAAATCATATTATTAGTTAGTTTTAGGCCCGGCAGAGGGGGGGGGGGGGGGGCATCATATGACTGCTCCTCGGTTTGAGCGTCCTCTCTCTCTCTTTGTGCCCGGTCTCGTTCGCCCACACAGGCCTGCAGAGGAAGAGCCCTCCAGCTAATTCGAGAACTTGCCAGTGGAATCTCACCGAGACAAAGGCGTCTATTCATGGCAGCAGGATGGTGAGAAGGCTCGGCTGGCAGCGGCAGTAGCACCGCTCGGAGGGAGTTAGCAAAATGAAGAGACTTCACTTTGAAGCTCGTCCTCTTCCAAAGACGCTCGAACCCAGAGCGGCTCTGTCGTCACCGCCCCCCCCCGTCCCGTCCCGTCGCCTCGGGCTCGGTCCTTATGTTTCCAGAGTGGGAGGATGGATTGGGGGGGGGAGTGGGCCCCTGTCACAGACTGTCAGCACAGGAGGCTAAATAGTTGACCCTCCAATCTGAGCGTGTTGTCTTCAGTCAGTGGATCTGCTGCCGCGGTGGATCATGTGACCTTCAGAGCTCTCTGCACAGATGTTCACGGCCCAGATTCCCCTTGTGTCAACTCGGTGTCTGACCTCCGACCTCATCTATTAGCAGAATTAGTCTCTTCTTTGCCGTTCATCCACCCACCCAGGGCGGCTGTGGCTGAGGGGTAGAGTGGTCGTCCTCCAACCTGAAGGCCGGCGGTTCGATCCCAAATCTGAACCACCTGCATTCCGAAGTGTCCTTGGGCAAGATGCTGAACCCTCAATAGCCCCCCCATAGAATAACAAAGTGCTGCAAGTAGATGCAATGTATGAATGTGTGTGTGAATGTGAAACTGTACTGTAAAGCGCTTTGAGTGGTCTTCATCAGACTAGAAAAGCGCGATATAAATACAAATCCATTTCCATTTCCACCCACCATCCTACCATCCCACCATCATGTCTATAGGAAGAAATATTCTTCATATCTGTGAACGAGGGGCGTTTTCCTTCATTAAAGTGCAGCTGCTCCTTGTATTAACACGTATAAACACACCTGTAACAAAGGATACTGGTTCTATTGTCTCTTAACCGAACTTCTTATTGACATTTCTTCTTATAGATTGATGCATTGATGTTATTCATCGCTGTGTGCGCTGCTATTTGCAGAACTCTCGCTCGTTCACTGGCACGACCGTCCGTTAATCTGTTAGCGTCGGTGCAGACGATCAAACCGTAAAGGTTCAGCTGCAAGTGGCGTGCCATGAAGTTCTCTCTCCCACGCATGAGCTCTTTCCCTCCTGTAGTCCGTGTGAATGTCATTTGGAATCTGTTGAGCGTGAGAGAGACGTTTCTGCATCCGCTATAGATTGAATGAATTCTGTGGGAAACACTGTATTTGTGAACGTGTATGTGCTGTTTCTAATCGCAGTAGGAATCCATTTTTTTTAAGAAACTTGACTGCGGGAGACGGTGATCGACCCAAAAGAAAGAGAGTCATTCTTGTAATTGTAAAATAGAGAAATCCCGCTCCACTTCCCGTGAAGCTCCAGCAGACGGAGGTCGCTCAGATCCTGAAGACGATACTCACGTGACCTTAACTTAACCTGCTTTTCCTCAACTTGAGAAATGGAAATAAATAACACCCAGAATTTTTCACATTTTTCTTTTTTCAAATTTCCCAAAGCTGTTGCCTGCGTCCTGTGGACTTCCTCAGGCGTGAAGGGCTGTTTTTTGAATAAGTGAGCAATGAGGTAAATGAGAATGACTGAACAAGAAGGTCATCACGCTGATGCACAATCATATTAAAGTCCAAGGTTTCAATAAATCAGCCTCGCTCTGTGATTTCGCAGCAGATAAATTACCTAATACAGTCCCAGATGTTAAAGAGATTCAAACCTTGGCAGCAACCATTTTCTAAATGTTTGATTGGTTTATTTTTTATCTCCCTGTGTAAATCCCCATGTGGACCGACCCTGTTATCCACACATAGGGTTAATGTTATATTTACAGATATCAGCCCGGACGTGAGCACACACTCATTGTTCGAAATCACTTCCTAATCTCACATGTGGCCACATCGAGACAAACCCACGAGCGCGCGCACGTGCACGTGGTCTGGTGGACCCGTGAAGACATTAACAGCTTCCTCTTTCCTCTTTCCTCTGCCGACTGAAAAACACTTCAGCTTAGTTGCTCTTCTTTCCTTCCTCTCTCTTAGTCCCTCACCATTTTCTGGATATAGTCTCATTAAATCTCCCTCTCTGTGTGTTTGTGTGCTGAGCAGCTGTCGGCTGTGGTCAGCGAGACCACCAGAGACCACCAGCGCTCGTGGGCTCCAGCGTCTGTGTGCACTTCTTATGGAGAGATGAACCATAATGAATTGTAGCAGCGATAAAGTGCGTTTGATCATTTATTCATTCGGAAGCTGCACTTTTTTTAAATAAACCTCACCAGAGAAAAGACGTGTTGTGACAATCTGCTTTTCATTTAGTGTTTAATTGAATATCCGAAGTTGTATTGACGCAGAGTGTGTTTGACATTTAGCTGACATTACATTATTATACCGAATCCACAGAGTTTCACTGACGTCTTGTAGCTTCTATTAAACATTTAATTTAGAACAACTGTAATACTCCAAGAGGATTCATTCACGTAGAAAACGCAGATGAAGACGTCAACTTAGAATAACAGCGAGATTTTATGTGTAATTTCCTGTAAGACTCCATCTCCTCACCTGAATGTTCCAGAAATGTTCCTTCAGCGCTCTTCATATGTGAAAGGCCAAAGTCCGGAGAAGCTCCAGATCCTTAATATCTAGAAAAGGCTTAAATATGAAGGTGCAACCGAGCAGCCACTGGGGAAATAAGCAAATTATTCATATTTGCCAAGTTTCTTAAATATCCCTCTCCCCTATTTGTGTGAGAAATTAAGAAAAATGTATTTGTTTCAGCTCATTTGATCAATTATTCATTCGGAAGCTGCACTTTTTTAAAATAAACCTCACCAGAGAAAAGACGTGTTGTGACAATCTGCTTTTCATTTAGTGTTTAATAGAATATCCGAAGTTGTATTGACGCAGAGTGTGTTTGACACTTAGCTGACATTACATTATTATACTGAATCCACTGAGTTTCACTGACGTCTTGTAGCTTCTATTAAACATTTAATTTAGAACAACTGTAATACTCCAAGAGGAGTCATTCACGTAGAAAACGCAGATGAAGACGTCAACTTAGAATAACAGCGAGATTTGATGTAAGACTCCATCTCCTCTCACCTGAACGTTCCAGAAATGTTCCTGCTGCGTTCTTCATATGTGAAAGACCAAAGTCCGGAGAAGCTCCAGATCCTTAATATCTAGAAAAGGCTTAAATATGAAGGTACAAACTAGAAGCCACTGGGGAAATAAGCAAATTAATGTTATTTGCCAAGTTTCTTAAATATCCCTGTCCCCTATTTGTGTGATAAATTGAGAAAAATGCATATGTTACATGTCATTCTTGGAAAGAGAAGCAGGATTTTTTCAATATTTCTAGAGTTATGTTCAAATTTGCCAGTTTAGCGAAGCTTCAGCTTCTCATGTGAGTCGCTGGGAGTCAACAAGAAACCGGTTTGTGTTGCGTGAATTCTAAAGAGTCCAAGTCTCCGGTGGCAGCGTGTCCCTGCACCGATCATTACATGACCGAGACATGTTCGTCCTTCATGTGTGTCTGTGAGGTAAACACACACCGAGGCTCCTGAGGACAAAGCCATACTCTCACATGAGAGGGGGGGGAGAGATATGAATAGAACAATAGAAATCGGAGGAAAGGCTAACACGTAATGAGCAGTTAAGAGAGGATGGAGGGGGGGGAACAAAAGCCAGGTCTTCAAAGTAGGTGAAAGTGTCGCGGGGTCGAGAGCGAGAGAAGAGCGGGGGGGTAAAGAAAGTCAAGAGAGACGAGGCAGAGAGAGAGAGAGAGAGAGAGCAGAAGAGAAGCCAGAGGGCCGAGGGCCGAGGGGGGGGGTTTCAGGGGGAGGATGGGCGGCTGTCCTCACCGGCCTTTGTACTGTACGGCCGCTGTTTGTTTTCTATATGCTGTCCCCCCCCCCGCCCCCCTTCCCTCTGCCTCCCACCCTGTGTCTCAGCTGCTCACCCACGACTAACAATCCCTCTTTTTCATTTCTTCCAGGGCGGAGCCGAGGCGACGCAGGAGGCCCGGGGGGGAAATCATTAACCACACAAACACACAGTGAGCAGGACAGGTAGGTGGCGCTCTGCCCGTCGGCCCGTGTGTTTATTACATGATGTTTATTACATGATGTTTATTACATGATGTTTATTACATGTTTATTACATGATGTTTATTACGTGTGCGACCAGGGGGCGGAGTCAGCGAGCGGCGGGTTTGGAGTCGCTGCTGTTTGGATAATGACTCATCCTCCTTATCTCTCGTGCCGTCTCCGTTCCCTAATTGTGCTCAGGGGTCTGTCACATGTGCAGCGCGCCCATGTGATGGCGCTCGCCACGCGCCCCCCCGTGCCCCTCCTGCAATTTGATTGAATATTTATTTAAGCCTCGGAAAACACACTGAGGAATAAGACCCTCATTTACGACGGTGCCGAGGGTACAATAAAGATTTGATACATTGAACAGTTAATACATTGAATAAATTAGAGGGAGATAAATATGCATATATATATATATATATTTGCAGTAATACAAGGTATAAAAACATTTGTCAGTATAAAATACTATGGCCAAGTCAACTAGCAGTTACAATCCCTTCAGGACTAGACAAGACTCGAGAACTCCCTCAATGAAACAAATGAGCACAACCATAAACCTTAACCCCTTATTGCCTGAATTAATTTCCGATTATATAAAAAAAAATGTTATTTGTGTTTTTGCTGTCATACAGATGCCAAAAAAGTGGAGATTGTTAATTTCAATATAGCATATACAATAGATATAAATTTAGGTATGAGGCAAATTAGCGACATTGGGCATAATGGGGCATAAACTTAATTTAACACATTTTCCAGTCTCTGGTATGTAGATTATTATATTGATGCTGCTTTTGCTTGAAATGTAATAACAACATATGTTTCTGTACAATCATTGCTGTTCTATCAACACAGTATTTCAAATACAGCTTAATACCTCAAAATAACTTTGCTGCACAGTACCAAGGGGCTAGTATGTGTTTTCCACTCCGACCACTAGATGGTGGCTGAGTGCTTCCAATACCTTCCTTGGTATGTGTTGTATTTGCACCATCAGGCATTAGTGGGATAAAAAGACCGGAATGGGGTTTGAGGCGAATTCGCGAAATTCGTCTACAAGGGGTTAATTACAGCTCAGTAGTTCACAACCAGGAAGTGCGAGTGACTCCCACCGAGGAGTCGCTATAGGGACGACTAGGGTGTCATCGCAAATGGGCACGGGGGGGGCGGCGTGTTGCCCGTTCTCACCCGAACCCTATTTTGAAACTTAACTTTGTATTTAAACACTAAAAAGAAAACACTAAAAGCTCAGTTTTGACTCCAGCTGTCACATTCTGATTCAGAGGCGCTCGACTTCATGAAAATATTGACATGCTTTGCTCATCTGGGTCACGCTGAGTTATTACCTTGTGTTCACAGCGAGTTTAAGCTTTTTGAGCGTGGGCGCTTAGCCGACCTCTCCGTGCCCTCTGCTTTGCCTGCCAGGCTTAATTCTGTTTTTTTTTGTGTATGTTTGTTTATTTTCCAACATTTTGTTGTGCGTTTGATGTCGATAAAAGTAGAGAGATGACAGGAAATGAGAGGAAATGACAATAACAGCCTGTGGACAGTCCTGGATCAGCTTGAATCAGACGTACGGTCAGTGCCTCAAAGCGCCAATAGAACCAGGGAGTGGGTTTCAGCTCTTTAAAACCTCTGTGTTTTGGTTCGGTCTCATTGCTCGTGGTGATTTTGGCAGCAGGTTTCTGTTTTCAGATTAAAAGAAGTTCCGAAAGCTACTGTTCACCACTTGTTTCTGAAAGCAGAAGGAACAGAAACAGCATGGTTCCGTTTTTAGCAGCAAAAAAACAGAGCTGCTATTTCCAAGTATTTGTTTATTTTTAGTATTGGACCTAAATTCACCAGGTAGCCAGGAATATGACCCAAGCTGGAGGACATAAAACCAATAAATACAAATAAAAGAATAAAAAGAAGACACCATATAACGGCAAATCTGTAAAACTGGATTTTAAACAATATAATATCCTTGCTTTGAGATCACATACATCTGGATCATTATCCAAGTTCACACTAAATGTCACCTGTTCATAGATATCAGCACTTAACTATCTGGTAATGTAAAGGAAAGTAATAGAAATCCTAGATCTTTGCCGTGTGAACTGCTGGATATGTAAAGCAGCCGTTGCTTGACGGTTGTTTGCCGCGTCGACTGAAAAGAAGACGACATGTCTCAACTTGTTTCCAGTTGCTTCTTCATCGGGTTTGAAATGTAAACACAGCTTTATGTCGGTTTCAGTTCTCCATTTAAAAACAAAACTATATGCAATGAGTGAGTCACTTCCACATGTCAAGGAAAACGCTTTTGTTTGATTGTTTATATAACATATAATGTGTTATTTATGAGGTTGATATTAATGTATGTATATTTTATTCACGTATACGTATGTCCGGTCGCTCGCCTCAGACTTCAGACGTCTCAAACCGAACCTCGTGTTCTATACGTCTACTTCCTTCCTTCTCGATGTAAACAAGCCGCACAGCAGGAGACGCAGCAGGAATATTAATCAGAGGAATCGATTACTGTAAGTTTTTTGATTTGTCAGAGGGACGAGAGGTCGGAGTCTGATTTATTTGACAGTTGTTTAGACCGTCGGCTCCGTCAGATTCTGTAATTACTTCACCTGTAATGAGCTCGCTCCTCAGCAGAGTGAACAGTGCATTCAAGTCTTCATTACTCAGACCTGATTGGAATCCCAGAGGGAAGTTACACATGTTTTTCTCTCTTTTATTCAAGGTAAGAAACGAGTTCCAACTTTGTGTTTAATCTTGCAGCGGTTGCTTATTCATTTAGTGCAGATGTAGCCACATACCTGCAGCATACAGTCAACATGGAGCCTTCAGGGCCTCTCGCTTGTTCTGAGATATTGTGAGGTCTAATGTTTATTAATGACAGAACTGGTTAAGTAAGAGGTCTCTCTCCACAGAAATCTGAAAGGCAGGAAATTGGAATAACTTTGGAATGATGTCGCCATATGTCGATTGAATTTAAAGACTTCATTTCCAAGGCTCTCCACCAAATATGTAAAACAATCTCCTCTCCTCTCTCCTCTCCTCTCCTCTCTCCTCTCTCCTCTCTCCTCTCTCCTCTCTCCTCTCTCCTCTCCTCTCCTCTCTCCTCTCCTCTCTCCTCTTCTCTCCTCCCTTCCCACAGCTGGAGGAACTGGGGAAGTGCATAATTGAGGTTTAATCCGGCTCTAAGTCCCTGCAGCATTAGGGAAACAGCAGAGGCAGATAATGCATCGCAGCTCGGGCTGAGTGAGAGGGAATAACCCCCAGAGTTGTTTGGACAGATGTTTGTGGAGAAAGGCTTTAATGGTGCAGCAGCGACCGAAGGGGACTGGTGTCGGTCACAGGCGGCGCTGCATGGGGGAGCTGGACGCCGCTGATATTAAACCGATCCTGTGTAAATGCTTCAGTCACCACAAGAGCTAAATCCACTTTGATGGAGCACTGAGGGAAGTGTCTGCCCATCCGTCCACGTATCAATACCGCTCATCTCCAGTCGCTGGCTCGTCCTTGCGTGTTGCCATGGCGATCACAGCATTTTGTTGGACCATTATCGAGGCAGTGTTTATAAGAAGAACTGCAAAACCTCCGCCAGGGCCCAGCAGTCAAGTTAAATTCAAACAAGGCTTTAGAAGCTACGGCCACTTTATGTTTCTTAGAGACACACTGGTGGTAGTTAGAGGTTTTTAATCTTTATTTATTACCATCCAGTGGCTGAAAAAAGCCTATACTCTTATGAATCCACGTTTAAATCCAATAGATCCATTTCTTATTTGCAGGAAATCACACACAAACACCTCAATACAAACCCTGTTAATCTGAATCTGCACCAGAATTTACTGGGTCCTTCCCTGACCCATGTCACATCCTTCCATCATAAAACAAATAACCACAAAAACAAAGGTGGAAAACATTTCCTCATTGACATTGAGGTTTTTTGTGATTCCACAGAGGACGAGTAAGCTTCAGGAAGAAGTAGGTGAAGTAAACATTCACATTGTTCTGAGTGATTTGCTCTGCACGCAACGCAAAGCAACATTTCTCATCCTCCCAGAACTGAGCGAACAATGCAACAGTGTTCGGCTGCTTTGCCAAAAAGGTCTGTTTACATCTCACTGTCCACAATCAGCCGACTGAGTCTCTCTCTCTCTCTCTCTCTCTCTCTCTCTCTCTCCCTCTCTCTCTCTCTCTCTCTCCCTGACTCATTATTTTTCCCTCTGACAGTTAGAGGTTTTCTCTCTTCTCGTGCTCATCATCTGGAACAGCTGTACTTCTTGGCCGTTTGACAGATTCTCCCCTTGTTTCACAGTCGGACGTGGTCGTCGTGAAGCTACCGAGACAAATCCCAATGGGCTCCTGCGTTTGTGAGCCGGTGGATTGTAAAGAAAGATCAGATCGTTTTTTCCAACCCTGTCAGTCGCTTTACTGACCCTTAGAACTGTCATTCTGCACAAGAGCTTCAGGAGCCTCAAAACTCCTTCTGACACGAGCCTTAAAAGACTCCTGCAGGTTAAAGTTGACCAAGAAAACTCTATTAATGCTGATTCACTCTGAAACTCTCACTGTAGATGCACAGAAAACTCACCAGCTGAGCAATATTAAAGAGATATTGTACTTAAACATTTATATATATATATATTTATGAAGAAGTTGACACCATCTAATCAAAGGTGCAACGGGTGCGCTTGTTTTCAAATCTATGCTGAAACTAAACCCCCAAACTTTGTCGGTTCATTCATAACTGCCCAATTGTAGTTTTGGGATAAATATTAATCATTAATTCTAATATATCTTCTGCCAGTGTAATTTTAGAATTTGAGGTCATTAGAAGTAGGTGACAAAACTTTCACAAATCAAAGCAGTACATTATCTTTTTATTACTATATGGAATATGTTGTCCAGAATATTTGCGATGATCAAATATATGTAAATGAGGGCATTTGTACTGAAGATCTTCACAACAAAATTTGCATTCTTGTACTTAGCTTGGGTATATTCTTTTTATACAATTACATACTTTAGTCACTTCCAATATATGGCAATGGTACCTTTTATTCCAGGACAATTTTTGAAAATCATTTGTTAATTTGTAGATTAAGCTTTTTTCCAAACAATTTGATAAAGCGATTATTTGGATAACTGATATATCTGTCAATTATTTGATTAATTGTTAATTAGATAAAAAGACAAAAGCTACATTTTACCCTTTCCAACAGTTTAGGATGTCTTAAAGTGACCTAAATTCAAGATACCTTATATTAAGCTTTCATTCATAGACGTCCCCTTTCCTGTCCTGTCCCTCTATGTCCTCACATATACACACACACACACACACACACACACACACACACACACACACACACACACACACACACACACACACACACACACACACACACACACACACACACACACACACACCTTTGCAACTGAGATGTGGTATGAGTAGAGGCCTCTCCCCGGTGCACGACCACGGTCTCGGTCGTTAGGAAACTCTAGAGGCGAGAAACCTCTAAAGCGTATGACACAAACGTGTGTGTGTGTGTGTGTGTGTGTGTGTGTGTGTGTGTGCTGCTGCTCACATAGCTCGACAACCAGGAGAACGTAGCTGTAGCACGCTAATTAGAATGTTGTGTGTGTGTCTGTGTGTCAGTGTGTGTGTGTTACACAGACTCTTCAGCCAAAATGGGTGAAATTTCACTTTAAGGCTGCAACAACCCACAATGCAACACTCTGTGAAAGTCCTTAAAAGAGTGTCTGTCCATTCAGGAAGAACATCTGCTGTAATAAAGTAACATATAATTGTGCAGTTTTGAAATATAACACAACCCCCATTTTTAAAAAAAGTGTGTTTCAGACAAAAAAAGTCTCACATTGAGGGCCGACCCATTTCCCCTCTCTCTCCTCACGCTTGTTTCCGCTCACGTGTTCGAGGCGCCACGTCCACGTTGTATAATCGAGGTGAAAAATCCCACGTTCACTTGTAGCTACAGAATCGTTAGCGACTGCGAGAAGGAAAAAAACTGCAGCTCGACACTTCCTGTCGGGGACGAGAGCGTCTTCAATCTTCACTGTCGTCTTGTAAAGTGTCGGTGATTCATGACGCTTGTAAAAAGCTCGGAGACGTGCTCCCTATAGTCACCGGGCTCCGACCTTTCCAGCCATTTCCAATCAGAGCACCCCCCCCGCCCTCCGCCCCCCCCACTGGACGTTATCTTCCTGCTCGCCGGTTCGACGGAGGCCAGAGGACGTGCGTGATTTCTCAAGAGCGGGAGGAGAGAGAGAGAAAGGTTGTGTAGGCAGTGGAACTGTAGTGTGGATATTATAGAAGGTGTGTTGATCCCCAGGAAGTGAGTCTTTCAACACGGGGGAACGGGGGGGGGGGGTGCAGACGCTAGGCTCACACTTAAAGGTTCAAGGGTTGATGTGCATGTGTGTGTGTGTGTGTGTGCAGGGGCGGAAACTGTGTGTAAATGCATAGGCCGTGTGTGTGTGAATGTGTGTCTGTTCATGTCGTTGTGCGTCTTTAAGTAGGAGCCAGGTAGGGTGTTAGGAGGGGGGGGGGCGGGGGGGATCAGTCTCCCATCACTGGGCTACAGGCGAGCATTCTTAACACCTCGTAAATCTCACCTGGTGGACTGCTGACATAGCTGCTGCAGTGCACACACACACACACACACACACACACACACACACACACACACACACACACACGTGCACTCACATGTGTGTAGAAAACTTGTAACATGCACCTCTTTAGTGGGTGCATGTAATGTGCTGCCATGTGTATATATAGTTTGTTTAATTGCACACACGCAGTAAAGTCAGAGCCTGTGTAGCAGCCGTGTCAACAGCAGCAGGGACATTGGAAAAATACAGAGATGTGTAATGTGTGTGATTCAGCAGCGGAAACACAACGCCTCTTATTGAACCAATAAACACACAAATACCGTCTTTATAACAACATGTTTTTTCGTCTCATCCAGACACACAAAACAACAACAGGGGGAAGTTGATCTTCAGATGCAAAACGATGAATTAATCTGGAGTAAATCTGATCCGTCCTCACATCACGATGCACTTCTATAAGTTCTTTAAATTAGGTACTAAGGTTTAGTTTGGTTCTAAAATATGAAGTGATACGAGTCTGTTTGTGCGAAGGTCAAAGGTCAAAGTCACTGTGACCTCCTTCTCCTTGGAACGACCCACATTTCATTAAGTCTGGCTCAATCATTCACTGGGACTTAAGGGTGACCGGATGTTAAATTAAGACTTTCAAATTGGGCACAAATGTTCACTTAGACTCACAGATGGGATTATTTGATTTTGTTGGTCAATGTTCAAAGGTCAAAGGTCGTGGTGGCTTCTCTATTAATGCTGATTCACTCTGAAACTCTCACTGTAGATACACAGAAAACTCACCAGCTGAGCAACATTAAAGAGAAATTGTACTTAAACATTTATATATATATATATATATTTATGAAGAAGTTAGGTACTAAGGTTTAGTTTGGTCTAAAATATGAAGTGATTCGAGTCTGTTTGTGCGAAGGTCAAAGGTCAAGGTCACTGTGACCTCCTTGTCCTTGGAACGACACACATTTCATTAAATCTGGATCAATCATTCACTGGGACTTAAGGGTGACCGGATGTTAAGTTAAGACTTTCAAATTGGGCACAAATGTTCACTTAGACTCACAGACCCGATTAGTTGATTTTGTTGGTCAAAGGTCAAAGGTCAAAGGTCAAAGGTCGTGGTGGCCTTCCCAAAACCCGTGTTCTGCCTCTTTCACACAACCGCAGGGCAGAAATTATACTTATTCAGTTGTTATTCCGCCTTTATGTTCCTCTGTGGTTTTTATTGCTGAGAAAGTCTCTTAATTCATGTTTGTGACTCACAGCGACTGTGAGCTGATATTTATGAGTTTTAACTGTCTTATTAAATCGTTGTTTGATTCTTTTCTATCACTACAGTAGAAGATCATTTCACATGTGACCTGTTTTGAGTTGCGGAGCTTTTCTATAAATACAAACCTGAGCATGAGAGCAGAGAAACATTTTCAGAAACGACATTTTATATCTCCACACGATCTCATTGCTTACTCACTTAAAAAGCCGGATGTGTTGTCAGTGACAATGAGGCGAATTACAACTGCAGTAAGAAAACAGCAATTACTGTCACGGGCCGTCGGGGGGGCTCGGCTTGTTATCTGCACCGCGGCCGAGGACGTGTGCACCCGGTGAACTGAGCTGGAGGAAGCGTGCCAGTGGAGCCGGGGCCTGATGTACATTCCCTCATCCACAGGTGCCCTCGTGCACACACACACACACACACACACACACACACACACACACACACACACACACACACACACACACAGACACACACACACACACACACACACACACACAGACACGCACTGAGGCTGTGACCTGATGGGCTCTCTGTTGCTTCAGCCTGATAATTACAGTACCTGTGTTTTTAAGGTGTTTTTCAAAGGGGCAAAGCAGGACTCGGTGTGAGAAGTAAACACTCGTTCACACAGTTCAGGGACTTTTATTTTGCTCTGAAACTCGTCACACGCACCTGCTCTGTTTGCGTATCATTGAAACTAGTGATGACTAATGTAGACACACAACTACACACTCACACACACACACACACACACACACACACACACACACACACAGCTCTGAGGAATTTGTTTTTGATGAGCTGCGTTAAAGATCAAGTCCGTCTGACTGAGGCATCGTGGGAAGAGTCTGACATTCTTCAGATTTTCCAGCTCACGTCTGACAGAGACGCTGTTTATCCACTGTGTGTGTGTGTGTCTGTGTGTGTCTGTGTGTGTGTGTGTGTGTGTGTGTGTGTGTGTCTGTGTGTGTGTGTGTGTCTGTGTGTGTGTGTGTTTGTCTGTGTCTGTGTTTGTGTGACTCTATAAGTGTCTACTGTTGCTGCCGGTGACTTCACAGATCTTCAGTCTCCTGACTTTTCAAAGGGTGATCCAGGCGTCGGAGGGGTGAGGCGTCGACGCCCACTCCCCCCCCCCCTTGTCACGCCCCTTCACTGCAGACGTGTTGAGGTGACGTCACACGGTTCTGCCGCCGCTCGCCGTCGACGTTTTCACATGACGGTGCAGAACACACACATGCCTGCGAAGGTTTACACAGTAACGGCAAGCGAAGGCCACACTCACACACACACACACACTCACACACACACACACACACACACACACACACACACACACACTCAGATATAGATGGGAATAAACATTCACATAAACTAATAATATTTTCCATGAGCTTATTACCAATTGTCAAAACCATCTGTCTCATGTTTCTGTGACTTGAGTGAATTTTGTCGAAATATTAAAGTAACACATCTTCAAACCAACAACTGCCTCATATAACTAAAGTGTACTTTAAAAAAACGCACACTCTCCCATTTATATATATAAATGTACAGTATATATGTACAGTATAAATGTACAGTATATATGTACAGTATATATGTACAGTATAAATGTACAGTATACATGTACAGTATATATGTACAGTATATATGTATCTGGCTAAAAATACAAAGTAAAACTCAGCCAAAATTAACAATAACACCGAGGTTCGAACTCACGTGGGGTGGGCGGGCACCCCCCCCCTGAGAAACCCACGTAGCAGGCATGTGGGTGGGTGGGTGGGTGTGTGTGTGGGGGGAGGGGTCTGTGTGTTTAACCCCTCCCTCCTGCAACGACCACAGAGGATCGTGGCCTCATCAGCCGGACTCTGTCTTTGCTTCTTCTCTGTCGGAGCATCATCAGCTGAACTGACCCGCTGTCCGATGCCGTCCTGTCCACAGCTCATTGATCACCAGCTACCCCCCCCCACAAACACACACACACACACACACACACACACACACACACACCCGCTCCTCCTGGCAAACAGGACTGAGTCTAAGTTTAAAGAGAGATTGAATACATTACAACAGGAAACACCCGGCGGCCGACCACCGCACTTCATGGCTGCTGCTCGTGAGTGTGTGTGTGTGTGTGTGTGTGTGTGTGTGTGTGTGTGTGTGTGTGTGTGTGTGTGTGTGTGTGAGTGTGTGAGTGTGTGTGGTTATTTGCAGCTGTCGCACACAAGTGAGGCTCCTATCTGCTGCAGGTTGAAGAGCAGACTCATTCATCTGCCCGGTGACATTTTGATATGTTTTTACTGGCTCTCTTTTTAAAAAAAAAATCTCTATTCCTGGAGCTTGTTAGCATTAATGAGCTGTTATGTTCGTGCCTGGCATCATGTCAACATACAGCTTATATACTATGATACTGTATACATGCTGTGAGGCTGAAGGTCCCAGGTTGTATGAGCTGGTTTCCTGCTGCTGAAAACTGTGCAGGAGTTTTGCACGATTTCATCCACTAGTTATTAATATGTTCACGTCTTCTTTAACCGTAGATCTACTGGTTAAAATCATCATCATTTGGTCTTTGCCAACAGAAAATGACGTATGTGTTTATGGGGAGGAAGTGACATCACAAGTTGTACCCGGAGACGCATTCAGGACACTTTTTTTTAAAATTTTCAATATGTTTATTAGGTTTTTTCAGGTTATTAAGTACAAACAGACAAATACTAGAAGTAAGTAAGAAATTATGCCAAAATGAAAGGAAAAGAGAAAGAAAGAAAAAAGAGTAAATTGAAATAGAATAAAATAAAGGCATGAAAACAGAACAAGAAAAAATAAAATAAAAAAAAAAGACATACAAACAAAACTAACAATTCAAGACAATGAAATGTATTGATGCATCACTAGTATATGTCAGGCGATTCCAATATGGATGTCAGGCAGTAATTAATACACAGCTTAATACATAGAACTTATATTAAACAAATAAACGCATATTTTTGGCCAAAATGTAAACATAAATCTGCATTCCTCAGAAAATAAAAGTTTTCTAATTGGCAATCATAAACGCTGATGTGTGTGAATTGGTTTAGCTCTTTGTTTTTCAGTGGATTCGTGGATAAATGGAAATATATAAAGTTATCTTCATTGCAGGTAAACATTTCTGAAAAGCACACGTACGAGTCTCTGCCTCTAATTGGACAAAAATCCTCCGACTCTAATTGCAAACAGCGTCTCCTCCTTCCTGCATCGATGAATCCGTAAAACAAACGCTGAGGTTTTCCGTGTGTTGGATTCTCTTCCTGCCAGACGCCTCGTGGGTAATTCATCGTGCGGTGATTATTGTTTGTTTTGTTTTTTGCTTTTCCTCACCAGAAAAAAAAAAAAAAAATAACTCCATTGAGGTCAGCGGCTGCGGCTGTCTTCAGACTTTTCCCTCTTCGGAGAGCGATCACATCAGATAATGAACTAGAACAAATAATCCTCCCCCCCCCTCCAACGCTCGCCCCCCCCCCCTGTCAAGTGTAATGACTCGTCCGCTTCCTCTCGCCGCTTATCTCTTGGCTCGTCTCGCTCCTCCTCGCTCGCCCATCATCATCTCACTCACTCCACCAACAGAAACACAGGGATGCTGGAACTGAAGTGCCCGTCTGCAGTACATGTGTGTGTGTGTCTGTGTGTGTCTGTGTGTGTGTGTGTTTGTGTTTCTTACATTCTACAGCTCCCTAGTACGTCAGATTATAAATATCCACACACTACTTTATCCCCAAAAATGGCGTCTGCGTATTCAGGGACAAATATTGTGTTTCGAGGCATCAGGGGCCGACAGCATAGAGAAATCTTTGTGTTGCTGCCAAATCATGTTGCACCTCTTCCTCCTTCATGTTTTGTTTTTTTCTGACTTTTTATTTTTCCGCTGCGTGAACAGTCTTCCGTCTGGTTTCGGCCGGCGGTGACGTGAGCGGCGCTCGTACAGAGAGCGGCGGCGCTCTGCTGCAACACGTGAACACAAACCGCTGCTGCTGCCTGGCCACTGTCCCATCAATCAGCTCGTAAATGTCATCAGAGAGGATGTGGGACGTGGCAGCTTCGGGACACAAACACGTCGAGAGGACTTTTATCCTGCACAGTGGGACACACAGCACCGGGCAGAGCTGCACTTTTTATATAAGTTACGAGTCTGCGTTTTTTTAACTGGCAGCTGGGGCCTGGTTGGGTCTGACAGGCGAGCGTCTGGTCCGGCCCCCACTGGACAGAACTGGTGTCTGAAAACAAGGAAAGAGCTCAGATCTCAGGACATTCGCCGACAACATCGATGATTTGTTTCAACTGTAAAGCTACTTAAAAGAAAACAAGAGGGATGAACTAGAGATCTTAAGGTGTATTTTGAATCAGACTTAGTGTCATGATGAGATTTTATAATGTAACATGGAAGGAGGGTTTGAAACAAGGAACCCAGACTCTGAGCCCGGGGACGTTGTGACTCTGAGGACTCGGCTCTTGGTGTTCTCTGTTTCTGGGTCTTTCTGGTGGAGAAGAGGTCGATAACAGTGAGAAGGCGGTGGACTAGTGGCAGAAACTTGGACTATGGGCAGAAAAGGTCTCTGGTTCGTCTCTGGTTCGACTCCACGGAGAAACAACAAAAAGACGAACCTGGATCGATCTGTCCAAAAATCCAAGAGGATTCTCCCTACCCTGTCTAGTGCCCCTGAGCAAGGCACCTTACTCCCCCAACATCTGCTCTCCGGGCGCCGTACATGGCTTCCCACTGCTCTGTGTGTCCTGCACCAGATGGGTTAAAAGCAGAGGTTACATTTCCCTACAATTGCATGAGTGTGCTTGTGCATGACAAATAAATGTATCTTAATCTTAATGATTTGTTTCAACTGTAAAGCTACTTAAAAGAAAACAAGAGGGATGAACTAGAGACCTGAAGGTGGATTTTGAATCAGATATTATAATGGAATATGGAAGGAGGGTTTGAAACAAGGAACTCTTGGTATTCTCTGTTTCTGAGTCTCTCTGGTGGAGAAGCAGAGTGAGATAAACACTTTGTTTCCAGTAGAGTCAGACGTCCGTTTCATAAAAGCCCTTCACACGTTTTTCTCCTCCAGAGCTGTTAATTCAAACCGTGTGAAACCACTGACTTGCGTTGCAGTCGTTGTTTTTGCGTTAACATTTAAAGCAGAATCCCGGTGGATGGTCGGTGTTCTGTGGCGGCTGAAGTCTCCTGCAGAGCTCAACAGCTCATTTCATTTACTTCAATGATGCACAGACACATTCATTCAAACCACAAATCCAGCAAATACCTAATGATGTGGATTATTGGAGCCGTCCCACAGCAGGAGCCCGGACCACTGTCTTTCCGTTTGATCAGATAATCACCACCATTATGCACACAGACACACACACAAACACACACACACAAACACACACTTCTCCAGAGACTCTTTTCTCCTCACCACTCCTCTTCCTCTCCTCCTCCTCCTCCTCCTCTCTTTACTCCCGGCCTTGCAGCAGCCTCAGTAGCCTTGTGAGTTATAGAAATAAAACAAGGTCTTGAAACTAAAAAAGAATCGGTCGTGGCTTTAAAGCTCGTTAAACGTATCCACGCCGCACTGTTTGTTTTTATCCTTTATCGGTGAAATGGTTTGGTAGAGAAATAAAAGTGCTGTACTTTTAATAGTTTGGGGGAAATATGAAACGTGAGGGTTCTGATTTACAGCAGCATAATTTAAACACATGTTAACGGTGCTTTATTTAAGGTTTCAACCTGGTTCTTGTTTCTGAGCTTTGACTCAGCGATTGATATAATTTGTTAGCATGCTAGAAGTATAACTCTGTCGGACTGTTAGCAATCAGTCAAATAAATAAAATAAAACCAGAGTTACATGTACAAATAGATTCACATATGCATAATATCTCAACTTCCTCCTATTAAATACAAATGAAACCAAAATATGTCCGCAGATACTTCAAGCTAGTGAAGTTAAATCATAACGTATCAGCAAAGCTAACTCTTGAGCTAACATCAGCGTATAAGAGCTTCATAATGTGACGGAATTTGATTTGCAGTGTACTTTTGTGTATGACCTAACATGCAGCCAGCCACCAGGGGGCGATCAAGATGTTCTGGCTTCACTTTTATTGCAACTACGATTCATATACGTCTGTTTCTGCATCGCAATAACAACGGATTCATTTCTTTTCTTGCAGAGTGGTCGTAGCGTTCGTCCAAATTTGGAGGGAGGCGGCCATTTTGACACAGCTGCGTGTGCACAGACCTGATGAGAGAAGCTAACGTCTTCTGCAATTCTACCGCGAATCCGTCCAGACCAGGTAATTTTCAAGCTTTTCATTTTCCTACTCTGATCTCGTTTGGCTTTCAGTTCAATATGTGGACGACTATCGGGTGAACGGTTTCATTTTCACGCCGGTTAGCATGTTGACGTTAGCTATATGCTAGAATAAAGTGCAAGCGGCTTCAACGAGCTGCAGAGCGCTTCATCTCTCGTCCTTCCCACTCATCTCCTTTTAAATTACCGTCTCTCTCTCTCTTTCACCTTCTCCTTTCTCCATTAAACATTTTATGTTTTCCCGTCCATCTGCCCTCTCTCTCTTTTTTCCCCTTCCGTTCTCTCTCTCTCTCTCTCTCTCTCTCTCTCTCTCTCTCTCTCTCTCTCTCTCTCTCTCTCTCTCTCTCTCTCTCTCCGTCTCTCCTTCATTTCTCCTCTGCAGCGTTGCAGAAAGAGCGAGACTCGTTTCCTCTCTCGTTAATTGCCGTAATCGATGATGGCCGTTCCCCCGTGCTACCCATAATGCCACTTTCTGCTGTGCTACCACCTATGCGCTCTCCCTCCGCTCACCCCCACCCCCCCCCTCACCACCTCTGGAGCGGCTCCTGCTCGGAAAGATTAGGATCATTACCTGGCAGCGCGGCCGGGACTTCTGCTCACTGCATTAAAGCCCTAAACTTTACCCTATATCACGTTTCTCTGAGGAACAAAGACAACAAACAAACCTGAGCTAACAGCCGCCGACGGATTCGTTACCATATGGAGTCAAATTAAAAATCGCAAAGTGCCAAGAAACACATTTAATACCGTCTTATAATCCTTACTGTCTGGTTTTCTTGAGACAGGTCCATTTATCCTCTATACGCTTCATTCATTATCGTTTGGATTTAGGTCCAAGGCTTTTCTGGAGCTCCATGGTTGTCCATCACAAAGGCACAGCTGGAATCCCCCCCCCCCCCATCTGAGCCATGTGCTATTCCAGCCTTGTGTTTACTCACTTTGTGAAGCTGCAGTTTTACGTTTCTTTAATTTAATTTCAGCCTTTATGACAGGCGGCTGGATCACGTTTCCCAGACCGTACGGGGTTCTAATGTTAGCAGATCATTAGAACATATTTCTTTTACTATCGCCCCCCCCCCCTGTTATGTCCGCAGGCGTTTCGCTGTCATTCAATCTGGCGTCCGCACTCATACATCAGGGGCCGAGCGCGGCGTGCAGATGGAAAGCTCTTATAGGTGGTCTGAGGATTGGCTAAGTGTGCGGTGTGGAGGACGGGCTCTCGGGAAAAAACCACAGGGATGGAAACACTACTTTGGCCCGGAGGAATGAGCTCGGGTTTTTTTATTTCCTGCTGCGTGGTTCCAGAGGTGCTGTACATCATTGGAGCCTTTTTTCCAGGGAGGCTGTCACCTCACCCCCCCCGTCACCTCACCCCCCCGTCACCTCAAGGTGTGTAGGTGTGAGTTGTGTGTGTGGACACAGCCTGTCTCTCCTCCACAGCTCTGTCCAGGTCTGACGTCCACTAACGCGCTGACTCTCCCACTTCTGCGGCTGTGGGTGGGTGTGTTCTTTTTTAATGTGCATGGGGGGATTTGGGATTTAGGATTTGTGTGTGTGTGTGTGTGTGTGTGTGTGTCAGTGTGTGTGGATGGGTGTGCAGTCACTAAACAGAGATGCAAACCTCTAATTGCCTAGTCACTGAGGCCAGGAACCACGGCGAGCGCTTCAGAGTGGGTGTGTCGGGGGTGTGTGCTACTCCGGGCCAATCGGCTCGCAGCTCAGGCAGGAAGTTGTGGTTTGAACACATGGTGCTGCGGCAGCGAGGGAACTGAGAGGATCACGAAAAGGGAAAAGAGGGAGCAGCCTGTTTCTGCTCCGCTCTGCTGTTTATCCACCGATGAAGTTACATCATATCAACGAGTGTGAGACATATTTGGAAGTTTTGAGGGAAGAAACGCAAGGAGGCAAAAATGAATATAGATGCACATATAAATAAGTGTTTCTGCGTGGGCTGAGTGGGAGGGTTGTGGTATCACCTTTCACTGCAGAACTTAGACTACACACACACACACACACACACACACACACACACACGCACACACACACACTCCTGCAGCGGAAGCTAATGGACCTGCACGTTGTAAAGGCGTTTTCCTTACACTTGCAAACGCACACAAAAGGCATCAGAAGCCACTCGGCGTTCTGGGTTTTTCCCTGTGAGAAGATTGAATGACATTAAGCCTTTATCTCTATCCCCCCCCCACTCCCCCCCCCCCCCCGCGGCGTTAACTGCAGGTTGCTGCACGGCGCTGCGTTTGCACGGGCGAGGAAACGGCGTCACACAAAAGACAAATGACACAACAGCCGCATTAGCCAGGAAGCTGAGACATTGTCAGAGTGGAAAGTGATATGTGGGTCATGGGGTTTGAGTTTCGCAGAAAAAGGAAATCAAGGAAATATGACGTTTTGAAACCGACACCGTTTGGATGAGTAAGAGAATAAGATCCTCTGCCGTGTTGTGACAAAAACATTGTAAAAACAGGAATTATATTGTGTCTTTTTTTCCCTCTTTGTGTTACGGCCAAACGCTGCTTCCGTTTGATTTCTAAACTCTTCCCCGCCAGCGCCCGGTGTTTCATCAGAGATAATGTTATTCCCTGGAGTGAGGACGTTTTTTAAATCGATGCTCTGTACATATGCTCTTCCTCTCTCTTTGTTAAACGTGTCTTTAAAGTGTCTCTATAAAAGCTTGTGCGTTTACCATCGGCTGTAAATTCCCCCCGGGAGAAACCGGAGCTGAAGAACATCACAAGGTTAACGTCGGAGCATTTTTCTTACTATTCCGCGCACATCGACTTTCTGTTTCTCATTACAGCTCCACATACATTAGCTTAATAAACATCGCCAAGAAAAAGCGTGTGGCCTATCCCCCCCCTCTTACCACCGGGCCTGTCAGTGCTGTATTAATTTGGTTACTGTATTAATCAGTCACACCTTATCCATGTAATGAGCTGTGTAATTTGCCCGAGTCGTGTACTGAGAAGTGTGGGTGAGGAAAGAGAGAGAGAGATGGATGGGATAAGAGGACAAAAGAACGAGGCGGCACCTTCCTCCAGCAGAGAAAAAAGAACATTTTATTAAATCAGATCTTCGGTTTATGCTCCGCGTGCCGGCACAAGGACCGGTTCTCCCCCGGGACGCTCGCTGCCTGGCACTTCCTGCTCCGGGACGGCCCTGTCCAGATTAGAGGAAATTGATTTAACGGCTTTAGTTTAGCGGCTGAAAAGGCTGCGTCCTCAGTGGAAGCTTTCTTGTTCTCTTTCTTTAGCTTCTCGCTGTCGTTCCGGCTTGTTTTCTTTTCTCGTCCCCTTCATGTTGGCACGTGGTGTTCCTTCTCTTTTCCTTGCAGCAGGTATCGGTGTTTGTGTGTTGGTGAACATGTGTGGATGCTCCGGGGAGAGAAGCCGCTCGAGGAGACAGTTTAGTTGGCAAGTCTGTTGGTTTAATGAAGAGACAGAAGTGGGATCAATGTCTGTGGTAAACCGACACCTCCAGCCCCGGGGGCCCAGCAGGGCGTTCAATTAACTGCAGCCGGTACACATCGTCATCAGCAGGTGGCGGACGGGGGGGGGATCCTGCTCGCCATCACTGCCGCTCAATACACACGCAGGAACGTTTAGAATATTTGAGAGTAACGCCGCGTGGCAGAGGAATCAGCGATGCTTGACCAGTCTCTCTCCGGGATAAACTCCAGTTCACGTGCTCCAATTTCCAGTATCGGGCGTAATCCGGAGAGAATGGCGCTCACACTGTTCTGTTGTGGTTCCGGAGAGGGTCAGCCAGAATACACATCCTTACCTCCACTTGTGGAAGTGTCAACACCCTGCTGAGCCTCAGGGACCCCGGGCGCCTCCGGAGAGAAGCCTCAGAATGAGATGGAAAGAAAACGCTATTTAGGAAAGAAACTAATTTCCAGCGTTTATTCATGAATACGTCAGAGTGAGAGCAAGTAGACACGTAACCACCTGAATGTGACATCAACTCCAGGTTTGAAAGACACTAAACTAAACTAAAAGATATCACCTTACATGTCATTCACACTTTCTATATTATGCAAATATAATTATACCGTTGCAGTGGCTTCATGAAAAACCTTCTGGTCGTTTTTTGCAAGTGGAAATACAGGAAACTGTTGGTGGGTAAATAAAATCCTTCGTGTTGGGAGACAGTGGTTTCATAATGGTTCCTCTCAGGAGCAGCATGAAGAACAAAGGTGTCACTGTGGAGCGAGTCCTGCTGTTTGGATTCTATAACATTAAAATATAAACAGTGATCTGGCACAGAGACACACCCTTCAACCGACGAGTGTTTGAGTTGAAGTGTTTGTTCAGAGATGATGAATTGCACTTATACCTGAAAAAGTCAATGACAGGTGGGCGTCGGCTTCCAGTCAGCAACGACAAAACGGAAAAAATCAAACCGGGGGGAAGTAAAAACTAATTTAACTTCTTGTCATCAACCGTTTATTTTCTTTTCACTATTAAAACTCTAACTTCAACCAATTGATACTTTCATGGCTATTTACATGTTAGTTAAGTGTCCCATAGGAGCAAGAGAAGCTGCAGCACCAGCATCTCCACTGTCAAAACAAGGAAGAAGATGAAAAAACAGAGCTTTAAATTGGATTTAACTGGATTTAAGTTGAGCCGATAGCTTCTGCAGAGTAATTAGACCCGGGAGTGAAAGCTGATTGTATCCATTCCCAATTGCAGACAGAAAACAGATGTTAGTGGGTTTCCTGACCAGTGGAAAAGGGGTCAACACAGATAGAACCAGTCCCACTCACACCTTACAGGCAATGTGGAGACGGCTGGTGAAGACAACCTGGGACTGTGGTGGAGGAAGAACCTGGAGAGGAACCCACATGGACACGTAGGGAACATGGAAACTCAAAAGGTTCCGTCAGTTTCAAACCCAGGAGCTTCATGCTGGGAGGAAACGAAAACCCAGAGGAACAACCCACAGGCTGAACATTAGATTTTTTTTCTTTAGATTAGATTCAACTTTATTGTCATTGCACAGTACAAGTACATATGCAACAAAATGCAGTTCAGCGTCTAACCAGAAGTGCAAAAAAAGGCAGTAAAAGTGCAGAGTATCGTGCATATTAAAGTGAAAATGTAATAAATAAGACATGTACAGTAGAAATATATATGGAATATAACAGTATTAACAGGAATTGTAAGATATAAGGACGATGAATACACTATGAGCAGGATAAAAATATAAATATATATAATTATGAATACACTATCGGCGGGATAATACAGTATAAAAAAACAAAGTAACAGTCAGTGCAATGTACGAATGTTCAAATGTTCAGTGGTTGGAGGAGGGGGTGTGGCAGCATGACATCACCACCTCACTGTAATAAACAGCTGATTGATAATAATATAAAAAACTACACAAATGAGCTCATCTTCATTTTCCCATGTGACCGGACAGATGTTCCCAAGCGATGGGTTTCCTGGGATGGAACCCGTTCAGAGTGCAGCTAATTAAACGCAGACACCACGGTGACATGAGACTGTTTCCCCCCCGAACAGTCGGTGCCGCGGCTCATAAAGACGACTCTGGGGTTCGGACTAATGAGCAAGGTAATCATAGAGTCGCATACAATGTGATTATCTGCAGCGTGCAGAGGTCAGGGCGAGGACACGTGTTCCCGGGCCCCGGGGCCGAGGGGCCGTTAACGAAGGGAAGCAGGATGGCTCCGGTCCTCCCCCCCCCGCCCCCCCCCCCCAGTCCCCTGAGGTCCCGTGTTATTTTAATGTTTCCCATCTGACATCGGCCATGCATGTCCAGCTCTGTTAGTGAGTGGTTACCTCTCCTGATGCCGTGTGGCGTGTTGAGTGGGACAGACGGGGGGGGGGGGAAGCGGCGTGCTATCTAGGTTATCCATTCAGACGACTCGCTGAGCGGCGGCGGCCTCGAGCACCACGACCACGAGTCACCGCCGATTCCTTCCCTTGTTTTCTGGCTCTTACGATGCTGAGATGAATAATTAGAGCTGCTGGGTTATAATTCATGGAAATAGTGATGTGCAGGATTGTACTCCACTGGGAAAAGTCTCCTCTTCATCGTTTTTATCTTCTTCAGATACGTTTTGAAGTTGCTCAGCTGTTGTTTCCAAAGAGTTTTATGAATGCAAACCATTGAAGCACCTGAGTATTCTTTGTTTATGGGATTACGTGTTTACAGGGTTTTGGCATCTCTGCTCTTCATCCAGGTGTCTCAACTGAACCGTTTCACACGTGCCACTGTTTGCTGGTTTGTGTCACAGTTTACAGATTTCCCAGTTTAATCCCTGGATTAATCCCGGTAATGGCTTGTGGTTCGTTGCTTATCCAGCAGAGGCACCAGGAGGGTGCAGGCATCATTATATCAGCTTCACAAATAATGCATACATGTTCAAACGCTCAGTAAATAACGTCCCCGTGGGGGGGCCGCATTCATAGCGCCCGGCTGCAACTTCAATGAGATCAAACGCCACACGTTTGTTTTATAGTCCAATTACACAGCAGAGATAAAACTCTCCCGCAAAAAAAAAACTTTCCACATGCCCTAAATAACGCGCGTATGGTTTCAAAACAAAACTATTGATTTATAAACTTCTTGTGATTCTGCTCCGGCTGCCAATTCAACTGCTGCATTTTAATCTGCGAGTGAAATACAATAAATATCTCATGTTTCTCCCGGCAGTTCATTAATAATTAGATCTCAACCTACTCTTTCTCTTTCATTTATTCACGGCAGCACCGAACATCCAGGGAGACTTTTAATATTTTACCCTCTCGTGAGGAGTCGTGGGATGCAAACATTAAAAGGAATGTTTTTAGAACAAAAAAAAGTTCAGTTGAACTCATTTACGTGCTCAAACAATCCTCAGTTATTTATATTTGCTTTGGGCAAATGTAAAGTCTAACTCCACCTAAAACCTTTACGCTCCTTCTAATCTGCAGCGCCGCACTCACGCTGTTTGTTTTCATTGCATCTGAGTCGCCCTCTTTTCTAACGTTCCTCTCGGTTTGTTCACGATCTGCACAGTTTGAGATATCACGACTCGTTCTCTGACCCGGAAGCTGTGTGAGATCACTCGAGCTTGTTCTGTACAAAGAGAGAGAGAGAGAAACCAACATCCACAGGGTTGAATATAGGGAACGCACAAGAAGCTCTAATTTGAACTTGTCACTGTTCCATATTCATTACTTTCTGCTCATTTTGGATATTTTCATATCTTTTTGCAAAACCCACAGGAATAAACGTCTCCACTAATAGAAAGTAGATGTTTCCGTGCAGATACAATTGAAGTCTATTGTAGGACTTCCTTTGTGTGTCGGAACATTTCCAGCTCCGAGTCACATTAAATATCTGCTATTTCAAACATTGCAGTTAATAAAACATCCAGTAACTTGCAAATAAAAGTGACGGGGAACAGCAGAAAGAAGCCGGGAGTAGGTTCTCTCCACCAGGAAGGAAATGACAATAATGTTAAACACCACTTGCTGCCGATATCTGTCTTTATTGACATTAAAAACACGGCATCCAGCTTGTACGAGTTGGCGCAGACACAGGCTTTGTCTCGTGATTCTCGTAGACTAAATATTGACTTGGCACGGCTTTACCCTGACTGACGTTTCACCGCTGGTTTTACACGCTGCTCCGGGATTCACTTCCTAGTCGTCAGAATGAATTCACCGCTCCTGCCTGCCTGCTCTTCGCTGAAAGAGAAAAACGAAGTCAGCCGGAGCCAAAAGGTGTCACACTTCGCCACGGCTACCTGATATCTGACAGCATCAGACAGAATCACACACTCTCATCTCCAAAACATCTCCTCCACTGCCAAGAGATGCTGTCTGGCTTTTCACCCGGTGCCGTGGGCGGAGGAGATATTGTTTTGTGTAGTAATTCATGTGAAGGGATTAAATCTCTGCGCTGATGCTGAACCCCTGCGGAGGAGAAACACACCGTTGTGTTGTTTGTCCGGCGGCTTTTTCTGTCACATTCTCTCCAAAACACCTTCGCTCTCCGACATCAGATGGTGAGCAGCTTGCCTCTTGGCTGCGTCTCACACACACACAGACTCGCACCAGCACACCTCAGCGCCGAGCGGGACCCTGAGCTGTGATATTTTATTCAGCAGGAAATGCCTGGTTTGAATTCCCAATCCTCTTAAGCGAGGATATTGCCACAGTGGGAAGCTGCTGCCGCTCGGCTGCCAGGCGAAGGCATCTCTGCAGCGAGTCCTCTGTGCCCGGCTGGCACCGAAACACAGGACCTGGGAAACTCTTCATGGTGATAGCGGTTCACTCTGAGTGCTCACTTCACATTACTGGCCCTTTGCTCAGCCACTTACTGCAGTTGAGAGCCGACCAGAGCTTTCAAAACCTGAGTCTGTCAGAGATAGACGCTTAGAGGCTTTATTTATTTACATTAGAGGATTCAGAGAAGCTCAACACATCCACAGCACATCACTGCTGCTAGACTTCCTGGTTCTTATCGGTCACGACTCACGACACTTTCTTATTCCCACTTCCACCTTGGCCATGGACCTCAAGAAAAAGAAATCCCTGCTCTTTGAAACCATTTGAGTTACGACCGCAGAATCATTTGCGATACTCGCTCAAGCATTGTGGGAAATCACGACCTAGGGGCAGGCGATATATAAGTTTTACTTGAAGTTAACGTCCGCTAGCTTAGCCGCTTCCTGTGGACTTTTATGAATTCAACATTTGTAAAGTGATTTAGAGGACATCTCAAAATATCGAGATATATATTGTGTATCGCGATATATCCTCAAATGTTGCGATAACCACAAATACTAGCTGATTCTTCTCAAGAAAAGAGGAGAGTAGGACTATTTCATCCTCTGTGGAAGCGCCGGGCTCGTGTTGACCTCTGTTTCCAGAGCCAACTCTTTCTCTTTCATATGTTCAAATATTTCAACTCAAGCGAGTGAAGAAAAAGCCACGAAGCTGCTTCCAGTTATCACCGACGCTCACATGCCCACATGTGTCTGTGTGGACGCAGCCCGGGCATCTGGGAGTTCACAAGGTGGTGTAAATTGGAGCATGAGATCATCAGTGGGGGGGGGGGGGGGGGGTTATTGTGGCTGGATGTAGGACTGTCATGGTGCTGAGCCTGAAGGCAAAGCTCTCAATTTACCGCTCACTTTATGTCCCATCCCACACCTGTCATCCTGGGGTTTAGTCGGTGATGGAAAGAGAATGATGGCGGATACAATCCGGCCGGGCGGCGTGGAACCCGAGCGATTCAGGGTCGACCCGCTGGTCCGCGTCGAAGAAAAGGAGAATATCTCCCATTGCCTCCCACTGGTTTCAGTCACGCCCAACTGGGACGGAGCCGGAGGGCACGGGAGCGTTGTTATTTCCTCCCTGAGCAGGGAAGACCTCGGGATCGTCCTGGAAGAGCAGCAGGAAGTCGCTGTGGGTAATGACGTCTGAGTCACTCTGCATAGCCGACTGCCAGCAGGACCTGAACCTGGATGAGCAGCAGGAAGCGGTCAGATGGAGAAATGGATGAGTTTCAAACACGTGGAAACAGAAATGACAAAAGTGAAACAATAAAATAGATAAAAGATCATGAGATGGTATAAATATTTGCAGAATCTTCTAAGATGATAAGAATCTTCTTATCATTCATTGGGTTTGATCATGATTATCTTTATCATTTGCTTTGTAGAATCTTATGATGGATGTTTACATGTTTTGATTTGTCAGCGATTAAAGTTATAAACAGGATGAACACTTTAATCCGCAGGGAGGGATGTTTCCTGGAAGACATATTCTGCTTTGTCAGCAGATTCATGTTCCATCATAAGACCTCAGTGGAGTAAATGAATTATACATCGTGTGTAATTGACCTAATCACCTCCCATGGCACCAGTTTTCTGCACATGCAGGAGCATCAGGAGCATCTCCAGGGCCTGATTTGCTCTGCATGGTTTCCCTCTGTCACCTGATGAAATCTGAAACGGTTCAAAGCCTATATGGACTAAATGGAGGGTGTGTTATAGATTATGTGATACATGTGATTTGTCCTCAGGCACTTTTCTGCGTATCTCGTTTCTTTTTCTCACCGTCTGGGAGGAGAAACTGCAACATGACATATATAAAAAAAAGAAATTCAATACGCTCTGTGAAAGAAAAGTGGGGAAAACTACCTGAATCCACCCAGGATTCATCTGAGCTTGTCCACGAGGTGTAATGTTTGTAGACTCGGGAGAGGCGGTGGACTAGTGGCAGAAACTTGGACTACTGGCAGAAAGAGGTCTCTGGTTCGATGCTGGTTCGACTCCACGGAGTTTCAACAAAAACTTACTTGGATGGAACAACAACAAAAAGACGAACCTGGATCTGTCCAAAAAAAAAATCAAAAGACTATTCGACCTTCCCTGTATAGTGCCCCTGAGCAAGGCACTTTACTCCCCCAATATCTGCTATATGATAAGAAGATTCTTAGAAGATTCTTCAAATACATGGCTGCCCACTGCTCTGTGTGTCCTGCACCAGATGGGTTAAAAGCAGAGGACAAATTTCCCTCAATTGCATGAGTGTGTCTGTGCATGTTTGTACATGTGTGTGGGATAAATAAAAAAATGTATCTAATGTTACCGAGGAAAAGGACGACTTCTCGTTACGTAACAGAGAACAGATCACAGCTGAAAGGTAGAGCGCCGCCTGCCAGTCAATCACATGACTGATGTCTCCGCAGCGACCTGTAGATCTCAGCGATATTAGCTCTGCTGGCATGTTAACATTAATCGACCGCCCATTAGTCTAATGATAGGTCACATTAGCTGCAGGCAGCTGGCCCGGGCTGAAGCCTGTGTGTGTGTGTGAGTGCAGCTGTTAGCTGAGGGCTGTGGTCGCAGCACAGTGTTTCCTTTCAGCCGCTGCATCTCCATTGTCTCCGGCAGCAGACATCAGATCACTGGTGCTTCTGTTTACTTTGCTCGCTCCAGGTTTTTTATTTGTTTTTCTTCTGACGGCTCCATTAACAGGAGCTGTGGTTAGAAGAGGTTGAAGAGTGACAAAAAAAAACGTCCCTCTACTGGAAGAAAATGCAAATTTTAGCATTGCACAAGATTCAACATGGTGTTATACAGTGATGGAAATGAAAATGAAGGCAAATAAGAATAATTAAAAGTTTATTTCTGTATCATCAATCAAACAAAGAGACAATTGGAGGGCTTTAAATGAGCCTGAATATGTAAAAGTCAGCCATGTTCACTGGGTTTGATTGTTTATGATTAATTTTGCAATATTTCTCTAAATATTTCTACAAACCCTGAGATTAAAACACGTAACCGTCCCCACACAGTTAATCCACTAGACTGTATTCAGATCTGCACAAATTGCAAACACTCCTACAGATCCATGAATTATTCTCTTGGGAAATCAAAGGAAAACCGATTCCACAATGTGATAAATAATTCCTCAATCTGCACCAAACTTTATCTGCTTCTTCCTTGGTCCACTTCCCATCCTTCCCCCAGATTCTGTGCTAATCCGTCCACTGGTTTTTCTTGTAAAGCTGATAACTCGCAAACAAACAGACACAAATGAAAAGGCTCCTTGTTGCAGGAAATAAAAGAGGAAAGTCCGGAGCCTGCCGGGGTTAAGACCCTCATCCGCTCAGGTGCTTCTGTTGTGAGCCATTTCCCCGGCAGTCTCTTTTTAATGCATGGCATAAAATGCCCGAGGAAATAACTTCCTACAGTTCTGTGTACGATTGTTGACAATACAGAAGAAATACATTAAACCAGCAGCCTCCAGCCTCAGAGCGCTATAGGTCACTGGGGCCTCGTGAAAAAAAAAACCCTTTTTGCCGGGATGGAGCAGCCCATCTGCTCCGCCAGCAGTTTAATGGATTCTGTCGGGTTTATCCTTCCACACGTGTGTATACATACAAACATGCTATACGTCCTCACAACACACATCGGGGGATCGGTCGCACTGGATGACCCAGAATGCCTCAGTGCTCCAGGTCTGCGTGGCCGTTACAGATGTTTATCATGGAGTCTGGAGATGTGGCTGAACGGAGCGACCTCTCCTCACGCCGTGTGTCCTCCTCCTCCTCCTCCTCCTCCTCCTCCTCCTCCTCCTCCTCCTCCTCCTCCTCCTCCTCCTCCTCCTCCTCCTCCTCCTCCTCCTCCTCCTCCTCTCACAATCTCT
Organism: Limanda limanda; assembly: GCF_963576545.1. Lineage (NCBI taxonomy): Eukaryota > Metazoa > Chordata > Actinopteri > Pleuronectiformes > Pleuronectidae > Limanda > Limanda limanda. Next base: position 3,521,211 of record NC_083656.1, on the reverse strand, counting down.
CCTCTCATCTCCTGCTCCCTTCTCCCCCCCCTCCCTCTTATCTGAGAGTCTTGATTGGATGCTGAGCCAGCAGTAGAGGCAGTAGGGCTCATAAATATATCGGTGAAAAAGGGGATGCTGCCTGTACATTTTGATATATTCTGAATTATGTTTTACCGCGTGTGATTTATTATTGAGGGGAAGTGTTGTACAGTATCTAAGGCAAAGGGTTTCTAGTGTTTTTCCAGTGACACTGTGTCTATTGAAAAGTCAGACGTCCTGTTCTCTGGGTTAAAAGTTGAAATTGGCTTCATGTGTTAGTATTCTTTTTACCTGGATCCGTGTGATGTTGTTTCACTGGAGGGTAAAAGCCTAAATCTATTTTGTGGAGCCGAAACTAAGAGTACGTACTCTACCTTTCTGAAGTATAACATCTCTGGGGAAGTGAAGCAGACACATCCCAGCATCCTGCTCCTCCGTCCCAGTGCTACAGACAAACTGGTTTCCTGTCTGTCTGTGCTTCTCCCAGTGCTACAGACAAACTGGTTTCCTGTCTGTGCTTCTCCCAGTGCTACAGACGAACTGGTTTCCTGTCTGTCTGTGCTTCTCCCAGTGCTACAGACAAACTGGTCTCCTGTCTGTGCTTCTCCCAGTGCTACAGACAAACTGGTTTCCTGTCTGTCTGTGCTTCTCCCAGTGCTACAGACAAACTGGTTTCCTGTCTGTGCTTCTCCCAGTGCTACAGACAAACTGGTTTCCTGTCTGTGCTTCTCCCAGTGCTACAGACGAACTGGTCTCCTGTCTGTGTTTCTCCCAGTGCTACAGAACGAACTGGTTTCTTGTCTGTGCTTCTCCCAGTGCTACAGACAAACTGGTTTCCTGTCTGTGCTTCTCCCAGTGCTACAGACAAACTGGTCTCCTGTCTGTTCTTCTCCCAGTGCTACAGACAAACTGGTCTCCTGTCTGTGCTTCTCCCAGTGCTACAGACAAACTGGTTTCCTGTCTGTGCTTCTCCCAGTGCTACAGACAAACTGGTCTCCTGTCTGTGCTTCTCCCAGTGCTATAGACAAACTGGTCTCCTGTCTGTGCTTCTCCCAGTGCTACAGACAAACTGGTCTCCTGTCTGTGCTTCTCCCAGTGCTACAGACAAACTGGTCTCCTGTCTGTGCTTCTCCCAGTGCTACAGACAAACTGGTTTCCAGTCTGTGCTTCTTCCAGTGCTACAGACAAACTGGTTTCCTGTCTGTGCTTCTCCCAGTGCTACAGACAAACTGGTTTCCTGTCTCTGCTTCTCCCAGTGCTACAGACAAACTGGTTTCCTGTCTGTGTTTCTCCCAGTGCTACAGACAAACTGGTCTCCTGTCTCTGCTTCTCCCAGTGCTACAGACAAACTGGTTTCCTGTCTGTGCTTCTCCCAGTGCTACAGACGAACTGGTCTCCTGTTTGTGCTTCTCCCAGTGCTACAGACAAACTGGTCTCCTGTCTGTGCTTCTCCCAGTGCTACAGACAAACTGGTCTCCTGTTTGTGCTTCTCCCAGTGCTACAGACCAACTGGTCTCCTGTCTGTGCTTCTCCCAGTGCTACAGACAAACTGGTCTCCTGTGTGTGCTTCTCCCAGTGCTACAGAACAAACTGGTCTCCTGTCTGTGCTTCTCCCAGTGCTACAGACAAACTGGTCTCCTGTCTGTGCTTCTCCCAGTGCTACAGAACCAACTGGTCTCCTGTCTGTGCTTCTCCCAGTGCTACAGAACAAACTGGTTCCTGTCTGTGCTTCTCCCAGTGCTACAGACAAACTGGTCTCCGGTCTGTGCTTCTCCCAGTGCTACAGACAAACTGGTCTCCTGTGTGTGCTTCTCCCAGTGCTACAGACAAACTGGTCTCCTGTCTGTGCTTCTCCCAGTGCTAGAGAACGAACTGGTTTCCTGTCTGTGCTTCTCCCAGTGCTACAGACAAACTGGTCTCCTGTCTCTGCTTCTCCCAGTGCTACAGACAAACTGGTTTCCTGTCTCTGCTTCTCCCAGTGCTACGGACAAACTGGTTTCCTGTCTGTGCTTCTCCCAGTGCTACAGAACGAACTGGTTTCCAGTCTGTGCTTCTCCCAGTGCTACAGACAAACTGGTCTCCTGTCTGTGCTTCTCCCAGTGCTACACACAAACTGGTTTCCTGTCTGTGCTTCTCCCAGTGCTACAGACGAACTGGTTTCTTGTCTGTGCTTCTCCCAGTGCTACAGACAAACTGGTCTCCTGTCTGTGCTTCTCCCAGTGCTACAGACAAACTGGTCTCCTGTCTGTGCTTCTCCCAGTGCTACAGACAAACTGGTCTCCTGTCTGTGCTTCTCCCAGTGCTACAGACAAACTGGTCTCCTGTCTGTGCTTCTCCCAGTGCTACAGACAAACTGGTTTCCTCTCTCTGCTTCTCCCAGTGCCTCCGCTCCCTCTGCAGCAATGAGTTCCATTTCAGAGCTTGTTGCAGGAAAATCTCCAATCTATCACAACTCTCTCACTCAGGCTTAAGCACAACAAATCCTACATGCACAGCTGTAGCTTAGTGCCCCGTGGCAACATATCACCCCCCCCCCCCCCATCGTATCTCTGTCTGTGATCCTGACTCCAGATCCCAGGAGCCCTGCGTTCCATCGCCGGCCCTAATGGAGCCGGGCAGAGCTCGCTCACTATTTATGTCACTTGGGTCCTAATTTAATAATCGCCTTCGTTTGAACTTAATTCCCAGGGACGCACTTTAACCGTTACAGTGAAACAAAGGCCACGTTTTACGCCTTTGTGTCGGCGCTGGCGTTGGCTCGGTCCCACTCGACTAATGAGACCTGAAGGAGAAGCTGCCGGCTGTGCACCAGATATTGGATCTTGCCGTTAAACACTCTGTGGCCTAGAATAGCTGCAGGTACAGTAGTTAATTAACTGTCTTTGAGTCACAAGAGATTGTTTGTCTCAAATTGATAAATGAAGATATTAATTCAACTAAAGCCGAACGTTGGTGTACGATGGCAGAAATCCACTCAGACATGTTTTCTACTTTGTGATTTTTCTGTCTTTGGGTTAAACTCGCATTGGGACTCGTTTTTCTTTCGGGGTATGTTTGTAATTCTAACCCTTTTTTTCAAATGCGATTCAAGTGTTTTTCCTCCGTTGCTTCCTTGTCCTCCGTCTCTGAACGATGACTCCTCGTTGAATTGTATAAAACACTGCGGAGGATAGAGTCACAAGTTCTCAAGTGTTTCGTAAAAACCTTCCTGTTGATGTTGGACGTGAATGAATCTCTGAACCTAATGCACTTTAAACCTGACGTGAACACTAATGGGGCGGTGTGGCCTAGGGGGTAGAGTGGGTGTTCTCCAACAAGAAGGTTGCTGGTTCAATCCCCTCTCTTCTCCATCTGCATGCCGAAGTGTCCTTGGCAAGATACTGAACCCCTAAATGGCCCCTCATAAATGTTGAGTGTACTAAAAATGTAAGTCGCTTTGGACAAAAGCGTCAGCTAAATGACATGTCATGTAATGTAACACAGATTCTCTGAAAATGCACAAGTTAATATGTGGCTTCTGCAGATGCAAATGTTCATTTAAATGTTAAATTCCTTCTTAGCACTTCTCAAAGGATGCACAGAAAGACTTGTATTATATATTAGATATTTACTGCTCGTACTAAAAGAAATGTTGTGTCGGCCACGCCCCTTCCCCTCCCTTATGTATCATCAGCAAATTGCCTGCAGGGAAAATTCTAAACCAGAAGCACAGAAGGTTAACCTATGTCAAGGAGTGCTCACACAAAACCGCTGTGGAGCAGACAATGGTAAAACCGACATGTGTCTTTAACCTGGTGTCTCTGCGTGAGACGCTTCAGGACGTGAAGGTGTGTTTGTAAAACTGAGAACTCAACCGACTTGCACGGCTGCTATCAGCGTGGAACCCATACAAGTTGTACCTGTGTATTTCTCGTGTATTTCTTGTGTACTTCTACAACCTAACACACACACACACACACAAGCAGAGAGTGGGTGTTACTCTCTGCTCAGGACGCCGTCACTCCACTGTATCTTTAGATAGAAAACAGTTGTCACTGTGTATCTCATGGATACACAGTGTTTATATATAACTCCCTCATATAAACTTGATATGAACTCGCGGGACTGGATTTTATGACAGGGGCGTAAAAAGCAGGTCTTAAATTATACATTACAAATGTGAACTTGTGACGTTTCGTGTTCTTTTCTTTTTTGCCAAACTTCAAACTGAACCACTCTCTCCTCTTAAACACGACCCTGACCCCACTCGCTGTCAGACAAACACAACACGAAGCCGTGCGGGTGAACTTTTATCTGCACTTGTTAATTGAGCCTGTTTCTCGGGCGATGTGACAGACAGCTTCCCCTATTGTGCACGTGTGTGTGTGTGTGCACGCCTGCATGCACCCACGTACTGTATATCAAACACACACACAGATCGTGCTGTGAAGTCGACCGTGCAGGCATTCTATCTCTGTCGTCTCTGTTTATCTGCAGCAGCCGCCGCCCTCCCCTCTCTCTCTTCCTTGCTTCTCTCCGTCCTCTTTTGTCTCCACCTTCTCTTTGAGTCCCGAGGAGCTCGGGCTGTGGAGCATGCGGGGGTCAGCCGGCCAAATTGGCCCAGCGCTGAATAGCTATTTTCTCGGGTGAAATGGAGTGTGTGAGAGCGTCGGCCGCCTCGCACACATCCCGCGGCCGCACGGTGAACTTGAGCGCACCAAACCCCCCCCCCCCCTTGACCTTTTTGTGTGCATGCATCCATAGGGTACGTGCGGGCGGGGAGGCGGGGTTTCTTTATGCGTGTAATTGTGTGTCGGCGCCTGCAAAATTCAATGCGCGTATGTGAGGAATGTTCGAAGGTATGTTTGTGTACGTTGGGCTATTTTGAACACAGACTCTCTGAGGTGTGACAGAGTCTCGCCGCCATCTGTGTTCGCGGCTAACGGCTGCTGTGCATCAGGTCAAACAAGACGCTCCTGCTGCGGCTCATCCTCATCGCGGTCCCGGTCAAAGAGAATATATGCAACGCCGGCTGAGCCCGGAGGGGATTTACTGCTCAGACGAGAACTGACTCACGCTCGTCATGTTCCATTTGTCCGAGAAGCTTTTCATCTCCAGACAGGTTAATTAACACCGAGCGGCCTCATCTGCAGTTTTGTCAAACCATATGTTTCATGTAGCTCCAGACTCTGCTCATATATGTATATATATATATATTATATGTATAATTAGGGTTGCAAAATTCCGGGAATATTCAAAGTTGGAAACTATCCATGGGAACTAACGGGAATTAACGGGAATTAACGGGAATAAACTGGAAATGTTGTGGGTAATAGACATACAGACATAAATATAAACATTTTGTTTGTGTCATAGGCTGATTTGAGCCCTGAGGAAACTTTGGGCACTTGACTATATGCTTCTGCATCGTTGTGTCATTCTTAACATAGGTCTTTGCACAGTATTTGCAAATGTACACAGCCTTTCCTTCTACATTGGATGGGGTGAAATGTCTCCACACATGAGAGAGTGCACGTGGCATTGTTCTGTAGAATAAGATGAGAAAAAAGTTTGTAAAAAAACCACTAATGCAATGCCAGAGATATAAATAGTTAGCCAAACAATTGGAATCGTCTGTAAACATATTTTACAATTGATGGATAAATGAATGGAAATAGGCTAGATGAACAGATGAACAATCCTCAATCAGCATGATAATATATTGTCCCCAGTAATATCATGGAAACTTACCTGACTAGTCCTGCACACTACAGCAGGCCTCAGTAGTCCTGCTGTAGAGTGAAGGATGCTGGGAGTTATCTGTGCATGTGATGGAAGAATGCACAGTGGAGGGTTGAAACTCAACGTTCCATACATCTTTAAAATAGAGTTTTGAATGATGTTTTTATTGCTCAGCGTTTAATTTGCGTAGTTTTTTTTTTTCAAAATTCCCAAAATTCCCGAGCTTAACTTCCCATGGAAAGTTTCCGGAAATTTACCGGAAACTTTCTGCCCCTCTGCAGCCCTATATATAATTGCACCTATACATGCTTTTTCTTGCTCTTTACGTCCAGTGGCCGCAGCCTTTACGTTTTCTGTCCGTCTCATTCTTGTTTTCACGATATCTCACGATCACCTTGAGGGCGTTTTGTCCAATTTGGTACAAACGCTCACTTGGACTCGTGGATTTACTGATTGGATCTCGGTGGTTAAATGTCAAAGGTCAAGGCCGCGCTGGGCTTAAAGAAGCTGTTACTGGCCTCCTGAACACAAGAGCTTCAGTTTTTCCTCTGAGGGAGTTCTTCGATTTTGACCACTTGTCACTTGGAGACAGAGATTAGGTGATTAGCTTTCAGTGTTTAAAGGTCAAAGGTCACAGGGACCTCATATGGAAAATGCATGTCGACTTTACTGAACAACTAAATATGACGTGGGATCATAAGCACAATGTCCATCAGTCCATATAAAGTCTTTTACCCAACATCAGATACCGAACATTTGCTGGCATTTGTCCCCATAACTTAAAGTTCATTCCAGACCATGAATAACAGTGCGTGTATAATTACACAGTCCTGTGTTATGGATATGATCGATTGCGGTTTTTTTTTTCCTTTAAAAGTTTAATAATCCTCAGCAAGTTCTAATTAAAAGCCAACAAGCGAACTACAAGAATTCCATGTAATCTATATGCTGCAGAATTACTTTATTTGCTTTGAAAATGACTTTGATTATATTCTATGTGGGTTTTGCATAAATTTACCATCGTGTGATATATTGGAAAATATACTATTATAGTTTGACGATGATTTCAATCACATTTTTCTGTCCTAAAGGAGAAAGAGAAAGCACAGAGGGATTATAACAGTAACGGGGGAATAGGAGCTGTTATGTTTATGTCTTATAAAACGACTTATTTCATGTTTTTGGATCAATTACACTTGGTTTTCACATTCCGGATCCGATGCTCCCTCGCAGTCCGATCGGACAAATAGAATAACCCACCTGCGGGCTAGAGCTGATTGGTTTTTCTAAACGCTGCCTCGAAAGAAAAGAGACTGAAAAGAGGAAAAAGTGGAACCATTGAATGTGAAGCCGTTAAAAGCCAGAGCGGCCCGAGGGCTCGGGGAAGATCCTGCCGATCGAAACCTCGACGCATTAAAGGAGAGAAAGGGAGGATTTATCAGGAGCTAAATCCTGCGGTGAACAGCACTTTGTCCTGCGCCTGTATATATATATTGTGTCTGCACATTCCTCTTGAGAAGCTGGAACGAGTCGAGTGTTTGTCTGTCTCCACCTGAAGGACTTTTAAGGGACCGGAGAGGACAAAGAGACACGACAGGGACGACAGCCGCTCATTGACTCCTTTTTTAATGTCCTCAACCCCTTCAGGAAATAGAAGTGTGCTTCTTGTTCCCTGGGTTTGGATGTTTGACCTTTGACCTTTGCTGCTCAGAGTGATGCATGTGCAGAGCGAGACATGAGGAGGCTGTTTTCACAAGCTGCAGGAATCTGTTATTCTCTTCACATTAAAACCTCAGTTTGATAAATGCACAGAAGAGGCTGGATATTAATATGAGGATGTATCATGCTTAGTTTATTATGTATGTGTGTTGTAGTTCTTTCTCCAGATATTATCAGATATTGTAATTCATTCTGGGATATTCCGTTTTCTCTGTCGTACTTGATATAGATCTTAAATTTCAACCAATCACATGGTTCTGTAGGTTTTGTCGAGGACTTTATTCATATACATATATATTTTACAGGTTTGCATACTTTTAAATTATATGTAAGACAAGAGAAAGAGTCTTTCTAAGAATCTTCAACGAGGTATTCCTTGTTTTTTTGTCTTTGTGAATAAAAACCACAGCTGAATGTTTTTATATCCGAAAACGAGCCGGAGGGGATTTTTTTTATCTAGAGCGGTATAATTCAGTTTGTACTCAATCTGAATCCACACACACACACACACACACACAATACACATTCATGTGCATCGTGATTGTAACGTGAACAGGAAGAAGTCACAGGAACATGCTTCGCTGTACATTCACACGACACCAACTCCAGAGACGCTGTCATGTACAGTAGCTCCCGACACGTTGCTCTTTTTTAAAGGCTTCCCGATCATTACGCAGATTCCGAATCCACCAAAGCAGAAACACAAAGCGGAGGTGGTGGTGACGGGCTGCTGACAGCTCCTCCTCCTCCTCCTCCTCCTCCTCCTCCTCCTCCTCCTCCTCCTCCTCCTCCTCCTCCTCCTCCTGGGTTTCTCCAACCGTTCCCACACACTACTACACAAACGCACACCTTATTTAACGTACACATACTTAATTCAATGTCGTCATTGGTGGCATGTGGCTGCAGATTTAATTGGGGAAAAAATAATAGAAGAGTGCGAGAATGAATTGTTGAAGCATTGAGTTAATTAGTTTAACGTGAGACATTCTGGATGACTTTTTTTTTTAATGTGGCTATAAAATTATAGCAGGAAGTGGAGGTTGGTTATAAAAACCCACCAACAGCGAACGTGTGTGTGTGTGTGTAAAGATGAACAACGTGACGGCCCCCCCCCCCCCTGTAGTGAGGCCAAACCCCTTGATCGCCCCCTGGCAGCAGCACAGCTCATTAACCCCGCCTCCTCCAGGTTAGTGAACGGCACATGGACCAAACTAGAAAGCCAAAATAAACATCCTAGAATCTCCAAGTATCTCGTCTGTATTAACTCTTTGGAATATATCATACACATGAATATGACTTTGACTGCACATTGCAAAGTGCAAGATGTCACCTCCTACATCTCGGATATTTCAGATATGTGTTTTGTTCCACATGAGGAAGCCGTCCGTCTTTATATATAAACTCTTTGTTTTATATGCTACACCTCAGAGAGGGTGTTTCATTAAGCTGTGAGCATCTGGTGGACTCGCTCCTGAGGTGTGGACGTCTGAACACACATCCTGAAGCCGGGCGCCTTTCTCTCTCCTCTGCCGTTCCACTGAAGAGTCAAAGCAAAGAATCCAACGTCAGACACATTCCCGGTTCCTCACACACGCAGAAACCGGCTCAGGCTTCGTATAGAAACTCCACGTGGACACGGTTTCCCTCAAGTTTATTTGGCAAATACACGCTGGTAAACTCCTGGTGAACTCCTACGCAACAAGAAAAACATCTCTTAATGTGCATATAGTCCCGTGTCTGATTGAGGCCTGAATCTATATGTTCTCCATGTGTGTGTGTGTGTGTGTGTGTGTGTGTGTGTGTGTGTGTGTGTGTGTGTGTGTGTGTGTGTGTGTGTGTGTGTGTAATATCCATGAAAAGAAAACATGGCAAAGATGAAATGATTGAGTAACTGTTTTATTTTATTCCTCGGGGATGTTTGCAATGAAAACTCTGAAACTCTGAGCGCTAACAGACTCGTTCTGGTCTCGTTCTTCAGCCGCTCTCCTTCTCCTCCTCCTCCTCCTTCTCTCCTTCTCCTCCTCCGCTCTCCTTCTCCTCCTCCACCATTCTGCTCTGTTTCTTATCATCGTCTCACATTTATGAGTTGAAACCTTTCTGACAATGTTGAGAGAAGTGAAGCTCTAAACAATGAGGTGTGTTTGCACTGGTTCTGCGTGTGTGTGTGTGTGTGTGTGTGTGTGTGTGTGTGTGTGTGTGTGTCTGTGTGTAGAAGCTGGCCTATACTGCCATGCACATCTGCATCTTGTGTGTGTCTGTTGTGTTTGAAGAAGGCCTCGGAGCTGATCACATCTTGGATGGGACCACACAGGCGCTGGAGTCGGAGCCGGTGGGAATCGGGGGCCCCTGGCCCTCGGTTCCCGAACCCGAGTCTGTGCCAAGAAAATCACCTTCCAGCCTGTTGGCTCCGCCCCCCCCCCCCAGCTTCTCCTCCTCCTTTACCACCTTCTCCTCTTTCACATATTCTGCTGTTTTCCAGTCAGGAAAAGATGGAGATCATAGTGTGAGGGGGTGTAGCTGTGGCTCTGGGGCCCGGGGGCCGGGGGGCCCCACCAGGCCTCGTAGGCTTCATTTCACCCTTTGTGTGTGTGTGTGTGTGTGTGTGTATCTTTGGTCCCTCCACAGAGTGTGTTTTATTGCTCATTACAGAGGTGTGTGAGATGTGGACATGAATGGAAAAGCTTGGGGGGGGGGGGGGGGGTGACACACGGTGTTTGCGTGTGCAGGTTTGTGCACACCTGTTAGTCCTGTAAAGTACAAACACTGTAATAGAAACAGTTCCTGTCAGTCCTGCAGGGAAATCATTTAATGAGTCACATTAGAATTAAAGTTAAATTCACATTTTTCCCCCCAAAAAACAGATTCTGTACATTAATTTCATATTTTTCCTCCGTGCCGAACGAGCACGTCGACAGAATGGAGGAAACAGAAATGTGTTTCTCGTTCACACGTTGGCTCAGGAACCAGCCGGAGCCTGAGATCCACTCCCCTGCTTGTGTTTCTGTGCATCTGACCTCTGTGACCCCGGAGAGGAGGTCGGCTGCACGTGACCTGAATAACTCAACCACGCGGCTCCTTCCTCTTTGGGACTCAGCCGGGTTCGTGCCGCGGCCGAAATCTCAAATATGTTCCTGACGGCCTCAGTGTCGCCGGGTGACTTCTCCCAAGCGGGCGATGTGAGGCCATGGGGCGTCGTGTGTGATGTACGTTGTTTTCCTCTCGCCGGTCGCTATACTTGGGCCTCGACCATGAATCAGTGCATGTTTACTGACCTACTTACAGAACTCCTGCACCCCCCAGGACCCACCTGCACAATGTGTGTCAGCCACAGCAGCACCTGGACACGTTGTTCCACCGCGACAGCTCATAAAGACGTTGAGACGGAATCAAACAGACGTGTTTCAGTTCAGAAGGAGCTGTGAGTCTCTTCTTAATGCTTCTCTCCTCGTGGGTCTTTGCCGCTTTCCTTTATATTTATATCATTTTATTTTGTGCCCTTGTTTATTCGCCTGACACGAGTCGGGTTTGTTTTATTTGAGCTGCGGCTGGTGCCTGGATCCCAGCCCTGTTTGTAACCTCCGAGAAGCCTAGTGCACGCAGTGACACACACACACACACACACACACAGACACACACACACACACACACACACACACACACACACACACACACGCCACGCTGACTGGCTTGTGTATTGCAACACTACGTGCACATAATTGCTGTTGTTTCACAACCACTGTGGGAGACATGTGATTTTATATAAAACAAACAAGTCTATAAATGAGAATGCCTCTCTGTATATTAATAAACAGAATAGCCTGTAAACTGATATGTTTATTCACTTTTTTTTACACAATGAAAACAGACTTTGTAAAAATCCACACAATCAACTTACATTACAGAAATCTTTACTCATATAAAATCTATTTTGTGTTTTATATTACAAATAAACATATTCTGGGTTTTCCCCAGTATGTGTTTTGCAGAAACAAAAACCGTAGTCAACATCTATTTATAGTTTTCTTTATGATAAACCTGTCCACGCTGTTTAGGGGGGGGGTTTCCCCCATTGCCTCATCGCTAATCTTGGAAGAGGAGACCTGTCCCCGGGCGGTTGGCATAGCAACAGCACCTGTGTGGGCGCACCACAGAGATGAAGCAAGAGAAACGGGAGGCAGAGTCGAGCGATTACCCAGATTGCTGGCACAGCCGCACAAAGTTACCCATGCAGTCAGTGTGTGTGTGTCTGTAGTGAGTGTGTGTGAGTGAGTGTGAGTGTGTGTGTGTGTGTGTGTGTGTGTGTGTGTGTGTGTGTGGTGAGTGTGCGCCTGCATACTTTGAGTATAAAGAAACTCCTGCTGGCAGTCAAATCCATCACATCTCTGGCTGAAATGAATGGTTTCTGGTTTCCCTCATTAGGAATAGTTTCCTTTTTGTTCTTTAAATAGCAGAGTGTTTTGTTAAAGAGGCTAATTTCCATCAAACCACAGATAAAGTTGTTGGCTCACACAGGACAGTGTGGTTCCTGTGGAACTCGCTGTTATAGACCAGTAAACGACCTCTGCATATTTAACCTCAGAAGCAATCAGTGTAGTGTCTGGTTACAAAGAGGCTTTTCCATTAGCTGCCAGGAAATTAACTGATGCAGATAAGTGGACGACTCAGGAAAATACTCATAAGCACACACATGCATCCAGCCTCCATTTTCACAGAGAGAGCAGTTTTCCTTAAGGTGGCCTGAGCGGGGGGGCTGGGGTGGGGATGTAAGGAAGGAGAAACAGCTGAATGTCTGCTTTTTTGAGTGTTGTTCGGGGGGGCAGGAAGTGACACGACGAGCCGATACAAAAAGGCAACGATTGGTCGGATATGGTTTGAAAATCTGCAGAAGTGTCGAGCTCCCGAGCCACCTTCAGAAAAGAGGAGTGAAAAAAGAGAAGTGAGCTGGATTTGTTTTCCAAATGCAGTCACATTCTTGGCAGCACCTTAACTCGTCCCGGCCAAAAAGAGGGAGGGATCAGAGAGAGAGAGAGAGAGAGAGAGAGAGAGAGAGAGAGGGAGAGAGAAAGAGAGAGAGCCGAGGGGCAGAGGGAGGGAAAGTGGATGTGGAATGAGAGAAAGTGCAGATTGTTCTTCTCTTTCTCTTGGCTCGCTGCCTAGTTCATTATGAGTTAATATGTAATATGCATCTATAGGTGCCCTTTAATCTTTGGCTCACCTATAAGCAGACGTGTGTGTTTTTTTTTATCTTTTCTTCCACGTACACATAGGTTGTGTAAAAGTTTATATACGTTGCCTGGCATGGCCCCCGATGACAGAATGTCCTGTTTGGTGTTTACTCTCGTGAGTTACACAAACCAGTCACAGGACGTCCCCTCTGCTCTGAGCTGGTCGCTGAAGAAACCGTTATTCTTCTCTATCATCCCTGTTACAAAGATAAATAATAAGTTTAAAAAAAATTAAAAAATAAATAAAGTTGGTTATGGTTCAGTTTAAATTGTCTTTAAATTTAAAAATATAAAAACGTAAACATAATATGACGATTAACTGTACAGCAACAATTTCCGTCTATTTGTCTCCTGACAACCAAACCAGCACCCTGGCATATTTGAATAATTGCACTACTGCACAAATTGCACTATTGTTGTTTTATTTTTCTCTTCATCTGTAAAGATATATATTTAGATATATATATTTTATTTTCTATTTTAAATTTTTGATATTCTATTTTATTCTATTTTATACTATTTCTTTTTTTTGGTTGTAATTACTTGAGCATTGCTAAAAGGGAGCCTGTGACTCAAGCATTTCATTGCCAGCGACTGCTTCGTGTTATCTCTGTGCATTTGACAATAAAAATCTTGAATCTTGAATCTTGAATCTTGAATCTTGAATCTTGAATCTTGATGGAAGATGAATGGACGTTAAACTCTGTTAATCAGTTCAAGGTCCCAGGAGGTTATGTTTTCACCCCTGCTCAATGAGCTGATTTCCACCAGGCCTGTTGTGAGGATGTGGTATGGAGAGAAGAACCCGTAAACTTTTGATTCAGGAATTTATTTTCACTTTCTTTATCATTCCGTGATGATATAGCATCGCAAATGGAATAAATCGAATTAAGGATGGCTGGTTAAACAAAAAACAAAACTCAACTGCATCACTTTGGGCTCTTGGAGTTTGTGATTTCATGTTTTTTGAACAACTTTCCGACGCTTGGTAAATAATGAATCTAACAACTTCTTAAAAGATGCACACAGGGACCGAAAGAGATCAGGACACAAGTCGAGGTTTAAAGAGAAAAGCGATTTCATGCTGAGGCTCGTTACCATGTTCATGTTGTTGGCCACAGTGCAGCGATAAGAATGAGAGACTTTGTGACACTGGGGGGGGGGGGGGCTGGCAGACCCTCAGAGAGCCTGTATGCAGATGTCTCGTGTAAATGTATGTCTTCGATTGCTCATCCGTCCCCGTGCCAGGCGCCGGCCGGCTCTGCCTGGCTGTGCCACCGGACTTCTCTGTGCTCGTCCCTGGGTAGAGAGAGGTTGAGGATGAGCTCCTGTCTTCCTGTTTGAACTAGAGCTGCTGGTCTCTGCACATCCAGCTACACAACTGTCTTCATCTCCGTCCATCTCCTGGGGTTTGGTGCGGTCTGAGACAACACGGACCCCCTGGACAGAGAAGCTGAAAAGAGCTCGTCCCCTCTGACATGAGAGGAAGACACCCAGACTTAAAGAGACTTGAAACAACTACTTCACTTGTTGTTGTGTGTCTCTGAAGTTGTTTAGTGGCCGTGTTGCTTCTCATTGTGTTAATTTGTCCGTCTCTTTTGAAGTTCGAGGGATCAAACCTAACTGAGCTGTGAAGGAGCTTCAGCTTTTCCCAGGGTTTTTTTTCTGTTTCAAAGCCGTATCACAGCCATTATCATCATCAGTTCTTGAAAGTGACACGCAGGCGACCGGGCGAGCGAGGTGAAGACAGCCGGAGAGGTGGTGAGAGATCTGTGGAAAAACTAAAGCAAACTACGGGACGGAAAAAGAAAAACGAGACGAGAGGGGAGAAATCAGATGAAAGGAGCAGATAAGGCAGAGTAATTGAAATGAAGATAATAAGAGAAACGGCGACGAAAACATACATTGGAATCTAAGCGTCTGAGATCAGTTTCCCAGAAGGAAAATATAGACGCTTAATTCAAACTTTCCCCGAAGCTGCACTCACTCAGACGTTTGGATTCCACCGTACAGAACCAGCCATGTGGCCACGTGCCCAGTCTGTCCCGTGTGTCCTTGGCGGGTGCAGACGATTCTATACGTACGCCCCGAACATGCAAACAGAATAAGAAACATATTGTTACCAGCAGAGTCCGGGTAGGACACTGTGTTCCCGTTTCCAGCCAGTCAGCACAGAGGGATTTGGAGTGTGTACTATATAAAGGCTTACTGATACACACACCGAGATGTGGGCTGTTTCAGAAATGTGTTGTAGTAACAAACACCCGGATCTTCACCCGCCAGTCAGGAGGATCCGTCCAGAAACCTAAAGGAACTGCTGTTTGCTTGTTCAACATCTGACTCTGGGATCCGTGAGCCGCCCGAGGCCCGAAGGCTCCGTGTCAAAGTGGGTCAAAGTTCACGGCGTTTTGAAACCAGAGATCCGTGCCTCGCCTGTTTGGTTTTGTTTTGTTTGAACGGGAACAGGTGCCGGCGTGATAAATAAACGGACGTGTGCAGCCTCAGATTAGTTGTGTTTGTTTTCCTCCGTCGGACAAAGCGTTAAACGTTTTTATGAACGTGAGAGACGCCTGCACAGGTAGCGTTTAGTCTCCGTGACCTTTCCGTAAGCCCTTAACACTAATCATCCTGGCGAGTGACGGAGCGGAGACGTAGCGTGAAACATGATCTTTTTTTTTTTTTGCCTTTGGCGGCTCGGGGGGGGGGGTGCTAACACCCACCTGCCCCCCCCCCCCCCGCTCGCCACCTCCATTTCCTCCGTGACCAGACGGCACACGGCTCATCAACAACTCGGCCTTATCCTGCTCCATTACTTAACCACTAATTGCACGAGCCACCCTTGGGAGTTCTGGGGGGGGGGGGGGGGGCTCTGACCCGGACATTTTTCACGCCACGGCGTTCGTGGTGTGAATGTTAACAAGGGGCTGGAATCTGCGAGCGGCGTGCGCACCATCCTCACTCTACCTGCCGCGGCCGAGCCCTTCTGCCAGTCATGGGGTGAAAGATGATTCTGTAATTGTTGTGTGGTTATTTTAGGCTCGTTCTATATTTAAATGAAAATACTTTTGAGTGAATGTTAACACAGAAGGTTTGTTCCAGCGAATTAGGTAAATGACACATGTGAGCACATCTGTAATCGGCTGCAGGTCGGAACACGCCTGCAGCTGAGCAGAGTTTCCACAGGTCGACGTGGGATCAACCTGTAGAGAGTGAGCTTAAAGTCAATGATTCAAATAATTGGTCCGAGAGCCGAGAATCAAACTGTAGAGTCAGAGGGGGGGGGGGGGGGGGGAGAAGATAACGCCAAAGAGCCAGGCGTCTCTTTGTCAGTGTTTTTTTTCCTAGTTCTTTCACTGAAGTCAAGAAACGCTTAGTAAAGAAAGTAAGAGACTCAAACTGCTCCTACTCAGTTTGAGAGTTTTAATAAATAACCTGTATAACATAAAGGTAAATAATGATCCCCACTAGGACTCTGGTTTTATTGTTTTGCTGTGTTTCTCCCAAGTGGGTGTGCAGGTATGCAATGAAGGTATGAGTGGATATCATTATGTACTCACTTTGTTTTGTAATAGCTGCCTGTTTTTGAGACAAATATGCGCGAAGTCTGTTATTAGAGTCAATTCTCAACCATATACTACTTGTTCCTGTATAAAGAAACATGTTAAACCATGCCTAAGAAAAGTTTAATTAAAACTTAAGTTAAAAAAAAAATAAATAAATAAAAATAAACCTGTATAACATAAAATTCAATCAGATCTCTCCTCCAAATTTGACATTCGTTCAACTCGCTTTTATTTTGAAATCAACTATAATTGTCAAGTTCGGCGCACGTATCTTAATAAGCTGTGAAAGTGCAGATGGAAAGGTCATGAATGTATAATTACTGTAGGTCCCTTCAGCTACAGAACCACTGGAGATGATTGGTGGTTCGTCTTTATCTCCTCTGGGACGTTTTTAACCCATTTTGAGACCGAGAGCAAAATCTCGTTCTTTTTTTTAAAGGAGCAGCAACTCGAACAGTTTACGTTTATTCCCAGTTCGGTGCTCGACTGGAAGCAGCAACAGTTTGTGTTTCAGGTTTCGTCTTAAGTTTCCGAGAAGTCCCTTAAAGTCCAGAGAGACTCGAAGGCAGAAGCATTAATATATCTCCTGTGAGCAGATGTTAGACAACAGCAACTTAAAAATCTGCCCTTTATCCTCTTTGCTCTTTGTAGCAAACTATCAAAGTGCTTCAGCTCTGTTCTCTGTGCAGAAACAAATCCCTAAATGTTGTTTCAGTTCCCTGTTTCTTTAACAACAACAACAACAACAACAACCTAAACATCCTTGAAGTTAATGATATCTCCGCGCTGCAGAACCCAGTTTCACGCTCCCTGCTTGTTACTGAAGGATTCTCTCTTTCTCTCTCTTTCTGATGAACAGAGGGACATCGATCTCTTTGGCCCGGAACAGAGGAGAGAGAGAGAGAGAGAGAGAGAGAGAGAGAGAGAGAGAGAGAGAGAGAGAGAGAGAGAGAGAGAGAGAGAGAGAGAGAGAAAGAGAGAGAGAGAGAGAGTAGGTCATGTTTAATTAATTCTGAGCATCAACATGCACTCACTAGTTATTCTTTTGATGCATTTTAAAGTCTGTATTTCAGAGCATGCAATTAAAGGTGAAGCCTGCTTGGGGGGGGGGATGCCATTTTTTTTTTTTTTTTTGGAGGCCCCAATTAAAATTTGCAGGCTGCACTGGAAGGGGGGGGGGTGGGGGGGTGGGGAAATCAAGGTGCATGTGTCTGAGCCATGTGAGTTGTGGCATGTGTGGGAGTGGGCGAGTTATTGTCAAACATCTGAGAGCGTTTGAGAGTGAGACATTTAATTTTTCACAGGAGATTTCACACTTAAGACTGAAACCACTAATTAGATTTATGATCAGTCGTGAAAAACGTCTTTAATTATAACGACTCCGTATAAAGATGGACGACACGCACCACTTCCTCTTTAAAAAACAACTCAACTAAAAGTGGAGCCAAAGAAGCTCAGATACCGACGCTGCCATCTTGTGCCAGTGACATCATTCAGGGCCAGAGTCTGAGTGTTAATGATACTCCCCCCCCCCCATGACCAATCACAAATCAATATCAACTGTCAATCAAATAAGTACTTAAAATGAAACTTAATTGTTGACACTTCAGTCAGTGTGGTGAGGTATTAACCTAAAATGACAGTTTTAATTTGGTATATTTAGGGGTGGGGTTCATGACCTATACTGCAGCCAGCCACCAGGGGGCCACCAAGACATTTTCAGTCTTCTATTTGGCGTGCTGCCATGTCGTCCATCTTTATATACAGTCATATTTGTATTTATTTATAAAGTCTATAGTAGAGAAGCACAGCAGCAACCTACAGAACAAACTCTGCTGCACATGAATGGAACTTTCTTCGTAACTTCTTGCGATCAAACTCTATTGTTTACGTTTGTTTTGCGTAAATATCGTATCTCTGACGTTCATACGCTGCAAAGATCTGCATCAGAATCTTTCGCACTATTGCTCCACTGCTGCCTCAACCCTCTAGCGCCACCTGGCAGGTTTTGAAGCAGACTTGCGTATAAAAATAGTTTTACATAAAGTTTTCTCTACAAACAAAGATCTGCACCACGAGCTGGGTAATAACCTTTTATTGCTCGTTGACGTGCGCCGACCATAAGCGGTCGTATAATAAATCAGTAACTGACCCGTGAACACATTTGCAGACGCGTATCTATATATGTACGTTTGTGCTGAAACCAGCTCCACGCCCGACATTTGTCTTGCGACACGTCCTGTTCTTTTCCTGTTATTTGTCTTCGTCTCCTGATAAGTGCGTTTGTTTTGTCCTCATTCCAAGAGACGCCTGAGTCAAGTTTTTCTTTCCCCCCCTTTCATCGGCTCTACCTCCATACGTCTCTCCAGAACATAATGTGTTATATTATCTCGCACTCTTTCATTTCCCTCTTTCTTACCCACTTCATCCTTATCTCTGAATTTTCCCAGCGTCTTTCCTCGAACATGCTATGGGCTCCTTCACTTGACAAGTCGACCCTGGATATATAAGGGATATTAGTGTAAGCATAACTTTCTGGGTGGGAGGGAGGGGGGAAGGAGTACATACAAGGACACAGTAGTTAAGATGAAAGATGGCAGCTATATGGCGCGCGGGGGGGGGGGTGGGTAGACAAGAGTGTTAACATTGTCCGAGTGTTATTCGTCCTTGGGACTCGTCCATGTTAGCACGTCCCGAGCTGCAGAGACACTCGGGTTTCGGCCTCGTCCATCACCGTGAGCTCATCTCATCCAGACACTTGTTTGTCTTTTACTTCTACAAAACAATAACACTCGTTTGTCCACTTCTCTCGGAGAGCAAGACATTTTCAAAACTTTCCTTTTTATTATTATGTGCTACGTGCACGCTGACCGGGACCTGGGACCACCCTGAAGGACACGTTCGTTTGCTGTTTTTAATGTTTTTTTGTTGGTTTTTCTCCCGCAAAAAAAAAAGTTTAATTTGGCCACACACGGCCTTGGGGGTCCGGAGTCGCCCACCCCTGTCGTAAAGAGACGTCTTAAATTACTAATGGTGCACAACCACGGCTGTAAGTTCGGCCACACTTGTTGAATTTCCACGTTTTTTTTTCCCAGACGTGGGACATTTGTTCATTTGCTTTGCTGATACTTAGAATTAATTTCCCTTTCTCACCCCCCACCACCACCACCCACCAGCCTCCTTTCCTGTGTGTTCTCTCTGTCACACTGTGATAAACAGCTAATTGTGCTGCAAACACAAACAACAACAGTGAGGCACTCCAACAGTCAAAGTGAGGGAGAGACGGGTTCGTCCTCCGGGGATCAGAGTGTCATCATCACGCACTCGCTCAGGGTCAAATCTGCCTGATCTCTTTCAGAACCATGAATGGATTCTCTCAGTGTCTCCCTGACAGTGTGTGTGTGTGTGTGTGTGTGTGTGTGTGTGTGTGTGTGTGTCACATCTGTGCATGTCCTCAAGGGCATACTTGAAGAATAGTGTTTGATGTGTTGTGCACATGAGTCTTAATTAAGCTTCTTTTCATTAGAAACAAATTGAACGGGAATAAGCTCGCACTCGCTCGCTGTGTGAATGCTTCAGATGCAATTAGTTGATCCAAATGGTGGAAATTGGTGTCAGCAGGAATTTCAAAGTGCTTCATTCACCAGAAAATTGGAACGGATTCTTCTCTCACATCCCGACCACATCCGTCCAAGTTTCTCCATAATCCGTCCAGACGTTTTTTTTTTTGCGTAATCCTGCAAACCAACAGACGGAAGTAAACATGTAACTGGAACCTTACAACCTTGTGTGATTTGCTTCTTAGATACAAATAAATGTATTTCAGTGATGGTTATTTTCTGCCTTCAGAAGACACAGAAGGTTTATAGGATGCGGATCAGTCGCCAAATGCAAAAATAATGACCGTGCATAGAGATGATGAAAGTCATGTTGCCTGCAGAGAAAGGCTGTTTTGAATATTGCTTATAATCGCTCTATTAGGAGCAATAGCGATAATAATATCAGTCACGTCTAAGGCTATTGTCCTGCCCTGTATCCCACTGTTCCGGATTAGAAAGTCATTGAACCGGGGATTAGCGGAGGAAGGAATAAAGCCTTCCTTGGACAACAGAGGAGGGAGGCAGGGGCTAAAGGATCAAGACCTCCTGAGTGCTGACACACACACACACACACACACACACACACACACACACACACACACACACACACACACACACACACACACACACACACACACACAAAGACAGACACACACACACACACACAGCTGCTCATCCTACAGCTACTTAACCCTGAGCAAGAGGTGACAACCAGGAAGCACTTTTCTCCAGCATCGATCCAGTTGTAGCAGCAACACTTGAGGTCAGAGAGCTTGACCTCTGACCTCCGGGCCACCGTCTCCCCTCTTAACTCGCTGTGTGTGACCTGTAAGAATCCTGCTGCCGCCGGCCGCATGAGGTAGAGCCGGCGCTTCACATGACGTAGGGTCATGTCGTGTCAGGTGGAATGTGACAGGCGCCCACACGGGAGACTTGGGGGAGTTGACAGCATGACACGGCAGAGACACAACATGCGGTCCAGCTTTTAGCAAAGAGCTCATCTGGTCACTTGCAGGGAAAGAGGTTTTGGTTGAACACTTAATTTAAGCATAATTGAATGATCCCTGGCACAAAAACCTGATGCTCTCGGGATTCGGGACGTCTCGTTGAGGGGGATTTTGGGCTTTGGTTTCGTAATTTTGACATTGAATGTGTTTTGAAATGTCTCTCTCTCTCTCTCTCACTGGGCGATCTATATCTATACATGTGCTGAAAGTTGCATAAATGCTGATTACGAAGCAGCAGGGTCTCACGTCGGGTTTAGGTCTCAGATTCAGAGTTACCAGTCGACTCAGGTTATACAGATCGGTTTCTGGCAAGGATTGAGTCTTGGTGTAAAGCAAAGACTGTATTTAAAGATGAACAACACGTCTCCGCTTGCTAATAACCAACAGAAGCG
The DNA here is from genome assembly GCF_963576545.1 of Limanda limanda. Taxonomy (NCBI): domain Eukaryota; kingdom Metazoa; phylum Chordata; class Actinopteri; order Pleuronectiformes; family Pleuronectidae; genus Limanda; species Limanda limanda. The sequence goes on along the minus strand of NC_083656.1, from coordinate 3,499,964 downwards.
TTTTAGTTTGGTCTACAGCGAGCGACCAGACGCCGACCGGGTCTGGATTCAGAGTCGATGGTATAAAGGCAGAGCTTCAGATGTTAGTGACTCTGAGCTGAGCATCTTCCAGGAGCCTCTCATAGAATCCATCAGGTCTGGAAGCACAAATCTGAAAGTCCAGCTAAAGGTGGAGTTTATTAGAAGTTTAAAGGGGGAATAAGTTATTGTAACATATGATTTCACTAGAAGGAGTCTGGTAATTGTCTCAATGAAAGAGATGCAAACTGCAAAATAGGAATAGGAGACATAAAACTGATGATATCGTCATCACTGATCAAGTTGTGATATGAAATTAAACTTCTGCCTCCTTGTTCTCCTCCAGGCTGGATCTCTCTCCACCCTCCGTATCCCTGAGACCGACCTCCACCTCCACCTCCAGCCCCCCCGCCCCATCAGAACCTCCAGCGTCCGACGCATCTTCGCCGCTTCACACCGAGCCGCAGAACAACAGCCTCAAAAGGGGGGTCAGCTCCCCTCTGGAGACCCCCATCCCCCCCCCACCCCCCAGCCCAGGCCCCCCCCAGGAGCGGGACCTCTGTCATGTTTCACTGACTGACACCCCCCAACCGGCGGATGACCAGCGCGCATCCGAGGGTGGGGCTTGCCTCAGTCTCTCGTGATTGGCTGCTGGATGGAATTAAGGTGAATGGAACACATGTCCAATGAGCAGGACTCGAACCCATCGGAGGGCGAAGAGAAAGGGTGAGTGGAACGTTTCAAACATCCTTGGTGTTCCTCAGCTCGGCTCTCGTGTTGTTCGGGGGGTAATATTATAAAGATTTACCGTATAAGTCGAGCGGATCACGGTGGAGCCGGCTGCCTTGTCGCTCCTAAAGTAAACTTCCCCTGTGAGGAGAAGCAGACCGGGTTGTGTAACGCTGGTATGTATGGACGAGGTTTCCTGAGGACACCGAGAAGGAGAACTTTCCTTTTTTCAGTCCCTCCTCCTTTTATCATCTGAATCTTTCTCATGGTGCTCACTGTTTTTACATCTCTGGACCCAGACAAGTTCAACCCCTACCCCCCCGACCCCCCTTTTATTTCAGTCTCTGTCTGTCGTCCTCTCGTCTGAATTGTTTTGCAGAGAACTTAAGCTCCATCGGACCTCGGAGGCGCTCCTCTCCTCTCGCTGCTTCACTTCTCTAAGAGCAAGGGGCGGTCGGGCCGGCCCAAACACAAACAAACACGGGACTGGTTGAGCCCCTTCTCATTAATGAAAACATAATATTAGTGAAATGGGGCCTGGCTGTAAGAGGGGGGGGGGGGTGGTCCTCCTCTGTGGGAGAGGCCTCTGGGTGAAGGGAAGCAGGTTATCAGTCTTTATCCGTCTGCTGCGGCTTCGGGAGAGAGGAGCTCGGTTCATGATCAAAAATACGATTTCATTGAAATTAAAAAGATAAAGTTCAACCGAACGACTTGAATTTGAATCCGGTGGACTTGAGGTGTGTTTAGAGTTGAAGTGGGGGGGGGGGTCTGCTGTGTGTGCTCGCCCCCGGGTGTGTTGACTTTTTCAGGCGAAGAAGTAAGTGGATGAGACGAAGCACCAGAGAGAGGCCGTTACCCTGCTGGACGATTTCTGTCTCCACGATTAAGATTCAATTAATACAAAACCCAACGTAGATAATTTGAGTTTTGTGTTTTTATTAGAGAGAGGCCGGCCGCCCGGAATGCAGCGTCGGATCCCCCCCTGTTACAAGCCTGTGTTAAGAAAGTCACTCCGGAGCCTGGATGGATTCCTCAGCTCACACGGACACCTGTCGGGAGATTAACAGCTCGGCTGCCGGGCGACAGGGACAGTTGCTGCAGTCATGGATGTGGGAGTGAACGCCCCGGCCCTCTCGCTTTCACTCGACACGTTCGAGCGCGAGCGTTGTGTGTGTGTCTGCCTGCTTGTGTTTTCCCGACACCTGTACCGAGTTCCCGGCTGCAGCGCTTTGCAACTCCGGGATAATGAAAGGCACAAAGCGCACAGCTTCCCGGGGCCTGGTGCTGGAGGAGTGGATCCCAGTGGTGTGTGTGTGCTGGGTTCGAGTTTCATCTGCATGTTGTCAGCCTCCTGTTCGGAACGCTCGACTCTTTGAAGCGATGCTATGCTTACAAGTGTGCCGACAGAAAAATAGGTCACTGTACCTATGGATAGAAGATTGTTTGGTATGTGCTGCTTTTATCTGTCACGTACACAGGGATGGTAAAAGTTCCGCACATACCTGCCTCTCATGTCTGTTTCGTCTTGATACGTTTGTTACGCTGTGTTATTATCTTAGAACCTCTTAGGCTGAGGTAGATATGTTAAAGTGCTACATTACATCACAGTCACATAGTTTATTTATTTATTTTTAAGTTTGATGCTTAAATCGTGAGTATTTTTGGGCTTAACGTCTCATTAAGCTGCATTAACATGTCGTGCTTGGAACTTGCAACACTCGTGCTTGCATCACTTCTCCTCACATGTCACCGCAGCTGATGCAAGGCTGTTTGCACTGTGTTGCATTAACACTGGCAAAGGCTTGCACCATAGTGTTGTTGTGTTGTGTGTGTGTGTGTGTGTGTGTGTGTGTGTGTGTGTGTGTGTGTGTTGTTTGTTTGCAGGGATCTTTGTTGCCGATGTGCTTCACGGGGCCAGTTTGAATCCTCTCCGCTCCTCTGAGGGCCTCCAGTCAAACCGCAGATCACAGCGCTCGGATAATTGTTTGTTCGGCGCGTCTCAGGCTGCAGTCCCCCCCCGATGCTGTGAAGATAAACTCACTCACTGCAGTTATCGTAATGACTTACTTACTTAGCAGAGCAGATGGACTCGCTGAGGTGTCTCCGATGCAGCATTTGCATGTGGATGTTATTAGAGCAGGAGCAGAGGGGTGTGTTATAATCTGTGGCATTTGTCTGTCGGGGCGTTTTTAATCCAATTTGGATTAAATTTGGTACGTTGGTCGAGAGCAAACCTCCGCCAAGACCCGACAGTTCCCTTAAACATAATCAAGCTGCACCAGATTAAATACACTCATATAAATCAATCTCACAAGCTTATTTTTATAATAACATCATCCTTTTGTCAATCAGTTAGTCACCTGAGCTGAAGCCGTAGCACATATTGAGTGTTTGGGATCTTGCGGTGCAGGTGAAGCATCTCTCTGAGACCCAGAGCTCATCTGAATTTCATATTTACCGCAGGTTTGAAGGGTTTCACTCGGGTGTAAACAGCAGGAGACGGCTGAGGATAACTCTGCAGCCTTCTTCATGTCAGGGAAACACGCTAAACGTCTCCGTGCGTCCAGAGGGAGGACGATCAATCCACCGAGCAGACGTTCACACACGCAGAGAGAAGCCAGGACCTGTTCAACACGCAGAGGAAAACCTTTGCATCCTGACACGCTGGCAGGGAGTGCGACCCTTTCCCAGCCATGTTCTGTAAAGTCTGTTCTTATCGTGGTTCCTTAACCTCCTGTGACATGAAGGTCAGGCCTCCCTGTGTTATCTTACTCACTGACTTAAATATCAACCACAGCCGCTGTGGGTCGATCGGACTCTTTCCTCCGCTCACGCTCAGTGTGTCTGTGCTGCAGCTGAACAACGTAAACAAGGCTCCGCCCCTCCTCGGCCGGGACGAGGACTTCCTGTCATGTGCAGGTTAAAGTCATTGTTGTTTTCGGTCTTGCTGTGGATTTTACGACTTGTTGTGAACAAGTTGGGCTTTGAAATGATTCTATATTGAATAGAATGGAAGTTGCATTGTGGACATGTATTTCTACAAAAGAGATGGAGCTGTTTCATTTGCTTTATGCATGAATTTACATGTACACAACCCCTTTACAGTTTTTATACAGAGTCACACATAAAATACAAAAGCATGTGAAATGAAATGTAGGGGCCTGAAGGTCAGAGCAAGACTCCGGCTCAGGAAATGAATACAAGTCAATGCACAGGAAGTATCGAGCTGTTTATATTTGAGGATTTAGCTCCGAGTTTATTATTGGTTGCATGTGGTTTACAGTGCACTTGTGTGTTTGGACAGAGGGAGTTGTCTTGCTTTCACTCTTGAGGCTTTGCTGTATCCCCCAAGAGCTCGGCCTGTAATTTACACAGTGGCCGAACACATGAGGGAACAAAGTGTCCATCAGTGCTGCATGTAAAGGGACCGGGGGGGGGGGCCGAGCTGCAGTGTAGAGCCCGAACAATCGGATCCTTTGCTGCTCCAAACATAGGACAAGGGGCTTTTTATTCAGACAGTTATAGATATAATTATCTGGGCTATTCTCAGTGTCTTTGTGTTGTTTCTGCTTTTTACAGCGAGTGGGCTTCAAAGCAGGTGCTTCTCAGTCCGTCCATATTTGAGAGTCAGACTCAGTTCGACAAAAAGATATATGTCATAAAACACGTTATCTCACTTGTGTCGTGTGGTGCCGGGACGTGCACATACACAGCAAAATCTGTAGTGTTGTTTTTTCAGTGTTAATATTTTTGAGTTGGTGGGTGTTGATTTTGGAGTTGTTTCAACACCTGCTCTGCGAGTAAATGTTAACACCTGTGACTGAGTTAGATTCACTTCAGGTGGAGTTGATCATAAAATATGGGAGGAGCTTCACCACAAATCTCTGCACCCAATGAACCGTAACAAAATCCCTCGGCTCTCTTTATCAAGACAGGTGTGAGACTGACCCTTGTTCTCATTTTAGTGTTAAAAAAACACTTTAATGTGTCATAAAATAACACTATGTGTGTTAAAAATTAACACGCACAGTGAAAGGGAATAACACAATTTAGAGTTAAAGGTGCACTTATGTGGTGTCATAAAATAACACCAAGGGTTTCAAATATTTATCACTATTGAAGAGTTAAAATATTAACACTTTTCAAAGTGTAATTTTAACTCAGAATCCGTGAGGATTATATAAACTCAAAAAAAAGTGTTTAATTTAACACTCTGTGAGTTGAATTAACACTCCCGATTTTGCTGTGTAGTGTGGATTATATTTGTCCACGTTTTGAAACGTCTATCGCTGAGATCTCTGCTTCTATCCAGACACAAAGGACTGGAAACCGTATCCCGGCGCTCTGGCAGTAATGAGAAGTGACGTTCAGCAGGTGTAGCAGCGACATGTCTCCTCAGATCCAGTGTCGGAGTTCCACGGAGCGCCGTGTCAGCAGCTTCTGTCAGGACGGGTTCTGCAGCGGGAGGAAGTGACTCCGAAAACTGATCTGTGTGTTTCCAGGTTCAGAGTCGAGAGTAAACAAGACGTTGTTGCTGGGAATTCAACACATCTGTAGATTCAAAGGATTATATAGGATGTGTTTGTCTTTCCACCTGATAGTTGTCTCTGAGCTCCTCTCCTCCACAGAACAGACGATTCTCCACATTTGCACAATGCAAACCAAGTAATAACCTTGATTGAAATGATTAACCTGACACACGTTAACTCCCTCTAGTCAGACACGGGAGGCTCATCTTCGACCTTTAGTTTTTGAATCTCTGCTGGCTGAGTCCTCATCATTCGCAGAATATTTGCCAACCCTGTAATCAGTGCTGTGAGTTTTGATGCTTCATGCTTTGGCGCCTGAAACAGCTGTGCTCCCCCCCCCACCCACCCATTTAGGCATTTTTGACGCGGGTGGAGTCGGACCTGCAGGTGAACCGGCGCTTTGAGGACATGCAGTTCTCACCCAGTATTGATTGCTGTCTTATGCAATTACCCCCTAATGAAACCTGCACTGTCTGAGAATAGCTGAGTCTGATGCGAGCGCCGTGTTAACCTGACAGCTCAGCAATTACCTGCGAGGACGCCGGCTGTCAGAGGCACAGGTGGAGGAACTGGCTGCGCTCCAATCAGGGTAGACAGGGGGGGGGGTGGGGGGGTACTCGAAGCATCTCGCGGATTGGAGGAAGAGAGCGGGGTTGGCAGAGTAAACATACCTGTAGCTCCAGACCTCCGGGTGTGAGGGAGTGACTCGGGAGTCAGTGCAGCAGCTGCATCTGCAACTTCACCTCCGACTGCTGCTCCTCCGTGGAGATGCATGTGTTACCGTCCCACCAGCGCTTCATCAGGTCAGCACGCCAAGTCTCTGTTTTCCTGTCGTCTGATTGGCTCACGCTGTTGATTCCTCTGGTCTCTGGTTGTTTTTGGGCTGAGCGACACGTGCTGAGTCGCACAACATGTGGACAAACTCTGCACGGCCATCGGGCCACGGGAATGGAAGCGTTGCTCTCTCTCTCGCTCTCTCTCTCTCTCTCTCTCTCTCTCTCACTCTCTCTCTCTCTCTCTCTCTCTCTCTCTCTCTCTTTCACGCGCCAACTGGAGATTTAAAAAAGTGTGTGTGGGAGAAGCTGCAGAGCGAGTACAGTACATGTGTGTGTACAACATGTGTCCAAACTCTGCACGGCCATTGGGCCACGGGAATGGAAGCGTTGCTCTCTCTCTCTCTCTCTCTCTCTCTCTCTCTCTCTCTCTCTCTCTCTCTCTCTTTCACGCGCCAACTGGAGATTTAAAAAAGTGTGTGTGGGAGAAGCTGCAGAGCGAGTACAGTACCCGTGCATGTGTGTGTCTGTGTGTACGACATGTGTCCAAACTCTGCACGGCCATTGGGCCACGGGAATGGCAGCGTTGCTCTCTCTCTCTCTCTCTCTCTCTCTCTCTCTCTCTCTCTCTCTCTCTCTCTCTCTCTCTCTCTCTTTCACGCGCCAACTGGAGATTTAAAAAAGTGTGTGTGGGAGAAGCTGCAGAGCTAGTACAGTACCCGTGCATGTGTGTGTCTGTGTGTACAACATGTGTCCAAACTCTGCACGGCCATTGGGCCACGGGAATGGAAGCGTTGCTCTCTCTCTCTCTCTCTCTCTCGCTCTCTCTCTCTCTCTCTCCAACTGGAGATTTAAAAAAGTGTGTGTGGGAGAAGCTGCAGAGTGAGTACAGTACGTACATGTGTGTGTCTGTGTGTACAACATGTGTCCAAACTCTGCACGGCCATTGGGCCACGGGAATGGAAGCGTTGCTCTCTCTCTCTCTCTCTCTCTCTCTCTCTCTCTCTCTCTCTCTCTCTCACTCTCTCTCTTTCACGCGCCAACTGGAGATTTAAAAAAGTGTGTGTGAGAGAAGCTGCAGAGCTAGTACAGTACCCGTGCATGTGTGTGTCTGTGTGTACAACATGTGTCCAAACTCTGCACGGCCATCGGGCCACGGGAATGGAAGCGTTGCTCTCTTTCTCTCGCTCTCTCTCTCTCTCCCTCTCTCTCTCTCTCTCTCTCTCTCTCTCTCTCTCTCTCTCCCTCTCTCTCTTTCACGCACCAACTGAAGATTTAAAAGTGTGTGTGGGAGAAGCTGCAGAGCGAGTACAGTACATGTGTGTGTGTCGGGTGGATCAGGTTTCTGTAAAGGCACAGTACGTATTCAGAGATGTGTTGCAATCTCTATTTCCTTCAGAGTTGGAGATATTGAATCGCTCTGTGGTATTCCTGCGCTCGGCGTCGTGCCCCAACCTGCAAAAAAACTCTCATTCCATCAAAAAATACTCAATTATGCACGATGTGTTGATCTGCAGACAGGAGAACTCGTATCTGGAGCTAAACGGCCGCACGTTCTCCGGCGGTTTGATGGCGTCTGAAACCCTGTCGGTCCGCTCGCTCTTTGCATAAGCAAAACTTTGTCGTCATGTTGTTTTGCAGCGTCGCTTCAAACCCTCGTGTTTGACAAGACGTTGATTAATATTTCAGGTGCAGCCTCTTAAGGAAAAATCCAAAAAGGACTGCAGACGGTCACACGGAGCTCTCTCTGTGCTCGTCGGGTTTTCCTGTGGTTTGTTTCCTGATTTGCTTTCTCTTCCCGAGGCCACTTGCTTCTCACTCACTCTTATTATTTACGCTAATATTTTCCTCAGCGCTATTTAGGGATCGATCCGATCTGAGCCGGAGCCGCAGCCTATTAATGGAGCCGCTGGTTCTTGTGATGTTTTCATTATCGTACCTCTGCTGTGCCAACGCTCTCGCTGTTGTGCCATCAGGTCTGTGATGTGTGCTTGACACAACAGAACGCTGCACGGCTCCGATAAGGGAAAACAAAGCCTTCTCACATGTGGCAGGTTGTCGCATTGTCGTTTTGTGAAGGGACCTGTTGTCGTACGGAGAAGCAGAGAAGGTGTAGTTGTCGCAGGAGTGATGGAGACCGGAATAAAGAGCGTTGTTTTGTCCCTGTCGTGCTTCGGTTTTACATCTAAAACAACCTGCTGCTGCGTGGGTGCATTCAACTGTCACCGAGCTGACAGATTGATGATTGTCGCCTGCAGCACCACCCCCCCCCCCCCCGTGTGACGGCAGCTGACAGAGACGGAGACGTTTACCTCTGAGTGGCAGCGAAAAACTCCACCTGATCTTTCTGCTGCTGCTGTCACAGACCTTAATTGTTTGTTTATTTGCAAATAGGGTTGCAAAGGGGCAGAAACGTACATGGGAAGTTAAGCTCGGGAATTTGGGGAATTTTGAAAAAAAAAAAAACCGCAAATTAAACGCTGATCAATAAAAACATCATTCAAAACTCTATTTTAAAGACGTATGGAACGTTGAGTTTCAACCCTCCACTGTGCATTCTTCCATCACATGCACAGATAACTCCCAGCATGCTTCACTCTACAGCAGGGCTATTGAGGCCTGCTGTAGTGTGCAGGACTAGTCAGGTAAGTTTCCATGATATTACTGGGAAAATATATTAGCATGCTGATTGAGGATTGTTCATCTGTTCATCTAGCCTATTTACATTCATTTATCCATCAATTGTAAAATATGTTTACAGACGATTCCAATTGTTTGGCTAACTATTTATATCTCTGGCATTGCGTTAGTGTTTTTTTACAAACTTTTTTCTCATCTTGTTCTACAGAACAATGCCACGTGCACTATCTCATGTGTGGAGACATTTCACCCCATCCAATGTAGAAGGAAAGGCTGTGTACATTTGCAAATACTGTGCAAAGACCTATGTTAAGAATGACACAACGATGCTGAAGCATATAGTCAAGTGTCCAAAGTTTCCTCAGGGCTCAAATCAGCCTATGACACAACAAAATGTTTATATTTATGTCTGTATATGACAAGGTAAATACAGTTAGTATAAATTACCCACAACATTTCCAGTTTATTCCCGTTAATTCCTGTTAATTCCCGTTAATTCCCATGAAAAGTTTCCAACTTTGAATATTCCCGGAATTTTGCAACCCTATTTGAAAAGTGAACGAAAATCACCGTCCACGTTCAGAGTCTCGGTGAAACGTCACAGGTTAGAACCCCCCCGATCGCCCTCCTGCAGCCCAGCTCTACAGGAACACCATGTCCACGAGTCAGATCCTGGTTCTGTGAGACTGAACAGACACGACGATCACGAGGCATCGAGCCTGAACTCAATCAGAGCTGCTCTTTAACGTCCCACTGATCCTCCTGATGTGCTCTGCAAAGGGCAACGAGACGCTAAGTGAGAACGAGACGACGCTGTAATTAAGATGAAATGTGAACGGCAGTGTGAGTTTCTATTTAAGCTCAATTACAGCAGCTCCGCATCTCAAGCAGCAGTTTGATCCTCACAGGGGAAAACTGTGTTTGCTGGAGCGGAAAATAAAAACACGCCGACTTATCAAATTAAAAAGAAACATTTGGGTCTTTTCTATGACAGCAGATTTGCAATGTTTACATTTAAATAATTAATAGGGAACAAAAGGGTGACTTTGCATGTAGGGTTCCTGATAAAGATTGGAAACTTATTAAAATATATGTTTTAATTCAGCGAGAACGTGTCAATCATGACGTCACAGCTCATTCTGATATCATCTAATCTGCTTAACGTGGAGGAGGCAGGATTTATGAGGTATTCTTCCGCCAGCCACCAGGGGGCGATCAAGCTGTTTCGTCCAACCTTTTTTTTCTTAAACATATATTAATTGGTTTTATATAGTTTTAAACATTTACATCAATTTACATACATATAAGACCCTTCCCCAACCTGAACATATGGCAGCATAAAATGGAAATAAATAATACAAAAGTCACAGAAATTGCTAAGATATGATTACAACATAAATTCAAGTACAAAAAATTACAATGAACTACTACTTATTTAGTTTCAACTAAATTAAAACAAAATTGAATATTCAAAATAATGTTTTGTCCAACCTAATCATAGAGTGTTCAGGTTAATAACTATAGTACTTTTACCTATGTAGGCCAAACTCTCCGTAGGACACTTCCCTCCTCCAGACGACAACAAACATACTGTAACACAACTCTATCGCAGGGCAACTGTAAACCGTGGACCTGTGTGTTGTTTTATTAATGACGCTAATGGAGTCCGGTTCCCTCTCTACCATGGGGGGGGGGGGGCACAGAGCTTCTTGGGATTCTGAACACATCCAACATCCACCACGGATAGAACTCCCTCCCAAACTCACCCCTCTCCCTCTCTCTCTCTCTCTCTCTCTCTCTCTGACTCTCTCTCTCTCTCTTACTTAACTCCCCCCCACCCCCACCCCCCTCCATCTCGGCTCTTTCATAATTCCCCCCCCGAGCCGCCAGGTCCCATCTGTGCTCTACATGTCTCTCACATGTGTCAGAGCGGCTGCAGGTGTCTGTCGGTACTTGTTGAGATCGCGTGTTGCTTTGCATTTTTCTTGATTCATGTCATGTTTGAGTTGAGTTTCCTGTTATTGTGAGGCCCCCCCCTACCACCCCACCCCCCCAACACCCCACCCGGCCCTCAATAATTAGACTTGTTTTGTGGGTTTATTTGTGTTGCCCCACAAAATCAGTTTTTTGTTGTTTTCCTTGCCGCTGCTCGGACCCGGCCTCGGGATCAGAGCTTTTCCTGCCAAAATGCATTTGGCGTAGTAGTAAGAAAAGCTCCCTTCTCCTTTCACACAGTGTTTATGACAGAAACCTCGGCTCCTCCGTTCCCTTCCTATGTTTGAAATTAATGCAGAACATGCTCCTTTTTTTTTAAATATCTAAATTGAGCACCAGATGCTTGGCTCTGCGCTGGGAGAGGAAACACTGAGGGACTGTAGTGGGTGGGTTGTATTTACCTTAATGTGTTTTTCTTTGCAGAGGTATTGAATCCAGATACACTATTATGTACTAAATGTATTTATTTCAAGTACTTTCACTGATTTCTCTGTATTGTTCTCTCTCTCTCTCTCTCTCTCTCTCTCTTCTCTGTCAGGTGGCTCAATGGCCCGAAAAGGAAGAGGAAGAACAGCCAATGTTCGGTGAAGAGTATGACTGGTGAGTACGGTGATGGATGGGGTTTTAATCGCTTCACTCTCTGCCAGTTGGCACCTCGGAGACAACAAACCTTCCACCGAGTGCGAGTGCGAATTAAGTCTGAAGTCTTCCAAGTTTCATTTTGGACAATCCCTTCGCCTGAATCGTGTTTATGAAGGTTTGATATAAATCTGGAGCCTCTGCACATGTTCTGGAGGAGTGAGAGAAAAGGGAAGAGCTGTCAGGCAGCAGCTGAGCGACCGAAGCAGATGCTGCTGGACGTGATTCACCGCGGCCTCGTGCACATTACGCCTCGGATTTGTCACCGAGAGAGAAAAAGTGAAACATCTTGGCATCTGTCATCAATGAACCAAAGACTTCCTCTCTCTCTGCTTCCTTGTCGGACGGAGCCCGTTGTCTGAGTGACGGCTCCGGATTCCCCCCCCGAAGCAGAGAGAGGGCGATACTGACAGTGATGTTTGTAAGAGCAGCGCAGGACTCTTGATGTGGCGTTTTATAAAACACACCTGGTCTCTCCTGGTGGGTTCCCCCCCCCAGCTGGATCGCTGCCGGAACCTTGTACCTTATTCCGCCTGCCATGCTCCATTTGAACTGGGAAAGTATGACAATATATCAGCCTGAGGCGTATATATATATATATATATATATTTATATATATATATCGCGGGTTAGGGTTAGAGATTGAGTGTCACACGCTGTGAGGATGTCAGCCTCAGACGTTGGATGCTTCACGACCGGTGTTTGTCTTTGTTTAAACCAGAGCTACTGAGATGCACCAGTGGGGACGATAATATTTAAGAAGTGAAATATTGATGTAGCAAGAAGGGAAAGTTTAGAGTCCAAAAACACAATATATATAGGCTGTAAAAATCCGTGGAAAAACCCCTATTGTGTTTTTTAAAGACGTTTATTGAGAGCACAAGAGAGAAAGACGCCAGCAAAGGGGCCGGTTGAAGCAAATCGCAGCAGCAGGTTCACCACAGTTTACTCCGTGATGAATGGAACAGGTCTCGGGTGAAGATAGTGGAGAAGAGAAAGTCGTGTATTTTTCCCTCAGGAGGCGACGGAGCTGTGAACATTACAACACGACTCATCAGCTGGACTCGAACACGGCTCCAGATAAACGCCGACGTTTCTCCACGACGTGTTAACAGACGATGGAGCGGAGCCGGGTTCATAAGGCGATAACGTGTCCAGGCTGCCCGTGTTGTTCTCATCTGTGAAACAGTCGATTCCAGCGACTCATAAACCAAACAAGCAAAAAAAAACAAACTGGAAGGCGACATCTTGAGCCTCCTGGGGACGTTCTGACGATTTGAGGAAACTAAACCATCAAATCGGCAAATTAATTGAAGACACAAATACTCGCAGCTTCATTTCTCCCTTGTGTGTGTCGAGGGCTTTTTTTTATTACAAGTGTGAAGAGTTTTTGAATTTTAAATAAAACCTGACGGAGCCTCAGTGTATCTGTGGCAGTCAGTGAAGAGACCAATAAACACCGCAGCAGTGGGCACACTAGACTTTATTGACCAGCTGTCGTTTCAACACAGACACTCTTCGGTGTTGTATGCTCTCGGGTGTCGTCTCTGGAGTTGTGTTGTCGTGTAAAGGACCCGGGAGAAACCACCGTGCAGGGTTCAGATCCACATCGGACCCCCGGCTCCGCTCCGCACGCTTCAAACTCAGAATCAGAATCAGAATCAGAAAGTATTTATTGCTAAGTAGGTTTACACCTACCTGGAATTTGCTCTGGTTATTGGTGCATACAATGAGCATAGAAACATAAAAACACAATAAATACAACACACATAAGAAAAACAATAAAAAACTATATATATTTACATTTACTCACTATTTACTTCTTATTTACTCACTTTTTCTCATATTTATACAAAGTAACATTTATTTAGACAGAAACATATCTATATACAAATACCTAAAAAATATATAAAAAGCGAAATGCAAAATACAACAATAAAACAAAGAAACAATGGATTATTACCATTTGCAAAAAAAATATCTCGAGGAGCTTAAATATTAGTCTTGACCGAGGCACGCTACACAAATAGTCTTCCCCCTTGTGGAGGTCTTTGCTGGAGGGGGGGGTGTGTGTACTGCAGGGCTTGTCGTATGAGTGGGGGGGGGGCAGAGCAGGAGAGCTGCAGCAGTATTGATTCTGGGCTTGGCTCTTCCAAACCCAGCCGCAGCCGACTGACTGGAGGATCCGGTTGCTGCTCGTGCTTCGCTCGCCCGACTCACTGGAGCTGACGTCTCTCTCTCTCCTCTGATGTCCTCATTATCTTTCATGTGGCCTGTTCCTCTTCTGCTTCCTCTCATCCCCTCTTCTCCTCCTCTGCTCCTCCCCCACTTAGTGTTTCTCTGTATTTTCTTGTCATCTTCTGGCTGCAATATGTGTGTGTGTGTGTGTGTGTGTGTGTTTTTGTTCCTCTCATTCCTCTCTTAAGGATCGAGGATCAGACTGAAGCTGCTTCTTGACTCTTTCACTTTTTCCTCTCTATCAAGTGTCTTTAATTAATTTTGATCCCTAATTGTTAAGCTGTTTAACAATATATAAAAACCAGCAGCATCTGGCGATCAACAGGTTCCATTATGACACACACACACACACACACACACAAACACACACACACACTTATGCCCCTTCAACGCTTGCTCTCGTCCCTCTGTCTCCTTTCTTCTTTCTTTCTTTCCCACAATCCCTTTCTGTAACTAAACCGACGTGGGCAGAACCCAACAGATCCTGTCAAAAAAATACACACACATGCAATTTTATATGTCATGAAAACATCACATGTAGTGTATGTCTTTAATGCGACCATCTGCCTTTAAGCGCTGTGTGTGTGTGTGTGTGTGTGTGTGTGTGCGTGTGTGTGTGTGCACGTGTGTGTGTTTATTTGCAACTTGCAGTGTACCATCTCCTCCCTCTCCCTCTTTCGCTGCCATATATCGTAGGAGATGGTTGGAAATCTGCTATTTCCTGTGTGTGTCTGTGCTCACGCCCTCTGTCTCACTGGTCTCGCAGGCAATATGGAAAAAGAACATACTGTCCTTTTCCCAAGTTAAACTGCAGAGACGAGTGCAGAGAGGGAGACGGGTATTAATGAGAGAGAGAAGGACTCACTGTACACGACATATTGAAATAATTGTTGTGAATTTAGTTAAAATGTAGTTTTCATAAGGTTAGAGACTCTGTGATGCTGCGACCACACGGATCTGAGGACGTCAGCACAGAACCAGAGCGGTCTCATGCTTTTCGTCAAATTCAAAATAAGCGTCTGACAGAAGTCAAAAGTTTTACAGACTCTTCTAATGTGATTAACCTTTTACAGCACGGAGACCAGACAAAAAACATCATATTCTCAACTTTGGCCGTCCACTTTCTAGTCGATCTATTAAAAGACATGTCCGTCGATTAGACAGTAATTAGAGAGCGGGCGGACGGACGTCCTGACGCTCGGCTCTTGGCAGTCGTCAAAGTTCCATAACCTCCGAGATGCAGCTTCGTTTACGTTGGGATCGACCGGTCTGCTTCTCCGAGACGCTGTGGTTTACAGTGGTCGTGTTTGGAAGCAGAGCCGTTGTGTGTGGGTGTGGTGGAGTTTACAAGATGTGTGTAGAAGACGCTATATGGGCCTTTAAAGGCTACCCTGTAGAATTTACTAGTAAACAAACTATAGTTATGTTTAAATTTAGTGTTTCTCACCAGAGACAAATGTGTATTTTTGTGTTTTTTCCTTCCTCATAAAAGTTTTGTCTCTTAAACCAAACCAAAGAGCGGTGGAAAACTAAAAATAATAAAGTCGATGAAGTCAAAGAATAAAAATGGGATTTGAACCCCCGGCCTCCGTGGGTTTGACCCGCTCATGCACCCCCACCTGCTCTGCATGCAGACTCGGTTGCACTTGACACCACCTCAGCCGACTTCCTTCAGGCTTTCTGCCAGAAAAGCTTTCTCGCTGTAAAACCCTGAAGGCAAACTTCTCCCATGAGCAAGACGCACACAAAGAGCTTCTCCATCCCGGGGCCGGCTCTCTGACGTCAGAGCTCTCTCACTCTGGAGGTCGAGCTCGGAGCTTCTCTCCCTGCCAAGGAAATCAATGTAATCAGGTCGGACATCTGACACTGACCAGAAAGCGTTTTATATTCATCAGTCGGAAAACTGAGATCGTGATCGGTGGTGATTTCAGCTTTTTAATGTGTTTTTCATTTCATTTTCATTTCACGTTACCGGGGAAGTTTTTCCATAGTTTTTGGTAAATCAGCAAAAAAACGTCTCCGTCTCCGAGCTGCTGCTCAACGACGGAGACGAGTACGAACCTTGTGTGGTGCTGCAGCACATTAACTCGGCCCTGTGGCTCTCAGTGGTAATGAAATCTGAAACGTCCTGAAGCTGCAGCCCGAGAGTGATACGATTCTACTGTTGTGTAATAGTGTGACGGACACAGGAGGCTTGTCTGTGATGAAATAGATCTCGTTATTGCTCCGTGTGACTTCATCCCTCTCTCCTGCTCCTCTGTGTTTCAGGGTACATCCCCAGTTACCTCGAAAAGGATGAGCCATGTGTGGTGTGCGGGGACAAGGCCACAGGTTACCACTACCGCTGCATTACATGCGAGGGCTGCAAGGTAGGCCCCCCCCCCTCAGGAAACCTGACGTGAACCCCCCTGAGGTCATCTCCTCCCCCCCGGCACACGCTACCGTCCCATATCTGGCGTGTGCTCCTCCACACGCACACACGCAGCGTCCCTTCAAAGTCAGCACACGCATCCACACCGGGATCATGGCTCCTCACGCTATGTGCAGCTGCAGGAAGATGATATATGAAGATATTAGATTTAAACCCGTCGGTCAGCCTGGTATCAGGCGTGTGATCCGTCTGCTTCTCTTCCCTCGGCTCTGCTGCTTCTTCATGAAATTACATTTTTATCTGAGGACGTTTCCACACGCACACAGGTTCAGTCTGAACTGAAATAACAGTGTTACGATAAATTAAAATACACCCACATCGTATTTATTACACCCTGAACACCACATCTGCATCAGCACATAAACTGCACAGCGACTCCATACGACAGCGTACTGTTGTTTGCACCTTACCAGATATATTGGATTTATACATGTATAACATTCCCTCCTTCATTCCTCACACTAAATCATTCTCTGTAAATAGTAATATTACGACGTGAAACCAGAACTAACCGGATCAGCAGCTCGGTTCAGACTCAGAGAGCGATGCTGTGTTTGATGTGTGGTTGTTTTGGCAGCCTCCTAAAAGATGAGCGTATTGATTTCGGTGTGTGTGTGCAGTTGAATGCACAGGTTCCTTCCCTCCGACGTGTTTAATCTAATAATAAACTCACAATACTGAGGTTTTACTTTAAAGATGGGTATTTATTTCCTACTTTGATTTATTTCCTCTCGCTCCCACATTGCCGCCTTCTTCTAATTATATTTGGATGGCAGCATTTGCATAGATTTGGAAGGAAGTCAGACAAGCAACAAATTAGATTAATAATTCCTAATTAATTTAATCACACGGAGATAAATGAGCAGTAATGGAAGTTAAACTGCAGACGTGGTTGTGTCAGACTCGTGTTTACTCCTCCTTCCCCCTCTCTCCTCTTGGTGTTCCTCCCCTCATCCTGATAACTCGTAATAACTCATCTCGCCCTTGTACCCTCCATAAAACCCTCCGTGTTCTGTTCATTTCCCCCCCGTACACATCCCTTCACTGCCTCTATCTCCCATTCATCCCTCGCTCTCTCTCTCTCTACCCAGGGTTTCTTCCGAAGGACCATTCAAAAGAACCTCCACCCCAGCTACTCCTGCAAGTACGACTGCTGCTGCATCATCGACAAGATCACCCGCAACCAGTGTCAGCTCTGCCGCTTCAAGAAATGCATCGCAGTGGGCATGGCCATGGACTGTGAGTGGTCTGCACACACACACACACACACACACACACACACACACACACAGAGAGAGAGAGGGAGAAGAAGAGAAAAGAAAGCACATTAATGCACTTTCACGTGGATCTAATGCTATTTGGAGTCTTGCGTTTTTCTTGCTCTTTATGTTTGAGGAGCTGGTGAGGAATTTAAAACGACTGGCTCCATATTATATTTGAAAAGCGCTGTGCTCTTAGACGGAGTGGAGGATCCTACTTATAGGAATTATATAGACGCTGCCACTTCAGGCATCATGCAAACTAATTGCATACCTCTTTTTCTTGCTTCCTTTTCTTTGGCACTCTCTCTGTGGCTCCTCTTCCTCCTCTTCCTCCTCCTCCTCCTCCTCCTCCCAGTGGTCCTGGACGACTCCAAGCGGGTAGCGAAGCGGCGTCTGATCGAGGAGAACAGGGAGCGACGCAAAAAGGAGGAAATGGTGAAGACCCTCCAGAACCGTCCAGAGCCCACCGGGGCCGAGTGGGAGCTGATCCGCATGGTGACCGAGGCCCACCGCCACACCAACGCTCAGGGCGCCCAGTGGAAACAGAAGCGCAAATTCCTGGTAAGACGACGTGAGAGGGAGGATGATACATTACATTACATTACATTACATTTAGCTGACACTTTTATCCAAAGCGACTTACAATAAGTGGATTCAACCATATGCATTCAACCCAGAGGGTACAAACCAAGAACAGCAAGGATCAAGAAAGTACAATTTCTTTAAAAATAAAGCAAGACTACAAAGTACTATAAGTAAGTGACATTTAAGTGCTACTAAATTGTTAATTTCAAACAAAATAAACAAAAATTGTTTATTTTTTTATTCAAGGTATAGTCGGAAGAGGTATGTTTTTAGTTTGCGGCGGAAGATGTGTAAACTTTCGGATGTCCGGATGTCGATGATGAGCTCATTCCACCATTAAGGAGCCAGGACAGCAATACAAAAAAAAAACTAAAAAACTGCAAACTAACAAACAAATAATCTCGATATAAATATAAGTAACTCGGCCAAGGTGGAAATTTGCCTGGACGCTAAAATGTTTATTACTGAAATCAAGGAAACACTTCCACAACTTAATTTCTCACACACACAATAATTTCTCACTGTAAAATGCTGCTTTAGTGCTTTTGCTGCATTTCCTCAGCAGTTTCTAACCACACACACACACACACACACACACACACACACACACACACACACACACACACAACAGGACAATATGGATTACGTGCGCACACAAACGTGCACGCTGACGTCAGATATGATAGGGGTTCATTCTCTTCCTCACATGACTGACTGTCGCAGAAGCTCTTTATGACTCTATCGCTCCGTGTTCTCTGCCGACTGTTCTCTCTCTCCTCCTCAGTTCTCTCCAGCATTTTTTGGGGGGGGTTTATTCATCCTAATCCTTCTGGGCTCCTCACCAGACCTAATTCCCTTCATAGTGTTCATTCACACCCCGAGTCTTTCCCTTTTCGCTTTAATCTCTTTCCCCCGTCTTCACTTCTGTGTTTCCTCTCTCTCCCTGTTCCTCGGCGTTCTACCCTTACTCTCCCCTCTGTTTTGCCCGTCTGCTTTTCTGTGAGCTCCCAGCTTATCTCAGCCAAAGCAAATCCTCAGTCATGAGCGCTCATCTGCAAGTTGGCAGCGAGGTTGGCAGGCGGAGACTCTCTCTCTCTCTCCCTCTCTCTCTCTCTCTCTCTCTGTAACTGTCTCTCCTGCTGTGCTGGTGCTCAGATTTATCCCGGGCGGCCGTGTCAGGGCGTCCCTGCCGAGTATCAGTCTTCCCCTTTCCCACACAGACACAGACACGGACACAGACCTTCGTGTTTTTTGGATTATCTGAGTTGCTTTCACTTCCCAGCTACAGTTGCAGCAGCAGCACAGGACCAAAGCCAAAAAAACGCTGTGATTTGGAGATGGGTTGTTAGATGAGAGAAACGAGGGGTGTTCACATGAAGAAGGGTTGAAAGCACTTTTTCGAGGAGGGAGTTGCTAGGCAACAAGCAGGACATGGCCGGGTGTGATGGGAAGTGGGCCATATGGGGATTACGTAGGTGAGGTGGTGTAGAGCACTGAGGAAGATGTATAAGAATTCCATTAGAAACAAAACACACACTCGAAAGCCTAGTTTTTATTTTTTGTGTGTTTTTTTTGTTTTACTGAGGAGAGTTCATTTTGTCAGGTCCACACTTACATGTGTATCAGGACTGAAGGAGACGAAAGCCTGTGAGAGCAGAGTCTGCAAAAATGGTGCTGTCAGATACTGAGCTTTTACTCTTTCTATGATTAAACATCTAAAAGCAAAAATCTTGTCACAAGAGGGTCGTTGATCTAGTTTTTCTTTTGAAGGGTCGTTGAGGTGCAGATGTTTGAGAACCACTGGTTTAAATGATCAATTCTAATTCACACAGGCTTCACTCTCTAATGGGACTCTATTCAAATCTGATCAATTTCAAAATGATGACAATTATATAATTTATCACAATCATTTCCGTGACCTACTTTGATATTAGAAGTTTCCGTGCACACTTCACAGATTTACTTCTCTGAGAATTTCTTTCACATCCCAGCAGAGTTGGTGTTGTAAAGTGAAATATCTTGACATGAACCCCCCGCCCCTGCTGGTTGGATCGGAGTGGTGCGGTCAGACATGAACCAGCAGCAGCAGGTGGTTCACAGGCACTGATTAAGTTCTACTGGGCACAAGTGAGAATAAGACAAGTGAAATGGTATCAAAGAATTCCTGAAGGTGTTAAGATGAGTTTTGGATTTCAAAGGTCAAACCCGTCTTGTGTCAGTGGGGAGGTTATTCCAGAGGGGGGGGGCCCAATAAGATCAGGCCCTTCAGCTGTAAAACTCCGGGGACAGACGAGAGCCCTGTGCTCTGAGAACACAGAGCTCATGATGGAGTGTAAGGCTTAAGGAGATCAGACAGGTATCAGACGGGCAAACCCGTTTGTCCCCCGTGCCATTAAAAGCATCTTAACGTCTGATCTGACATGGATACAGAGCCAATGGAGGGAAAGTGCTCAGATTTTCTGGATTTGGTTCAAAACTGCGGCATTTTTAGGCATTTCAAGACTTTAGGGACAGAATTTAGGATCTGCTGTGCACAGAAACCTCCAAGGTTTAGATATCCTGAAGCACACAAACACATATATATGACAGAGTATCATCAGCATAGAAGTGGATATTAAAATAAATCAGCCAAGACGTGTACCACCAAAAACAAAAGGGCCAGTTTATATGTTATTGGAGTCCTGCCCTCTTCTTTCATTGAAGAGGGACTTCCTCCAGGTGCGGGTCGGAGAGTCTGCTCTGATCTATGGAATCGAGCGAGAGGAACAACGGGCTCCAGAGGCTGCAGCCACTGAACCCTGAATATCTGAAATTACACGCTAAGCCCAGCAGGATGAGTCTATTCATCCCGATGGGGATCGCTGCCATAAAGCGGCGGCAGGGAGTCGGACCCTCCGACGCTGAACTTCAGGTCACTAACGATGACGGAGCACTGATGAAGCTCCGTGTCACATCGAGCTG
This sequence comes from Limanda limanda, assembly GCF_963576545.1. NCBI lineage: Eukaryota > Metazoa > Chordata > Actinopteri > Pleuronectiformes > Pleuronectidae > Limanda > Limanda limanda. Next base: position 3,479,164 of record NC_083656.1, on the reverse strand, counting down.
TTGTCCAGAGCAGAGGAGCAGCAGGTGGAACTCAACACCTCCATGAGTCATCAGGATTTTAAATTGGAACCTTTCATATAATGGTTGAGGATGAGTATAAACAGAGAATATTTAATCAATGAGTAAGTAGAAGATGATGAGGATAACTCTCTAAATGCATCAGTGACATCATCTATATGTGTGTTAAGAATCCAATTTGCTTCTAAACGTTTTATTAATTGAAAGATGATTTATTCTTCCCTAATACATTTTTTGCAAACGTCTCCTAGATTCCAAACGTTCAAGTTAATGCAATTAGAATGACTTTATGAGTGTGTCATTATGCATATTGATGTAGATGTTAAAAACAGTTCTGTGGGGCCTCAGGCTCAGATGATGCAGCTTCAGGCTCAGAAGCCAAAACCAACAATCCAAGCTCATAAAAGAAAATGGCATAAAAATGACAAAAACACAGTGAAAGATTCTCCTCAGAGGTAAAAGAATAGATTTTTTTAATAGTCCCTGCTAGCGTTTGGGGAAAGGTCAATCCTCACTTAATGCTCCGAGTCTTTTTTATTTCCTTCTCCAGGCCAAGTGAAGCATGAAGCCGCCTGGCAGCGTTTCAAATCACACAAATCTCCTTCTTTCAATCAGGTCGTGAACTTGTGAACTTTCATCTGCTGTCTTGGCAGAAACCAACCGGAGAGGAACCAGCTCCGCTCGGCGTGTTCAGGGTTCAGAAACCGAATCACACTAAAACTTTACAATCTGAAACCACCTTGATTCAGTTCACAGAGAAGCAGACGTTCCAAAACATACATTTTTAAATGCAACGCTTGCAGATCTACGCTGGTGAGGCGTTCACTGTCCAGTGTGTTTGAACTCATCGTTACCAGCTGATCGTTCACAAACCTCAGGGCCCTGGGCAGTAACTCCTGACTTATTAGTTCTGATCAACGATTCCTTCAATCCTTCTGACATCCTCTTAAAGTATTTACACAGTATGTAAGTTATGAGGCAGTAAAACTCTTTCACTCACACTAGCAGCTGTTATTGAGCCGCTTCTCCCTGTGATCTCTGTGATATTTTCATCCTAAAACAAAAACATACAGTACGATTATTAACTTTATTGGATTAAAGTGTGTTTTTTATTCACATAAAGCAAAAAAAAAAAAGCCGACTGAGTGAAAAACACTCAAACTTTACAATCAGAAACAGAAACCAGCCGTGATTCAGAGCCGGGGGGGAACACGGACTGATCACAGCTGGACGTGAAACACAAAGAACGTAAAGTTTGAGCTGCGGATTCGCACTGGTGAGGCGTTCACTGTGCTATTATCATTAATCACCAACTCCATTAATCCTCCTGGTCTCCCTTTAAAGTGCATGTACAAGTACAAACCACTACAATTTGATGTAATAGACACAAACAGCTGCTATGACTCAGAGTCTCTGCGACTGCTCAGTGATATTTTCTGCTCAAAGTGACGTGAAAACCAAACACACAATGCGATTAGCTCTATTAGGTTAGAGCGTATCTTAATCACATGAAGTATGACCCAGACGCTCGGTTTGCACAACAACCGTGACGGCTCGATCCATTTTGATCAGGCAGATTGAAACGTACAGTACATGGACCATATATGGTCGTCATCTCTCTCTCTCCCCCCACCCAGGCTGCTCGACTGGAACAAACTTTCCAGAACTAATCCATCCGGTAAAAGGTCAACAGTTGGAGCCAAGTGTCCGAATATTGTGTGGCTCTTCTGGGACGATGTTTCTTTTGTGTGTCTGTGCAGCAGCAAAGACCCAGAGTCCAGTTCATAAACAAACATTAGCAGCTCCGGGAAAACTCTCATTAATCCACCAGAAGGTGCACATGAAGCTCCAGGAGCCTCAGAAGTCGAGAACATCCACAGATTAAAACCCATGTCTGGCGTTAACACAGATTTTTAACTTCCCTGTGAACGTGTCAGAGCTCCGACGCTAGCAAGTTAGCTCGTGAAATTTCACACGCAGACAAAGGACGGTTAAAGGATCTTTCATTTAGACGAGTTAGGATCAGGTAAAATAGACTCGGAAGTTATTAAAAACAACAGAGTTTATCTCCAATATTCAGCAGGAAACGATTAAGTCTCCGAGCAGAGTTTGGTGGATTTGTTACAGCTGCAGCTCCTGTGGTTCAGGACGCTGGGGATCGTGGGTAATATCCTGCGTTCAGTTGAGTTTCAGTTCCACTTCATCACTGGGAACCCGAGCCCAGCAGAATGAATCACCATGTGTGGCTGCAGGGGGCGCTGTTCCACAGTGATGCTTTAAAGTGTCGGTGTCAGCACATCACATGGTATCCAGATAGTTTTGGTCTCATGTGAAATATCTGTCACTGAGATTTCTGCCGCCACCCGACTGGAGATGGAGCGATGCCATTTAGAAAATTACATTAAATCAAATTAATCAGCAACATCTGTTTCCAGAATCAGTGTCATGGTGGATCCGGACTCCTCACCCTGCACCGCTCTCTCTCTGCGGGGGAAAGAGGGCGAGTTACTGGAAACAGAGGCTGACGTTCAGTTCTGTCATCACTAACGCATGAGACAGAAACGTTATTACATCGTGAAGTCTGCACAAATAAAAAACCTAAAACCCTCTCGCTGGCTGAACGCCACCGGAGGTAACTGAGAAAATGTGTTAGAGGCTCCATCTCCTCCTCCTCTTCCTCCTCCTCCTCTTCCTCCTCCTCCTCCTCCTCCTCCTCCTCCTCCTCCTCCTCCTCCTCCTCCTCCTCCTCCTCCTCCACCTGCACCACCTCCGTCTCGTGGTTTTGTGTCGACGCTTCTCCGCTCCACTCGGGAACGTGGCAGGATTTCAGCAGCTCTGAACCTCAGCTGCTCTTTCTCTCCCCCTGCGGCCGGCTGTGATCTCAGCACTGGAATTAAAGAAGCCACTGACCTCCACCAGTGAAACCGATGTTTTGTTTGGCCCGGACTCGCAGTCCATCAGAGTCATTATCACAATTATTTCAAATGTCTGTAATTGGACCTGGATGAGTTTCTGTTTCCTCTCTGCGTTATGATTGGCAGTTCCTCGTGTGATGTGATTATTCTTTACACTTTTATCTCGTCCCGTTTGTTGTCGAAGCCGAACCTGAACAAACGACTCCGGCCTTGACACGCGCTTTATTCAGCCGAGCGCGAAACAATATTTTTCATAGTCGCAGCCGAGCATGTAAACATATTTATTACTGCTCGGTAGTTCCTCGCTTGCAGTCCTCCACTAAGTAAGCATTATCAGTCTGGTGACATGTCCCATTCCTTTCACGCAGCACGATCTGCCGTCCTTATCTGATAAATTGGTTTTAATTTGTCTCCCAAGGCAAGTGAGCTCTCTGTAAGAGGGAGCAGAAAGGGTCTAAACTCATTTAAAACTGTGTTGTTTCCTCTGCTTTATTCTGCTCTGAGCCCCACACCACTTGTATCGATTCTAATCTTATTTTATTCTTTTATGCTTTTCAATTCCAAGGACACACCCGAACCCTCAGCTGCAGCTTGTGCTAATGCACTGTGTCTGTGTTGGTCCAACTTGGTTCTTTTCTTTTGTCTCCGGTCGAAAAGGTTTTTCCATTTTCCCAGTTTTTATTGAAATGTAAGAAGTGTATTGTGAAAATGTGTTTTAAAAGTAGGAAGACGGTTTGTCAGCGGTTCGTCTTCCAGCGGGAAAATGATCGAAGATGCTCCTGCTTTTTATTGCCTCGGGGGGGGATTTGTTTAAGTTGAGCATCGTCCTTAAAATGACTAATTCCCAGCAAAAGCTTGGATGATGTAGTTGTTTCCCGTATCGAGGAGAATTTTGAAAAAGATAAGCGTCCAGATGACCCCGGTCTCCAGCCCGTGAGAGGATGTCGGGCTGTTTTCAGCTCGAGACAGATTGTCATAGATTGTATAATGTTTAAAAACTGTGTAACACTGTCCAGAAATTAAACCGAAATATCCCAGATACAAACTCAGTTGAACTCGGTGGATTGAGATACATGCATTTGTTATTTTGACTCTTTTGTTTGGTCCATGTCCCATCTGCGAACATGGAGGAGGCATGGTTAATGGCTTGTACTGAATCCAACCACCAGGGGGCAATCGAGACGATTTGGCTTCACTTTTGAGGAGCTGTCATGTCGTCCATATATGTAATTTTTGGCAGCAGGATGGTATGAGTGTGTGTCTGAGTGTGTGTCTGAGTGTGTGTCTGAGTGTGTGTCTGTGTGTGTGTGTGTGTGTGTGTGTGTGTGTGTGTGTGTGTGTGTGTGTGTGTGTGTGTGTGTGTGTGTGTGTGTGTGTGTGTTTAACTCAATATAAACAACCTTGTCGCTCATGTATGTTTCCAGTTGTTGGACAGAAGTGCAGCTCTGGGGCTCAGAGGGAATGAGACACATCAGGCTTTGTCTACACAGACTTATCCAACTCTCCTTCTTCTCTAACTTTCCGCTCTGATCTAATCGGCCCTGCCGTGTTTATTTTCCCACGCAGCCAGACAAAATCGGCCAGTCCCCGGTCACGCCCACGTCGGACGGAGACAAGGTGGACCTGGAGGCCTTCAGCGAGTTCACCAAGATCATCACGCCCGCCATCACCCGCGTCGTCGACTTTGCCAAAAAACTGCCCATGTTCTCTGAGGTGAGCGGAGGTCAATGCTCGTTAGGAACCACAGACAACGGCAGAAACAGCCACAGTGTGTTCCAGGAGGTCAGTGTGTGTCGTGTGATTAGTCATTTCACTGTTTGTAGAGAGACCACAGCATTGTGTGTGATGTGTGACCTGTGACCAGTGTACTGTAACTCCACCATCAGTCGGAGAGGAACTCCCGCTCCAGTTTGCTTTACCAGCAACATGTGATTATGTGTTCTTGTCCCTGCTGCTTGTAATGAGTCATTGTGTGATTGGACAATTATCAGCGAATGAAGAGTTATTGTCTTGTGTATCTGTGTGTGTGTGTGTGTGTGTGTGTGTGGGAGTCTGCCGTGTAATGAATTACAGGACCGCAGAAGTCGTAGCTGTAATCCATCACCGTGTTTTGCAAATTGTGAACGCAGACGCTCTGTACTTTTGCAATCGGCATATTTTAAAGTAAACGTAATTCAGGTTTGTTCCCTCGCCGTAAAGAATCTCACACTTATGATGAATGCGACTTTTCAAACCCGAGCGTAAACCATAATAAATTCCTCCTTTACGCGGCCGGCCGGACGTTTTATTAATTCTCGAAGTCGAGGAACTCAACAGGCGCAGATAAGGATAAAGTGTTAGTATTCCAGACACTGAGGAAGATAATCAGTCACCCGGTTTAATGTTATCTTTTATTCCAAATATAATAAATTACATTATGAAAGACGCCTCTTTTAATCTGATGCAGGAGATGGAGGGCGAGAACCTGTTACACGCACTCCATGGCGCTGCAGTCAATTGCTGATAAGAATGCACAGAAACAAAGGCGCCACTCATCGAGCCACAAAAAAATAAATCTATTTTCTATTTTTTTTTTTTTCCAGGCAAATTGATGCAGCAGTAATTGCATGATAAGCATTTACTCTAAGCCTGCCCTCCAGGTACAAATTTACAAGACAAATAAAGCCGGTGAATGCCAATTAATCTACTCGGTAGTCGAGAGCAGCGGAATAAGAAACCATCTTACATTAGGTGAGATTTAATTCAGCACGCCAGAGTCTGTCGATTTAATCAGATGATATTCAACACTCAGATTGTAATATCCATGTAAATCAGGGGGTGTTAGTGCAGATCTGTGTTCATCAGCGGAGGAGAAGAAACCGTCTGACTCCTTTCACCCCCGTCGTCATGTTCCTTCTCACTTCCTGTTCCCTGGACGTCTGCTTCTCTTTTTTTTTTCTGAGACTAATTCTGATTTATTGCAACTTACGGCAACGCAGCTCGATTCTTCCAGTAAGCCGCTGCAGTCCGGTGATCAGTCAGAGCAGCGGTAATAAACAGGAGTTATCCTGAGAGGTCGGATGTCGAGAGCTGCTCCTGATTCTGATATCTTCAAACTGTAATAACTGGGATTGTTTTATTTCAACTTGTCCGGTTGACTTAGCAGTGCCCATGTTATAATGTTCTCTCTATGGAGGACTGGGTCATGCACTCATGATTCTAGTTACTTCATGTTAACATCTAAAGTTCCTCCTGCAAGTTTGAACACAGAACTTTTATATTCACAGATTAGAATCCTAATATTTCAGTCTGAGCTAATATGAGATTGACATTTATTCACTTTGTGGTTCTATTTCTATGCGATAAAAACATTAATGTCAGTTAATGCACAAATAAAGTTATTAGTGAAGCTTCAACTATGAAGATGAGATGAAACAGAATTAGATTTTGAATTGATTACTAATCTAAAATACATCCTTTCAGTTCATCCTTCTTTACTCGTTTTACGGCCTGTTATTCTAGAACTGTTGCCATAGATCTAAAATAAAAGAGAAGCTTGTGATTATATCAGCGGTGGTTCAGGAGGTAGAGAAGGTCGTCCACTTATCCAAAGGTTGCTGGTTCAATCCCCGGCGGCTCCTTCAGCCCCCCCCCACAATGTCCCCAGATAGCTGTGCCGACAGTGTATGAACGGTGTGTGAGGAAAAAGAGCTGTGTGTAGAATCTGTGTGTAGAATGGGACTACTGTAAACTGGTCAAGGTAATTATAGATGCACTATATATATCAATATTTGTAAAACCCAGATTTGATGTTGCATCATGGTGGATACAGTTTGCTGATGGTGTGAACTCGTGGTTAAAGCTCTGTCCTCTCCGACCAGCAGCTGCCTTGTGAAGACCAGATCATCCTGTTGAAGGGCTGCTGCATGGAGATCATGTCGCTGCGCGCCGCCATGCGCTACGACCCCGAGAGCGAGACGCTGACGCTGAGCGGCGAGATGGCCGTGAAGCGCGAGCAGCTGAAGAACGGCGGCCTGGGCGTGGTGTCGGACGCCATCTTCGACCTGGGGAAGAGCCTGGCCCAGTTCAACCTGGACGACACGGAGGTGGCGCTGCTGCAGGCCGTGCTGCTCATGAGCTCAGGTTGTTATTGATTTAAGAAAATTCATGACTGTGCGTCTCGGGCTCGCCGGCGCCCTCGCTCTGCGGCGGCGGCTAATAACATTGGAAGTGCAGGAGTTTGAGACTAATGTAATGTAAATGTAAATTCCAGTCTGCAGCGCCCTTGGAGGCGCAATTTCACGACACTTAATATTCCTGGTGATTACCCGCTGCGACTCCCAGGATATATATTGTAGCCTATTGTGAATCAAGATGTAATAATTGCCTGGAGATAAAAGCGCACATACATATTCAGCTCAATCCTTCACGTTATTAAAAAGCCTTCAACTCTTAGACGGTTACAGTCAAAGCTCCGATGTGAGACTTTGTGGATTCAGCAGCGTCACGTGATTTGCTCCTGGATCTGAATTAATGCAACGAATGCAAATAGAAAATGTGTTTTTTAATCTGAGCGGAGGTAGAGAGGCTGTTGAATATCATAAAAATATCAAATCAAATGAATAATCTCAATAATGTTATACCATTTAAGTAGGGCTGGGCAAGTTAACTCGTTTTAATCGAGTTAACTCAAGCGATGAGTTAACTCGATTGTTTATCCGCCAATTATTTTCTTTTTTCCTGTTCTGCAGCAGTCAGCAACAGACTTTCACAAAATAAAAGCCTGACTTTCACAATAAAACAATAAATAATCAAACCTGAGTTCATGCGAGATAAAATAATTAATCGAGTTAACTCATCACTTGTGTTAACTCGATTGAAACGAGTTAACTTGCCCAGCCCTACATTTAAGTTGTTTTTTGTAGAATTTTACGGAATGAAATTGTTCATCCTTTTAATATTTAGTTATTAGCGTAGTACTTCTCCTCTCATTTTCAAATTCTCTCCCTCCTCGGTTGCTCCACCTCTTGTCTGCTCCTCCTCCATATCTTCCTCATTACCCTCATCTTTCCTCTCTTTCCTCCCTCCTCTCCTCTTCACCATCACTCACCCCATCCTCTGCTTCCAACAGACCGCTCTGGCCTGACCTGCGTGGACAAGATCGAGAAGTGCCAGGAGACCTACCTGCTGGCGTTCGAGCACTACATCAACTACCGCAAGCACAACATTCCCCACTTCTGGCCCAAGCTGCTGATGAAGGTCACCGACCTGCGGATGATCGGGGCGTGTCACGCCAGCCGCTTCCTTCACATGAAGGTGGAGTGTCCCAACGAGCTCTTCCCTCCGCTCTTCCTGGAGGTCTTCGAGGACCAGGAGGTGTGAACCACAGTTGCCGACGCGCAAAGCGAAGAGGAAGTCGGGGGGGAGAAAAATGGGAGATGGGAAATTGTCGTCTGTGGTTTTTTTCGCGGGGGAAGGATGGAGGGAGCGCCACCTCTCGGCAGGAATCCGCATTTCTCCGACATCACATTTACACTATGTGATTTTAAAAAAAAAAAACTGGAAACAATGGAAACAGAAACAACACACCAGCATCAGGAGAGTCAAGCAAACAAAAGGATTTTGTTTTTTGAACGCCCTCTCCTCCACCTCGACCCCCTCCTTCTACTTACCCCTGTTTGGAAATCCGTCTGGGGGCCCTTCTGTCTGAGCATGATGTCTTATCTAGCAAGAGTTGTAGCCATTTGCCAAGACACACACACACAGAGATATACTAAATACATGTGCACGAACTTATACACACACACACACACACAGACACACACACAGCCGCAGCCTGTTCCACCTCAGTTCCTCAGAGCCGGGGGTCTTTGCAGGGGTCCGCTCTCCCTCTCTGGTGTTTTGTAGCGGTCACAGATTTACTCGTCTCGGAGCCTGAGTCTCCAGCTCCAACGCTGACCAGCACCTCTCAGTATTATTTATGAATAAGTGTTAAAGCTGTAATTAAGAAAACATGGTCAACAGTGACATCTTATCACTCGCAGGCACACACACACACACACACACACACACACACACACACACACACACACACACACACACAATCAGCAAACACTGCACATTGAAAATTTCGGTAGACGCTTGATGACTCTGGTGTATATCGGCTGTAGTGAAGCCACCAGATCTACTTTTTTGTCAATTCCTCAAATCAATCTGAGCCGTTACAGCTGTTTTTGGATCGACTTCTTCTTAGATCCCACTCGGTGCTATATTTATACAACTATATATGTCTACCTTTGAAAACCGTGCAGACCATGGCTCCATATCTACCTTCATTTTGTCATTGGACCGGCTCCTGTGACACACACACACACACACACACACACACACACACACACACACACACACGAGCAGACTTGCCTAGTCACTGCCCGCGCTGCTTATGCCAGCAGCCCGGCGTCTTATGAATCACAATTAAGCCCTTCTCTCTCCAAGGAGTTACTGCATTGAGGGAAAGAGAGAAAGCAGCCGAGGAAGAGGAGGAAGAGGAGGAAGAGAGGGACACTTGGCAGCGGAGAGGAGGGAGGAGGAGCAGGGATTTAATAGCTGGACTGTAGATTCAGAGCCAGGGGTCAGAAGTAAATCTCCCCAGCGCAGCCTCCAAGGAGGGTTTGTAAAGCAGCAGCAGCAGGAAGGCAAAGCTCATCTTATATACACACACACACACACAATTTCTCTCTCTCTTTCTCTCTCTCTTCCTCTCTCTCTCTCTCTCTCACACACTCACACAAACACATGTACATAAAAACAGACAACATCACCTCAGAGTAACGTGAATGCCTCATTTTACTGTATGCACTGCGCGGCGGTGTAGTACACAGCCCGACCTGCAGGGTTTGTGCCGAGTCCTCTCCTCACGGACTCAGCTCAGTGTGGCCCCTCCAGGCTTCCATACACATTTGCCTTTTTTTACCGTGGGCGACACTGAGAGCAGGCAAATGCCAAGCAGGCTACCATTTACCTCAATGTGGACACACCCCCCCCAGGCTGGTGCAGCAATACTGCCCCTTGTGGTTTCAGGCACTACCTCACCTCCGTGGACACAGGGCCGCTGCCCGCAGCCTACACACAGACACACAACCCATTCAAGTTGGCGCACGTGTAGAGTAACACGCAGGTGTGCAGGATCTTTGTGTAGGTGCACACTTGTAGTCACGGAGACACAAAACACTCACAGCATATTACACACACACCCTCAGTGCTATGACTTGGTTGAAATGAAATGCCACTGAAGACAGGAGGGCCGGCCGTCCCCCTGGGAGGGGTCACCGGCTCCAGGGATTGGTTCCCATCTCACCCGGGTTATCGCGTTTTTTTGTTATATGGGACCAAGTGTCATCTTTTGAGATTTGGATTTTACTCATTTCTGTGGAAGCAGAAACAAACTCACAGGAAGGAGAAAGGAAGGACGGCGTGGACGTGACGCCCGTCCAAGTGCGAAGAGGAAACCAGTGGCGGCCGAGTCCGTTGAATTAGCGTGCAGAGAAAGGGCGGCTTCTGTCTGCAACATGGCGATCTTCCAAACTACGCGTATGATTGCTGCCATCGGATCAGGATGAATATTTCCATGGAAACACACGTTGCTCTCATGCATCTGACGTAAGAAGTAAGATGTTCTCCACTGAGATGAAGCCTCTTCAGAATCAGAAGACACTCGACTTCTCTTTCAGTCCCGTGCACAGAACAGAAACATCTGGGGACTTCTACCCATGGCAGGTTTCATCGTGTATTCGCCAAATGACCATTGGAGAATGTCGATTGGATTTTTTTTAAAAAGCCCACTCTGCTCATTCCAGTTCTGGGGCCAAGCCAAATCTCACTGGGTTTACCACTCTCGCAGGAAGAGAAACGAAAAAAAACGGGAGAGAGAGAGAGAGAGACTAAAAGAAAATCTATTTTATACTCAGCAGTACCGAGCAGTAGTTCATACTGGAGCACTTGTACAGGACGGGTGGACGTGCACCCCCCCCCCCTCAGAAGAACCTCGGGGCGCCGTGGCAGAAGAATCCCCCCCCCTCAAGCACTTCACCTCTCCCAGAGACCACCTGACCTGCCCCGGCCCACCCCACCTCTCTCTGGAGCCTAGCTCTGACTGACCGTTATAACGGCCCCACCTAGCCAGGCTGGTGGGAGTTCTTTGCACTACTGCAGCGGTCCGCCCCCTTTTAGGCCCCTCCCCCTTACTCGTCAAAGATTAACCATTAGTGACCCCATGTGGGTTGGTCTGACCTGCTCTGTGTAACAGTTGCAGTGGGCTCAGTCCCAAACCTGTCCTGTTGTCAGTATTAGACCCTCACCCCCGACCCGGCCAGGGATGGAGAGAGATCCCTGTGTAGAAGGGTAGAGAGGGAAGTGTAGCACTTAGTCCCGCCCCCAACCACCCCCCCGTCCTGCAGCAAAGAGTCAGCCCGGTGACTTCTCACAATTCGGAGCCTCCTCCTTCAAACAGCCTCCTCTCCCTTCTCCTTTTCCCTAAGCCCCCCCTAGCCATCCTCACCCACTCGCCGCCGGGTGGGTGGGTGGTCCCGCAGTTTGGATTCAGAATCATTTACACCAAATTGGGATTCCTGGCCCCTCCCCTTGTGAGACAAGGCCGGCCATACCTGTCCTTTACGAGCAGCGCCACCGAATGAATGTGAACGGCGAAGCAGCGGCAAACAGGAGCGAGAGACTTGGAAGAGAATGTGAGGATGAAAGAGAAGAAAGAGAAAAATAAAATACGTGGGACAGGAAACATAAAGCTGAGGGCGTCGACCCCCTCACTGCCGTCACCGACCCGGGCGAGAGAGGGCGATGTGGCCGGCTGCAGGGACGATGCTAACGAACACTCCTGTGCCAGCTGACCACGCCATACGCCCCCCCCACCCCTCCTCAGCTCCCTCAAAAAAGGATAGCGTCCGACGTTCGCTCGGCGAGGATCAGGAAGAGATCCGACCCGGGATGAAGGGTTTGGAATTTCCAACACATCTTTGTAAAAGAACTGAGGAAAAAGAAACAGACTCTGAGCTCCTCTGGGTGTGTGTGACAGTCGGGGGGGTGGGGGGGGTCACAATGCTGCTTTACATTCTGAATCTGAATGAGATAAAGAAGAAAAAAAATATATGAAATGATTATAAATCCATAAAAACAGAAATGAAAAAGAGATGACTTTAAAAAAAAAGAGACTCCTGAATAAAATTATTGGAGCTTTTTTCTTTGAATTTTTTTTTTTTTTTCTTTGAATTTTTTTTTTTTTTTTTTTATAATTTTCTTATTTTTCTGTTGTTTTTTTTGACGCTTAAAACTGCTCTGTGTACAAGAGGAAAGAAAAAAAAACAGCTGTAGTCACTTTGACCATGCGTGCAGTGTAACATAGAGAATATGTCACTTCTTTTTCACATCTATAGTTTGTGTTGATAAGCCAACTGATGTGTGTGTCTGTGCGTCTGTCCAGTTGTCCGTCCCCTCTGATCAGGAGGAATTTACAACCAACAAAAACAGGAATTTCTTTTTTATATTTGTGTTTGTTTTTTTTATGATATACAACTTTGGAGAATAAAAGAAACACACAAACAGGAAAAATAATGCAACAACGGAAACTGAAAATACGACAAAAGAAAAAAAAAATTACAAAAAAAAAAAATGTATAAAAAGAAACACAATCTTGTCATACCTCACTCAACACAAAACTCAAAGGATCTCGGGAGGAGTCATATTTTGCAGGCACATGTGAAAGTTCAGCGATGCATATATAGATTTAAAAAAAATACAAAAAATGTATATGTTATGGATAATATGTGCTTGTGTGTACGCATCAGTAAAAGTTGCAGAAGGTATTCGTCTCTCCGGCGCCGGCGCCCTCTATCTTAGTGATTTGGTTTCTCAGACGACAGGAGATGCAACGCAAAAAACTACCACCAGGAGGGAAATGTAGTGAGACCCTTAGAGACTCGTCTCCAGCCTGACGTCTACAGACGGTAAACTCAAAATGTGAATGGCCCGGAGCCGGAGGGGCGGAGCCTTCTGTCATGGCTGAGTGTTTTATGGTATTGAATGTAGCTGACAGGAGAGGGGCTGGACCTGAGCCCGGACCCACAACCTACCTTCCACACACCAGCAGAAAGAATAGTGGTGTCACATCGAGGTTACACACAACCAACGAAAACTGAGAATTTATATATTGCCCGCCTGCAAGGTGCAATACTATGTTATGTATTTTTGTATGTTTTTTTCTGTTCTTTGGTTCAATTTTTTATTTTCATTTTTGTGCATTTTTCATTTTTTTGGGCCATAACCAAGGATGTAAATACAAGAACATACAACACTCGAGATTCTATCGCAAACTTAACCGGTCCCGTCCCACTGTCATGTACGAGATGGGGAAAAAAGCAAAGTAATGTGTAATGCTTCTTATGTTTGTGTGTGTGCACTCTCTCACATGCATGCAGATCCATATTCAGAAGTGCTCCATGATATTAATCATAAACCCTGTGCCTCCTCTTGTTTGCAGAGAGATATTTGTATCCCTCATATCCTCACACGCTAGACATGAATGCCTATAGTTGTGTGTTTGTGTGTGTGTGTGTGTGTGTGTTCACCTATGGAATCAGATTCTTCCAAACTCCTCATGTGGGCGTGGCCAGCAGCCGCTTTGGCTACAGATCAGGAAGACAGAGGGTTTTATTTGTTTGGGTGTTTTTGTGGGAGGTGGAAGATGGAGATATAAGTAGAACACACGCTGGTTCGTTATTTGGCGTGAATGTGACCAACATGGCTGCTGCACACCCACAGTGGAGTTGGAAGAGTCCAAATTGGATTTCCCCTCATTTGTCCACAAGCCCACAGCCTCCAGGAAGCCGGCCTTAGCAACTCGCACGCTCAGGTCTCCACAGGAAGTAGTTTAGAGAAACATGCACCAGTCAACAACTGGGTAAACCTCCACCATCTTGGTTTTCCCCAAATCAGGATCACGCCTTTATTGCATCTGAATCTGGTTGGAACCTGATAAAAGGTCAAGATTTCTATCCTGGATTTAGTCTTTAACTCATCTCCTTAGTTGCATTCACAGCTTCTCCTGATGTCTAAACCCGAACCGAGCTTCACCAGAACCACCACGAGCCGGGCGTGGTTTTTTTTGGCGGCCGGCTTCCTGGAGAGCCTCTAAGCTCCTCCCTCCATAGATACGATGATCCTGGTTGGTTCTCACATGTCGACACATTGGACACAAGGGGTTGGAGATTGTCTGTGATGTTTTTTCTTGGTGTTATGGTTGTGTGTTTGGTCCCCTCCATGCCAAATGTAGTTTGTGAAAACATGCAAGTAGCAAGATGTCTATGCAATCCCCCCCCCACCCCCCCACCCCTTGACCTGAAGACCCTTGCTACTTCGTGTGTGGGGGGGCGGGTCCTCGGGGTCGGTAGGGGGGGGGGATACTGGGGATGTTGTGGAGAATAAGGATCTATGAGATGTGCTGTTTTTTGTAAACTGCTCAGAAAGTGGTGTGTGTGTGTGTACATACATGTGTGTGTACATGTGTGTGTGTACATGTGTGTGTTTGTGTGTACATGTGTGTGTTGATGTGAAGTTAGTGTTCCTCTCACTCGACGCCGCGCTCTCATCGCTCGGTGGCTTGAATCTTTCCCGACGTCAATTCCAAGATCGACTCTAAAATCAAATCCTTCTACAATGTGTGTGTAGCTTTAACTTTTTCTAACCCGCGACCAATTAAATGTTGGAGGCGTCGGTTTGTCGTTCACCAGTCGGACGAACTGCCGCCCAACACTTGTACGTTAGCACTTAACTAAAAAAGCACTTTGAACCCCCCCCCCCCAAACCAACCCACGATACGTGGAAGAATCTTTGCATAAAAGATTAAAAAGAAGATAAATTGCACCCAGATGCCTTTTGCACCAGTTTTTCTAAATCGATTTAACAGTCGCAGACTTTAAGCAGACGACTAATTACGAAGTTTACATTTGTTTTGGAATGAAGTGCAATAACTGAGCGAGCAAAACTTTTATACATTTGTTAGGGAATAATAATAATGGTAATGATCTCAATATTGCTTTTAAATGCACCGTCCCATGAGAGCGCTGGCTGGAACCACACACACACACACACGTGCACACACACACAAACACACACCACTTTTTGTGACTGGGTAAAGGAAGCTATTGAAGGATTCTCTCAGGTAAAAGAACATTTTCTAATAAATGATGATGAACCTTAGATGAAAAACCATTGTTAGCTCATCTTTTGTTTTCCCCTCTTCTCCATCAACACTCAGCGATGTTCCTTTTGTTGTTCTGTGCCGTAAGAAGCCGAGAAATCCAGGTGTTGAATGATTGGACCCCGAGTCGAGCTCATGCTTAAAGAACGAAGCCCTCACTGCTTTCTCGACCCCGAGTGAAACCATGTGTGGACGTGTGCGTCTGTGTCTGTTTGGGTTTAGAGCTGCAAGGTATGGAAGCCCAATGCTGCCAGAAAGAAAGGAATAAAGAACTAAATAAAAACAACCCAAGTTAAATCAAAATCGTCAGACTTTTGACAATTCTATGTCAAAATTTAAGTTTTTTTACTCACTATCGAAAACAAAAATGACTTGCTATTGACTTTTTGATGCAGAAAGTCACAATTTCAACATTGTTGTGATCAGAAAATTTGATTTAAAAGGTTGATCTTATAACTTAGTTTGACAAATGTTCGATTTTTTAAGATCTTCTTTAAGAACTTCTTTAATCCGGTTGGTAAATGGTTTGCCACACCACGGTGATCGTGTCAAAAAGTCCAGCTTGTGCATGTGATGCTAAATAAATCACACGTGCCAGATTGTACAAAGAAAAGCTAATTCCGCCCTCGTTAGTAGAAGCCGAGTCTTCACAGCCAGACCCAGCTCTCCCTCACCCACTTGCTTCATACAGCCGTTCATGGCTCCCGTCCACTGTCCATCCTCGGGGGGGGGGCAAAGGCTGGCTTTGGTCTTCCATCCACAGGCCTGTTCCATCTCAGTGTACTTATTATAAAACGTTGTGATGTTCTGGAAGGTTTTGGCACGGCTGGAAACCGAAGGCTGCGCTCGTACAGACGGGCGAGAAATTAAAGGAAAAACCTGAATTAATGAGCGGAGGAACGTTAGAGAAGCAACGCACGTTTGAAAAAAGAGCCGAGTAGATTCTGATGTTTCCAAATGTCGAGAGGGAAAGTGACTTTGAGGGGGGGGGGGGTTAATTATCGTTGCCCAGATGGTTCGAGCATCAGTCGCTCCAGCAGCTGGAGTCTGAACAGGAACACGGACTGAAGACACATCTGCATTTAGAAGACGTCAGTTAACAGGGTTGAAAACTGTTGAGTCTGTTGAACATCACGTAGAGGATGTTAGAGTCGGGAATCAACCTCTCGTCACAAAGATGAATTCACATTTGAGACGTCGAGGGTTCGAACACTTGAACCTTTAACCTTGAAACTTCCTAACGCTGGTTTTTCCTTTAATTGAACCTGAGCAGCTGAGTGTGCATGTGAGTGTCAGCGTCCCTGTTCCCGTGAGAGATTTGTGTTCAATGTGTGTGTTTGTGTGAACGCTTTGCCGCGCTGCTGATGTCTGAATCGACCTGTCCCGCCCCCCCACCCCCCCACCCCACCCCCTCTGGAAAGCACCCTTTCAGGCCGCGGTACGTGACGGACGTCTGTGAAACAGAGTCCTGACGAAGACGTGTATTATATCCTTTGACGAATGTAACTAATAATTGTGTTTGGCAGGTTAACGCAAAGTAAAAAAAGGAAGGAGGTAGTTGGGTTAGGTTTGGGGGGGGGGGCGGCAGGAGATGAAACCTGAATAGCAGGAGCAGGTTCTATTAGAGAAAAGGAAAAACCTGGAACGTTTCAAAAGAGGCCGGGGCGCCAAAGCTTTTGCAATTTAGTTCCTCTTTCCGAACAATGGCCTTATTGATCGAGAGTCATTTAGAGCTGATTGCTAACTCACAATATTAAATGACTGAATCAAAGCCAAGACCCTCCTCTGGGGGGGGGGGGCCGCGTCAGCACAACAACAACAACAATAATCTGTACAAGTTCAAACCCGTGAGCTGAAATCAGGACGACGATGCAAGATCAGACTGTTAAAAAATCGTGACTGTTAAGAAGTAGTGTCGGGGAGCCGTCCCTTTAGCGTCTCACCCCCCCCCCCCCCATCCCTGAGGGAGCGGCGCCCACCCGTCGCTCTGTGGTCCGGCCGCTTGGCGCTCTGAACAGCTCGGGAGGTGCATGATATCCAAAGACAGAGCTCGGAGGGCGTCTACAGGTGGTCCGTGGAGGCGTCAGCTCGGGGGGGGGGGGGGGCTTTCTGCTGCTCAGACTATCTACAAGGAGTATGATGGGTAGTCATGGGGGATATTTTTGTAAACGGGTCGGGGGGGGGGGAGGAAAAACAAGTCAACGCCTAGACAGCGAAGAATGTACGCAAATGAGCAGATTTATTCATAGTCTATCAATCAGAGATATAGATCAGAGATTAGATGAATAGCTTGAGTTGTATTGTAAGATTGGTCGAGATATGTGAGGAAAAAATATATATGCAAAGTTTGTCAGGTAGAGTAATTATAATATAATACGGTTTTGAAAATTGGTTCAGAGCCGCTCAGGTTTGATTCCACCGGCCTCAGAGGGTGCTTCCTGTCCCGCCCGCTGGTCCAACGTGTCCAAAGTGTCCCCTTGTGTCCTCTGTCCTGTCCATCCTCCTCAGAGCTCCTCCCCTGTCACTTCTCCTGACATCACACACCCACGCTGCTTCCTGCTCGGCTCCACCTGACGACAGGGAGCCAACCAGGAACAGCCGGTCCACGCCACCTCTGCTTGTAGGCCCCGCCTCCTTCTCGCTCTGCGACAGGAAGTGCTGCATGTTCAGAAAGCACCGCATGCCTATTGTATGTTCCTAAAAAAAAAACACAGCTTCTAACTGGGTTCAGAGCAGAGGTGTTTCCATCGAGTCCGACTGGGTTTCAGGACGCTTTCATGTTGGAACTGTTTGTGTCTGTAATTCACAATTTCACTCGCCACCATCCTGCTAGAGAAAAGAGAGACGTGCACCCGGGGCCGCTGCAGATCAGGAAACCTTTCTGTGGATCTGACGCTGGCAGCGTGCAGGAGTTTGATTTATTGTTTTCCAGATTTCAGGTTTATGGTCTGGACGATGCAGTGAGAACAGAAGCTAAATGTATCTCTGGGTTCAGTTCAGTTTGGATTGTTGTTTCTTTCTTTTTTTGTAAAATCTTGGATCTTTTGTCAAGGACCCTGTTCAGCCTGCTCAGAATATTCATGACTACGGAAAAAATACTAAAAAAAATTACAACTTAATGACGATTTTAAACCAGCAGAGTTTTTTTTCAAAACACACATAAAAGAAAATCTGATGCAAACGAGAGTTCATCAAGTACGTTTCTTACTTTTGTATCGTTCCTTCACGAGTTCCTCGCTTCACTGTGACTGCAGCTCGCCTGGAAACCAGTCCCCCCCCCCCCTCTCCCATGCAGACCGATTTCCAGCTGTCAAAATCAAATCCATTTATCTCAAATGTGGCAGGTTTGGTCAAATGTGCACCGCTGTTACGGCTAATCACCTAAATGCCATTAATGTGGAAATATCTGTTGAATCGAGTTAATAACCAGAAACTAACTGGACGATATATAATCTCTAAAAGAAGAAAAACAACCTGTTAAACGCTGAAGTCCCACACGATTGGCTGAAGTTCTGCTGGAAATCGGTAAAAAATGTAACCAGAGGGTCCAGACCCCATTCGCTAAAATGCAAATTGGGTCTGAGGACGCCGGGCGAGACTGCAGGGGCTGCTGGGAGAAATGATGATGATGTGTTCTGCAGACACTCAGGGGTCTCGACCTCAGGGTCAGGGGGCAGACGATGGAAGGTGCCAAAGACGGGAGATGAGGTGTTTCTGTCAGTCGCTGTTGAAATTGTGTCCTGACCTGTTTGTCACAGCTGTAAACGTACAAGAGAGAGAGAGAATGTCTCTGGGGCAAATCAGACATTTCAGCCACTCATCGGTTCCTCAACTTCACCACAGGGAGATTGATAAATGTAAATTTCTCAGCGACTTCTAAGGTGGAAAGAAATCTGAATCACTTGGGCCGAGAAAGGTGATATAGATGTTACTGGGATGCAACGTAAAGACAAAGCAACTGAAAAAGATGGCGTGTAAAGTCACTGGAGTTTGGGCTCCTGCACGATGAATAAATCCAACTATTTAAATCGGGGCCTTTCATCCAAGTCAAATGTAATTCAAAGTTTTAAAAATGGGAAACAAATGCACAGAGAGACAGAAATCCACCGGACCCTGCAGCCCAGAAGAAATGTTCTGAATGAAGAATGTTCTAAAGTCAGAGAAGCCGGTGCCATCTTAACATCTGCTCCCTGCTTCTCATAAAACATCTATTGAATCGATTTAGACTCTTTTCTTGCCCAGAATAAGTTGCTGGTGTTTTTCCTTCCACCTCACATGTCGCTGAGACGATCGCCAGACGCCCAGAAAGTTTATCTTTGACTTTACAGAGCCGGTGGGTGACTGAGATCTTCAGGTTATCACGGTCGTGCATCCGAGCTGCAGAGAGAACAAGGGGATAGAACCCAGATGGTGGAGGTCTGACGTAGAGCTGGAGTCTGGAACGAGTTCACAGCAGCAGGAGAACACGCCGGCCATTCACTGTACAGAGAGATCCACTCTATCCACAGGTGCCACATAGTCATATGTATATTTTCAGGTTAATACAAAGAGTAGCAGAAAACTATTTACGGATGTATCCACTTTACTTTTCTGTGATTCCGATGATACTACGAACCCCAGCCTCTTAGTATCGGTTGCAGGTTGAACCACACACACAATAAGAAGAATCTACTATTCAGGTTTTGGTTCTGTACCTCTCTCTCCGTTTGTCTTTAATCTCATTTCTCGTGCAAAGCAAAGGAACAATATTCAGGATCCACTCCCATGAAGCACAGGGGCAAACCAAACATGCAACAAACAGTCGCACTGTATAGGCAACACTCGGGGTTAAACACACAAACACACACACACACAGACACACACACTGTCTCCTCGTTTCAAATAAACTCAAACATACGCAGGAAACCTCCGAATATCTACTGTGATCTCCTCTCGCACCACCCACACCTTCAGCCCCTCCTCACCTGGACCTGTCCTCCCTGCGATTACCCAATCCCCTGCCCTCCCTGAGCACCCCCCACCCACCCACTCTTACCTCCCCCTCCTCCCAACACGAGTCCACTGGGTGGTGTGATGTCAGGTTTTTGTGGTGGGCTGCTTACGACAGGTCCAGACAATCAGCGTGTGTTTGTAAATGTCAATGTGTGATTTTCAAATCTTTGTTTATGGTCAGGGTTTTAAAGGAAGATATTTTTATGGTAATTGTCGCTGGTCTATTTTACTATATATTTATGTAATAAATATGTGACTAAATTTACATCTCACTGGCTCTCTGGTCTGTTATTGGCTCTCAGTTCTCCGCCCTGCTGGAAGGTTTTCATTAATGGACTAATAAACTGAACCAACAAAAAACTGTCTCTTGTTATCACCTCATTGTGTCCTTGTTGTGTGCTGTTGTGAAGGTTTGTTGTCAAATTAATTGAAAATGTCATTTCTGTATCATGGTTTTGAAAATTATAGCTTGAAATCGACCCAATATTTCCACAAACATCTGTCTTTTTATCTGTATATGGAACGAATATCTCTACAAACATTCAACTTATCGACTTCACACTTAGTCTGTTCATTCTCAGTGGTCGTGGAAAGTGCTGCCTCAATACTTAATTCAATATTAATCAGCTAAACTACAGAAGTGGTCAGAAACTGGGTCAAACCTTTATTTCCTTTTTCTATTTCATCATATCCGACTGAAACCGACATTGACGGAGGATGTAACAACTTATAGGATCACTTCCTCTTTAGCTATTTCCCTGCAAATTAAAGCAGAATGTTCATTTTGTCAGGCTTTTATTTTTAAAGTTGTAAATTGTGTAGTGATGATTGAGGAAAAGGCTGAAAACATCCAAAATACATTAATTATAAAGTCTACCGCAGATAAACCAGGTAGGATGAACACAACATTTTTTTACTTCATTCTGCAACATAGACTATTTATAAAAATCTCTGCAAACACAACGTCCTGCACACAAACAATAAAAAGTGACAGTAGATTGAAGAAGTGCTTGAGGACAACTCACTTATGAATAACTCTGAAGTGGCTCTGCATCATCAACACAAGACAAGAGAACACAACGTTACAAACAGACACATTTACAAACACACACTGCACCACTCAGTCCTGATTCCCGACAGATGCATCATGTCAGTGTTTATTTGTTCGTATGAACTCATCGTTTATATGAAAGATGGAGACGTACAGTAGCATCCACACTTTTAAACCTCTCTCAAACTTGCTGTGCAACCCTGATGCAGGTTTCAGTAATGAAAGATAAAAATGTAAATGTGTTCCATAATCCAAGATGAGCATTTAATCCTCCTTCGATTTAAATTGACCAGAGGTGTGTGAGCATCTCCCTTTGGTGGAAGATCTCTGCATAATTGAAAATCTGCCGGATTTATTCATGTTTTACGCTTATTTGCAGCAGAAGGATGTAAAGTCTGTGCTGAGATAACGTGTGAATGAGGAGTGAAGCGGGTTCGTCCGGTGGAATCAGCGTCAGGGCGGAGAGACAGAGCTGCTCAGCTCATGAGCACATGTCACACAACATCCTGTGTTATTGACAGATCCCATCAGATGTCTGTCTCTGTGCTGTGAGGTTCCCCGGTGAGAGACAGCCGGTCACAGGCCACGCTGCGTCCAAAAGAACCGGTTTAATTCAGTGATCCTGCTGAGGATGTGATATTACCCCTCAGTGATCTCCAGTCTGTTCTGTTGTACTGAGAAAAAGAACATCAGCGTTATTACTCGCACCTTGTTAATCCTCATGTCATGGATTTACACGTTTTCTGCAAGTTGTGGCAATTTGGATTAGAGAGAGCAGCTCAGCAAACTGTGGAGAACCTGTCATCAGCTCACGTCTGACACCTTAAACTCACACAGGACCAAGATGAAGTAATACGTGTTCCCAGAACTCCTGGAGGGAAAAGGGGAGAGTTTCTTTCTGATGGTTTCTTGTACAAATCAGGTCGTAGTCTGACCCGGGAGTGAGAAGGAAATGTAAATGACCATGTTCAGTAAAGGTCGTCAGCGAAGGGTCAGAGCGTGAAAGGTCTCCTGAGGGTGATTGGTCCAGTCTGACAGTACAGCGCCACCTGCTGGTCAAAGGACAAACGGTTGTGTTGCTGTCAGCTGTAATTGTAACGTGTGTGTTAAATAATAATAATAAACTTTATTGATACAGCACCATTCAGAAACATTGACGAGGTGCTTTAAAAGTTAAAAACAAAGAATTTGAGGCAAACTTTTAGTAAAAGAAATCAGAGATTCCTGAAAAAGGGACAAGGTCGACAGTCAAAGATGGTTTCTGTAGTTTAACAATAATATATTTTGAAGTGTTTTCACATAAAAACACAGTGGAACGTTGTGATTGCGATTGGTTGAGCTCCACTTCACCATCACTACCACACAGACTCTGGCTCAAGATGGCGGCATCTGTGATATTTTGGCTTTATTTTTGTCCAATGGGAGGAGCTGGTCACGCGTTGTCCATCTTTAATTTCAGTTTCTGCTCTACACCAATATCTCTGCTGGCTTCTAACTTCTTTAGTTTGCTTCATAGTTGCCTACAGTTGGTTCTTGGATTTGTTTTGTAAATCAACCTCCTGTAACCGAGACGATTAATGAGGCCGAAACCAAATAACAGAGGAAAGCTAAAAGGAGCTAAAACAAAGAACAATAGAAGTTCTTTTTGGTAGCAAGCATGTTTTCATGCAAACTTTTAGTAAAAGAAATCAGAGATTCCAGAAAAGGGACAAGGTCGACGGTCAAAGATGGTTTCTGTCATTTTCTTTATCAAGTGTTTTGATATAAAAACACAGTGGAACGTCGTGAATGCGATTGGTTGAGCTCCACTTCACCATCACCACCACAGAGACTCTGGCTCAAGATGGCGGCATCTGTGATATTTTGGCTTCATTTTTGTCCAATGGGAGGAGCTGGTCATGCGTTTTCCACCTTTAATTTCAGCATCTCTGCTGGCTTCTAACTTCTTTAGTTTGATTCATAGTTGCCTACAGTTGGTTTATCAGATTTGCTTTGTGTAAATCAACTTCCTGTAAACGAGACGATTAATGAGGCCGAAACCAAAAAACAGAGGAAAGCTAAAAGGAGCTAAAACAAAGAAACAAACTCTGTCACAACCTTTTTGAACCCTCATTAGCATAAGAAACAAAAATGATATATGCAGCTTCACAGATAGTAACAGCTGTTGTGAGCTTTCGGGGGAACAGCTGTGTGACGGCATTCCTGTCACATCTTTTGTTCCCGACGTCAAGGTCACTGTTGGAGGTGACCTGACGATTCAAACTTAATGTAAATATAGACCTGGATGCTGCTCGGCTGCTCGTAACCAGCAGCAGCAGCAGCTGGAGGCGGCAGGTGACAGAATCTCACTCCTGCAGAGTCGGTGCTCGCTCAGTGATGTGAGTGACGTGATGAAGGCTGCTCCTCTTCCTCCTCCTCAACACGTTTGATTCGGTGGAGCCGGCGTGGATCTGTTCACATGAAGACGGCGGTGTGGGTGGAAGCTGTTGTGGGGGCTGTGATCTCACAAAGGCAGCTTTTCCGCCAACCAATGCCTCTGCAGCTATTTGGACCGTAGCCCGGCCCCCTCGGCTCGCCCTCCCCCCCCCCTCTCCCTCCCCTCACCCGTGTGTGTCATGCACACACCCCCCCTCCCTCGCTGCCTATCACATGCACACACTTCATGCTCCATGCGCCGTCATGGCAGGAATTTTCCACTCAGCAGCAGGAGGACACTGCAGCCAGCTGTGCTGTCAATTGCAGTATGTGCTCAATTCTCAAAGACGTTTTTTTTCCACAGACACCCGTTCTCCTCCGACCCTCCGTGTCCCGGCCGCCCTCGTGCATATAGCTGCACGCGTGCACGCAGCCACGGTCACACAAGGCACACGGCGTCCTGCAGCCTGCTCCGTCACTCTCAGCTCTAAAAACAAACACGCAACTGTAAACACAAGTGTTCTGTACATTGTGTACCAGGACACAAGGATCCTACTGCTGGGCCTCAAGGGAGGACGACCTACTCATACCTCCCCCTCCCTCTCCCTCTCTCCCTCCGTCTCTCCCTCCTTCTACAGAATCTAACGTGGATCCTGTCTCTTTGTCTTTCTCTTCTTCCTTCTCGTCTTCTTTTCATCTCGTCTCTCCCTCCTTCTACAGAATCTAACGTGGATCCTGTCTCTTTGTCTTTCTCTTGTTCTTTCTCGTCTTCTTTTCATCTCGTCTCTCCCTCCTCCGTGCCCTCGCCGCACACCGGAGGAATCATGCATGAAGTCACGAGAGGACATCAAGGACAGCGGTGTGCGTGGAGCATGTGTTTTCCGTATACGTTGGAGGCCTCTTATGTAAGTGTGAGCTCAGCACCCCCCCCCTCTCCCCTCCCCCTCCTCTCCCTGCTGCACATACATTTCCCTGCGTCCTCTCCAATCAGGTCACATGAGGACGGCAGAGCGAGAGAACCCAGCACGGTCAATGACATTATGCACATGATCCTGGAAGCCTACACCACACAGGGGATACAAAGGAAAATGAAAGGGGGGGGGGGGGGGGGGGGGGTAGATGAGGATTATATATTTTTATAAACATGGGTTGGATTCATTGCAAAGTGCGTGAATGCACAGGGAGAGAAAATAAACAGAAAGGCCCGGGTCTGCAGACGCAGTGTGGTGCCACCTGTCTCCACATCTCCTCTCTGTCGGGGCAGATCACCTGGAGTTATGGACACTGACATGGATATTGTGTCTGCGTCTATAGAGCTCATATATATATCTATATATGGTCAAAAGTTTTAAGGAGCCTGCGGTTTTTGATCTGATTTTCTTTTTCATGTTTCGGTTCAGGGCCTTTTGTTCCAAATAAGAATAGTTTGACATTTTGGGACGAAAATATTCATTTTGTCTCTTAAAGTTAGATGAGAAGATCGATATAACTTTCATATGCACTCGAGCTGGAGCCAGGGGCCTGGAGGTGATTACATATAGAGGCAGAGAGCGGAGGAAACAGCAGATCTCTCTGACGTACACAGGTTTTTCACCCGGGTAGATCTGTGGTGTATCTACTTTCTAAAGAGAAACTCAGCACCTGAAGGCGAAACTTCCCATAAAACCAGAAATTGTTGTTTTTCCTCTTGTGTGTTGACAGGTCCGTTATATGAGGACTCATTCCACAAGCTTTCTGCTAAAAGGATTCGTAATTGTCCAGGTTTAGTTACAGACCAGAAGGGTGGCACCGTGGGGGGGGGAGTGGTGGTTACCTCATCGGTTCAAATCCCTGGTTCGTCTCTGACAGAAATTGTTTATGGTTTAGTAAAAGAATCATTTGAAGATGGATTAATGTGGATTAAACTATCAATAACCAGGTTGGCTGGTCCACCTGCCTCTGGTCTTTATGCTTAGCTAATCTTCTCCGTTTCGCTGAGTCATGAGAGAACTGATCTTCTTCAATAACATCACGTCAACTCACATTTTCCCTGAAGGGGTTCAACGTCTTTGTTTTTACATTTCAACAGTATCTCACGTCCTACCTGACCTGCACAGACCCTGAAAGCCTCTTTGCAGACGAGCCTCAGCAGCAGATTCATGCTGATGCTTCAGGAATGAGATGTTTAGAAATGACAACAACACAGAAGTGACCACATGCGTTTGGGCTGTAACGTATATGCGCTGAACCTTTGGCAGTACTTGCATCATGATTGCACAAGTTTGCATTGTTTCATAACTATTGAGTTACCTCATGAGTTATAGTAACGATGTATTTTCCTCTGCTAAGACAGAATCTAAAGGTCCAGAAGCTGGATGAATTCCAGTTTGTGATTTTAATGGGACGATGGGGAGAAACAACTTAGGGGGGGAAAGAAATGCATCGACTTGGAAACGATCATGTGGTCACGTCTCAGAACCGTGAACTCCTGGGATGGAAGAGAATCCACAGAGTCAACAACTAGCTGTAGGAAGACATAAAAATGTAAGACGTATGCTTTTAAAGAAGCTCGCGTGGGACGATGATTAATGCAAAGCGAAGCAAAAATAATTTCCATAGTTTATAGAGGATCAGAGCTCATCTTGTAGAACACGGAATAACACGTGCGGACATAATCGTTAAAGTTACAGATGTTATGCAGGGTCGTGCACGAACTTGTTAAAGTTTTCTTGCTCCGTCCTGCTCCATAAGATAAATGTTGGCTGATGGGTGATGAGGGTTGAATCTAAGGACTTCAGGTCAGAGAGTTCAGGATGTGCTGGGAGGTTTATGGAGGGTGATCCCAGGACGAGGGAGGACGGCTCCCATCTCCTGCCTGCACGTATCCCCCAACATAAACACTGTACACCTTATAAAATACTATACAAAGACACGAACCCATACAAAGTGGTACAATGCAGCGTCTTGATTTACTGGTCCGCACCTCTGCCTCGGTAAAACACTCCCGAGACAAGTTAAAAACCTGTTGGTGAGTTCAGAGCCATGAATCAGGGCTGAATGTGGGGGACACGCTGTGTTCTGGCCCCAGAAGGAAACACAGATAAAGTCATTCTGAGAGTTCAAGGTGGCACAAGAGAAGCCACAGTTTATAGGTTCAATTCCCATGCTTCCAGTAAGAGAACGATACACTTTTACTTTTATTTTACAGGACAAAACAATCATGAGAGAATATGGGAAGCAAAGGGCGGCACAGTGGAGCAGTGGATAGCACTGACAAGAAGGTTCCCGGTTCAAATCCAGGTTTGAGGCCTGAGTGTGTCGAGTTTGCATGTTCTTGCTTTGTTTGTGTTGTTTTCTTTGTGTACGTCTCAACACATATTGTGTGTGTTGCTCCTGTGAGACGCTGCTGAGCTGTCCGGGGTGTACCCGGCCTCCAGCTCCTCTCAGGAGGATCGATGTAATGGATGATGAACTGTCTCTCTATGTGGGACACCTGCACCACCAGACCAACCAGACCCGTGCCCTAGATTTCTGAGTATTTTACCTTTGTGTGTGTTTGTTTTCATTATCATCTTGTTCTTTAAAATGCTGCAGCACCTGCTTCCATTCTTGCAGAATAAGTCCTTCAACTGTCAAAAAGCTGTCAAAAGAATAATATTGATATTTTTGTTCACCATATTCACTTAATTCCACATCTGAGCACAACTGGGGTGAGCAACATACTTTTTTTATACGTCTAAAACCCATCAGAGTTCATAGATTATTTATCGCGCTGTAACAAATTATTTAGGCAACAAGGCAAGTGTGGACATACTGTACTTTTTGCTGTGCATCCCCGGGGCCGTAGTCAGATCTGCACTGTGGGCCCACAGAACATAAAACATAAAGCATTAAATTAAACTTCCATCTGTACGCTGCGAAAAAATGTACAGTGAATGTTTAAACAAAGCCTCGTTCAGTTCATAAAACAAGGAGCCTAACAAGGAGAGACGTATGGGGGGGTGTACATTTTCACTGTGTGGTAAACTGATATCAGGTGAGCTCAGGTAAAGTGGGACAGCGACTGTGAGGGGTTGTCCAGTTCGACTAAAGTGATTCTCATCAACATGCCTACGGTGAAATCCATATCAAAACAAGATCAATTTACATGAACTCCATCTGTGACCTTCTTCTGGAGAAGAGGATCTTTGTGTTGCTTTACGGGGAACTCGTAGTTTTGATTTAAAACCGATGATGTGATAAAAGAATATTTATGTCTCCACATTCTTCTGCTTTCCTCAAGGTGAATAATATAAATTATGAACTGCCGTCATACATTTGTGCAAAAGTTATGTGTGTATGTAACTTACTATCAAACAAATTATGAGAAAAATCTTTGCTGTTTGGAGTTTTGTATTGTTTTTATAATTGAAACTGCCTGTACATCTTAAAACCCTGGCCCATGTTAACAGTCTGTGTAATGCATTACATCCAAGTATAATTTACTAAGGGGAGTATGTACAGTTTTTAATACATTAAATGTTTATTGCAATAAATCTATCTATCTATCTATCTATCTATCTATCTGTCTGTCTGTCTGTCTGTCTGTCTGTCTGTCTGTCTGTCTGTCTGTCTGTCTGTCTGTCTGTCTGTCTGTCTGTCTGTCTGTCTGTCTGTCTGTCTGTCTGTCTGTCTGTCTGTCTGTCTGTCTGTCTGTCTGTCTGTCTGTCTGTCTGTCTGTCTGTCTGTCTGTCTATCTATCTATCTATCTATCTTTCTATCTATCTATCTATCCATCTATCTATCTTTCTATCTATTTATCTTTCTATTTAATTGCCTTACAATCTGCATACGAAACTAATTAAACTGTTTTGGTGCATTTAACAACATTGATTGTCTAAAAGTAGAAATTAGTTCATGATTTAATAATTATATTAAAAACAAGTTCCATCAGTTCTGTGTGAGGGGATTTGAACCGTGACCCTAACAACCCCAACTGTGACCTTCCACTCATCAAACCCTGAGTTAAATGGGTGTTTTAATATATTTAACATATTCTAACCCATTTAAACTTGCACATTTCTTCTCCCACAGTCAAAACCAGTTGATATTTGACAGTAAACAACCCAGACTGAGTTTCCTCTTCCTCCAGTTTGTGGTAAACACGCAACACGTGGACAAACACACTGAGGCCAAGCTGCACAGTAACGTGTTAGCGCCATCGTGCGGTGGGGAGGGGCAAAAAAACAAAAAACAACAACAAAGGCCCACCCCTGACGCACTTCCGGCTAACTTGCGGAAGTGGACGCTCTCCGCATCCAACATGTCTGTCGTCGTGTAGCCTCGCTGGACGATAAACAAGACGCGTGGAGGATGGCGGACGGATCCGTGGACGAGCTCTCGCAGCTCGAGTATCTGTCTCTGGTGTCCAAAGTGTGCACGGAGCTCGACAACCATCTTGGAATCAGCGATAAAGACTTAGGTTCGTGTCCCGGCGAGAAATCTCGGCTAACTAGCTAGCCCAAGCTAACAAGCCTCCGATGCTAGTTAGCTTAAAAATCTTTGTTTTCAACCTTCATTCTGTGGTTTAACTCGTGTCCTTCTATTCGTAGCTGAATTCGTCATCAGCCTGGCGGAAAAGGAACCGAGTTTCGATGGATTCAAAGCGATTTTGCTCGCAAATGGGGCCGAGTTCATGGTGAGTGTGAATCTGTAGCTTCTGTTAGCCGACAGCTAGCATGCAGCTAACTCCCAGCCTGGTAACTAAAGCCTGTATCTGCCTCTTCTGGTTTGTTTATCGCAGGATTCTCTCATCGGTAACTTGCTCAGGCTCATTCAGACAATGCGACCTCCGACCAAGGCACCGGCCAGTAAAGGTGAGTTCATGTAGTTCAATATTAAACCTGTTGTCAAGGGAAAGATTCAAAAGTATATCTGCTAATTAGAGGTGTATTTTATTAAACTATGATAGAAATGGGACAGGACTCATTTCCATCAAGATACTGAGTAATATCTCCTGGTCTGTTGTTAGTCCCATTGCTTCACATCTATGATCTGTTGCTTCCTCATCTAAACTCCTAATCATGAATTTTCCTCCATCTCTAGTGTCTGAGGCGTATGTCAAGCCGAATACAGAGAAGGATCGACTGAAGGAGTTGTTTCCTGCACTTTGTCGAGCTAACGAACCGGGAATGAAGGTATGTGGCTGAAGCTCTGCATTTATATGTTATTAGGATGGCACAAACATAAATAAACATGTATTTACACTGACTGTTCCCTTTGTTGCAAACTTGTGCTGCAGTGTATTCATTATTATACACTTTATTGCATGGCAACTTTTCAAAACACCAAAGGACACTTGCAGCTCATCATATTTAAAGACAGGAATAAGTTACATCTCTTCGTATCTACAGAAAAGAATAAATCAATATTCATCATATATAAGCAAGACTTAGTAAATATCAACACGTGTGAATTAGTACAATGCATCCCTACACCTCCTGTACCAGTATCATCTTCTCTTGGGAACAATTCCTCAAACTCGTTCTACTCAACTGTCAGAATCTCACTCATTTACAATATTTGGAAGCTGGTGGATGATGCTGCTTTGTTCCTGACATTTGTTTGTTTTACTCCTTCACAAGATTGTAGATGAAGATGATGATAAAGTAGCAGCTGCTGCCATGAAAGAGCTGGAGATGTTTATGCCCAGTGTCAGTGGGGAAGACTCAAAAAGCAGCAAGAGCCGGTAAGATGACTGAAGACATGTGTCATGACTATATTATCCAACCCAACCAATATGTCCTCTGCTGTTAAGATGGGAGTTTTGTTTTATGTAATTTTCTCACTTGTTCCATTAGGTCTGAGAAGAGCAGACGCCGCAGCCGAAGTCGCAGCCGAGACAGAGACCGACACAGAGATAGAGACAGAGACCGAGGAGACCGAGATCGGGATAGAGACAGGAAGAGAAGACATCGGTCTCGATCACGCTCCGGGTCCAGGTCTCGCTCCACTGATCGCGATCGTCACAGAGAGAGGGACAGGGATAGAGATCAGGGTAAAAGAAAAGACAAATCCACCCGCTGGACCGAGCGTTCACCGAGTCCCAAGAAAGACCAAGACTGGAAAGACAAACACGTGGACCGCCCTCCACCTGAAGAGCCTTCAGTCGGGGACATTTACAACGGCAAAATCACCAGCATCATGCAGTTTGGATGCTTTGTTCAGCTCGAGGGTTTAAGGTCAGTAAGATACAACTTTAACCGAACTTCAGGGTTACGCCGTTGTTATTTTATATACATCTTCTTCTGGGTACAAACAAAAAGCTCAGTTCTGGTCTGCATCATGTCACATCTCCTTGACTTTGATTGTAGGGCCTTCACATGGAGCTTTTAAGTAACAGGACTTTGTTTAAATTGTGGTGATGTCAACTGTGTTGTGTGCTTGTCGTGTAGGAAACGCTGGGAGGGATTGGTCCACATCTCCGAGCTGCGTCGAGAGGGACGCGTGGCCAACGTGGCTGATGTCGTCAGCAAAGGCCAGAGAGTTAAAATCAAGGTGCTCTCCTTCACTGGCTCCAAGACCAGTCTCAGTATGAAGGTAAGAAAGAAAATCCAGTAATAATATAAAAGAGAGTTATTCCTTCCTTTGTGAGCGCGCCAATTTTCTAAATTTCCCCTCCTTTCTTTGTCAGGATGTGGATCAGGAGACCGGAGAGGACCTGAACCCCAACAGGAGAAGGAACGTGGGACCAGACGGGGACGAGATCTCCATGAGGAATCCAGACCGGCCTGTCAACGTGAACCTGGGTCACGTCCCTGAAATGGAGCAGGACGACACCCTGGAGCGCAAGAGGCTCACCAAAATCTCTGATCCAGAGAAGTGGGAAATCAAACAGGTTGGTTGTCAAACTCTATAGATTTGAGTTAAGAAGCTGTTTTAGTTCTTGGAGGAAAAACGTTGACTCTTCCTCGTTGTCTGCTCTCAGATGATCGCTGCCAACGTGCTGTCCAAGGAAGAGTTCCCTGATTTTGACGACGAGACCGGGATCCTTCCTAAAGTTGATGATGAGGAGGGTAAGGGACATTTATCGAAACATGAATTCAGATGAACAGTGACTGAGTGGGTTGCTGACTGACTAGTTGTGATTACTCTCATTCAGACGAAGACTTGGAAATTGAGCTGGTTGAAGAAGAACCTCCATTCCTGAGGGGACACACCAAACAAAGCATGGACATGAGCCCAGTCAAGATCGTCAAGGTATGTTTCACCTAAATGTGTTCTACGTATCATCATATCCTGTGTGTTGCTCAATAAACAACTGATTTATTTAACATTTTACTGTTTCAACCTTTAGCAAATTCTTCAGTGTTTACTTTATAATGTGAGCAGATGGACATAGTCAGCAACATGACCTGGATGCGGCACAAACACAGAATGACATAAAAAGCATTTATGATACACAACCTCAAAGTGACCCCCCCCGTCCTTCTCCTCTGCTGTCCACAGAATCCAGATGGCTCTCTGTCCCAGGCCGCCATGATGCAGAGCGCTCTGGCGAAGGAGAGACGAGAGCTGAAGCAGGCGGCGCGTGAGGCCGAGATGGATTCCATCCCCATGGGGCTGAATAAACACTGGGTGGACCCACTGCCAGACGGTGAGGAATCCATTAGATGTGCACATTAAGTCATTTCTGAGTCACAGATGTTGATGCTGTGGAAGAACGATAAATCAATCCAATGTTTGGCCCTAAAATCATCTGCTAGCTTGAAATTAGCGTGTTAATTATCTCAGTTTTTATCTAAATATCTAGAGTTTAATCTTTGCTTTTGACACTTGATTACATTACATGTCATTTAGCTGACGCTTTTGTCCAAAGTGACTTACATTTTTAGTACACTCAACATTTATGAGGGGCCATTTAAGGGAGTTCAGTATCTTGCCAAGGACACTTCGGCTAAGGATGGGGAAGAGTGGGGATTGAACCGGCAACCTTCTTGTTAGAGAACGCCCACTCTACCCCCTAGGCCACACTGCACTTGAGCGTCGAGTATCGGATTTAATTTAGTCAAGCACCATCTCCAGGAGGTCTGCTTAATTAAAACCACAGCCCAGTCTGAGTCATGACGCTTCCTCCATGATGGGAGACAGTGACCCTCAGGCTCGCTGGTACTGGAGATGGTTATCTGGCTTCCTGCTATCTGGCCGGATGGTGAAGTTTTGCCATGGATCACTGTGCTAGTACACCCCCCCAATTGCCCCAGGTGGTCTAAACCCAGGGTGGGCAATATCCTGCCATAACCACGCAGAAATGGCAGTTGGTTTTTAGGTTGAGTTGTAAATGTAAGCAGAGTTTTCGCTTCATTATCATGATCTCTTTTACTCCTCTTCACAGTCGACGGCAGGCAGATTGCAGCCAACATGAGAGGCATCGGCATGATGCCCAACGACATCCCCGAGTGGAAGAAACACGCCTTCGGGGGCAACAAGGCCTCTTATGGAAAGAAGACCGCGCTCTCCATCCTGGAGCAGAGGGAGAGTCTGCCCATCTACAAGCTGAAGGAGCAGCTCATTCAGGTTCGTCACCGCTTAGAAACAAAAACCAAAGGAAGACATTCAGATGTTATGAACTGATTCTGGTCCAGCTCTACCTTTTAACCATCTCTCTCTTATTTCAGTGTAAACAACGATAAAACCGTTCTAGTACCAGTTTGTAACTTCCTGTAAATCTCTTCAGGCTGTTCATGACAACCAGATCCTGATTGTGATCGGAGAGACAGGATCCGGTAAGACCACACAGATCACCCAGTACCTGGCCGAGGCCGGTTACACCACCCGCGGGAAGATTGGCTGCACGCAGCCCCGTCGTGTGGCCGCCATGTCAGTGGCAAAGAGAGTCTCAGAGGAATATGGTTGTTGTCTTGGACAAGAGGTGAGTGACCCGCCCCTCTGACACCTTGTCAATCTGTGGATTCAAACAACACAATACCGTGAACATGTGTTAAATCTTTCTGTCTTGTTTCCCTAGGTGGGTTACACCATCCGGTTTGAGGACTGCACCAGCCCTGAGACGGTGATCAAGTACATGACGGACGGTATGCTGCTGAGAGAGTGTTTGATCGACTCCGAGCTGGGACAGTACGCCATCATCATGTTGGATGAAGCTCACGAGAGGACGATCCACACTGATGTTCTCTTTGGTCTCCTGAAGAAGGTGAGGAAGAAGAGCACAAGCTCACACATTCATCTTCTGAGGGAAACTTTGAGGAGATGCTGAGTGTCCTCGTTCTGTTTTCAGACTGTTATGAAACGCACGGACATGAAGCTGATCGTGACGTCAGCTACACTGGACGCTGTGAAGTTCTCTCAGTATTTCTACGAAGCGCCAATCTTCACCATCCCCGGCAGAACGTATCCAGTGGAGGTGCTTTACACCAAAGAGCCGGAGACAGACTACCTGGATGCCAGTCTCATCACCGTCATGCAGATCCATTTAACTGAGCCTCCAGGTACGAGTTTAAAATCTTGAAAGCACACAAATCTCTCTGTGTCTCTTTCTCTGTTGTGTTCTTACATCATCATCCTCTGTCTCCTTCGTCCAGGTGACGTCCTGGTGTTTCTGACGGGACAGGAGGAGATCGACACGGCCTGTGAGATCCTGTACGAGCGGATGAAGTCGCTGGGGCCGGATGTGCCCGAGCTGATTATTCTTCCCGTCTACTCGGCTCTGCCCAGCGAGATGCAGACCAGAATCTTCGACCCGGCTCCACCAGGCAGCAGAAAGGTTCCTCCATTCAATGTTTCTTTCAAACGCATGGAAAATATATCAAATATGTTCCTGTTACAAATTTGTACTTCACATAAACTGGCACAATTCAGTATCTGCATTCAATTATGGTCTTGACGTTTGAAGCAGGCTTGGGTTAAGATCTTATGTTATTCTCTGCTTTGTATTCAATCCGTGTTCTTTGTTTATGGTTTATCCTTTTATTGCATTAGCTCTTTAGCTGACTTTAGATTTTATGTTTTTTGGGGTTATTGACTTTGCTTCTTCAGTTTTTACAAAAATCCATTTTATTCAGAACTACCTGGTAAATAGGTAACAAGAGGAACATATCTAACTTTGTGTATTTGTTTCACTTTACTTCCTGTAGGTGGTCATTGCCACGAACATCGCAGAGACGTCTCTGACCATCGATGGGATTTACTATGTGGTCGACCCCGGCTTTGTCAAGCAAAAAGTCTACAACTCCAAGACTGGAATCGACCAACTTGTGGTGACTCCCATCTCGCAGGTACAACATCTCAAAGATGACCACAACACTGCAAATATTCAATATTAAACAATTAATACAATAAAGTAGCGAGGTCCGGTTGATTTATATCTGTTTTCTCTTGACCCTGATAGGCCCAGGCCAAGCAGAGGGCGGGTCGGGCCGGCAGAACTGGCCCAGGGAAAACATACAGGCTCTACACAGAGAGAGCCTACAGAGACGAGATGCTGACCACCAACGTGCCTGAGATCCAGAGAACCAACTTGGCCAGCACGGTGCTGTCTCTGAAGGTGAGCCAACATGCCAGGCTCCTGTCTGATCCTGCACAAAGTCAACATGATGCAACATTTATACCCTTCTACCTTTTAAATGGCAAAAATCAGAGAGTTCTCTGTAAGTGGGTTCGATCTCCTGTGAGAAGAAGTGACTGAGAGTCACAGCTTCAACTGTCAGAATCTACGCTAGTGGGTTGAAGAGTGAAGCTGAACTTTGGATCAGTTAAAAAGACTCACAAGTTATTAAAAACCAGATTTTATCTCCAAGAAGGACTGCAGGGGGCGCTGTTACTCTGTAAAAGAGTCTGTATTTGTAGATCACAGAGTGTTCACGACCACTTGGTGTCCCTCTGTCCCATATTTATTAAAGATTCTCCATTAGACGTGAGCTGCATTTAAATTGAAGTGTATGTATTGGAAATGTACACCTTTCTTAGCCTTGAAGGTAAATGTCTTTAATTTAAATCCGTTGGCATCTCCTCTGTTTGTGTCTCCTCCACCAGGCCATGGGCATCAATGACCTCCTGTCCTTCGACTTCATGGACGCTCCTCCCATGGAGACTCTGATCACAGCCATGGAGCAGCTCTACACTCTGGGAGCTCTGGACGATGAAGGTTTACTCACCAGACTCGGCAGAAGGGTGAGGAGTGAAATCATTCGTTTTTTCCCCTCAGGATAAAATATGAAGTGGTTAATTTACATCGGATCACGTTTATAGTTTGAATAAATGAATTATGTGGTAACGTCTCTTCACCTCTGACCTTCACTTCCCTCTCATGTAACTCAAATTATATTTGTCATTTTCTCCGCCTGTCCTCTAGATGGCTGAGTTCCCTCTGGAGCCGATGCTGTGTAAGATGTTGATCATGTCCGTGCATCTGGGCTGCAGTGAGGAGATGCTCACCATCGTGTCCATGCTGTCTGTGCAGAATGTCTTCTATCGACCAAAGGTACGCTCAGCACTAAACTTAGAGCTTTGACATGACTGGATACAGATAGAGAACTAATTTAGGACCAGGTCAAAAATATCTAATTGTTTTTTTTTAAAGGACAAACAAGCCCTGGCCGACCAGAAGAAGGCAAAGTTCCACCAAGCTGAGGGAGACCACCTGACTCTGCTGGCTGTCTACAACTCCTGGAAGAACAACAAGTTCTCCAACCCCTGGTGCTACGAGAACTTCATCCAGGCCCGCTCCCTGCGCCGAGCCCAGGACATCCGCAAACAGATGCTGGGCATCATGGACCGGTAGGATGGCGTCATTATAGAACACGACAGTTTGAATACAACCTTGTGGATTTCTCATGAACACCCAACACGCTCTCCTCTCCTCAGACATAAGCTTGACGTGGTGACGTGTGGGAAAGCCACCGTGCGAGTCCAGAAGGCCATCTGCAGTGGTTTCTTCAGGAACGCGGCCAAAAAGGATCCTCAGGAGGGCTACAGGACGCTGATCGACCAGCAAGTCGTGTACATTCACCCCTCCAGTGCTCTGTTCAACCGCCAGCCTGAGTGGTACGACAGCACCTCACTGATCTCAGTCTCAGAGGAAATACATCTTTTCTTTTTATTGTGTAAAATGGATCTTCTAACGTCCTGTCATTCTTCTCCGCAGGGTCGTCTACCACGAGTTGGTGTTGACCACCAAGGAGTACATGCGAGAGGTGACCACCATCGACCCATCGACCCTCGCTGGCTGGTGGAGTTCTCTCCGGCCTTCTTCAAAGTGTCCGACCCCACGCGCCTCAGCAAGCAGAAGAAGCAGCAACGTCTGGAGCCTCTGTACAATCGCTACGAGGAGCCCAACGCCTGGAGGATCTCCCGCGCCTTCCGACGCCGCTGATGCGTGTGACGTTACGAATACTGACGACCGGTACTTTGTCCTGCGTCACGTGATCAGATCCTGTAGATTCAAGTCTCCGTCATCACCACTTTAAACAGTGTAGTCACTCCTCCTTTTTGAATTTGTACAAACGGCAGTTATTAACAAGTCTGTGTCACAGTTTGTGTCATTATCTTAGAAAAGCCATAGCTCTTTACTTGTTCTAGCTCTAAACCAGAAAAGCAGGAATAAGGTGAATCTTCTTGGAGGAGATTCTCCCAAACAATGGACTATTTATTTTAACGCTGTACGTGATTGGACGTTTAGTATAAACCAGGACCTGATCAAATCTCAAATGTCCTTAATGTTTCGGAAGTGGAGTCAGACCAAAAGGATGGAACGTATATATTTGATAGATTTTGTTATTACAGGGACGATTTTCCACTCACTTGTTTGTGTATCAGAGATACTCACCAGTGAACTATGAACATGTGTCCTCATTAAATCCTTTTTTTAAATCACTTGGATTCTCTTGTGAACTTTAATAAATGGAAATGTGTTTACAGAAAGATTTCACAGATTTTTCTGGCTGTTATTTACCCAAATGTAATTAATGTAATTACCAAAACCCAGCTGCTCAGAATACTCGTTATCTGGTAGTAATAGATTTCAATCTCTTTAGAAATATAAGCTTATAAAGATATTAAAAAATGTGCATTCTACAGAGTAATGGAAACTTGTTTTACTCATGTCTGGTTTAACACTGGTCCAAGAGATGATTGAGGGAAAACCGGGACTTTCGATTAAGTAAGATAGATAGATAGATAGATAGATAACTTTATTCATCCACGAAGGGAAATTAAGTCGTCGTAGCAGTCTGTATATTTGAATACAATAAAATACAATACAATAGAATACAGTAAAAGTAATAATACAACGTTAAAAGTACCATGTTGCTCATAAGAGCATCTAAGTTTTATTAAAGTACAGTTAAGAAGGTGCTGAAGTATCAAAACCAAATAATTTGAACATGTTCTTGTCTCACTTAAAGTCTCCTCTTGTTTGAATTACATTTTTACTTGTTTTCATTTTATGAAAAGTACTTTAAGCTGCATTTCTTGTATGAAAGGTGCCATACAAAGTTTATTATTATTATTAGATTATAGTAAAGAGTGAAGTAAAATCATCTGACATAATTAAAACATTAAAATCTCATTAATCTGAAGTTAAAGTTTAAAAAAAATGACAGTTTTGTTGTCATGTGTAAACTACTCCAGTGTTGTCTGCCTGTGGACCGGCAGGGGGCAGCAGCGGCATCACCAGCAATGAAACCTGTCGCAGTATCACACAAACTTCAGAAGCAGAAGAAGAAGCACTTCCGGTTGTAGTCAAAACAAGCAGGGGGAAAAAAATGGCTGCTTCAGACGAAATCAAACGTCTGGAATATCTGTCCCTGGTGTCGAAGGTGTGCACGGAGCTGGAGAACCACCTGGAGATCAGCGAGAAGGACCTAGGTAAAGTGACGTAGCGTGACGCAGCTAGGCTAGCTCCCCGATGCTAGCAGCAGCAGCAGGTGAAGGGGCTGGTTAGCATCACCTGTGTGTAGCATTAGCTTGTGTGTTAGCTGAGCACCTGTTGTTGTGTGTGTGTGTGTTTGCAGCTGAGTTCGTCATCAGCCTCGCAGAGACACACCGGACGTTCGAGGCCTTCAAAGCAGCTCTGACACAAAATGGAGCCGATTTCACTGTGAGTGTCAATGTTGTTTACATTGTTGACATGTTTGTTTATCCCCCTTAACTCACCTGACTCCTCCTCCAGGACACCCTCATTGGAAACGTGCTGCGACTCATTAACACGATGCGACCCTCGCCTTCCACAAGCAAAGGTAGGAAACATTGTGTCTCAAGCTGGAAGTGAGAAGTAAGAAGTGTGAGTTCCTCAGGTGTGTGATCTGCTGTTCCATGATGTGTTCTGTCCCCAGACGTGAAGCCGCCCAGCGAGCAGGACAAGCTGAAGGACAGATATCCTGCTCTGTGTCAACCTGATGATCCCATGTGGCTGGTGAGGACAGTTCTTCTTCTCCTGTTCTCGTGTGGATCTGTGGATCTCATAAAGTAAAGCAGTGTCAGTTGCGTTCAATCAATCAATCAATCACATTTCATTTGTATAGCCCATATTCACAGATCACGATTTGTCTCATAGGGCTTTATTGTGAGACATCCTCTGTCCTTAACCCCCAGCAGTCAGGACAAACTACTAAAAACCCTTTTAACAGGTAAAAATATGTAGAAACCTCAGAGACACATGTGAGGATCTGTCTCCCAGGACGGACAGATGTTAAGATTAAGATACATTTATTTGTCCCAAACACATGCACAGACATGCACAAGCACACTCATGCAATTGTAGGGAAATTTAACCTCTGCTTTTAACTCATCTGGTGCAGGACACACAGAGCAGTGGGCAGCCATGTACGGCGCCCGGGGAGCAGATGTTGGGGGAGTAAGGTGCCTTGCTCAGGGGCACTAGACAGGGTAGGGAGAATCCTCTTGGATTTTTGGACAGATCAATCCAGGTTCGTCTTTTTGTTGTTTCTCCGTGGAGACGAACCAGAGACGAACCAGAGACCTTTCCTGCCCATAGTCCAAGTTTCTGCCACTAGTTTCTGCCACTAGTCCACCGCAATAGATGTCAAGTTTAGGAAAACATCATCAAAATAAAGGTTTTAGCAGCATGGATGAGGGTAAACATTTTGAAGGATAACTTCAATACTATTTGTCAAGAACTCCTGCTGCATCATAGTCTCTGGTCAGCAGTATCAGGAGTGTTGGGGCCTTTTCTCTCGGTGCTGCTCCTTCCTTCCACAGGCCGAAGACGTGTAGATTGAGTTTTGGTTAATTGGCCCATATTCAGACCTGATATAGTAACATTCCTTCAGGTGTGAATGCACTGAAATGCATCCCCAGTATTTCCTGAGGTTCCGATCGAAAAAAAAAACGTTAGCAGGGGGTCTGGGAAGCTTGTGGAAACTTTTATTTCTCTGTGTGGTTGAAGTGCATCCTAGGAATGAATAGAATAGAGAGACTATTGTAGTTTATAGTGTTTCTGTTGCTGTTGTCTCTAACTTTCTCTTTTCCACTAGCCCCCTGCTGTTCACATCAATAGAGACGATGAGCAGGTGGCCGCAGCAGCCATGAAGGAGCTGGAGATGCTTATGCCCAATGTGTGTGGGACGAGCTCTGACAGCAGGTAATTTAAACAAGAGACCAATTGATAATCCAGGTTATATATTCTTTATAACCACTGTCAACATTTAGAATATAAACTGTTCCCTTTCTTTTCTCATTTGCCCTCAGAGGTCGAGACGCTGACAGAGAATCCGGACAGAAGCGAAGTCGATCCAGATCAAGAGAACGTGTCGAAGAAACAAACCACAAGCCGAAAAGGAAACGTCCGTCTCGCTGGAGCGACCATCCGCCGACCCCGGAGAGAGACAAAGACAAAGTTAAAGAGAAAGAATTGGAACAGCAGCAGCAGCAGGAGGAGAAGGAGAAGAAGGAGAGGGAGGAGAAGGAGAGGGAGGAGAAGGAGAAGCAGCAGAAGAAGGAGGAGGAGATGGAGAAAGAACGCTGGCACAACAGACTCGTGGACAAGCCTCTGACAGACGAGCCTGTGGTGGGAGACATCTACAACGGCAAAATTAGCAGCCTGATGCAGTTTGGTTGTTTTGTGCAGCTCGAGGGTCTCAGGTCAGTCGTGGCTCTTCACAGAAAATATTATTTTTTGGTTCACTTTTCAGAATTCCTATCTTTCTGCTTCCCGACCCTTATTGATTCCATTTTATCTTTATTTAAATTGTATTTCTGTGGATCAATCGTGTGAAATCTCAGTTTATTTACCTGTTAATTGGTATTTTTACCTGTTAATTGGTATTTACTCTCTGTATATTCTTTGTATATATAAGTCTATATACACATATTTATACATGTGTACATGTTATAATTATTATTATTATATTACTATTATTATTATATATACTGTTGCTGCCATTATTACTATATACTGCTATTATATTGGTATAATTACTATCATATATAAATATATATTATGTTATATTATATACATGATATATATATATATACTGTACTATTTTTATATACTGTCTAACAATAACATTACCATCATATCATCAGTACTATTACCATCATCTTGCCACTGCACCTTATCTACCTATTTATCTTGTGTTTCTGTTTTTTTGCACCTTATCTACCTATTTATCTTGTGTTTCTGTTTTTTTATTCTTTCTACCTCAATATTTTTTATTTTATTCTATTGTAGTGTATTTTATTGTATTCAAATACACCGGCTGCTATGACGACTTAATTTCCCTTCGGGGATGAATAAAGTACTCTATCTATCTATCTATCTATCTATCTATCTATCTATCTACCTACCTACCTACCTACCTACCTACCTACCTACCTACCTACCTACCTACCTACCTACCTACCTACCTACCTACCTACCTACCTACCTACCTACCTACCTACCTACCTACCTACCTACCTACCTACCTACCTACCTACCTACCTACCTACCTACCTACCTACCTACCTACCTACCTACCTACCTACCTACCTACCTACCTACCTACCTACCTACCTACCTACCTACCTACCTACCTACCTACCTACCTACCTACCTACCTACCTACCTACCTACCTACCTACCTACCTACCTACCTACCTACCTACCTACCTACCTACCTACCTACCTACCTACCTACCTACCTACCTACCTACCTACCTACCTACCTACCTACCTACCTACCTACCTACCTACCTACCTACCTACCTACCTACCTACCTACCTACCTACCTACCTACCTACCTACCTACCTACCTACCTACCTACCTACCTACCTACCTACCTACCTACCTACCTACCTACCTACCTACCTACCTACCTACCTACCTACCTACCTACCTACCTACCTACCTACCTACCTACCTACCTACCTACCTACCTACCTACCTACCTACCTACCTACCTACCTACCTACCTACCTACCTACCTACCTACCTACCTACCTACCTACCTACCTACCTACCTACCTACCTACCTACCTACCTACCTACCTACCTACCTACCTACCTACCTACCTACCTACCTACCTACCTACCTACCTACCTACCTACCTACCTACCTACCTACCTACCTACCTACCTACCTACCTACCTACCTACCTACCTACCTACCTACCTACCTACCTACCTACCTACCTACCTACCTACCTACCTACCTACCTACCTACCTACCTACCTACCTACCTACCTACCTACCTACCTACCTACCTACCTACCTACCTACCTACCTACCTACCTACCTACCTACCTACCTACCTACCTACCTACCTACCTACCTACCTACCTACCTACCTACCTACCTACCTACCTACCTACCTACCTACCTACCTACCTACCTACCTACCTACCTACCTACCTACCTACCTACCTACCTACCTACCTACCTACCTACCTACCTACCTACCTACCTACCTACCTACCTACCTACCTACCTACCTACCTACCTACCTACCTACCTACCTTATTCTTTCAATGATGCTGTTAGGCCGCTAACGCTGAAGACGAGTGGCCCTTATTGTCCCTTTTATCGTCTGCAGGAAACGCTGGGAGGGCCTGGTGCACATCTCAGAGCTGCGTAAAGAAGGACGTATTGCAAACGTGGCCGATGTGGTCACCAGAGCCCAGAAGGTGAAGGTCAAGGTTCTGTCCTTCACAGGAAGCAAAACCAGTTTGAGCATGAAGGTGAGACCAATGCAGCATCTTTCAATCTCCAACTGCAGACAAAGTTTCCAGTTGATTTAAAGTTTAGAAGATGGTTCTCATTGTCATTACAATATTAGGATGTGCTGGAATATATATATATATATATATGACAACTTGTCTTACATTGTCTATGTTTTTCTGATGCAGTAAAACACTTGTTGTGGTTATTGTGTCCAGGATGTTGACCAGGAGACGGGAGAGGACCTGAATCCCAACAGGAGACGGAACCTGGACACTGGAGTGACTAGTGAAACCATGAGGAATCCCGATCGCCCCACAGACGCCAATCTGATCGAAGTGGAGGACAAGCCCACAGACCACAAGCGGCTCGCCAAGATCACTGACCTGGAGAAGTGGGAGATTAAACAGGTGCTCATCAGACCCACTCAATACTTTGTTAATGGTGATATCTTCAGTTATTTAACCGTTTAGTAAATGTTCTCCTGTTCAGATGATTGCAGCCAATGTGCTTCCTAAAGAAGAGTTCCCAGAATTTGACGAGGAGACGGGAATCCTTCCCAAGATAGACGAGGATGAAGGTAAAACTCTACACTTTGTTCACAAGATTGTTCAAAAATCAAAAGTTTCACTGCATTATAATAATAATAATAATATTAATGATGATGATTCCCGTCACAGATCAAGACGTAGAGATCGATCTGGTTGAAGAGGAGCCACCGTTTCTTCAGGGACAGACAAAGTGGACCTTGAACATGAGCCCAGTCAAAATAGTGAAGGTAAATATCCAGACTCCGGGAAGTCGTGTGTGGTGTTGGTACATGTATGCTCATAATAATAATAATAATATACATTTTAAAGTCTCCCTTTAAATACTGATGCAGTTGGACAAATGTTTCTCTGCATTCACAACAATATCCGACCTCATTTTGTCCGTTAGAATCCGGACGGCTCCCTGTCCCAAGCAGCCATGATGCAGGGCGCTCTGTCCAAGGAGAGACGGGAGCTGAAGCAGGCGGCTCGAGCAGCCGAGATGGATTGCATCCCCACCGGTCTCCACAAGAACTGGATCGACCCCATGCCCGACTGTAAGCAACTACACACCACCTTGTTTGAATGATCCAACAGATACTGAAATCAGGGTTTCCTACGGTCATGAAAAACCTGGGAAAGTCATGGAATTGTTAAATGTTTATATCCAGGCCTGGAAAAGTGCTTGAAAAAAATGAAATCCCAAAAGTTTTGGAGAAGTCATGGAAATTTGTTGTATTCATATTCATGTCGTTCATTTACGCTGA
The DNA here is from genome assembly GCF_963576545.1 of Limanda limanda. NCBI lineage: Eukaryota > Metazoa > Chordata > Actinopteri > Pleuronectiformes > Pleuronectidae > Limanda > Limanda limanda. The sequence continues at coordinate 3,435,094 of NC_083656.1, read as the reverse complement.
GTTTTAAATAATTCATATGCTTTTAAAAGAAATACGCTCAAAATATAAGGAGGCATACGCTCTCATACTAATTGAAATGTTCGGTGGGATAACAGCACTATGCCAATTTAAGGTATACTGTATGCTTTGAAATTCTCATTGTTATAAATACTACATTTTGTCACTTTTTCATGTATACACCGAGATCTCACTAAATGTTTGGTCATGGACTTTTGGTTTAAAGTCATTGAAAAGTCATGGAAATCCATTGGTCAAAATGTGTATGAACCCTGTGTAATAATCTGTAGATTTTAAATATGAGACACTGACGGTGTGATTTCCTTTCAAACAGAAAATTATCATGAAACCGAATCGATCAATGTCGTGTCAGCGATTTTGAAATCCGAGGAACCGAATGAGTCAGTCCAGGCCCATTACACTGTGACACTGTTACCATGCCGCGGCTGGAGATGCTTATCTAGCTTCCCTATGAGTTTATTCTTGCACACTCACAGACATAATGCACTGGGACTCTGTCTCCCAGGAGCCCGGGGGGATATCGGAGGCTTTCCGAGTTCCTTCCAGCTGGTCACTCCTACCTCTGACTCATGGTTTAATACACAGAGATCTAGTTGGGAAGTTGATTATCGTGGCAGTTCATCTTAATTCATGGGAGATTGCAGGAGGTTGAGATGGATCTCGCCGGAACTTGACGTCTCTCGACTCCCCCTGTTTCTCTCCCGTGAAGATGAAGGAAGGCAGATCGCCGCCAACATGAGGGGAATCGGCGTGATGCCTGTCGACGTGCCGGCGTGGAAACGCTACGCCTGCGGTGGGAACCAGGTTTCCTACGGCAAGAAGACGGAGCTCTCCATCCTGCAGCAGAGAGAGAGTTTACCTATTTTCAAACTCAAGGAGCAGCTCATTCAGGTGAGATTGTATTCAGCGATTTATTGATTTAAAATGTGTATCCAAGGTGCTGAACTATATCTGAACCGATACAACTTACAGGGTTCCTCCGGTCATGAAGAACCTGGAAAAGTCATGGAATTGTAAAATGTGTATTTCCAGGCCTGGAAAAGTCCTGGAAAAAAATAAAATCCCAAACATTTTGGAAAGGTCATGGAAATTTGTTATGTTCATATTTTCATGTTGTTCATTTACGCTGAGTTTTAAATAATTCATATGCTTTTAAAGAAATACGCTCAAAATATAAGCAGGCATAAGCTCTCAAACTAACTGAGTGAGTATGAGAGTGTATGCGTAAGGTATACTGTGTACCTTAGAATTGTCATTGCTAGTTTAAATACTACATTTTGTCACGTTCTCATGTATACACCGAGATTTCACAAAATGTTTGAACATGGAAATTTGGTTTAAAGTTGTTGAAAAGTCATGGAAATCCATTGGTACAAATGTGTAAGAACCCTGAACTTACACATCTACCCAGTGGCACCAATATCAACAGTACCTCTAACGTCTCACTCATTCATCCTTTCTCCTGACAGGCTGTCCACGACAACCAGATGTTGATAGTTGTTGGAGAAACTGGCTCCGGTAAGACCACTCAGATCACCCAGTACCTGGCAGAGGTCGGCTACACCACTCGGGGGAAGATCGGCTGCACGCAGCCCCGTCGAGTCGCCGCCATGTCGGTGGCCAAGCGAGTCTCTGAGGAGTACGGCTGCCGTTTGGGTCAAGAGGTTCGTGATCGTGGACTTTATCCTCTGTAGCATCTGTTTCAGATTAGAATTCAATCAGCTTGACTCACATTTTCTTCTGTACCATCATGTTAGGTGGGTTACACCATTCGTTTCGAGGACTGCACCAGCACAGAGACGGTGATCAAGTACATGACCCACGGGATGCTGCAGAGGGAGTGTCTGGTCGACCCGGACATGAGCCAGTATTCACTCATCATGCTGGACGAAGCCCACGAGAGGACGATCCACACCGACGTCTTGTTCGGCCTCCTCAAGAAGGTGAGTTACCCCGGTTACAAATAGGGTTGCAAAATTCCGGGAATATTCAAAGTTGGAAACTTTCCATGGGAATATATGGGAATTAACGGGAATAAACTGGAAATGTTGTGGGTAATTTATACTAACTGTATTTACCTTGTCATATACAGACATAAATTTAAACATTTTGTTGTGTCATAGGCTGATTTGAGCCCTGAGGAAACTTTGGGCACTTGACTATATGCTTCTGCATCGTTGTGTCATTCTTAACAAAGGTCTTTGCACAGTATTTGCAAATGTTCATGCATACATCTTTAAAATAGAGTTTTGAATGATGTTTTTATTGCTCAGCGTTTAATTTGCGGATTTTTATTTTTTTCAAAATTCCCGCGCTAAACTTCCCATGGAAAGTGTCCGGAAATTTACCGGAAACTTTCCGCCCCTTTGCAACCCTAGTTACAAACCGTGTACTATATATTGATGATTATGAGGATAGTGAACATTGGAGCATTTTCAAGTACTAACGCTCTTTCTCCCTCTCTCTCTCTTTCTCTTCCAGACGATGCAGAAACGCAAAGACCTGAAGCTCATCGTCTCCTCTGCTACACTGGACGCCGTCAAGTTCTCCCAGTATTTCTACGAAGCTCCCATCTTCACCATCCCGGGAAGAGCTTTCCCAGTGGAGGTTCTCTACTGCAAAGAGCCTGAGACGGACTACCTGGATGCCAGTCTCATCACCGTCATGCAGATCCATTTAACTGAGCCTCCAGGTATGTCTGCTGAAAACTGGATTCCCTAAACCACGTTGAATTTAAGTTTGCTGTTTTCCGAGAGACATATTTTGAGTTATTTGAAACATTGTGATGTTTAGAACAACCTTTCTTTCTCTCCTGTGGCTCAGGTGACGTCCTGGTGTTTCTGACGGGACAGGAGGAGATCGACACGGCCTGTGAGATCCTGTACGAGCGGATGAAGTCGCTGGGGCCAAATGTTCCTGAGCTGATTATTCTGCCCGTTTACTCGGCCCTGCCCAGCGAGATGCAGACCAGAATCTTCGACCCGGCACCACCAGGCAGCAGAAAGGTATCAGGCTGGATCAAATTCTTTATATCCTGTTTAATAATCGCTAAAATTACACGTATCGACTTTATGTATAATAATTAGTGAGACTTATCACTACAAATGTCTTTTATTTCATAGAATTCAAATGTAGCTGAATTAAAAACTCTCTCACTTATATTCCTTTTGGTTACAACCAGGTCATCATTGCCACTAATATCGCCGAGACGTCTCTGACCATCGATGGAATCTACTACGTGGTCGATCCTGGTTTCGTCAAGCAGATCGTGTACAACTCCAAGACCGGCATCGACCAACTGCTGGTGACTCCCATCTCACAGGTCATTGAAGTTAACGCAGTCCTCATCATTAGGAAGTTGGTTTATATTCTACACTGAACACCTGGAAAAAGCAGCATTTGGAAGTGATCTGATGTGTGGATGAACTCTCTTCTGGTTCCAGGCCCAGGCCAAGCAGCGGGCGGGTCGAGCCGGCAGAACGGGCCCGGGGAAATGTTACAGGCTCTACACAGAGAGAGCCTACAGAGACGAGATGCTGACCACCAACGTGCCGGAGATCCAGAGAACCAGTCTGGCCAGCACCGTGCTGTCTCTGAAGGTGAGGTCGATTTAGGGAAACATGAATCTGTCTTTCACGAAGCTGCTAGAAGCATGTAATCACGTTTCTTTCCTCCTCACTCAACGCCACAGGCCATGGGTATCAACGACCTCATGGCCTTCGACTTCATGGACGCTCCTCCCATGGAGACTCTGATCATAGCCATGGAGCAGCTCTACACTCTGGGCGCCCTGGACGATGAAGGTTTACTCACCAGGCTCGGCAGAAGGGTGAGGAGTGATTTTTTTTATTCTGTGGTTTCCTGCAGGAGGAAATATGAAGTGGATAAATATACATCAGATGAATAAATACATGAGTCAGGACGGAGGCGGACGCCGGAGATCCTTCAACACTTCAAAAGGAAATCTATGGTTTTGATTAAATGTTAAAGGCGTCCCACGCTCTTGTGTCTGTGCTTCAGATGGCCGAGTTCCCTCTGGAGCCGATGCTGTGCAAGATGTTGATCATGTCCGTGCATCTGGCGTGCAGCGAGGAGATGCTCACCATCGTGTCCATGCTGTCGGTGCAGAACATCTTCTACAGACCAAAGGTTCGTAAAAATCAGTCCTCGTCAAATCAGATTTACTTTTACAACATTCATGTGCGTGTGGTTGTTTTTACGACTCTGTTAAACACACGTCAGACTCTAAAACTAAACCTCATCCCCCCCCTCGGTCTGTAGGACAAACAGGCGCAGGCCGACCAGAGGAAGACAAAGTTCTTCCAGGCGGAGGGAGACCACCTCACGCTGCTGTCTGTTTACAACTCCTGGAAGAACAACAAGTTCTCCAACCCCTGGTGCTTCGAGAACTTCATCCAGGCTCGTTCTCTGAAGAGAGCTCAGGACATCCGGAAGCAGATGCTGAGCATCATGGACAGGTGGTGTAATCCTCTGGCATTAAGTCGATTAACTCGCTGTGTTACCTCAATAAAACCTCCTCTGTACATGATTTCTTATTTATATGTGTAGTTGAACATGTGTGAATAAGATGTAATATTTCGCAGGCACATGCTGGACGTGGTGTCTTGTGGGAAAAGCACCATGCGGGTCCAGAAAGCTATTTGCAGCGGTTACTTCAGGAACTCGGCCAGGAAGCACCCGCAGGACGGCTACCGCACCCTGATCGACCAGCAGGTGGTGTACCTGCACCCGTCCAGCACGCTGTTCAACCGCCAGCCCGAGTGGTGAGTCCTCACTGGAGCAGCACGGAACATTCTCATCTGACTCTGTTGAAATGTTGTCTTTTTGGAATGATGATTTAAAACCTGTAAAACTTTCTTTTGCATGGTTGTGTGTGTTTCTTTAATTTTTATTAATTAATTAACTCACAAGTCTTCAGGAAAAATGTAAAATACAGTTATTTGCTGCAGTAAAGGTCATGAACCCTTCTCCTCCTCCATGTTAGCAGATTGGAAACTAAAATGTCAAAGTGCACTTTGAAGAAACCTATCTTAAAGATGGTTTTGGTTAAGTTTGGTTTGAATTAATTAGTTAAAAACCATCATGATGGATCTCTAACTGTATTTTGTGTCCTCTCTCTCTCTCCTCAGGCTGGTGTATCACGAGCTGGTGCTGACCACTAAGGAGTACATGCGGGAGGTGACCACCATCGACCCGCGCTGGCTGGTGGAGTTCGCCCCGGCGTTCTTCCGAGTCGCCGACCCCACGCGCCTCAGCCGACAGAAGCGTCTGCAGAAGCTGGAGCCGCTGTACAACCGCTACGAGGAGCCCAACGCCTGGAGGATCTCCCGCGCCTTCCGACGCCGCTGAGGGTCTAACGCCCGGCGGCGTGCTGGGAACAGACTGAGCCGGTTAACGGCTGAAAAAGACACTTTGAGTTCATGTTTTCATTTTGCTTTGTTGACCTGTATAAAAGTTTTTACAGTATTTGGTCCTAACTAAAGACACGTGACCTGGTCAACACATTTTCTATTGATTTAATTTTCTTATTATCAATTTGTAATCTCATGGAGGTATTTCATCATCACAGATAAACACTCGATGCACTTTTATCCGCCGCCACGTCTCATTACTCAAGTCACTGAAAGGATTGTTATGAAGCCTGTCAGAGGGGGCGGAGCTTCACACAAGGAAGAACTTATTCAACCCGATTTACGGTAAACTCATTTCTTAAAACAGCCCGAGCAGCTGATTTTCGTGCAATAAGAGGAATAAACACATGTGACTCAGTTTGGATATTATCATGGGTATTTATTTATTAAGCAATCTCTTGGACCACAGTCATGTTTATGGATTGAATAGGCCTCAGATGTGAGAGGAATGCAGCTCTTTAAAAACAAGAAACAAAACAAAAAAAATCCCTAATGAGATTAATTTAAAAACAAAAAACACCATAGCCTTATATACAAGTGGATGGGGTGGGCATGTGCAAGAGGTGCATGGGGGGTTCGGGGTGGTGTATGATGATGGGTCGGTACAACAGGAAGATTTCTGAAGGCGGGGGGGGGCGGGGCAAAGGAGAGGTGGCTGGCTTTAGTACATGTAGCCTTTGGAGTAGGCCTGGGGGCCCATGTTCTGGGGGGGTTGGTCGGGGGTGTAGGGCACGGCCTCGTCCAGGTGGGACAGCGGCACCGTGTCCTCCTCGTTCACGTAGCGCTCGAACTCGGCCTTCAGGCTCGGCCGCTGATTGTCGGGGAACGCCAGAGAGATGAGCGCCTCGGGCTCGCACACAAACTTGTAAACATAGCGCTCGCCCGCCACCTGGAGAGAGAGAGAGAGGGGAGGGGCTTGAGTCAGAGAGGAATGCATATAAAACACACTCTTTGTGTTCAGGTGTGCAGAACTCTGGTCTGAGTGCCGGGTTCCAGTAACAGATCAGATCTGCGTCACTGAAGTGATTTCAGTTATCAGAGATTCTGATTGACAGGCAGCTTTTTATTTGACTCACATGCTGAATATCATCACACACAAATATGTAATAAGTATGATCACTGTCAATCTGGGAAACTTCCTCTCGTACAGATACTTCTAGTGTAGATCTTAATAAGGAAAATAGCTAATAAATCTAACCTTTCTATATAAGCAACCCTACATTCTGGGAATTTGCCATTTAAATTTTAAGTTTCTAGATATTTTAATATTTATAAACAGTTTCTTCCGTGTTTTTAGCACTTTAATATGTATGAACTGTAGCTAAACTAGAACAGGTCCACTTATGTCACTTTCTAATGCCTGTTTTACTCTATAAAAAGGGGGTTTTCCCATTGCAGACAAAATATTACTTAATAATTTCAAATAGTTCAATGATCAGCTAGAAACCATTCATAAGGATAATGTTAAGTTGTTAAGGTTAAAAATCTGCTTATCTTCCTTCAGTAAAATCTGCATTTGTCTTTTAAAGTCCAGACTCCTCCAATGAGCCATTCAACTAATTATTTTCTAATAAAGTTTCACAAAGCATCTGGATCCCAGTCCTTTATTTAAATGAATAAGAAACAAAGAGCAAACATTTAGAGCATAATATAGAAGACAATGTGAAAATGACATTCTCCGTATTCTCTAAATATGAAAAGGTTGTTTTGTACCTTCTGCATGATTCCCTTCTCGTAGTAATAGCGCAGAGAGCGACTCAGCTTGTCGTAGTTCATGGCCGGACGGTTCTTCTGCATGCCCCAGAGCCGGGCGACCTGCGGGGGGGGGAAATGGTTGTGGTTAGATGTGAGTTTGATTCCGTCCTCGGTGCGGTTCATGTGCAGGTTACTGGTTATCTGCTTGATTTGAAAGAGCTGAGGAGAGAAGGCCTCTCTCACATGACACGTCAACAAGTTCAAGTTCAAATCCCCCAAAATAATTAGCACTTCACGGTTGTGTGTGTGATTCCCGGCTGCTAACACTAGGGGTCCTCTGCTTTCCCAACATGGCCCGGAGCAGGGCGAGTCTCCACATGTGGATTCACTTCCTTTTTATGTAACCCGTCACCACTCGAATGCAACCAGAGACCCGGAGCGTTCCCAGAGAAACCAGAGTCCGGCTCGTCGGAGGCTCGGCCACGACACGCAGCCCAGGAGCAGTGACTGAAATGTTTACATCAAACTTTGGGACGAGAGTTGTGGTGATATGTCAGTCTGAGCTTGTGGAGTGTGAGTCGAAATGAAAGATTGTGTGACTAAAACACAAGAAAACATACTTTGGAGGCTGTCCTGTAACAACAGAGGCTTTTCCAAAATGGAATCATATGATAGCCACAAATGTATTCTGACAAATGTCACAGGGAAATCCAAAATAAATAATCTTGTTTTATGGACAGAGAGCTTTCAAAAGACTTATTTCTTTCTTCCACATTTATCTACAGAGAACCTGAGCCTCTGGTGAGAAGAATCTTTGCAATATCACCCCCGGCTGTCAAATCACATCTTTCTTACAACAGGGAACCGTATTAATGTTGACAAACACACCTCGGACACTGGAGGAAAGTGTAAAGCTAGCAGTGGGGGGGGTGGGGGTGGGGGGGGGGTCTGAGATTCATGACTCAGGAGGAGGAGACAGGTCGAATCCCACAGCGGCCATCGCGCCTGCAGCCCTGTCTGATCTCTGAGTGGCTCTCAGCCCTAATTGCTCTTGTAAAAACTCTTACCCCCCCATCCATTTTTAATGTACAGTAAAAAGATAATGGAAAGCACAACCCCCTCCCCCCCCGCTGCCCTCAGTATTAGGATCCACCCTAAGTGGACGCTTGTCTGATGCGTCCAATCACATTTCAGACTTAAACATCGCAAAAAAAAAAACCCCGTCTGGACTGAAGAAACGTGAGCAGGGCGAGTCGGGGGTGTGGGAGGATTCTGTGATATCTGCTCGCCCTTCGTTTTTATCAATCCAGCGTTTCATGTGCTGAATAATGAATGGGGAACTAATGGAGGATGGATCAGAGAAAAGACCTGCGAGTGAAAAAAAAAGGGCCGAGCGTCTAATCGCTGCGATCGAGCTAACGCCTTAAAAACCCTGCGAACGTAAATTCATTCCGAGAATAACTCCTCTGTCATTTAAAGTGTAAGTTTCTAGATATTTTTATTTTTCTAAACTGAACAGTTTCTTCCATGTTGTGCACTTTAATATATATCAACTGTAGCTAAACTAGAACAGGTCACTGGAGTCACTTTCTAATACCTGTTTTACTCCAAAGTTATTGAGTAAAAAAAAAGGATCATGTTCAGGTTTAATGGTTGAAAATCTGTTTATCTTCCTTCAGTAAAATCTGCATTTGTCTTTTAAAATCAAGACTCCTCCAATGAGCCGTTCAACTAATTGTTTTCAACACAAAACATCTGGATCTCAGTTCGTTATTTAAGAGAAAAAGAAACTCGGAAAACATTTAATTCATTCAGAGAATAACTCCTCTGCCGCGCTGATCAGATTCACATCCACGTCGTGATCTCTATCGACACTTGTTGCCATAGAATAAACTAACAATAGCACTGATGAATTTTGAAATCGGGATATGGCCGAAGGGTTTATTCTGTTATACAAAAATACATGTAACCATAAATGGGGTTTGCACCAAAACAAATATCTCAGTCTGAAGATCGTGACTCTTATGGGGCAATATGTCCACTTAAAGATCTTTTCAAATAGTTTGTCTCTTTGCCGAGCGTCTGGCGTCTCGCTCTCAGGTCTCGTGAAACGTAGCAAAGACCCAGAATAACAATTAGAGCCTTTTATTGGTGGAAGGAACAAGTTGACAAGTGGACATTCCACAGACTGTACACCAGCAGAGAGACAGTCTACTGGTTTTTTGCAGGTAGCAATTTATCTACACACCCACATTTATGTAGATAGAGGCCAGGTTGGAAAGATACAGGAATTCATCCTTTAAATAGGAGCTCATCAGTCTGGATCTGCTGGTTTCCATAAACACGAGACACATTCTGAGAGGTGTCAGAGCCGCTGCATCATATGGTCGTTAATTATTACTCACGATACAGTGAAGAATCTGCTCAGGACAGATTAGAAGAACCCGGAGAAAAGCTTCTCAATTTTACTGTACCTGGGAGATGTTTTTGGACTTTGTTAACGATGGTGACATTGAAGAGGCATTGGAAATGTGAAGTGACGAATCTGGTGTGAGGAATATAGGCTGTGCTCTGTTCCATGTTAGTGACTGTATTTTATTTTACTTATATATATATTTAATTTTGTTTTAATTTAGTTTAAACCAAATTAGTATTTTCATTGTAATTTTTTGTACTTGAAGTTATGTTGTAATCATATCTTAGCAATTTCTGGGACTTTTGTATTATTTATTGTCATTTATGCTGCCATATGTATGAAGGTTCTTGTATGTATGTAAATTGATGTAAATGTATAAAACTATATAAAACCAATAAATATATGTTTAAAAAAAAAAGAAGAACCCGGAGAACTGGTTCAGATCAGGATCATCAAACTGATCAAGGAATCTTCTTTCACTTCATTAAATTTGCGAGGTTTTTCAACATTTTTCCAAGGGAATAATTCATGAATCTTTATGAAAAGTATCAGGACCATTAAGGGAACTGATTTCTGTGAGTGTGTGAGATTTGGTGCAGCTTGATTGGTGTTAGTGGGAGTTATGGTAAAAAGGTGAAGTTGGTGTCAGATCCACTTCCTACCTCTTCGGGTTCGATGAGTTTGAACTCCATGCCGCGGCCGGTCCAGGCGATGAAGTGGGCGTTGCCCGGGTCGTCCAGCAGCGCCACCAGGAACTGCCAGAGCTGCAAGGAGCCGCGGCGCTGGTAAGGCGTGCCCTCGCGGAAAACCCCCCCGCCCTCCTGCTTCACCTCACCTGCAACGAGGAGAGAGAACCACCAGAGATCAGAACTTTATAAACGTGGCCGTACATCACAGATAAAAACTACTGCACAGCTCAGGATGCAAATCAAACACGGAGCCGCTCTGGAGTTTAGAACAGATCATTTGATATGTGATATATTTTCGGCACATTAATATAAACCAGACCATTAAGATTCAATCGTTACATCAAGGTCTAAACTCTTGTGTTTCATGTGAAAAGGACGAGTTGGACTCACAACAGCTGCAGTGCATCTGAGCGTAGAGTCATCGGCAGGTCATCTAATCTGGATGTTTCATGTTTGCACGCTGACGTAAACTGAGCAAAGTGCTTACTAACAAGAGCTTATCACTAACAAGGCCGCGGCTGCAGAGCTGGAGACGGAAAGAAACGGAACCGACGTGAGATCAACAAGAGCCGCTCGGAGAACCAAGAACAATCGTGGGTGAAGGAACGTGTCGGTAAACAAACCCTGATCCGTGTTTGCCTCTGTGTTGTTTACCAGTTACTGGATACGTGTGGTACACAAGTGTGGGAACACGAGAGGCTCGGCTAAGTTACGGCCGTTCCCTCAAAGAGAACCTGAACACTTCAGTGGATCAACCAGAAACTGAAACCCACTCAGCGAGTTGGTGAGCGCACAAAGACCCATGTAGGATCTCTGACGTCGGGATAAGGTGATAGTCGGGTTTCTCTCCTGTACCTGCCGTTATCTAACTAATGCTTCCTGCTGGACTCGTGCATGTGAAACTGTGTGAAAGTGTGTGAAGCTGTGTGTGCAGAGGGATGATGGGAACACTGGTCTCACCTTCGAACTTCTCTGGAACCACACGGGAGTCGTTCTCAAACAGGTAACCTGGGAGACGAGGGGAGAATCCGGTTAAAGTTTCATGAAACACATCCAGTGCTTCAACAACAAACAGGATTTCCTAGTGGAAGAGGTCTCATTAATACAATATTTAAATCCCCTGTGAACAAGTGTTAACAAGGGCGACTTGACAAAAAGCAAAGAGAAATGTACCTTCAAGCTATTACAAATAAAGCTATTTTTTGGGGGGTAAACAGCTTTAACTGGACTGAATATGAATAAAAATACTAATAAACTTTATTAACAATACCGCCCTGACAAAATGTAAAGACCAATTCTTGCGTCTTTACTTGTTTTACAAAAGTAAACCTGAGCACTTCAACAACAAACAGGATTTCCTAGTGGAAGAGGTCCCATTAATACAATATTTAAATCCCCTGTGAACAAATGTTAACAAGGGTGACTTGACAAAAAGCAAAGAGAAATGTACCTTCAAGCTATTACAAATAAAGCTATTTTTTGGGGGGTAAACAGCGTTAACTGCTGCAGATAAAGTCAAACAGGTGACGCCTTTGTCAAATACAGCGAAGACGGTTTTCTGCATGTTTTGTCAATATTGATTTCATTTCAGGGTCAAATAACTCAAAACCAACATCTTGTGCGAGTCACTTTAAACAGTTTGGAATCGATCTCAAACAGGTAGCCTGGGAGATGAGGGGAGAATCGGGTTAAAGTTTGTTTTGTATGGACTGAATAAATATACTAATAAACTTTATTAACAATACCGCCCTGACAAAATGCAACGACCAATTATTGCGTCTTTACTTGTTTTACAAAAGTAAACCTGAGCACTTCAACAACCAACAGGATTTCATAGAGGAAACATTTAATTTTCAGGGTCAATTAACTCAAAACCAACATCTTGTGAGAGTCACTTTAAACGGTTTGGAATCGATCCATCAGAATTTGAACGTGCGACAAACAAAGGGAATAAGAGGAAGGATTGTTTTTCTTTTTTTCGCTGAGGAAACTGTGTTTTTTTTATTTTCCTGGACTTGTGTTTATTCAGGGATTCTTGAGGCAGGGGTGAGGCCAGAGCTTCTGCCAATGGAAACACACACACTCACACACACACACACCACACACACACACACACACTGCTGGTCAGCCAATGAAAACACGGGACAATCTACGCTGGTTAGCCAATGACCGCAGAGCTCTGACCAATGAGGAACCGGTGGAGATAAAGAGTGGAGGAGGAGATCGGATGTTTGTGTAATAAACTCACATCACTGGGATTCTGCTTTCTTCTAATATGAAGGTTGCTATAAGAGGAAAGGTTACCTTCATTGCTGTGCTGGGGGTTTGTGTAGCCCTCGTTGTGGTGGTACATGGAGGGACATCCAGGCACATCTGCAACACAAACACAGACACACACATCAGTGAAACTCGTTGTTTTTTAGTTGTTTTTTTAACAATATGTTTATTAGGTTATTTCAGGTAATTGAGTACAAACACAAGTACTAGGAGTAAGTAAGAAATTATGTCAAAATGAAAGGAAAAGAGAAAGAAAGAAAAAAGAGTCAATTGAAATAAAATAAAATAAAATAAAAGGTATAAAAACAGAACAAAAAAAACAACACAAAAAAACAAAACAAACACAAAACTAACAAACAGGGCGTACAGCTCAAGACAATGAAAGTGAAACTCATTGTTAACTTGTTTTCAAACTTAGATGTTTTAACCTTTTGGGCCAAAACTACATAGAAAGGACTCACAAGGGCTGAATGATTAAAGAATAATGTGATTATACAAAGAAACACAACAAACCGACTGCTTACTACACACAGAGAAAGTGTGTGTGTGTGTGTTGTGTAGCTGCTTTGTGTGTTCACCTCGAGCGTCACAAGGACAAATGCTACATTTATCATATCGCATCTCTTGCTGGTATTTTTAGGCCGTGAGCGAGCACCTTCCCCAGAGCAGAGCAGTGCTACAGTATTCAGTGTCTGCACTTTGTCTGGGATCATCATTGACTCTCATAGATTATGTTCCTCCTCAGAAAACCTCCGGGTGAACTCCGGTGCTCCTCTACAGCTTCGTGAGGAACACTTCACGTTTGTCCTGCGTGAGAAATCCTGCTCAGTTTCCTGCGAACGCTCTTCTCACCCGTCTTTGTTTTTCTCGCTCAAAATAGTGAGTCACACACTATTATTCTATTTGTGTTTTTTAAGTCAACGCCATGAATGGGGCCGAGGAGAGAAAGGTGCAGCTCTTTGCCTCTGGCTGTGGCCGTGACTCACTCCCGGGGAATGCAGCTGCGACCGTGATAAGACGCCAGCGAGGAAAATCAAACCCTCGAGTCCCGGGGCAGCAGAACCCGATCGCACTGTAAACAATACGTCTGCCCACGAAATGGCAGAGTGCCACCGGGGACTGATGGGTAGATGGGGTGTGAGGGGGTTAATTGTGTAGAGAGTGGTGAGACCTTTTTGTGTCTTTCGTGCGACACAATAGCAGCAATAAAGATTAATTCAACTTAATTTGATTTAACCAGGCGGGTTTTCAATCTAAGTGGGGAACAGGTTGTGGGGAAACGGGTGAAGCACCGACTTTCACCCCAGAGGCCTCGGATCAACTCTTTAGTTTCAATTTCCTGATAATTTCCTGATAATAAAACAAGTATTCAACGTCAACAATAAATGGCTTTTTTTCAGTGCAAAACTACACAAAGAAATTGGAAAATACTAAATTTGCAAACATTGTCAGAGAAAAACCTCAAGTCAGGTTTTTTCAAAGCAAACCAGTTTCAATGTCCTGCTTAGTTCAACGGCGACGAGACAAATGTGAATCATTTAAAAAATATAATTAATGAATGTTTAGATATCACTGTTCCAGAACAACATTACTTCATGAGCGGTCGAACATTCAGCTGTTTGTGATGTTGAAGAGTAAAGACAGTTTCAGTCCCAGTTTGGCCACGTTTAGGAAAAGGATCAAAGTTTGGGTTCAAATAAGATTCCACTATGTTTCAAAAAGCTTTTATACCGAACCATCTAGATTGTGACTTGAGGAGAACCCGGGTGTAAAAGTCAAAGTTCACATGTTCCGCCCCTGCAACCCTTCACTCGCTGTCGAGCTCTGGAAACAAAACCACGATAAACTCTGATCCTTTGTGTCTGATCGGCCGCTGCACTCGGTCAGACTCCTATCAGAGACAGGAAGCTGCACCAGATTCAGCTTCTTCTCCTCCACCCGGCTGATTATCCACAGACAAACATCCTTTTATATTCTTCCCTGCTGCGTTTCTCAAGATTGTGTGATTCCTGGTCGGCGCTATCCGGAGGTGAGAGTGTCAAAACATGGGGGAAGAGAATGAGGTGGGATCATGGCGTCTGTGTGATGTCACAGAGTCAGTCTGCTGGTTTCTACGCTGGGAGGTCAGGTTCTGAAGTGTGAGCACGTGGGACGAGTGGGAATCTGTAGAGAAGCAACCCTACATTCTGGGAATTTGTCATTTAAAGTTTCTAGATATTTTAATATTTATAAACAGTTTCTTCCTTGTTGTGCACTTTAATATATACTAACTGTAGCTAAACTAGACCAGGTCCACTTATGGCACTTTCTTATAACTGTTTTACTCCAAAGTTATTGAGTAAAAAAAGGGGATTTTCCCATTGCAGACAAAATATTACTTAATAATCCTCAGATCTGCAGCTTGGACCCAGGGGAACGAGGACAGGGGACATCGGTCTTTTTATGTAACAAATTTTTTTTTTAAATTGTCACATTTTCATTTTTAGATTTTCTGTTGACATTAATCCATCGCTGTTGTGAATAAATATGTTCCTCTGTTTTATTTGAACCAGGTCAAAGGTCAATGAACGCCTGTCATTGCTTTGTCTTTTACTGAAGTTCGTCTTTTCCTGTAATTTCTGTTTCTTAGAGCAGGTTTATTCAGGTCATGTGTTTCTGTGTCTCTGCTCTTCCAGTGGTGGAGCTTGTTGTTAAAGCCCCAGAGCTGCCTACTCCACCCCATCAACCCCCCCACCACCACCACCACCTCCCTCCCTCCCTCCCCCCCCGCTCCAAGTCCAGCCAGTGAGAGGTTCGGGTTACTGCGGCCACGCTCATTTTTCCATTATGAGTTCATCTGCCTGCAGAAAAGGAAGCCGCTGGTGCAACCTGAAACCCCGGAGCACTCCACCGGGGACTCTAGTCTTTCCAGTGCCCTCCATTTTCTCAATGAAATTCCTCTGCCTCTCTCACAGAGAGCGAGGGAGGGAGGGAGGGAGGGCGGGCGGGCGGGGGGGGGAGGAGGAGTGTAGCCGCAGCAGAAAAACATACAGGTTTTTTTTTTCTCTTCTCTGTGCAAAGTGTCAGAGAGTTGAAAGGAGGAGTTGTGGAGGCGGAGAGGGAGTCGACGTACAGTGAAGAAGTTTGTTTGCCATTTGGACATTTTGTTCTTGAGTGAGTTGTGCAGACGCGGGTGGGGGGGGCGGGAGGGAGGGAGGGAGGGGGGGGGGGGTTGTTTTTAAAAAGGAGCTTTTATTTGAGTCGGAGAGAAACTCAAACATCCCCCGAGAGACGCACTGTAAAAGGTCTCAGCTCATTTTCACAGGTAGACGCTGTGGTTGCTTCGGTTTATTGCTCAGATTTGGTTTTTACACAATGAATTTAGTTCTTATGATCACAAACATTATTTATTTTGTATTAGGTTTGTGTTTGTCTGACATTTAGCAGAATTACACAAAAACTACGGGACATATTTCCATGACACTTCGTCAGGGAAGAAGAAATTGAATTCAGGAGCGGATCCAGATCAGTGGGAAGATCTGGGATTTATTATTATTTATTATATTAAACACCTGAGGAGGCGTTAGGGAACATCTGTGTTTATTTCTCAGGGAACAAGTCATGAAAAAATCAGGTACATTGAGTAAATAGAGTTTGTAATTTGATTGAATTTAAGGGAACAATACGTTGATAAATGAGCTTTTTGATTTTATGGACTCAATGATCTTAAACTCCCTGGTGACATGAATGAATTGGGGCCAAATATGAGAAACAAATTTAAAGAGGATGTTTTAACATTGTTTATTTTGTATTAGGTTTGTGTTTGTCTGACATTTAGTAGAATTACACAAAAACTACAGGACGTATTTCCATGAAACTTCATCAGGGAAGAAGAAATTGAATTCAGGAGAGGATCCAGATCAGTGGGAAGATCTGGGATTTATTATTATTTATTATACTAAACACCTGAGGAGGCGTTAGGGAACATCTGTGTTTATTTCTCAGGGAACAAGTCATGAATAAATCAGGTACATTGAGTTAATAGTGTTTGTAATTTGATTGAATTTAATTGAACAATATTGGTAAATGAGCTTTTTGATTTTATGGACTCAATGATCTAAAGTTGGCGACAAATTTATGGAGATTTGGGGCCAAATATGAGAAACAAATTTAAACCCTCTGTTCAAATCTCACCCACGAGTCCCCCCCCATCCCAGTGTCACTCACCAGGCTCGTAGGTGTAGTCTGTCGGCTCCTGCTTGACGATCATATGGGCGGGGGGGAACCTGTGTGGATGTGGGTGTTGGTGGTGCTGGGGGTGTGGGTGGGGGTGGGGGTGGGGGTGGGACCCGTGGCCGTGCCCGGCCATGTGAGCCGCTCGCTCGTACAGCGGGTCCACGTACTCCTGCTTGAAGCTCTGCTGCAGGTAGGGCATGCAGGGGTCCGAGTGCTGCCGGTGGTAGCCCCCCCCACCGCCTCCGCCACCGCCACCGCCTCCGCCTCCACCACCCGGCCCTCCACCCCCGCCCACACCAGCACCGGCGCCGCCGTGTCCTGACGGTGCAGAGCTCATGCGCTGGAAGGCCGGCCCTGGCTGGGGGAACTGGGGGCACATGGGGTCTCCTGAGGGGGGGCACTGAAACCTGGAGCTGAGGAAAAGAAAACACCACAGCTCATGTTAGGATCTCACATATGAATTGATTCAGTCAATGTCATTTTCAAATATTCTTCTTGTGTCTAAATTGGAGTTTTTTAACTCACGTTTTTTTTCTAAATTCAAATTTTTGTTCTGCAGCTCGACGGAGTTTTAATAAAATGAAACTAGACTTTTGCTCAGGTCTGAAATACAGGAAAACTCCAATGAAATCTTCTTCACAATATTGCTTTTGTGGTAAAATTGTATTAAATTGTACAATAAAACTGTATAAAATGGTTTAGAATGGAAAGGAAATTACCTGCTTATTGTTTAATTATGCAAAAAAACGAATAATTTACCATATAAATTAACACATGTTATGTTTATGTCTAAATAAATGTTACTTTGTATAAATATGAGAAAAAGTGAGTGAATAAGAAGTAAATATTGAGTAAATACATATTGTTTTTTATTGTTTTTCTTATGTGTGGTGTATTTATTGTGTTTTTATGTTTCTATGTTCATTGTATGCACCAATAACCAGAGCAGATTCCAGGTAGGTGTAAACCTACTTTGCAATAAATACCTTCTAATTCAGATTCTATAATCATCACTTCTACAGTTAAAATGGCCCCAACAGTAAATCTCCGTCACCTGGTGTTGATGGGGTAACTGTTGCTAGGCAACGGCTGCGAGGTGGCGGCCGGGTTCATGTAGCCGGCGTCGGGCCGTCCGGCTGTGGCAGGTTTGGGGGAGTAGTGCTGCTGCATGGGGGGGGACATGGGGGTCCCGGGGCAGGAGCTCTTGGCCCCGGCTGCAGGCCTCTTCTGCTCATAGGCACTGTAACACACACACACAGGGACACACACAGGTAAACAATAGGGTCGCTAGGTTTACAACACACAGCTAATGGGAGTTGGTCAGTGGTCATGTGATCAGTGTTTTAGCTGCGCTGACTTATTCATGAGAGCTGACCAGGGCTGGGTTATTGTCGGAGGAGGAGGGCCGGCGTAGAGACGAGGAAAACAAAGAAAGTGTTGTGGTTATTCCCCCCCCCCACCCTCTCAATAACAATGGAGGTCAGAAAGAAAGCAGAGAGACAATGGATCTAAATTTGTACAATTTTCCAATTAAGATCTGAGAAAAGGCTTCAGAGACGCCGGGGTATGACCCGTCTTTACTTTGCTTTCTTAAAGGGGACATATTATGAAAATTCCACTTTTGTAATGCTTCTACACGTTAATGTGGGTCTCTGGCGTGTCTACCGTCCCAAAAACTCTGGAAAAAAACAACTCCCGCGATTTGTTGTGGTTCCTCTATGTCAGAAACGATATGCTAGATGGCGTCGAATGGGATTACGACCAGAACACACGTCATAGTCTCGCTACACAAGCTAGCGTTAAGACCCCAAAGAACCATATCAACTGCGGTATAATGGGCATAATATGTCTCCTTTAAAGAAACCAAAGGACTTTCCACTGAAGACCTCCTCGGTGACCCTGAACCGATGTGTCCTGAGTAGGGCTATTGAGGCCTGCTGTAGTGTGCTGGACTAGTCAGGTAAGTTTCCATGATATTACTGGGGAAAATATATTAGCATGCTGATTGAGGATTGTTCATCTGTTCATCTAGACTATTTCCATTCATTTATCCATCAATTGTAAAATATGTTTACAGACGATTCCAATTGTTTGGCTAACTATTTATATCTCTGGCATTGCATTAGTGTTTTTTTACAAACTTTTTTCTCATCTTATTCTACAGAACAATGCCACGTGCACTCTCTCATGTGTGGAGACATTTCAGCCCATCCAATGTAGAAGGAAAGGCTGTGTACATTTGCAAATACTGTGCAAAGACCTATGTTAAGAATGACACAACGATGCAGAAGCATATAGTCAAGTGCCCAAAGTTTCCTCAGGGCTCAAATCAGCCTATGACAAAACAAAATGTTTATATTTATGTCTGTATATGACAAGGTAGATACAGTTAGTATAAATTATCCACAACATTTCCAGTTTATTCCCTTTAATTCCTGTTAATTCACGTATATTCCCGTTTATCCCCGTTAATTCCCATGAAAAGTTTCCAACTTTGAATATTCCCGTAATTTTGCAACCCTAGTCCTGAGGATGTGACGGTGGCGTGAGGAGCGGTGGAGCTACCTGGCATAAAGGCACTGCTCTCCACTGGGGTAGCTGAAGCTCTGCTTGTGGCTGCAGGACTGACTCGGGTCCGAGCCCGGGCTCTGCGGCTCCTTCTTGATCGTGACCGGAGGGCTGTGAAACGCCACGGCTGCAAGAGACAGAGAACAGGGATGAGGGTTGGCACGCACACACACACACAAAGAAAGACACACACAGACACAATGGGATTTGTATATTCCTTTCAGTTCGGCCCTGCCCCGATACTACTGTCGTTAGAGGCTCAATGGCAAAGGCAAATAGTTCAGGCGGCACAGGAATCTCTTTTACGTGCCAGCCAAAATGCTTAAGTGACTGTCAGCTGCAAAACACAGGGCGGCAGACAGACGCGTATAAACACACACTTACACTTCAGACACACAAAACACACACACACGCTCACACACGACTGCATTCCAGCAGTTGTTTGGAAGTGTCCTCGCCCACTTTTCTTTTCTCGTTCCAGACACAACAGCAGCCGAGACTTCCTGCGTCAAAGTCGAGCTCGGAGCGAGTGTCACACCTCCGTAAGAACAGCGTATACACAGGTTGTGTGTCCTCGGCATTCTTTCCTATTTGTATCCAGATGTTTTGCCTTCGCTTGTGTGCGTTTTCATGTCTTTTGCATTTAAGTAACACAAAATCAGAGCCTGTCTAAAGTATTGAACCACGTGTTACACCCTGGACGTCCAGCACACCGAGCTGTCCATCAAGCAGGACTGCTGCAGGGGACCTTTCCCCCCCGACGGCCACACAAACCACCCAAAGTGGAGCTTCAAGCTGCGCCGAGGGCTCGTGTTTATTATGTGAGGGGAGGTTTTCACCCGGAGAACTGTACAGGATGTTTTTCTGGTCCCGACAGGGTAAACAGCAGCAGCTGTGCACTTCCAGCTGGGGAGGCCTGTAGTTACGCGTGCATGTGTGTGTGTCTGTGTGTACGTGTGTGTGTGCACGAGTGTGTATCAGTGAGTCTGTATCTGTCTGAGCGTGTGTGACTGTTAAAAAGTGTGTGTGTGTGTGTGTCTGCCTGTGTTTGTCTGCAGTGGGTGTGGAGCTGACGGAGCAGGCCACACTGAAAGATCAGCCCAGGTAATTACAGGCTGTCGTCCATTCACAAAAAAGGAGGAGGAAAAAAAAAAGAAGTCTGGTCGAGTGAATGAGCCCGAAGACGACTTTTCCACGGAGGAGGTAGAAAGTGAAAAAACAACGGAGGAGAAATAAGAAAAGATTAAAGCTTCGGCTGTTGTGTTGGATTTTTCCTCCAACTCTCAACAATCATGAAGTTTGTTAAAACTGGAGTAAAAAGATTTAACTGGGTTTCTATTTACTGTCGAAACTCAAGTCGATCGACAAAACGTTAATAAAAATTGATTAGTAGTAAGAATTATAAACTTCCTTACTTTTCAAACCAAAGGTACAAAGTTAAAACTATGGAATCTAGCTAATTTCTTTTGTTAAATTTGAATTTGAACCTCCACCACCTTACACAAAAACTACTGGACAGATAACCACGAAACTTAGTGTAACAACCTGTGAAGTTTTGTTCTGGATCCTGATCAGACGGCCGATATAGGAAATGTTTATTTCCCTTTCCTTAAACTTGCGATTATTTCTCAGAGAATAATGAACAGATCTTTAATAATAAAAATCCGGCATTTTACAGGGACGGATATTTAATTTAGACGTGGTTTCTGAAGGAGAGAGTCGGGCCTCTTGGAGGTGAGAGCTCTCTGCGTGCCAGTCTGGTTTTTTAATATATTACATTGTTCTTAATTGAAAAAGAGAGTAAGTCGTGACGAGCGTGGGATCCGTGATCAAACAGCTCTGTTGGCTTCTTGCTCACCAGCGTAGTAATCTTCAGCGCTCAAACAAAAAGAAAAGAAAGTCTTAAAGGAACCTTTTGTGCTTTGAACGGCTGAAATTCCTTCCTGATACTCATCAGATGTTTATTCGACCTGAACCTGTTTGCTCCGACGGGAGAATTCAATCACGCAGGAGGCGACTCGGAGCCGAGTGGAACAATGAGGCGGCGCTGCTCATCATCACAGCTCTGCACTCACTCTCCCATGGCAGCCAGGCAGGTGAGGAAGCGTTGGCTTTAGCCGCGGATCAACGGGATTAAAGAGCATTTACACAGATTTCCCAGACAGACGTGATGGGATTCCAGTCTCCTGTAAGTCTCCTGTCTGCCAGCGCACACAGGGTGGCACATGACTGCCGCTCCAATAAGACCAGTGTGTGTGTGTGTGTGTGTGTGTGTGTGTGTGTGTCTGTTGACTTTGCAACCCCCCCCCACCCCCCTTTCTCTGCCGTGGTCATGAACTGCAAACAATCCTCAGAGAGGCGAGTGTACACAAGTGCAGTCACAAAGTAGATCCACTAGTGTCAATGGCAGCGATATTGGCCTTGATGTGGCGCCTGGTTTATGAGGTCGTTCCCCCTCAAACAGTGTGTGTGTGTGTGTGTGTGTGTGTGTGTGTGTGTGTGTGTGTGTGTGTGTGTGTGTCTGTGTCTGTGTGTGTGAGACCTTTCTAGATATTAATTAATTTGGTAAATGAGCATCAGGCCGATTTTTGTTTTAGTGCCTCTGATGGTGATTGCAAGTATACACGTAAATAGAGTTAGTTGATGTTCTGGTTCACGAATGATGGAAGAGTGAAAACACATCAATTCCACCACTGAACACTTAATTCAAAGTCACAAAAATCTATCCTGAGAAGGGAACGAGTGACTCGACTAAATTTCCTGGCAAACCATCCAACGATCGGCAAGATACACAATCTGGTGATGGTTAAAGCTTTCGCCTGTTGGTGGCGCTAGATGAAAAGTCAGAGAATCACCTGATTCATCGGAGCTGCTTTGTTGACGACGTGTCTAAAACGAGACGGACGTGAAACTGGAAAAATCATAATACTTGGAAGACGTCAACTTGGAAGACGTCAACTTGGAAAGACGAAGAGATTCAAGATCTTTTGGCGATAAAAGCCGACGTCTGTCGTTGATAAAGCGTCTGACCTGGAAAATCTCCTGTTACGTTCTACATCTCTGAAAGACAAACTCCAGAACATGTTCCCGACCCAATTGTCTTGCAAATTTTACAACAATCATCCCAGTTTCAGTTGAGACTTGTCAATTTGGACCAAAGCTGTGGAGCAATGCTTTTTCTGGAGTCACTCTGCTGATGTGGTGGAAAAAACCCAACTTTAGGAATAAATGACACGTCCAGTCCCATGAATAGTCCTTAAAATAAAACAAACTCTGGTTCCCCACTGACTCTAACAACGTCCTTGGTGTGTTACAGTAAATCTCTCTGTCCAAATGATGTCAAATCCTCTGCTGGAGTTTACACGGCAGTGGCAGTTTTGTAAACGGATCCAGGGAGAGTTATGTTCTTGGGGTTTCCTTCTCTTCCTGCTTTTATTTCTGGGGCAATCCGACCTCCTCTAACTGCTGGGTGAAATGTTACATCAAATGTTACATCACTCTCTCCACAGCTTCGCCCCGTGAACTGAAACCCGGAGTGAGAGGAACCTGGAAGGTGTTTGAGCTCCAGGAGACAGATGCAGCCTCTCGTGATTCTGGTCTAATGCAGAAGTGTGTCTGGTGAAGAACACGTGATTCCCAGCAGCTCCTCAGGTCAAACGGTTCCTCCTCTACTCCAAACTTATCTTATCTCCTCCTTCCTCGTCATTGGGGGTCTTCCATCCTCACCCTCTCCCTCTTTGACCCCCCCGGCTGAAGGCGGGGTGGGGCCGGACTTTTACATATGTAAATGTTGGCTCTTAGAGGAGGATGCAGGGTGAAAGGTGATGGTCATGGTTGAGTGCTTTAGGAAGTAGAGGGATCATTACGCTGGGGGTTGGGGGGGGGGGGTCCTATTCAGTGGACACCCACCACAAACAAATCGTAGGGGCAGGGATGGCAACCCCCTCCTCCCCAAACACACACACACACTCTGCTCTGCTCCACACTGTGGGGACCCAGAGTGAACATATCGGAAATAATATTCCTAAAAATACAAAAGATTTGGCTGTAGCACAACAATAAAATGAAATATAGAATTACAAAGTCAATGATTATACTTAATACCCATTAAGGCCGGATGCAAAATGTATTTATTTGCAATGTCATTTCTTTAGAGTCACATAAAATGTACACCTGCGTTATTTGGGTTTTATTGATGACTGATGTAATGCATCAGGAATGCAAAAATGTTCTTATTTTTGTCCATGTCAAGTTTTCAAGCAAAAGCGATCATCTAAGCTTTTAAATTGTTTGGAAAATAAAGGTTTTCAAACCATGTTTAGGATTTAATACTAAAGAGCAGCTCCAGGTCTTAATTTTAGACGCCAGAGATCGTCACTGATCTACAGGAATCAATTCAGTATCACTTGAGAACGAGCGGCTCTGAGGAACTGAAGAGACCTCGCTGTGAACCCTCCGATCTTATTATAGACGGAGTATTTCCTACCATTAAAGGTCCTGGTGAAGGGAAATCCAACCTGAGGACAGCAGTGGATCTGGAGAGTCTTACCCTGGATGTTTATGTGCGACTTGGCCGAGCCTCAGGGTTCTGGAAGTCTGCAGCGCACGACAACCAGCTCACGATAACTCATCGGACATCAGTCCCAGTGTCAAACAGGGTGACTGGATCGCGCCCAACCCAAGAACATGTGAGCGCTAACGTAAACACGCACTTCACCGGGGAGCAGGCGTGCCGTGCCGGGGCGATCTGGAGGATCTGGATCTCGTCTCGGCTGAAATGTGTCGTACATGTGCAGCATGTGGCCTCAGCGGGCCGAGCGAACACGCTAATAACACGCTGGGAACGTGCGATAGGCCACACCTGGTTCTCCCACTCTTGCCAATTGATCTCCTATGTGGTGATGGATCAATATAAACAAGGATGCCACAGTGGTTTTTAAAGGTTAAAAAGGAAGCTATTGATTCACGTGAGTTGCAAATGACATTAGTTGTTTAGCTGGATCCACGTGGTGAGAGGGAGGAGGAGGAGCTTCTGTATCATCTGAGAGTATTTGACTGTTCCACCTAATCGCCACTTTAATGGTCATTTGAAGTCTTGCACGCACTGGTAAGTTTGAGCTTTTTCAAACCAGACCAGTTTGGTTTTACTTCTACGTTTCCAGCCTGTTTTTTTATGGCCATGAAACCAAATGGCTGATAGCAGAGTATTATTTTCTGAGGTTTACAGTGAGAGCATGAAACTGCACAGAGAAGATGAGAAAACGAGTTTCAGTAACAGATGCCTTTAAAGGTGTTTTTCGGCAAATTGTTTTACTTTTTTTCTGGGAAACGAAGGTTTGAGGAAGTAAAGGAAAGTTTCCATCTGAACCAAAGTACAACAAACTCAAGAATATCAGTTCCCTCAAGTCAATCTCTGAGAAATCAATGTACTTTAAGCCCCACCCCTCCACTAAATTTCATTGAAACAGTTGTGTCGTTTTCGTGTAAACACACAAACAAACACACAACCATGGCAGGGGTTAAACATTCACTCTCTCACCAGACTCAACATCCTGATTGAAGATAGTTTCATGATTTTTGCTGCATTCCCACAAGACACAGTTTTACATTAGTTTGTCCTGTTAATTCCTATTTGTTTGTCTTTCCTGGTTTGGCCTAAAGGGGGTGGAGCCTGTACAAATACAGACGGCCAGTAAATGTGCCAGACCAATACCTGCACCAGCACAGGGGGAGATGGTGTTTCTTTGTGTAGGGTTTTAAATGTTGTTTCCAAATGGTTTAATCTGCCAGGATATATTAAACATGTTCCTCTTTTCTCATTTGTTTGTCCCTGTTCAGATAATAAAGTTCTGTTTTGATGAACCTAGTTTCTACTTAATTTGGTATTTTTTAGTTGTTTGAAATGTTATTGTTGTTTATGACAAACCTCAACACTAAAACGTTGCGGTAAGTTCATTCACCATTCAATGATCATAACGTGATCAATAAAATGTTAAAATAGCTTCTGTTTGTATTGACATATATATATTTACTGTCATTCAGCCTCTGTTAGATTATAGTGCAGTGGAAAAGTAAAGAGTGAGAGCGAGAGAGAGAGAGAGAGAGAGAGAGAGAGAGAGAGAGAGAGAGAGAGAGAGAGAGAGAGAGGGAGAGAGAGAAGGGAAGTGATACAATATGATCCAGACCGTTTCAACTGCACGGTCTATCCACTCAATCCACTGGTGCATGGAAACATGTGCTGTACATGTGTGTGTGCTTCTCAGGTCACTGCACAATCAGGATAGAGAGGGAGAGAGAGAGAGAGAGAGAGAGAGAGAGCGAGAGAGAGCTCATCCTCCTCTCTGAGAGCCAACAGGCCCGTGAGTGGCTGCAGTATCTGTGTGCTCAGGGAGCCCCGGAGTGTTGGATCCATTAGCGTCGGCTCTATCTGATTTACAGGTTGTCCTCTCTCATCTGATAATGGTTCAGGCTCCTTGAATATTTAAAGAATGGTTGTCAGATACCTGCCAAACAAGCCTAACAGCATTGATGGAAGGTAGAACGGTATCAGCGAGCCGGCCGACCGCCTTTACACGAGTAGATTTCTGTTTGTTGGCCGTTAAGAATGTTTATTTGCCGCGTGGTATTGCGTTGGCTGACAGGAAGTAGATCTGCATGACACCCACCATGGGAAAGTCGGTGGAACGGTACATTTTTTTTTGCCAACATCAAAGTTTCACTTCCCTTCTGTCAACTGGAAATAGATTTCAGTGATTGTCTGAAGTGGTGGGAATGTTCTTGTCTTAACAAGTATTTACTGCTTCTAATGATCCCGGCTCCGTAGCTTTGAATCTCCTCTATGAACCGAGGCATCAATGGACATATATCAGTCATTGACCGAATCTAGTTTCCCTAATTGAGAGGGATGTAAATAATTGCTCTGTGTAATCCAGAAGTGACGGATATACAGCTTCGGCATCGACAGGACTAAGAAGAACACTCCGGGACATCGGCTTTTAGTATTTTTACAACACTTGTCCTCGGCTAGTTTCCCTTCATGCGCCTGCTTTCAGAGAGTGAACTGTTATATACCAACCCACTGTCCATCCCTTTACTGGCTATACTAGCCCCATGCACGGACTTTACCACTACATATTCTTATGTATTTATGATATATATGTATAGAGGATACTCCTGAAGAAACCCAGGAGTACTAGAGCCAGTGAGTTGTTTTGTAATATGGGTCTAACCACCTTCATGGCCTTGCTGAGGAACCCAACTTTTAATTTTATTAATTTTTTTATATTATAATAATTTTATTATTGATCTTATGACAGACCCTGGCTGCAGCTCTGTCAAATACACATCCAGGATCTGGGAGCACTGGCATGAGTGCCTTTTTTAGCCCTTCTTTCCCTGTATATTTTTATGTAATGTATTGACTGTATGTATTGTTGTTGTTTTTTTCTCTGTGGGCCTTGAGCCTGTATTACAGTTTATATATATATATATATATTTATATATGTATATATTTTTGTTGTTTTATATATATATATATATTTTATTATACTTTCCACTCCAGCAGCACAAGAACACTTCCCTACTGGACACTGACACAATCAAATCATTGCATTCAATTCCTGTATCTGTAAATATGTTCTCTATATGTGATTTATGTTTGTATGTCAGTGAGGTGTTTAAGTGTTTAAGCTACTGGATGATCTAAATGTCCCTCGGGATTAATAAAGTATCCATCTATCTATCTATCTATTTATCTGTTGAT
Source organism: Limanda limanda (assembly GCF_963576545.1). Classification (NCBI taxonomy): domain Eukaryota; kingdom Metazoa; phylum Chordata; class Actinopteri; order Pleuronectiformes; family Pleuronectidae; genus Limanda; species Limanda limanda. The sequence goes on along the minus strand of NC_083656.1, from coordinate 3,408,022 downwards.
TCTGGCGACTCTCTTGGATATGTATTTGATAGGTTAGTTGTGTTATCAGCTCGTCTCTCCTCACACCGACAGACGTCTCCAGCTCAATCTAAACGGAAACGCTCCATCGGCTCCGAGCCTCGTGTGAGCTCCTCTGAGCGAGAGCGTCCTGCAGCTGCCAGACCAGCGTTCAGCAGCGTCACATTACCTCTAATCCCCTGAAACTCAAAAGGGCCTGTATCTCCGGCGTAGTCAAATTAAATCTGACATTTGTAGGATACTGTATTTGACTCCCAAGAAATCTGTAACTGTCCAAATCCAAACGTGAGTTAACAGCAAACAGCCCAGATCTGAACAGAAAAAGGGAAATTGAATAAGAAACGTGTGTAAGTGTCAAGTCTTCCGCGTGAAGGGATCAATATTTTAATTGGTAAATGTTCGGACATCTCACGTTTTTTTTTCTCCCCATTGTCCACTTCACTTTCAATTGTGCCGCGTAGGCTTTTTATAAACGTCCATTGACCAGTCATAACTCTCCCTGGCCCGTTGCTGTTTAGTGGATCTGACACGAGACCTGTCCCTGTCCCGGCCAGAGGGACGGAGGGATGGAGGTAATTAATCTGGCACAATATTGACTCCTCACTCTCCGATCCCTCAGCCCCCAATATAGCTGTCCTCTCTTAATGTTTAATGTAGTGATCGATACACCCCACCCCCCCCCACCCCCCACTCTGCTACTGAAACGATATAATGAGCTCCCGCTGCCCGGCCACAGTTTCCTGGGTGTGAGCAGCGCTGGAGGAGCTGTGATTGGTCGTGGGGTCGAGCAGGAGGTGTCACCAGAGGGGAGATAACACGGAGAAAGTCCGGGACCCCCACCAACCCGCCCCCCCCTCCCTCCACTATCCCTCCATCTCTGGATTGGGATCTCAACCGTAACGCTTCATGGCCCGTTTGACCCGCTCTTACCCCTTCTCCTTCCCCTATCTGCCTCCACGCTGATTTATCTTGACTTTATCTCTACCAAGTCATCTATCAGGCCTCTCCATCTCCTGCTCCTCCTCCCCGGGATCGATACCGGTCGTGTGCCGGCTCTCAGCTGCCTCCACACACCTCCTGCTCTGTGTCAGCATGTTGCTCAGAGCTCCGGCCCGGCAGCTGCCTCATGCACTCATGTGCACTGTGTGGGTTTTCTGGGCTGATTTACAGTTTGCATGCGTGTGTGGAGCGACATGTGAGTTTGAATCGAAGCCAACAAAGGAGACAAGAAGTAGCTCCTGGAAAATCATAGTGAGAAATATCAAGATCTGGGAATATGGTCGAATAAAGTAAGTTTCGGCAAGAAATGAGACCAAGTGAAGGAACTAGCCTCCAACTGTCACCACATTTACACCAAATTTGTAGGGTATATGAAAGTATTTAAATCTGAGAGCATCTAGACGGGCAGAATATAGAAGAAGAAATTTGCACATTCACCCGGGTGTCAGGTTTCGTTCTATCGAAGCCGGAGCCGTTAGAAACCTGTGTCTACTGCAGAGTCACTTGATCCGGCAGCGAATGCCGATTGAATCCATTCCCACAGCAGACAAAAGCCAGATGTTGGCGGGTGTTAGTGTTTTTTTTGTCGGGACCGATAGAAAAGGGGCAAATGTCGCGAAATGTCAAAAGGCCGCGAGAAAAAGCAACATGGAATTAATCTTACAAACATAAAATCAGAAATTCTTGGCCAAAAAGGAATTCATCGTGTGGCACTAGACTGAAAAGTGGTAGAGGTCAAGATGTAAGAAGAATAAAAGAGAAGTTTAGCTCTTAAGCTCTAAACCTTCTCAGCAAATAACCGGGTTGAGTCAAGTCTTATTATCAACAACAGGAGTTAAAACCTGACTGAGGCCAAAGCTGCAATAAACTGGAATCATCCTTCAACAGGCAAAATTAGACATAATCCCAGTGTTGTTAGTGACTGCTGCAAGTTGAACTTCTGTTGTTTTTTACAGCCTCGCCCCTTCTTCTTCTTTCTCTTCTTCTTTCTCTTCTTCTTCACGGCATCTGTTTCCCTCTCTGCTCGCTTTCCAAAGAGAAAACTCTTCCAGCTGCAGAAAGCTCAACCGTCTTCCTGGAGCAAACTCACTGCTGCCGACATAGAGATGCACAGACACGCACGTGAGCGGTGCAGGGATGCACCAGCACACACACACACAACTACACACACACACACACACACACACACACACACACACACACACACACACACACACAACTCCCCTCACTCTCCAGTAATAAAACACACACTGCCGTCCATTCACAAAGCTCTGCTGCTGACATTCGAGGCTGCGCTGCCTGGCTCAGATCCCTGCGGCCCCCCCCCCTCAGGCTTTGACAGGGCTGTTCTGAATCAACACGGACGACTTCAGCCTTTACTTCCCGAGTGAAAAACCATAAAACACCTATTACGATGCACAACTGGCTTTGACAAAACATATTTTTTATTGGATTTGATCGACTGAATATGACTAAATAACATCGTAAACTAGTGAGAACTCGTGGACTTGAGAAATAAAGTCGGGATCTGGATAAAACTGGAGTTAAAAGTCGTAAAAAACCTGAGATGTTAAAAACTTGTTGTAGTGGGACGACAAAAGAAACAGGTCTGCACCTCTCGTAGGTGTTGTTACTGTTGGAATAATAACCCCCCACCCCCCCATGGTCATGAATGAATGTTCACTCCCCTTCACTCAATGTGCTGCCTCAGCCAGTCTTTCACAACCGACCCATTCATAAAAGAGCAGGGCTGAACTCTGTGCGTGTGTGTGTGTGTGTCTGTGTGTGTGTGTGTGTGTGTGTGGATCAGGCCCTGTGCATGTGTGTGTGTGTGTGTGTGTGTGTGTGTGCACCAGTGAGTGGACGAGAGGCCGTCAATGAAACCGTCCGTCCAAGTCGGAGAAAATCAACCATTTTACTCAGAAGCAAAAAAACACACAACACCACTGCAACAGACACACAACTCATTGAGGAGCGAGCGGGCCTCCCCCCCCCAGAGCACATATCTGGCAGGCACCTGGATGTTTTTGCTCGCTTTGTTGCATAGCAGCTGTATTTTGGAAAGTGGAGAACACAGAGGTGCATGTTTTCTCTTTTGGGGGAGAGAGAGAGAGGGAGGGAAGGAGGGAGGGAAGAGCGGAGGGAGGGAGGGAAGGAGGGAGGGGCTCCATTCAGCCGTCGTCCAATGCTCCAAAAAACATTTAAGTTCTGATCCAGAAAAACAACACAACCAGGAGGAAGTCTGTGAATTCATGACAAAGCAGAACACACAGACGTTGGGTCTGAGCTCAAAACTGGAACCTTTGCTTTCTCTTGTTTCTACACTTTTTTATTTCTGCGTTCCTATGTAATGTATTAATAAACACATCATAAATAAGACTTTTTGATTATGAAGTCTTTCTTTATCTTTCCATTTTGCCAAAGTGAGCTACTCCCAGATTTTTCAAGATCTTTAGTTTTTGAACTATTGGAAGCACAAAATTCCCACATTTTATACACTAGACAGTTAGTTAAGAAATTGATGTTGTGTATTATACCCTCAAAGCCCTTTTTCTGCCTTCCCTTATGTAGTTAATCAACAAAAAATTTGACTTTTTGATTATGAAGTGTTTCTTTATCTTTCCATTTGGCCAAAGTGAGCTACTTCCAGATTTTTCAAGATCTTTAGTTTTTGAACTGTTGGAAGCACAAAATTCCCACATTTTATACACTAGGAAGTTAGTTAAGAAATTGATGTTGTGTATTATACCATCAAAGCCCTTTTTCTGCCTTCCTTTATGTAGTTAATCAGCAATAAATTTGACTTTTTGATTATGAAGTTTCTTTATCTTTCCATTTGGCCAAAGTGAGCTACTTCCAGATTTTCTTTGTTCTACTTGAATACTAAAAACTGTTGGATGCACAAAAACAAATTCGAAAATGATCACATTTTATCCACCAGAGAGTTAATTAAGAAATTGATGTTTTGTATTAAACCGTAAAAGAAAAGGAATCATGAAAATAAGAGTGAAACGGGAACAGCGAGAAAGGAGCAAAACAACAAATCCGATTTGTGAGGCAGATTCTCGTTTATGAGTTTGTTTATTGAGTTTATATCTTTCCTTCCTTTTTCTTCTCCTCCTCCTTCCTCTGCACACTCTTAAAAGTCTCTCCCCCCCTTTTTTTTTTCATCTCGCGTTCTCTCCTCTTACTAAAACTTGCTCCATGAAAAGCACTGTCACAGCATTCTATCGCCACAACTTCCTATATAATTACTGCGAGCAACAAAACTAAACAATCGTCCCACACAGCCTCAAGAATCACTGGATTAGTTCACATCTTGGAACACTCAATGAGTGTGTGTGTGTAGAGAGAGAGAGAGAGAGAGAGAGAGAGGTAGAAAAGGGAAAGGGGGGGAGGGGGTGTCCAGATTTTTTAAATTCGACTAACTTTGTACAGACACAGGAAGGGAGGGAGGGGTTTGGAGAGAGGGATCTGTAGTACTGTCGGGCTTTTTTATGAATGAAGACTGAAGGAGAGAGCAGCCGAGGACTGGGTGGGGGGGGGGGAGGGTGCACACACACACACACACACACACACACACACACACACTTCCTCTTACGCACGCAGGGAAGAGAATTTATGAATGGGTCACATCTCTCGAGCGGCTCCGAGTGTAAACAACATGCTCGGACAAAGAAGAAGCAGCTCTCAGCTCCAGACGGCTTCTCTCCAAACGTGTTCGAGACACTTTTAATTAACTATGTGCAATATAAGTTTATTTTGGAGTGACACCTCCACATGTTTCACCCCCCCGCAGGCGCTGAACAGACAAAGGGAATCTGTCCGAGGTGCTGTCAGCTCCCAACAACCAACCATCAATCCTCCTCCGCTCCTGATGAGCAGGAGATAAAAATCACATCCTTCTTTTTAAAAACTCCCACAAAAGGGACAAATCACATTAGTTCAACGGTGGGGAGGGAAACACAATATGTGTGTGTTTGTGTTGTTATCACCAACGGCTTAATTACCTGTGAACACACACACACACACACACACACAGGCAGGTCAGCAAGTATATAAAAGTTGCATGTTTGTGTAACCTCCTGCAGACAGAGCACACGCTTGTTAGCCGCGGACGAGAACGGACCAGATGAGATCGACTTTCCAGATGTGCAGGTATTACACAATCTCTCCCTCCCTCCCTCCTCTTCTCCAGCATGTTCCCCCTGTTTTTTCCCATCTCGTCTTCCTGCTCTTTCCTCTCTGTCCACACCCGTGCAGGTAACAACCTGACTCAGTAAACAACAATGTTTAATTTTTACCCGGGCGCCATTTTTCAATGCAAGCCTCACTTCTCCTCCCGTCACCCGGGATTAGAGCTCTGCTTTATGCTCCTTCTTTCAAAGTCTCCAGTTTCCAGAACAGGTGAGTCACCTGATTCTAAAAGCACCCGACAGTGTGAAGCCTTTTTGTGTTTTTAATGCACAAGAGCTCACAAATGAATTTATTTATAGTCACTTGTCAACGTCAGTTTTCCATCAATCAGAGCTGAATGGAGACGCTCCGCTGAGATGCGCTGGCTATTGACTGTGACCAGCAGGGACACTGTCCACGCCGGAGTGTCTGAGCAGCGTCTAAGTGACCTGCCCGTCAAACTGAAGCCCCCCCGTGACCCTGCAAATCATACCCAGGTCAACCGTTAGCAGAGCCCTGACAGCTGATTGGCTGACAGGCCAGGAGGTTAAGTAGACATGACCTCCGGGCGCCCCGGGGTTCATCTCCACTTCCTCCGCGGCCATTGTTGGCCAACAGACGGTGACAATGTTGCACAGGCCATGTGTCACGGAGCGGCCGGGACCGATCACATGATGTTTACACACAAAGGACACACACGGGTCCCAGTGAGAGGACGACACCTCTGAGAGCTGTCAGCTCGGCTTTTCGGGATGAGATTATTTTAAAGGTCGAGGTCTCTTTAAGGAACCCTGTCAGTGTCATTGCTAAAGACGGAGATCCCTGCACCGGGTTGAATGGGACAGAAAAGAAAAACCTGTGTTTGTGGAGCGACAAACACACACACCCCCCCCCCACACACACACACCCAGATCCTGAGGCGCTATTGTTAGGACGCACAACAAAAAGAGGGAAACTCATTCAAATAGCCGCTCAGTTGTGCGGCCCAGGAATTTGCTTCTCCAGTTTACACCTTCCGATCTTCACAAAGAGAATCGACTTTGTACCTGCGCCCTCGGTCATTTCTTCTCACTGGTTTCCTGGGCGGTTCCCATTCAGCTTTTCAAAGGCATGCAAATGGACGACAGCAGCACACAGACGCCCGGCATCCTGATTCACGCCGTGCCCGGCTCATTAGGCCTTGTGTTTCTGCACAGCTCTGTCTGCCAGGGAGATTACTGTATCATCAGCGGGTTACAGTATCCCACCCCACCCTCCCCCGTAAGCCCCTGGCGGTCCAGCAGCCCGAGTGTGAGCGCTGGCTTCGTCCTCGCTGCAGCTCGACTCAGCTGACCAGATCTGAGATGTGGGTTAAACTGTCCATGCACAGCTGTGACACATCGATAGATGACAGAGTAAAACGACATATTGTCAGCAAATCAGATTTCTCGTTCAAACCCACTTAGCGACCATGAGAACATACATGTGCACGCTGACAGAGCTCATAAATAATAAAGTACTCACAGTTCTCAGAATGGAAATCAGGAACAAACTGCTCGTCACTGTCCGGAACCTGAGCTGAAATGAGAAGACAGAAATCAGCAACCAGAACTTTATAACATTATTATTATATTTTAGACAAAGCCTCTTAACTCAATCTGTCTTTCTCTCTTCCTTCAAATCGGAGTCAGAGCTCGTTGGACTTGAGGCGACCTTCACTTCGTGATTTCTGATGCCAGCGCTTCGATCAATACACGAGGACACGGAGCTCATGAACGGAGAGGCAGATGTTCTCATAGACACCAACGCTGCTTTGTGTGGAGTCAGTGGCTCTAGATATTTTTGGAACTTTTCCTGTCAGCCCCCTGAGTAATATGGTCGTAACAAAATATCCGAGAGAGTAATTACAACAGGAAAGTGTCCAGAGAATTCACATAAAACGAGTTGATGATGATTCAGACACACAATTACAAATATATCCCGATGAAAAAGACACGTAGAAGACACAAACGTCAACTTGGACATTTCTACGCCATGTCCTGCCTCCTGCATGCCCCTCCCACAAATGTTCTAGCAATGTTCCTGATCTGTATCCAGTCCAGAAAATATCCAGGCCCAATTTCACAGATATTCTCCAGAGTCCATGTCAGACATTGACTGTTTAATAAGCAAACAGACGAGTTGATCCCCAGCTTCAGGACAGTCATTTCCCTTTATTAGTATATATGTAAATATCTGTCTCGTCCACTCAAACCAATGAGGCGTCTTCGTGCTAACGGTCAAGTTTGCGCCACTCGCTGGGAACCGGTTTCAGTTTCCAGCGCAGACGTGTGAACAGCCTGAACTGGATGTTCTGGCTGAACGAGTGAGGAAATCTGTCAAGTGGTGTGATGAAGTAGAAACACAAAGCGTTGGGGACTGTGTCTAACACCGATAAATAGTCTGGATTTCATCCGCTGCATGTGATGATTGTCAAACTAGACGGGAACACAGGACGTCATCCAGGAGGGAAGTGAGATAGAGGAAGAAAAAGCGAAGGTAAAAGTGCTCCATGGAAAACAGTCGGGACTTTCCTTCCTTCTGAGACGTTAAAACCGGTTATTTGTGAAGCTGTGATTCAGACATGAACTCTGGAAAATATCTGGACAATAGGCGTCGGACATTGTGTGTATAGAAAAATATATAAAGAACGCAAAGAAAACATTTCTGAAAGGTTGAAGTGAGGAGTGGCGCCCGGGCGGAGCAACATGACGGTTCCACCACAGAAATCACATGTGTGATCTTTGGATGCAAATCAGTTAGAAGCCCAAATCATTTGAAGGTTAATTCCTTTACTTTAGGTCGAGAAGGTCGGATTCACCCACAGAAGCAGGAGCTTGAAGGCATCACTTTTTCTGTCCCTGGTTTAAAGACCTGAGCAGAACCAGGGTGAGAAACCGTTTTTAAATCGGGCGTCAACCCATCTCCGCAGATTATTGGAGTTTTTTCCACTGCCTGAAAGTCCCATTTACATCATGATACAATCAAAGTCAAAGGGGAGAAGCGGGTGGATATCATTACATCAACAGCGTGGCACCACATTGTGCAGAACTTCCGACTCTGCACTGGAACCTCACCCAAAAACCCAAATCTGACCCAGAGTTCAACCTCACTGGCCTCTCTCTACATCTATTGCTGCAATTTCCAGACACACAACACACAACACACACACACGCACACACATCCACATCCACAGAGGACAAAAAGAGGAAATAAGAAATTCAGATCCACTGTCTTGTCGTCACGCTCCTCCTTCCTGTGCGGAGGAAACCGGACGACGACGTTTGGGAGCATGTTCAGATAAATGACTTTGATTTCTTTTTACGTAACGCCGCATCCTGTGGGTTGCTGTACCGTAATACTATTACCCCCCTTTTAACTTTTCAGCCTTCCCAGCCTCAGGGGGGGGGGGATGCAGAAATTAAACTGCAGCATGAGACAGAGCAGAGGCCGACGTGGAGCTGCGCAGATCCAGCAATCAATCACTTCCACTAGTTTCAACATGTCCAGGATGGAACAGGCCGGACCTCACGAGGACGCAGGAGAGAAGGAACACGGATGACGACCACCAGACATCAGCCCGAGCCCCGGTGTGTGTGTGTGTGTGTGTGTCTGTGTGTGCGTGGGTGGGTGTGTGTGTTTGTGTCTGTGCACTTTCCGCTTGCATGTGTATCTGATTTGTTTCCAGGAACACCTCGTCAGGGGCTTTGAGATGCAAGTCAGCACAAGAAGGAAAGTGGCTTTATACGAGCACAGGCGCATGTTCTCCTGATGCTTCCAGGCACCTTGAATGACTTTTTTTTTTTTTTTTTAAACTCCCCGGTAGGAGATCCTGGGAGGAGCCAAGCCGCCTCAGTCGTATAAACCTAAAGGCCAAAATGAGACAAGATGTGACAGGCTCCTGAACTCTTGCCATTCAGTGCTTCACCCTTTCTTTCTCTCTCTCGCTTCCGCTCTCCTGTGGCAACAAAAACAAAAAAAAAACTCCCTCCAGCCGACCAGGTTTTACAATCTGGGTGAATCCCTCACAACTGCAATCAGTCATGATAAGGTCTTTAATTAATGCAGCAGGAAAGGAGAGGTCTTAGCCGGGGAAGCTGAAAACAAGCCCGTACTTAGGGTTAAAGAACACTTTGATAAAGTTACACTTCCATCTTTCTGTCCTGCCTTTTCTTTTTTTGTGTTTGTGCTGTGTTCACTGTGAGTCGACAATAAGCTTCAGGTCGGGTTTCAAAGTCAGAACAGGAGGTTTTCTTCTAAAGAGCTGGTTCATAAAACCCCCAAAACAAAAAATACATATACTGTATTTACTTTCTTCACTATTTTTTGGAAGTTTTACTTTCATTTGTCCAGGATTTGACTGAACAGGCTACTTCTGCCTCAAAAACACGATAGAATCATCGTTGTCATATAGGAAATCTTGATCTATTGTACCAGAAGCTTCAAATTATCGTATTTTCAGTCAAATTATCGTACAGGATGGGACGGTCAATACCGCTGGAAAGACATCACGTGAGAAAAGATGTGTTAACACATACATGATCCATATTTTACTATCCAAACGATCAAATTATTGTTCAGCAAATTGATCGCACATCTTGCAACACTTGAATTGAGGTGAATGGACACACAACTCTAAAAAAAGAGCAAATGTCTTCAGTAAACTAACCACAACAGTGTGACTAATCCCCAAAACACGCCGTCATCAAGTTTTTATTAAGAACCTCCACGTAAAACCGACTTCTGCGAATTCTATGGATCATTCACAGAAATCAACTTACTGGGAAAACAAAACACATTTATTCAAATTCGCTGTCGTCGGCGGGCGGCAGAAATCTCACAGGCCGATACGCCTTCAGCAAATAAAACCAAAAGTATCCGGATTATTAAATTCCGACTCCTGGTGAGTGAGGAACTTGTTTGTTCCTTTGATGCGTTTACAGCCAAACCTGTGAATACGAAAAGCCTCCAACTTTGAAGCGACACCCATTGTTGTGGTTTTATTGGCTCCTCGGCTCTTTTGCCCCTTTTTTTGTCTGCGTGAGACTTTGGTGTGAAGTGAACTTGCCGGTTTTCTTGACGCCGCATGAGAAAAGGGGGAGAAGGCCAACATGCATACAGTGTTGTTTGGTCATAGACAGTAGCTGAGCTGAGGAGTGGGCTCTATTTAAATGTCTGTCTGGCCTTAAAGACAAATGCAACTTCCCCAACTTCCCTATTGTTCAGTGGCCTGCGTGACTCAAAGTCAACACTGTACTGTTCTTTAAAAAAAAAGGTGACACAAGCAATTTTCATGATTAGAAATGTTATGAAATTTCACAGTGGCAATAAGAAAAGAGCTCCACCCATATGCACTTCATTAAAACGCCATTTACAAAGAGTTGGAAAGTTTCGGTCATGAATTTGAAAAACATGGTTTGAATCACAAACCTGTATCGGATGTTTTTCTCCATAAAGTTGAATTGAAAACAGTCAAAAAATGCTTCTACACTTTCTTCTCACTAATTTTCTACAAAGTTTTGAATATAAAAAGTTTCATTTCGCACGTCCACACGTTTCCTTTCTACATCTTGAGCCCAAACTGAATCCAAACCAGTTCCCGATGTCACAACTTTGCTTTTTACATCCACATCTTTAAACCAGATCAATGTGAAAAATAACCTCCTGACCTCAGTGAGCGTCAGATCAACACATTTCGAGCTGAGGGGGATTCTAAACAGGATCAATTGAGGGGGTGGGTGGGGTGGAGGGGGGTTTCATGTGAGTCACGTTACAATATAAATGTCAGATTTTCCTCTTTAAAGCTCCAGATCAAAGCAGCCGACACAACAGAGTTCACACCTCCTGGTGCAATCCTCCAGTTTATACCCACTGTCCTGCCGCTGCTGTGCTGCAGGTCAGAACCACAAACAGGCGTCATGACTCACGACTGGTGCTCTTCTCTCTCTCCCCCCACCCCCCCACCCTCACCCCTCTCTCTCTCTCTCTCTCTCTCTGGACATACAGTATAATTACTCCATTAGGGCTCATGTCATCGTTGCACTTATCAAGTCTACAGGCCGACAACTGCCTCAGACGGGACCTCATTTCATCGCTATGTGTCTTCTGAGTGACACAAGGCAAACAGGCCCCCCCCACCCGCATATTATATTATATTATACTGCATTACATTGCACATTGCAATTTGACACTGTTCACTGTTTTGCTTCTTTCATTTCACTTTTTACTTTATATATTTTTATATAGATATGTTTATGTCTAAATAAATGCTACATTGTATAAATATTAGAAAAAGTGAGTAAATAAGAAGTAAATAGTGAGTAAATATATATTGTTTTTTTTATTATTCTTATTGTTTTTCTTATGTGTGGTGTATTTATTGTGTTTTTATGTTTCTATGTTCATTGTATGCACCAATAACCAGAGCAAACTCCAGGTAGGTGTAAATCTACTTAGCAATAAATACCTTCTGATTCTGATTCTGATTCATACTGTCCCGTCTGAGTTCTCTCTGGCCTCTTCTTCTTCTGTGGTTTACACGTCAGAAAGTTTAAGCTCCAGGAACAAAACTCACATATCATCTTTATTCCTGGAGGACAGCACCTCACTGACAAAGGGAAACTTTGTGGAGTTTCCCATCACAGACACACACATCCTCAACCTTCTGGTGACAGTAACACAAACATGGTGCATCATCATCCCAGCAAAGCACAGATCAAGAGGAGAATCAGCCTGAGGGCCAGCGCTCACCTTCTGTGAGCCATGTCTCCTGGAGTTGGCTTAAATCCTGGAAGAGATCTGGACAGGAGAGGGAGAAGGAAACAGATCAATACACAGCTGACACATCACAACCCTGGTTATTAGATATTCAGAAGCAGAGAAATAAGACTTTAGGGGTTGTACACATGCAATGAGACCAGACTTTCACTTCTTTTACCTTCAGATTCCTGAGGGGGTAATTCTGTGTCCATGTATTTCCTCTTCGCTGCCATCAACAGTCTGTTCAGGGGCCCATTGCCCTGCGACTTCTGCAAAGAGCCACAGAGGAAAAGTGAGAAACGAGACTCCAGCAGGAGAGGAACCATGAAAACAACACAATGCCATGTTGACTGTTCCACGGAGCACAGGCTGAGATCTGAACCGGGATTAATACGAGAGGAGAGTGATTGATAATAATAATCTGTACTGGGACACGACTAGGTGAACTGTAGGGCTCCGTGGACAACAACACATTTCCCAGTTGCGTGGATCGGTGGAAAAACAAACGCGTAAAGTGGCCGCTTGGCACGCGTTCTTCACCCTCCGACACAAACACAAAACAACACAACTCAAAGTGGAGATTTGACTTTGTGTGGAGAAACCATCGCGTATTTCATCAAAACGAGAGAAAAGGAAACACAACTCCTGCAGACGCGACCCGGATAAAAGCCCGCGAGCCTGCGCTGCGCCTCCAAACACACGCATTTTAAGAAAAGTACACACAAGAGAAAGAAGAAGAGTTCAATCCATACGTACATTTGCTAAAGTGTAAGGCACTTGCTGGTCCAAATATGCATCCATCTTATAATCCATCCGTTAACCGTTTGTGGTCATTGAGGCTGGAGCCGTGAGTGAGATGCACGCAGCCGTGCGCGCAGAGGAGGGAGCGCAGCGTGGTGAATGGAACGGCGAGGAGGCTGCATGCATAATGAGCTCCATTCACAAAAAATGTGCCGAGAGGGGAAGTGATGGCGAGTGATTACCCAGCGGGCTGCTGCTGCTGCTGCTGCCCTCTTTACAACCCCCCCCCCGTGTATGTGTGTGTGTGTGTGTGTGTGTGTCTGAGTGTGTGTGTGTGTGTAGAGAGATTCAACACAAATCCAACCTGCAGGAATCTCAGGTGGAAACACTTTTTACGCACAAATTTACGCACTTTTTTGCTCCTTTTTTGGTTTATTGCGCAGCAGGTTTCGTCCCAGGCGTTAAACACACAACACAACACAACATAACACAATAACACAACGTGAAGTGTCGCGTTATTTAATTTGCGTTTTTTCTTCTTCGGCTCTTTGCCACGTCTGCTCCACTTTCCTCTCGGAAGCAGCTGAACGTGTGTGTGTGTGTGTGTGTGTGTGTGTGTGTGTGTGTGGGAGGGGGGTTAACCAGATGTTACTCGAGTCCAAACCCAGAAGGTTATTGACTGAATGTGTTGGTTATGAAAGTGTTGTTACTTTTTAATAACCCTCAGCTGTTCTGTCATTTCTCTATCAGATGTGATTTTGAAGGGAGGGGGGGGCTTGCTTTTCCAGCTCGGCCCAGAGGAGGCTCCTGATTGGCTGATTCCCTCTTTCAAGGGCTCAAATTTCTTTCCCCATTGTCCGCATGACTACACTGACTTATGAATGAAGTCTCGGTTCCACCTCCGGGAGCCAATCAGAAGCCCGGGAATCCACATCCTAGCAACCGTGGGCGGAGCTTGCAGGCACAGCAGCCAATCACCGCCCCGGACACTGTGGTTCTTTTTATACTGGATTTTCCAGTTGTTTTTCATTCACAAAAAAAAAAAAAGAGAGGAGGGGTGGGGGAGAGAGAGAGAGAGAGAGAGAGAGAGAGGGCAAAAGAGAGAGAGGGAAAGTTAGCAGAGGAAGTAAAAAAAAAAAAAAAACTTCCATTCATAAAAAACCTGCCCTGGCAAGAAAAGTCCTGACATGTTTTTCTTCTTCTCCTGCTCGAACAAACTCACATAACCTCATGTGGTTGACTCCTCTGCACCTCCTCCCTGCACCTCCTGGAGGAGAGAGGAGCAGTGGCACCAGCTCCCTGCACCTCCTGAAGGAGAAGGGAGCTGCTCTCTGCACCTCCTGGAGGAGAAGGGAGCAGTGGCACTAGCTCCCTTCTCCTCCTGAAGCAGAGAGGAGCAGTGGCACCAGCTCCCTGCACCTCCTTGAGGAGAAGGAGCAGTGGCACCAGCTCCCTGCACCTCCTAGAGGAGAGAGGAGCAGTGGCACCAGCTCCCTTCAACCCCGGAGGAAAAGGGAGCTGCACCTCCCTGCACCTCCTGGAGGGGAGAGGAGCAGTGGCACCTCCTGGAGGAGAGAGGAGCAGTGGCACCAGCTCCCTGCACCTCCTGGAGGAGAAAGGAGCAGTGGCACCAGCTCAGACGTGAATCTCCTCAGGAACATGCATTCTCACATTCTTGTGGTTTCTTCACCACATGAACACAAACCTCCTCAGGACGTGAAGTTCTCCTCCGAGCACCAGAGCCGGACGCTGAGAGATGCTCGTTGCTTATTGAAATCCAACCGAGCTGAAGCCACGGGGGGGTGGGGGGGGGTGGGGGGGTGTTTTCTTAAAGGAGGGAGACAGGAAACTGAAGTAGTGATGGGGTCTGAGTTTGGGTTTCAGCAGAGAAGGTTCTTCTTCCTCCTCCTCCTCCTCCTCCTCCTCCTCCTCCTCCTCCTCCTCCTCCTCCTCCTCCTCCTCCTCCTCCTCCTCCTCCTCCTCCTCTTTCTGTCGATATCTGATTTAATCTCCAGAACAGGTGAAGCTCGACATGTCGTTTCCTGCTTGATGATATTTAGATGCTCACAAGAGGCTATAAATATTACATCAGCCAGTTTGGCTCGTGGATATCAAACAAAAGTAGATCATTAGACTTGTTTAGTATTTGTTTTATTACATTTAAAGCACTATATAAACTCTGCTGTAACCTTAAAGGCCAACACACGGGTTCCCAAACTGGGGTGAGGCACTTCTTAAAGGGTTTCAGTTGGAATTTAAAAGGTTCTCAAAAAGGTTCCCCAGGCCATAAGACTTTTAAACTCCTCTGAACTGCAATAACTCCACCAAACCAGCACCCTGGCATATTTGCATATTTGCACCAGCAATGTAATAAGCATATTTGAATATTTGCACTACTGCACAAATTGAACTATTGTTTTTATTTTCTATTTTAAATTTTTGATATTCTATTTTATTGATATTTTATTTTATTCTATTTTATACTATTTCTATTTTTATTTTATTTTTTGGGGTTGAAATTACTGAGCATTGCTTAAAGAGAGCCTGTGACCCAAGTATTTCAATGCCAGCGACTGCTTCATTTTATCTCTGTGCATTTGACAATAAAAATCTTGAATCTTGAATCTTGAAAGGTTTACAAGAGAAAAACTGGTTACTTAGTCCAGGAAGTGGACTAACCCTAACCCTAAACCATAGTTGCCTAACCTTTACCTAAACCTAAACTTTACCTAAACCTAAACCTAAACGTAGGACTTGTATTCACGAATTTAAACGATTTTTCTCCGCATGAGGAAGACATGTCCCCACCATGTGATTGTGTAAACACATTCACGTCCCCACAACACGAGTAAAACCTGAACATAAACACCAATTGTTCTAACGTCTGAGAATCCAACATGAAGAAAGTGGACTTCTGAAACCCGCCACGTGTTCCAGAAGCACACGTGTTGTTAATTCACACGCGGTTGACACCTTCAATAGAAACAGGCCGTGTTTAATACGCACACAATTCATACACCTACACACACACACACACACACATATACACTAATATGCTGACGCAGCCGTGTTGTTGCGGCCTGTTCACATGATTTACAACTTCTTTAGATCCTTTAGGACGAATTGAAAAATGATAGAACATAGACAGAGGTTATAGATCTGCTCTTGTGTATTTCATTTACAGCCCGCACACACACACACGCACACACAGACACACACAGACACACACACACTGTAGTGAAATGCATTGTGAAATCTATTGTAATAGTCCTCCAGCCAGAGCTGTAATGCAGCTTTGTCAGCAGAGAGATAAGTAGTGAGGGAGACAGAGGGGAGACGTTTGGAGTTCGGAGCGATGCTGAGGAGGAGTGGAGGAGTCAGAGTGCTTATTGATCAACGCTGGCTGCGCCTGATGGACGGATGAAATGTTATTATAGCTCCAGCTGCTCCTCCGGGTCATGAAGAGCGAGATGTGTCCGAAAAAGGATGAAGAGGTTTGGATGAAGAGAGAATATATATTCCAGAAAGATGTGGGAAGTGTTTAGGAGACAGAACGAGAAGGAAGGAGGTCAAAGAGGAGAAGAGGAGTGAATGATGACAGTGAGATATATTTGAAGACCAATGTCGTCTGTATGAATATGAGAATGAAGGAACAAGGACATGTTTTGGACAATCTGAAGTGGGTCATAGCCGTTAATATTGAGGTGATATAATATATAGTAATTGTTGATATTATAACACTCATTCTTGCCACAAGTGCCTTTTGAGTACTTAATGCTTTATGTACTAATTTCTAGAAATGTTATTTTGGCTCCAGCTGCTTCTCAAGGTCGTGAAGAGCGAGATGTGTCTGAAAAACAGAGGTTTGGATGAAGAGAGATTATATATTCCAAAAAGATGTGGGAAGTCTTTAGGAGACAGAACGAGAACGGAGGAGGTCAAAGAGGAGAACGAGGAGTGGATGATGACAGTGAGTGAGTGAAGGGGGGTGGGATTTTGGGGGGGGGGGTGAGGAGACAGAAGGAGCCCGAGGCCGAGGCGTCTGTGGGGGAGGGTGAGGTGCGACAGGCTCGTCGACAGCCACCCCTCCGTCTCTCCTCTCTCTCTCTCTCTCTCTCTCTCTCTCTCTCTCTCTCTCTCTCTCTCTCTCCTCCTTCCTTCTCCTCACTCGCCCCTGATAAGAACCGATGGTGACTGATAAACACGTGAAGATCTTTGTTTAGAAAACCAGGGCATCACAAACCCGGGGACTTACTGGAAGAGGCAGAACATCCAGTAACGACTCTTTTCTCCCCACTTCAACTCCAGAGAACTCCGCTTTTAACACAGATTTTTTTTTTTTTTTTTTTAACAATATATTTATTGAGTTTTACATATAAGAAACATACATTCAAACATTTATAAACATACAAACGTTTATGAACTACCCCCAACCCACAATCAAACATTCAGGGTAAAGAAAAAGAGGCAGAAATTAAATAACTTAAATAAGATTAAATAAAATAATAATAAAAAAAAAAATACATATATAAAAATATAAGAATAAATGGAAGTAAATAAAGACATAATTATACAAATACAGATAAATTAAATTAAATTCCAATCAATCAAATCAAAAGCCTAGATAAAATAACGTTCTCTTATTCATAGGATTAGTTAGTTACAATTAATATTCATCCTATTAGGTGCTGCTATTTTATTCTGTTTCACTCATTAATTTCCACTTGGTCGCTTTCCATATTTACAGATTTCCTTTTTAACAGCTTAAAACCCAAAATCCATGATCCAGATTCCCCGTATTCGTGTTGCATCAGAACTATTGACAGAACCGACGCTGACTGACAACAACAAGCTCGGTCTAACGTCCATTAGTCGTGTTAGTGGTTGTGAAGCACATGACTCATCTTCCGCCGTGATTGAATTGGACATTTTTCAATTTTTCAAGACTCCATGTCCACGTTTGAATCAACATGCATAAGTGTATTCCATGTCTTTTTCCTCCATAAACTGTATCTGAATATGAATCTTTCACTTCCTCCCACTGCTCGGAGAGGAAGCCAAATTATCCTGGGTATGAACGCTGCTGTGGATGATGTCATGTGGAGGCAGAATCTGCACAGGAGCGATCGGGGGGGGGGGGGGTGGTGGCGTGATGGCGAGGTCGCGGTGATACACGCCCTCGACCAATCAGGTGTCAATCGTGACCTCGTTTTCACAGCAGCAAATAACTGATTATAAAACCAAACCTTTTAGAAATATGGAAACTTTGAACATCGGTGGGAAAAGGAACTAAAATGACAGAAACCGTCTTTTTAGAAACATTAATAAAAATGTTAAATGTAGTCATACTGCAGTCAGCCATCAGGGGGCGATCAAGAGGATTTGGCTTCACTTTTTGGAAGCTGTCACATTGTCCATTTTTAAAAACAGTCCATGGTCCTGTCTGAAAGGAAGAATGAACTTTGAAAATATTAATTTCAAGATTTTAAATATCAGTTTGACTCTATGATATAAATAAAGTGCATTTTTTGTGTATGTGATTTTATCCACCTCTGCATTGATGCTTTTCAGATCTTCTTTCATAAACGTATCTCCTCCATAGTTTGTGTGTGTGTGTGTGTGTGTGTGTCTGTGTGTGTGTGTGTGTGTGTGTGCGTGTGTGTGTGTGTGTGTGTGTGTGTACATATAATGGCTCTGACCCTGCTGGGAACGTAACAGATTCCCATAACAAGTCCTGCTCTGCTTTGCCGAGCGAAGCCAAAACACAAACCAGACCATGTGTGTGCAAACCTATAAATTCCTCCGCACAATGAAAATGTAACGTTTATTTATTTGTTCATTCTTTCCAGTTACTCTCTCTCTCACCGAATCCTGAGAGATGAGTCAGACTCGTTAGCTGCTAAATGCAAATGTGTGTGTGTGTGTGTGAGTGTGTGTGTGTGTGTGTGTGTGTGTGTGTGTGTGTGTGTGTGTGTGTGTGTGTGTGTGTGTGTGTGTGCAGTTCGGTGCTTAGTAGGTCGAGAACTTTCTGGAAACAAGATGGATGAGAGCACCCACAGATCTAGGTTTAAACATAAAAAACATTCTGTCTCCACACGCAGATAAAACCGGAAGCGACCATGTGACACCGAGTGCACATGCATGACACCGGTCCTGGTGGTGGACGCCGGTGAGGGGGGGGGGGCGTCACGCGACCATGAAAACAAACAGGACCTGCTCTCCGGCCCGAGGCCTGGTTTGTTTGGACTGTGCGACGAGCGGCGGAGGAAGAGCCGCTTCTCTCACGCGCCACGTGGACTGGAAACTGATTCCTAATGCAAACATTTATTGTGTGGTGTCTGTGTGGATTTGTGCGATTGTATCACATGCAGTTGTAACTCGTTTGCTCCAGTTCCAGTTCCAATAATCGACAACTCCCACACACGACTTTTCTCACATCCTTACCGCACCGCTCTGCCAAACCTGGACCCCCCGGGGTTTCCTGGTGTCCTGCCTGCGTTCAGAACCGAGGTGGAACAATACGAACCTGAAAATAACTCCAGACACAGCAGAGCCAAACTTTTGTTTTTTAAAACGCAGAGAACACTTCCTCCAAAAGGTCAAGCTGGATTATGTAAAACTCGTGACCTTCCTGGAAAGAGCCGATCGTTCAGGGCGTTAAAACACTTTGTAAAAACAGTCGTATGATTGTTAAATGCAGAATTTAACTGCACAACATCTGTTAGCAAAGACTTCAGGGTCAGTAACACCTGGTATTGATTATCCATGTTGTGTTTTTTACACGTTTGTTTTTCGTCGTCACGTGACCGAAGCCTGACGAACCAGCGAAGGCCACGATGAGACTGAAGAGACCAAACAAGTTTCTACGTCACCGTTTCCCAGCATTTTCAAGATTCAAATTCAAGATTTTTTATTATCGAATGCACAACAATAACATTAAGCAGTCGCTGGCAATGAAATGCTTGAGTCACAGGCTCTCTCTTCTAGCAATGCTCAAGTAAAAAATAAAATAGAAATAGTATAAAATAGAAAATCAATATCAAAAAAAGCATCTCTGTTTCTGCCCATTAAATGCAGCTGAACAGGACCACCAGGGTTTCTACACCTCCAGGCCTCAGAGAGCAGCATCCATGGCCGAGTTGATGTGTTTTTAAATGAAAACGTGGACGTGTGGACGCTTCTGTCCACATGAAAGCCTGTTAACAGGAGAGTCCCCCCCCCCCCCGAGGCCGGTGCAGCGGACTGTCACTGCCTGGTTCAGCCGGCCCGTGCACCGCCCATGAGGAATTCCTGGCACTGTCCCGCCAGCGCCCCAGACAGACAGACTCGCCTCGGTTGAACCCCCCCAACCCCCCCCCCCCCAGCCACAGACAGGCTTCGCTGGAGGTGTGTGTGTGTTTGTGTGTGACACAGAAAGAGATCTTTATTAGTGTGTTTATGAGAGAGTGTGTACGTTTCATGTTTAATGCATGCTCCCATACATCTCCTCCTCCTTTGACTGTGGTGCTGTAGCATCCGCCCAGAGCCTGTTCTTCATTCCCCCAGGACACGGCACCGTTGCTGGGATGCCTGCTTGTGTAGAGCCATAGTCAGGAAATGTCACTGTTGGCATCTGACGCCGGCGGGTGAGCCAACCCAAGCGTGCCTCCGAGCCACCTGCGGCCCAACCTCCGCCGCCACAGACACTGGCTCGCTTGTTTTTTCCTCCGACCATTCCTCGCCGCTCCCCTCCGAGGCCGGGTCGTCTGGCCGGCCCTGGGCCCGTGAAAGATCAATCAGGTGAGCACAATAGCATTTATAGGGGTGTTTTTGACTGGCAGCGCTGTGGAGAAGTGGCTGCCATGCAGCTGCACCGGCACAGCTGAGCTGCCAGTGAAAACACAAAGCTGACTCTAACGTCTCCCCCCAGACACCGCCACACACACATACACACACACACACACACACACACGCACACACACACACACACACACACACACACACACACCCTTAACACTCATTGAACAGTCTGACAATGCTGTTGTTGAAAGAGTTGATACGTTTCATCTAAGATGTGAAAATTAACCCTTTATCACTTTAAATTGAACTTTTATCTGTTGTTTTTTTATTATTTAATTGTCTATTATCTGTTTCAATATTTTTATGAACTTTTCTAACTTTTATTCATGTTTTTATTCCAATTTTATCCTCTTATCTCTGTCCTGTATATTGGAATGGATTATGTATTAACCTTCATCGTTGGTCACTCTGAATCGAGAGCAGTAGTTAAAGGCCAATGTAATTAAAATTTTAGTTTTTATTTATTCTCAACAAATAAACCAACTACATAATCTTCTGAGTTTCTTCCCACTAAAGATGTAAATATTAGACATATGTTACATGAATAAAAGCATTTCACAAATGTGAAACCTTGATTTAAAACAAAGTTCTAAATTACTTGAGCATCTTTCATCTTTATCTTCAGTAGTGATTTTGTTGGGGACTATTTTCAGCGGCGAATGAATAAAAATATCTCTGGTTTGGCTGAAAATAAAACTTCATCTCCCATGTTCAGTGTGATGAAGCGACATGTCAATGCACCAGTGTGACTCTGGTTTGGTTTGAAGACTCTTTGAACAACAACAGATGTCTTTGGCACCGAGGAATACGACTTGGAGACTTGTTAGGCAAAGCAAATTTACTGATACAGCTCATCATCCCACACAGAGAAGTCATTCAGTGTCGATCACAGCCTCGATGGAGCAGAAACGTACAGATCACGAGCATCAAAACATTAAATACCGAGTATAGAAACCGGATAAAAGCACAAACTATAAAACAGGCAATGACTAATCAAAGGGCTGGATTCAGTGAAACAGGATAATGGGAGAAGTTAAATGGGATCAATTGATTATCTGAGGTCTCTTTATGGGATTTGTTGCCTTAAACTGGTGAATTCAAATGGAGGTAACAAAATGCAGAAGTGCCTTTGTGTGTATTTACGCCATAAAAGTGTCTCTGTGTGAATGTGGCCACAGGCAGAGAGTGGAGACCAAAGCGTGTTGTGGCAGACATTGTTTTGTTCTAAAAGCAGGACGGCTTCAAGGAGACACAGAAGAGCCTTGTTGACGTCTCTCTCCCTCCCTCTCTCCCTCTCTCCCTCCCTCCCTCCCTCCCTCGCTCGCCCGCTGCCCACACAGCGCTGGTTTTGTGTAAATCCTCCTATTGTTGCCACTTCACCCACATTTCCATTTATATCCCGTTTTCCACTTCATTACCATGCTAATTTGGGAGGGCGAAAAGAAAAAAATCCCATGTTATGTCATTTATAGTGATGCAGCTGGTTTATCCGTCCCATCAGAACCGCCTCTGTCCAATCAAAGGCAGGACGTATAGACGCTGCGCCTGTTTGGTACACAGACGATAAAGATGTCTATTATAAATCCAACATAATGGAACGTCACTGAGTCGAAAAAATCAAACAAAAACCGGATTAATAGAAAGTTATTTTAGCTTCTCTGAGCTCGGCTCCACGGGGTTCCGGGGTTTTGGCGATCCTGCTTTCACGAGGGAGCTCGTCTAATTCGGTCGGATTCCAGCTCGTAATGACTCGCGGTGCTTGTAAACTCTGTGGCGTAAACAATGCCTCCAGATCCGTCCACCAAAACACAACACACAGCAGTGTGTTTGTAAGGCCTGGATCAGTGGGAGCTGGGGGTGGTGTTTGGTTTATCCGGTTCTGGGAGACCTGATAACACAAGGTCACCGAGCCCGGCCGCAGCCGTCCCACCTGGACTCCGGGTGAATTCAATAAGACCCGATGGTTGGAGACACAATGTTCTGATGGTTTCCATACGATCCTGTGTGGTGTGTGGAGGAATGTTCTTCTGTCTTTTATAGCAATATCAGGATGGTAATACTTGATTTCTGATCTCAGCGGAGTAAATACATCAAAATCCGGTGGTAGAGTGTTGAGTAAGTCTGATGTTTAGCAGAGTTAAGTGTGTAAACATGCTGAACTAAACAAAGGAGAGGCGGATGGATGTTTCAGTCTTTTTGGTTTCATTCTCAGAGCCCATCGACCACAGGCCATTATGGGGGGGGTTGCTGGTTTAAACTGGGGATTCAAGACTCTGCTGAACACCAGTTTCTTCTCTCTCACCAACCAGCGGATGAAAGGTTGTTTCCTTCTCCACCTGTGAGAAGTGTGTAACCGCCTGGTATGTGGAGACTGACGCCGCTGCCATCCTGTGCCGCCTGGTCTCCACCGGCAGGAATGTGCCTGGCCGCCCTTGATGGAGGTGTGTGTGTGTGTGTCTGTATGTGTGTGTGTTTGTGTGTTGTGTGTGGAAGTGACGGCTCAGCGGCACAGAGGACGTGGTTTAAGGGCGATTACCATAAGCTGTGTGCTTGATGTGGTCCTAATGTTGTGTGTCCTTTGACACACAAC
The DNA here is from genome assembly GCF_963576545.1 of Limanda limanda. Classification (NCBI taxonomy): domain Eukaryota; kingdom Metazoa; phylum Chordata; class Actinopteri; order Pleuronectiformes; family Pleuronectidae; genus Limanda; species Limanda limanda. Next base: position 3,384,882 of record NC_083656.1, on the reverse strand, counting down.
ATCTAGGGTAATTACAGGCTGCTTTTAATAATGGATGATACCCGGATATAAGCACGTACAGTTTTGTGTACACAGTTTATGAAGATATCTTTATGAAAGAATCTGAAGTTAAGTGCAAACATCTATTTAATGTGGATCTGGAGGATGATCTGGAGTTTGTGAATCAAAATAAGTATAAGGGTTCCTATTCATTATTTGTTTATTTTGTATTTTGTACATCTTGTGTGTTTGTTTGTACTGTTGTGTTTCTTCGAATACAGAAAAAACTAAACATTGAGTTTTTTAAAGATCCGAATCGACCCCAACTCAAAATAACTTCTCTCGTTGGTGACTCTGGACTTTCCCAGTGACGCCTGTTTTTAGACCCAGAACACAATGAAGCTCTGGATCATGCGTAACGAGCCCAAAATGTCCCAGAGGAGAACGTGTCCGTCTGACCACGGGACGTCCCCCGGGACAACACCACAGACTTCACCGGAGGACAGAGAGGGGGGGCGGATGTTTTGGATCAGGGCCGAACTTTGAGATTTACGCTGTTCTCTCTCTCTCTCTCTCTCTCTCTCTCTCTCTCTCTCTCTCTCTCTCTCTCTCTCTCTCGATCTAAACAACAAAATCATTTGCTGTGTGTTCGCTCCGTCTTTTTAATACAACACATGTCAGGAGAAGTTAAACAGTTTGTCCTCGGAGATCAGCGTCTTACTCATAAAGTGAATTTGCCGGATCCGACATGTCTCACAATATTTAGATCAGAGAACCTTGACGCTCTCTTATCAACACTTTCATCACCACGTGCTGAACTGATGTGATTGAAGCCAGTTCCACAGACGATAGGGAAATAAAGATACACACATAGAGAGGTTAGTCAAAACGGTTCGATACAGAAAAGGAAAGCAAATGGGAAAAATGATTGAAAACATCTGTTGACCAACTTCCTGCTTGAGTTTGACCCTTTTGTGCTATGAGAAGAGACATTTTGGGGACGGAAACCTTCTGTCCTTTCGTTTTCTAGTTTGACAAAACATGTCTGATCAGGATTTGGTTAAACCACAGGTAAACAGACTGTGTGGAGAGAAAAATCTTTTATCTGCACATAACTGTTAATAGACTCCAACTCACTTCTCGTGTCTCACCTTGATAACAGTGAACAGCGAATGGACAGAGTCTCTCAGATATTTGCTGTCCACACCAGAAGCCGGTCAAATATTGTCTGATTCCCCAAGTGACTAATTAGTTAGACGATATCCAAGAGGGCTCAGAGATTCACCTGCCAATAAAAAGGGTTTCAGCTGATTATTCCTGTTTCTTGATCCAGTGGAACCTCTTTTTTACTATGTTGTTATTCTATTTTAGCAATAACAGCCTGAACTCAGAAAACAAGAGGAAAGTGGAAATGGATTTATCCTTAAATAAAGAGAAGTGTGAGCTCGTTTCCTGCTCCCTCCGTCCATCACAACGCAGCGTGACACAACACACACAAACAACACAAACACACAACACACACAAAGCTCCTTTGAGAGAAGTGACCGCTCCCTCCTCGTGTCATGTTGTGTTTGCTCCGCTCAGGTAAAGCTGCGCTGATGTCACCGCGCTCGACATCAGGGGATGAAGTCAGTGGCGTTCGAAGGAGTGAGATCATTTTTCCATTGAGTGCAGAGTGTGTGTGTGGGTGTGTGTGTGTGTGTGGGGGGGGGGGCAGTGTAAGGGACACCTCATGTGGCAATCAGGGAAATGTTGTTCGCCCGCCTCTGTCTCTCTGAGAGCAGATCCATTCCAGAGAGATGATGAACATGACGGTCACGCTTCACTTTCTTCTTCTCTTCTTCTTCTAATGACTTTTATTCCACTTGTGATCCAGACCATGGACGTTTCATTCCTCACGCTGCACGCTCCACAACTCAGACTCACAGACTGAACTCATCCCAGAGAGCTGAGCAACAGGATCTGTAGTTTACACGCTCAGAGGAAGGGAACCGATGGATGAAAGTCGACATCAAAACGAGATTAAATGAAGGGAAACACACAATAATGGGATTAAAGAAATTATCTGGTCTCAATGTTCAGATTTAAAAAATTGTTTGTCTTTATCTTTATTTGTTCATGGCTTCAATTGACCCAATACAGCTTATTAAAAACAAATAAGTGGCTACAAAATAATCTTAAACTAACGATTTGTGTTATATAAAGAGCTTGACACACACATTCGTACAACGCCCCTATATGCTGTGCTTATATATTATATCACATACACTGAGGGTCTTGGGGGTCAGTATCTTCAGATTGCAGACTGGAGGAACTGGGAATCGGACCAGCAACCTTGTGCTCAGGTAAGTTATCGCTCACATCCCAGTAGGACGTCCCAGTCTTTTATTGATATAATAAACAACCAAGTTTCCAATGTTGTGCGATGTTTTGCAGGAGTTTCATAATGGGAACGTTATCTTCATCTTCATCTTCATCATCACCACAGTGGCTTTGTACTGGATGAGCACACACAGGTCGTGTGGGTTAACATCTAGATAAACTCAGGGTTTCAGTGTATGTGTGAAAGACATGTAGAAGTGGATATACACACTGTAACAAACAATAACACAAGAATCACACTGGTGATCTGACTACACACACACACACACACACACACACACACACACACTTTTCACCAGTCCTGCACCAGTTACATCATACGGTCCATGGGCACAGTTAGTCATCCTCATGTGACTTAACCTCATCTGTGGATCTTTGTGGGCATCACACACACACACACACACACACACACACACACACACACACACACACACACACCCTCTCTACCCATCTCAGCATGACATCAGCTCGTCCTGAGTTACTCTGCCTCCCGAGTGTCCTGATGCCAGGAGATAAGGCAGGAAAGTCACTGATTAGCCGGGAATCTCGTTACACAGGGAGCAACGGATCCCTCCCTTCTTCCTCCTCCTCCTCCTCCTCCTCCTCCTCCTCCTCCTCATCCTCCTCCTCCTCCTCCTCCTCCTCCTCCTCCTCCTCCTCCTCCTCCTCTGTCCTCACCACCACTGATGCCATGCATGAGCGACTCCGAGGCGAAACGATGAGCACATGGAGCAGGAAATCTGCGTAAAAGGAGGAAAAGCAAAGTGAAACTGAAGAAAACAAAGCAAATTGCTCTGACATCAACCTCAAATCCACAGATATTTATGGTCCCCAGAGGATGCATCCTCGTGATCCTTCCTGTAGCACTGCCAGGAGGTTTAATTGTTTTGGGGAAATCAAACAGCAGCTGACTTTAGAGGGATCCCACTTCCCTGAATCGCAACATGACTGACGAAAAGCTCGACTGTAAATCAGAGGTTTCTTCACGTGGCCTTTCCGTCTGACGTGATGTCACCGTGTTTCCCAGCCGGGTAGTGAGGGGCGTAGCGTCCTCTCTGGGGCGCTGGGCCCTTTGTCCCGGGTACAAGGGGAGCAAACGTATGCTTGAGGGAGCTCCTTTTAAGACTCAATCAGTCCTTTGGTGGGGTCCACTGACCCAGAAAATGGGTTTCAACAGCCGGAGGAAATGATACTCGGTAATCACCTCACCGGCAACACGGAGGAAGGAATGCACAGGATCTCACACGTCGCTGCGGAACAGACCAGAATAGAACGTGTTCACAAATCGAACTTTTAACCTTGATACGCCCGAGGAGACGTAATATCTCCATCATCAAATAATCAATGGCATTCCTCAAACCAGTTTCTTTCTCGGCAGGTAATCCACACGTTGGGTTGTTGTATTGTTTTTACAGCTTCGGTCGCAACATGTTTCCCACACATTCTTGCCGTTAACTTATTGTACGAGAGAGCAGAGCACAGGTGTATCATGTGTCCCTCGGGCTGCTTTCTCGTGGGAGCTGTGGTTCAGATGTAAAGAGACGATAAGCAAAGCCCACTTTGTACTGTAGCTCTGATCTGATGATGACACCTGTGTGACAGTAGATCTCAGTTGGTCTCACGTAGAACTACACTGGATAGAGATTCTGGATCGAGTGCGATTTTCTGTCCGAACCAAAGAGAAAACTAACTGAGCCTGATCCGATTCAGTTCTGTTTTTATGTGTCCGAACCCGACCCAAGACCATATTTTCCCCGATTTCAGGCATGTGCACTGTAAATAATCAAGTAGACAGCCCTGCCAACGTGACTGAACCCAAACTGAACCCCCGGGACCCTGGTAGATAACTTGTCATCTGCAGAATTGTAAGATAGAGTGTGAACAGTATCACAGAGGGAAAGTAAGTAAGTACACCAACCTTTCCAATAAACAAATGTTGTTGCTTATAATTATTACTAGTAGTGACATCTGTAGAGGCATGAGTATTACCGGTAGCTGTATCTGCATTCTTTATCAAAATGGCACAGCCTAGACATTGATAGACAACCCATTGCGTGAGTACTTTTACTTTTAATACTTAAAGTCAATTTTAAAATAAGTTATTTTAACTTTTACTTAAGTAGGATTGTTGATGTAGTACTTTTACTTAAGTATATATTTCCCTGGATACTTGTACTTTTACTTAAGTACTAAACTTCAGTACTTCATCCACCACTGCCCACGTATCACCTCAAACATCTGTCTGACCTCAGCCTGACCCCGTCCCGACAGGCACGGGTCAGGTGTCCAGGTATTAAGGACATTTTTGGCAATGTTAGCAGCACTGGTTGGAAATGAGAATATCTAAAACTAATGGCTGTAGTGTTGGAACATTTCCACAGTGTAAAGATGAGGAATCCTGATGACTTTGACATCCCATGTGTTGGCACAATGAGTTAATACCTTGTGGTTTAAGGTCAGTTTTCTTAAAAAAACAAATAAAGTGCATTTATCTGTTTCCATTTGGATTAATTGTAAAACCTGGCTGATCCTCGACTCTTCTTTTATTGCCATCATCCCCTCAGAGAACAGAGAGACTGACTTAGATCACTCAGGAGGTTGTTTCCCGTTGTTGCTTAAAAAAAAAGAGCAGTCAGATAACTTTACAAGAAACAGTTTGGTGACCTTTCTTGCCAACCTGCATGTGAAGAAAAGCCTTCTACGTCCCTGAGGGTAATAACGCCATATTATGACACGGAGCACATCTGATACGGGTGGGTCTGGTTCGGTGAAACCACGTTCCCTGTGCTATCCTGTTACACATACCATTGCATAATCAGAAGTGATTCTAAATGGGTCATTCAGGCACTTGTTATTTAAGACCGTTGGAGGACCTGTTTTGACATTCATGCCAATTGATCTGGCTCGGAGTCCGGTTTCACATGGGAATTGATCGGGCGATAAAGATAGAATGATTGATTCAGAGAAGGCATCGCATGCAGCAGAGAGTCGAGCTACAGAATCCTCACCGCACCTCGGACCTGCTGCATGAAACAAGATTCAGAAATCAAGGGCGAATTTAATTATTAAAATAAAGTTTGTAATTTAATTTTCACTCTTGAATGACGAAGTACGTAGTGTTCTAATTACAATAAGCTGCATGTGAATTGTTATTATGCTAATGTTTACTAACGAGTTTAATACCAAGATGATGATTTGTCAGTGTTACATTCACACCCTTTTTTTTAGCACCCCAAAGTGGCCAAAAATGTACAATATAATAAATTTAGGTTAAATTATAACAACAGTTTGACCTTTTGTGCAATTTCCTCTGTATGATAAGAAGTTTGAAATCACTTTCATGTCTGTGGGACAAATATGAGCCAAAAATAAGCAGCTGATTAGTTTAGCTTAGTTTAGCTTAGCAGAAAAAACAAGTCTGGCTCTGTCCAAACTTTAAAATAAAAGTCTCTCAGCACCATAGACTGTAAATAAAAATGGGGGACGCGTCTCCATTTCCTCCCACTATCCAGAAATGAAGGCAAAAATATCCCCGATATGAACGCTGCCATCTGCGCAGCTCTTATTGTGGAGCCGTGGTAACGAAGTCCAGCTGATACGCGCTCGACCAATCGAGAGTCAATCAGGACTGATTAAATTCAAACTTAGAAACAACTGTACTTTGACTTCTTTATGACCTATACTGTAGCCGGCCACCAGGGGGCTACCAGGTCAATTTGGCTTCACTTTTGAGGAGCTGGCATGTCTTCCATCTTTATGCACAGTCCATGGTAAAGTATCCTAACAAACCTATTGTTTATGATGTGTATTATAAGTTTTTTCTTCATGCAAGGCATTTTAAATATATCCCCACTCTGGTATAAAATGTCCATTTCATTAAATATGCTTTAATTTGGACTTTATTCTATTTGTTAACTCTCAGCTTGACAGAGAATCCGTCTGTAGTCCGTTCTCTGACCGTGACGGCACCTGAGCGAGAGGCTGTTCCTGCAGAACGTGAACGAGAGCAGATGGCAGAGGTGATGAACTGAGAGGAGGCGATAAGCTTTATGGTGACGTCCCCGGGCAACAGGCTGCCTCAGAGATAAAACTCTGGACGCTCTGTTTGGTTTGGGTAAATATTTTGGAGGGTGGTGACCTCACGCCTGCGTTGGTCCCATTCGGTGTCGCTGCTAATGAACGAGGAGTTGAGTGTTCAAGCGTCTCGCTGGGGTTTTACTGAGCTGGTTGTTTGCTCCCTGTTTCCAGAAATGTTCTCCTGAGAGGAAATGGGAGGTTTATGACCTGGGATCTGATTCAACCAGCCACTGATCATGTTGCAGTCACACACGCCCCCATGAGGTCGTTTCTGGTGCTGCAGGATTCCTCTCTCATGGGCCTGTGGTGTCTGTGACGTAGTTGGAGCAAAGGTCAGAAAGGCCACAGAGCAGCGTTTAAACCAAATGAGCAACTTCTTTCTTTCTTTCATGCAGAGCAACGCTTTAAAATCCACAAAACCTCAAACCGGGGGAAACAAATACCGGAGAGAACTTTGAGTATTGTTTGATTTGTCTCATGAGGCTGAAAGAACACAACCTGTTTTTTACGAGTGGAAAAGAAAACAGTCAACAGTGAGTCACACACGAGGACACAAAAGGTGTCAGCTCGTGTATCACAGCCAGTGTGTAATCGTGTTTGCTTTTCCGTGACTGTGCAGCCGTCACAACACGGCCGCACGGCGATGACACAACAGGAAGTAACACACACACGCACCAAGCCAATAAAAGAACAATTATTTTTAAATGAAGAGGACGACTTGAACTAGAATGGACGTCAGTAGAGAACAGACTTTCTCTGAGGCCGAACTTTAGATTAAAAACAAGTTTTATATAAAGGCTACATTATTTTTCTCACCTACACATTGGTGGTAGTTAGAGGTTTATTTGTATATTTATTATTCTTATTATTACAGCTTAATTTGTTACCATATAGCCCCTAAAAACAGCATACATGCTTATATAGACCATTTATTAAACCAAATCTGCTACAACCACATTTTTATTCATCATAATCCATCCAGTAATCCAGCTAATAAACATTAAAAACTTCTGTGTATAAAAGAGACTGAAGGAGGTAAAATTCATTTAATGCAGAACAGCTTCAAGGAAACACTTTGAAGTCACAGTTTTCTAATTTTATTGAATCGATTTGATGAGGATTTCTTTAACCGGTCACGACTTTTTCCACAGAAAACATTTGTTTTGTCAGTGTAGGAACGTTACAGATGTAAATAATAATGACAGGATTCATGTCTCCATTCCAATTATCTGCTGTGGTTTCAGTGTGTGACTCATAACAGTCGACGCTGAAGTACAACCAGCAAACTGATACTTAAAGTTTTCACAGGTAAAAGTACTCATTATGTGTAATGACTCCTTTGGGAGCGTTTTAATGATGGAGCTCTAAAGGTCATGAAAGGTTTTATGTGCACAAACAGTATTTTGTTGAACAAGAGGAAACATAATGTGTTTTTGTACTTCAGGGGTCACGCCTGTTGGTTTTGTTGTCGGATTACACAATTTATTGATGATGTCATCACATAAATCTCAGCAGGGCTTTAACTGCGTGAGGTCGAATCAGCCGCAATAAGTGGAGGCAGTAAAATACCTCCTCCGTGGGTATGAAGGGTTTTGTATATGCATCATGTTTTATATAAGTTGGTCCGGTTTTGTTTGTTAAATATAAGAAACATCATATTTCTCAAAATAAAAAAAAAACCTGTTGAATATAAACAGATCAAGGTTGTCATGGTGATAATCATCGAATATGTGGTAACACTTTTGCACCAATAGGATCGTTAGGGAACAATTTAAATACACATTATTTTTGGCCATTGGAGTGTTGTGACCATCACCACTAGGTGGCGCCAGTGAGCCGCTGTTGTTTTCAGCTCTGGAAGCCAGAAGAAGCTCAGAGGGATCAGAGCTCAGACAAGATGTGAAATATAAAGTTTTACTGACACAATTTAAAAAGGTTTTAAACAAATATCACAGAAAAACAGCACTGGATTAAAAAAACAGAAAAATAATTGGGGAAATTTGATAAAAAATAACAAATCAAACAAATCAAACAAAATTGCAAAACCACTCATACAGAAAACAATCTAGATGTTATGATGTTTATAATAAATTCAAAAAAATTATAGATAGTATTAAAAAACACGATAATACCCAGTGTCCATAGACTTTAGATTCAGTGTTATTCTCATGTTGCTTAAACTTATATATCTGGTTTAAATCGCGTCAGTCATAACAAGCTCAAGTTTGACCTTTGAGCACAAATTTAGTTAGTTGTAAAAAAGATATTTATTTCAATTTGGGTAAATAACTCAACAGAGATATATAGAAAAAGCTTTTTTACATATACAACATATTCTTTTATGATTTTAGTGCTACTATGAAACTCAAAGATTTTTCATTTCCTCATTGTTGACCTATCACTGCTTTACTTATATTAATAACTAATTTAAGGACTGATATGATGAGATATTATCTTCTATTCCAACATAACAACTATTCACTGTGATTTACATTAGACATATAGATAAATAAAAGCGCCTGAGACCATCTTAACAGACAAATACATGAGATTTAAATTTTAAAAAGAGTCTAATGTAATAAAATATGAGAATACAAGCTGAAACAGGATTAAACTGGTTATTCTGAATGATTTTGACATTGATAAACCAACAGGAGCTTTTAAAAACAATAAGCCAGAGTTTAGCTTGTGCTCTGCTCACAACGAGTCATAAACAATCATCCAACGTGATTCTTAAACTTCTCTAAAAGCTTCATGAAGTCTCATCAGATCCTGAGACTCAGACTCGGAGCAGCAGATCGAACGGGAGCTGAGGTCGAGCAGCGTCTCCATGGAGTTCACTTCTTCTGTTTCTCGTCCCTCAGATGTTCCAGATAACGAGTCTCGTCTTGAAACTCTAGATTAAGAAGTGAAAAGCATGAATATTTTGCCCCCCCGCCCCTCTGCAGTGCCTGAAGCAGTTACCTTCAGCACAGAGGAGAGGCTTCATGGTAGCAGAGAGCAGAGCGGATATTCTCACTCTTGCCCACTTGTTTGACCTCTGGGGGAAATCCAGACAATCTGGTAATGATGTCACTTTTCCGAGCCCATCAAGACCAATCAGTGTCCCGCACAAGGCCACGTGCACACAGGCACAGACAGACGCACACAAACACGCGTGTGCACGTGCACTCACACACTGCAATTAAGAAATAGACTTACATAAACAGAGTAATACAATATCTTAAAAACCCATTTGGAGCGAGCACTGAAATAAACCTTTGGCTTATTGCATTTGTCAGGTCGCACAAACTGATTGGTCTGTCTCCTTCCTTCTCCCCGAGACGTTTTATTTTTCCTCAGACTGATGAAATATTGTTCAGACGATGAGTGAGATTTTGCCTGGTCTGACACGCAGGGGTCGTTAGAGAGAGAGGTCGGGAGGAGGTGCAGCGTCCGAGGGAGAGAGAGGCAGGTAATAACCAGGAGCTCCACTTTGGATCAGGCCTCAGCCGGAGCAGGGTTCCACCCGGCCCTCTCCTCGGAGCGCTGGGGGGGGGAGAGTAACCCGGCGTCGTGAACCCGGCTCTCATCCACATGACAGATTGACAGAAACACTATTTCTCTCCGTCTTCTCCTTACATTCGAAGGCAAAGCTCTCAAGTATTCTTTCCAATTTTTGAGAAAGTGAGAAGCACAGAGGGGACAAACTGGGGCCAGCAGAGTTTAACTGGGAACACTGGGACAGGAACATTTTAATATTTATCAAATAAGTCCCGGTATTTGTGGTTCCAGTTTTTTTTGCAGCCCAGAAATTCCTGTTTCTGAATGTAGCAACTGCTGCTCAGGACACTGGGATCAAATCAAATCAAATCAAATCAAAGTTTATTGTCACATGCACCAATGACAGCGTCATTCTTGGGACATGGCAGGCAGCATCTATGCAGTAGACGGGCTTTACAAACATTTAAAAAACGGACATACCATATAACATATAACATATAACGTATTAAAATGAAGCAGCAGTTTACAGGGTGAAGGAGTGGGGAATATTAAATAAAATAATATGAATATATGTGAAGTAAGTACCTATTAAGTGTGACCTGAGAAATCAATGAATAAAGAACAATGTAAACATGAACTTAAAACGTGTTTCTAGCATCAAAGATATCACTGAAAGTTGAATCTTTACAGAAAGTTAAATTTACCCTCGGCAATTTAATGTTTGACGTTAAATCAATTCCCCACGGAACCAAAATAAAGAACTGCGTGTCATGTACATAGATTATTAAACTCTTGCCTTTCCTTTTTTATCCACTTTAACATTAACTTTGATAAAGTTGTTTGAATTGAATTGATTTGAAATGTCTGATGCTTTTCCTTGTTCTCTGGTCGCTCAACAATCCACCTGCAAAGAGACGAAGATCCATCGGGTGTCAGAGGTTGGGATTTAGTGAGTAAAACTTAAATAAAAGTTTAATAATAGTCTCATAAATCAAAGTTATTGTTAATATTTGAGTTTATTACAACTCCTGGATACGAAGAATCCTCCCCTGTTGACAGAGTGTAAAAAAAAGGATGAATTCACATCACGTCTCACCTGCTCTCAAATCTCTGAATTGATCCTTTTACTGCTGGAGTGTAAATCCTCGGATATCCGAATCTGCTTTTAAAACACGAAGCCACCGAAGCTCTTTTGTTTTTCAACATTTTCATCGATTTCTCAGAGAACGATTCATAGATTTTGATGTTAGAAAACTCAGAAATGTTCAGGGGACTAAGATTTATTATGTATTTGTGACAATCGGTGCAGATCCGAATAAAAATCCAGATCCAGTGAATGTAGATGTAGTTTCATAAGGAGGCTGTGTAACTCTACTTAGTGCCCTTCTATATATTATTATATTATTATCTCCCTTCTAATGAAATATGTTGTATACTGTCAATACACGATCGCTTGTGTGGCTGATGTATAATTGAGTTACACACAAGTTAGAGAGGGAAATTAAATATGATTCTCCAGAGGAATAAATGATGAAGCTAAACAATGCAACACTGTGTAACAGCAAAAAAAAAAAAGAGCGAAGTGGCCTCGGGTTCGTGCACTTGCATCGTGCGCTCGGTTTGCATCCGGCCAGACCAGGAATGTAGATTTACAAGCCTGCGCAGCCGTGCAGATGTGGAACCAAAGAGCAAGTGTTATGGTGTATCCCCCCGGTGTGGGGGTCCGCTGTCTCCTCTGCTCGTCTCTCTGGCCTTCCACCTAGCACACACACACACACACACACACACACACACACACACACACACACACACACACACACACACACACACACACACACACACACCTCCTCCCCCCCCTCAGCAGGAGGAGCTGCAGCATCCCTGCTGGGCCCGGCCTGTTTATCTCTTCCGAAGCAGCCATGATTAATGAGGCCCTGAACACATCCTCTCTTTCCCCTGGACCTGGGGAGCCCCACAGCTGAGTCAACAGGCCCCGGCCACGGCTCCCCCCCCCCCCCCGCTGGCCACGGCCCTGCGCCTGCGGTGGGTCGGGGGGGAACCCCTTACTGCAGGTAGCAACTCACGGGATCTGTCACGGGCTTTTTCCAGAGATGGTCGAGCTGCTGAGAGTCGAGATGTTGTGATGCACGAGATCCACCGAGGAGTAGGCTGGTGTCAGTGGGTGAAGAGAACAAACCTCCTGAACGCACACACACACACACACACACACACACACACACACACACACACACACACACACACACACACACACACACACACACACACACACACACACACACACGCAGCCTCCTCATGGTCAAGCAGTTCATGAGAGACTGCGTTTTTTTACTTCTTCCTTTTTCCTCTTTTCTTAAAGCACAGGCTGTAGCTGCTGATTTATGACTTTCTTACATGTTCTTTTTTTAAAATGCGAGCAGCGAGAGCGTGTTGTGGCTCCTGAATCCTGCTGAGAGCAAGTTTACATCATAAAGAAATGATGAATGACGTCTGATTATACTAATGTGTGAAAGGGCCGAATATATAAAACATGGAATGAAGTGGTGACCGGGATGATGAATCATTATTTCACTTTGAACTCAGATCCATAAAGTTGCTTTCTGCCCGTTTCCCCAGTCGGACCAACACAGTTTCTTATTTGCAACTAATCAGAAATATCAATAAATAACCCTTTAGCTTTCTCTTGAAAGATATTCTATAAAAGTCATAAACTTCTTTTCCGAGGTTTATATAAACCATATGAATATTGTCTGCTGCTTATTTGCAGATACATCCCTCATGAGTGTTGCCAGATTCTCCCTCAGATTCTCTTTTGGCCGCTCGGTGCCAGATTGATCTTTTGATCCTCGGCTCTGACAGGACGGCTAATCTAAACAGATACCTCGACGACAAAGGCATTACCCGTGGGCAGAAAACAAAGTAATTGCCAGCAGCGTGTGGAATTTAAACCAGCGTCATCCGACTGCGTTTCCCTCCCACCGCCACCGGGACACGGAATACTTTCCACGTGGAGGAATAACCACGCGTCAGGTCTAATCTGCGATGGCGACAAATTCCTCCTGACTAGGGTTGCAAAATTCCGGGAACATTCAAAGTTGGCAACTTTCCATGGGAATTAACGGGAATTAACGGGAATATACGGGAATTAATGGGAATTAACGGGAATAAACTGGAAATGTTGTGGGGTAATTTATACTAACTGTATTTACCTTGTCATATACAGACATAAATATAAACATTTTGTTGTGCCATAGGCTGATTTGAGCCCTGAGGAAACTTTGGGCACTAGACTATATGCTTCTGCATCGTTGTGTCATTCTTAACATAGGTCTTTGCACAGTATTTGCAAATGTACACAGCCTTTCCTTCTACATTGGATGAGGTGAAATGTCTCCACACATGAGAGAGTGCACCTGGCATTGTTCTGTAGAATAAGATGAGAAAAAAGTTTGTAAAAAAACACTAATGCAATGCCAGAGATATAAATAGTTAGCCAAACAATTGGAATCATCTGTAAACATATTTTACAATTGATGGATAAATGAATGGAAATAGTCTAGATGAACAGATGAACAATCCTCAATCAGCATGCTAATATATTTCCCACAGTAATATCATGGAAACTTACCTGACTAGTCCTGCTCACTACAGCAGGCCTCAGTAGCCCTGCTGTAGAGTGAAGCATGCTGGGAGTTATCTGTGCATGTGATGGAAGAATGCACAGTGGAGGGTTGAAACTCAACGTTCCATACATCTTTAAAATAGAGTTTTGAATGATGTTTTTATTGCTCAGCGTTTAATTTGCTCTTTTTTTTTTTTTTTCAAAATTCCCCAAAGTTTCCGGAAATTTACCGGAAACTTTCCGCCCCTTTGCAACCCTACTCCTGACTCCTGCTCCGGTTCTATTACTTATCACGACTCGTGTCCACTGGGGACCAGCGGAGCTCCCAGTCTGCTCCGAGCCGGCCCTGGTGCCAACAGTTTGTTCCCCATGTCAGGCTGTTATATGTTCCAGACCCAGCGGGGGGGCTTTCTGCACCAACAGCCACGGACTGCGTTTAACAATCTAACGCCCAGCGCCGTGCACGTCTTCACAGGTGATGTGACAGGGGCCCTATAAAGCGGTCACTTCACTTTGGGGGCCATTTGTCGACAGGCATTTCCTCTTTTGTGTGTGTTTGTCTTTGAACGTGTCGAACCTAACACCCTGCACTACCCCCCCGACCAACCATAGCAGAAAATGACTTTATTACACCTTTTGACAGCTTTCAATTCTGTGATTAGAGTGAGTCCATCACTGCACAGCTTGAATATCTGAGAAAAACCTTCCGTCCGACCTCATGTGAAGAACCGTTCATCTCGTCCGGACCCGGCGCTCTGCAGCCGCGGCGCCCGAGACTCCACCCACACGACGGAGAGAGTTCACAACAACTGTAACAACAACGGATTCTCCAGTTCAGGGTTCGCTGCACTTTGAGTAAACAGGTGAGCAGCTCAGCAGGATCCATCACTGCAGTCAGTCACTTTTACAGTTTCAGAAAGAAAAGCTCCGACCGGCATCAGGCCAAACAAACAGCCCGGTCCCAACAGGCCGACTCCACTGGAACAGCTGGAGCAGATGTGCAACGCTATGTGTGGATGGATAATCTGAGTTATTAAGAATGTGTGTCTTATTCTCAAAGCTTTCATTTTGATCTGTTATGAGATTATCAAAAACAGAGGGAGGATTAGAGCCTTGAGTTTGTCATCTTGTCCGGTGCCATCTTGTTTTTTTTGGAACCAGAAGTAACCATATTTGGAGGAGCGGGGGGGTGGAGCCTGATTGAGAGCATGAGTCCAAACCCAGACCGATGAGGTATCGGGTCCGGTATCCAGACTGGACTCCCCACCTTGAGTCAACTGAACTTGACGTTGGAAAACCCCCTTTTAAAAGGTTATTTATCTTGAATAAAAAAACACAGCTTTTCATCGCAGCCGCTTAAGAAAATCCTCCTTTCTAACGGACGTATCAGTTTATTAAACACTTCAGTTCATCCACTGTGAAGAAGTCTTCGTGCTCAGGCCTTGAAAAGACGTCTCGGGTGGTGAGAGGTGGATGAGTCTCCATCTGATGCTGCTGCATGTTGGGAGGATGTGAGTATAATGGACGCACATGTGTTTGCATGTATGAGCATGTATGAGAATGTGTGTGCATGTGTGTGCATGTGCATCTGTGCCTCCATGTGAGTGCTAAGGAATCCCCTGGTAGCTGATGCCATGCTGCGGGATCAAGGAACCCGAGAGTGTTGTTTTATGTTTGCATGTGTGTGTGTGTAATGGATCCAGTGGTCTCCAGCATCAGGCGCTTCTCTCCAGGACGGGATGACTGACTGACTGACTGGCTGCTGCTGGAGCTGGAGGCCTGGCTGGCTGGCTGGGTGGGGGGGCGCCGGGCCTGTCTGTCCCCATGTCTACCCATCTGTCTCTGGGCCCGGCTCGGAGAGGTGTGGGCTGACGGATGGGGAGCCGGGCAGATGAACAACCATTAAGTGGTGACATGGGTGAGAGCCGCGGGTCTGAGAGCATCTGGGAATGCAGGAGCTTGGATTTACTGAAACCTGGAGGACGTCAACGCTCCCAAAGAAAATACATCAAATTTCTATATATTCATTTTTTTTATGTGTTTTACATACTTTTTTATGTACTTTCTTTTTTTATAGTCATCAAACAGCCAAATGTGAAGTCTGTGGATTAAACAGAGGAGCCAGGGAATCTGGGAAAGTGATGCGCCTGTTGAGTTTTTATTGTTTTTAGAAACACAAGTGAAATTCCATTTTTCCTTGATTGTGGCAGAAATCCCAGAGGTGGAGATCTCACCGTAAACTCATCAATGATCTGCTAGTCAGACGACACTATAGAAAGAGAAGTGAGACAAGGACGTGAGCCTCACACATAACAGAGTTTACCACCATGTTTTAAACAGGAGGCAGAAATAAAACTGAAACTTCTCTTTGTACATTACTAGATTACAAATGTTTATCAGGACCGGACAAGAAAAAGAAGAACATTCGAGACTTAAGTCAAAACTTTGAGAGTAAAGTACCAGTACCATTTGTCCATTATCAAAAAATTCAGTATCAGAAGGTATTTATTGCCAAGTAGGTTTACACCTCCCTGGAATTTGCTCTGGTTTTTGATGCATACAATGAACATAGAAACATAAAAACACAATAAATACACCACACATAAGAAAAACAGTAAAAAACAATATATATTTACTCACCATTTACTTCTTATTTACTCACTTTTTCTAATATTTATACAAAGTAACATTTATTTAGACATAAACATATATATATAAAAATATATAAAAGATAAAAGATATAAAAAGTGAAGTAAAAAGTGAAATGCAAAATGCAAAACAGTGAACAGTGTCAAATTGCAATATGCAATGAGTGAATGCAGCCACCTCTTCCAAGCTTTTATGAATTCTGAATAAATTGATAATGTTTTCAAGCGGACAAAGTTACATGTTGCACATTGAAATTGTTTATTCTCAATATGCAACATTTTGAAAATTCACCTTAGATTCAGTTCAACTTTACAA
Organism: Limanda limanda; assembly: GCF_963576545.1. Taxonomy (NCBI): domain Eukaryota; kingdom Metazoa; phylum Chordata; class Actinopteri; order Pleuronectiformes; family Pleuronectidae; genus Limanda; species Limanda limanda. Next base: position 3,368,357 of record NC_083656.1, on the reverse strand, counting down.
CACTTCAACTTCACTCTTGACAAATTTACTTTATTCTCAAAATGCCTCCTCTCATTCTTTTCCTCATGTCCGGCCCTAATACGCTTCCACTCCACTGCAGAGCTGAGTTCATGATATCTTGTGGGAACTGAACCTTTAAAGATCAAAGTCAAAAGTTCCTCGCCCCCCCCCCTTCCCTGAAAGAAGTATCAAGTTCAACTCTTCCTCTTGCGTATCAGTAAATCTGAATATCTTCAAACCCAGAGTTTCAGCATCTGTCTCCTCCCGTCTGAAGTGTCAGTGGGAACCAGCTGGGCCGAGGTTCCACCTGAGTGGGAGCTGAAGTCAGGATCCTGTCGCGGGTCGGGAGGAGATGTAAACGCTTTGTGTGTGTGTGTCTGTGTGTGTGTGTGTGTGTGTGTCTGCGGTTGCGCAGTTTGTGTACCTGAATATTTATACGTGTGCATATTCCGTGTGGTGGTTTGTGATTGCGTGAGCCGGGTGTGCGTCCGGCCGGCTGTTTGTGTATTGTTCTATGCACGGTCATGTATGTGCGAGGTTAAATGATCACGGCCTGTCTGGCTGAGGTCGGCGTCCCCCAGGGGCCTTGGGGGGGGGGGCTGTGCATTGGAAACGCTCTGTGACGCTCTTCCTCGGTCTCTGATTGGGCCGTGTGTGTCCGTGTGTGTCCGTGTGTGTCCGTGTGTCGGAGGAACACAAACAGAGGTGCTGCCTTCGCGAGGCGCAGATTCTTCACTTCCTGTGAAACTTCCAGCGCCGCTTTTTTCCTGTTCGAATTCCACAGCCATTAAACTTTCCTGGCAGGAATTCAGAAAACAACTCAGAGGAGAGAAGGGATGGAGGAGGCGGGGTGTGTGTGTCTGTGTGTGTGTGTGTGTGTGTGTGTGTGTGTGTGTGTGTGTGTCTCCTCTCCTCTGGATACCACTGATCTGCGCTCCTGCCGGCTTCCTTAAATAAAGATCTGACTTCATACTTGTTTTCGTTGCTGATCGGGTTTCCTCAAAAGTGTCCGCTGGTTTTCTCAAAGGGTCAAGACGAGGTGCCTGGGACCCTGCCCCCCCCAACCCCCCAACCCACCCCCCCCACTCCTTCTCCTCCGCAGACCTTTCTTTTTTTCCATCCACTCTCAGAGCTCGGATGATATAAACCATGCTCAGATTAGTCTAAGGTAAATATTCAACTGGTGGCTGTGATTCTTCGGGGGGGGGCTTTATTACCAGTGGTAGTTCCCCCAACACAAACAACATGGACGCCCACTCCGCGGGACAGCTGAAGGGGGGGGGGGGGGAGTCGCTGCTGCTACCGTGCTGGACGGCTTCTCGCTTTCTCACTTTCTGTGGATTGTGTCGGGGGGGAAATGACACGGAGCTTGAGGGACTTTACGGCCTTTTCGACTGTGGCACAGCTGGTGTCGAGGAAATAAAAAATGAACCTGGCACGAAAATCTGCACACGCATTAAAAAACGTATTCGACAGGTATTTTATTGACTTGTCTGCTTATTGTAATATGTCCTGGCCTACAGACCAATGTCGTCTGTATGAATATGAGAATGAAAGAACAAGGGAATGTTTTGGACAATTGAAGTGGTACATTACTGTTAATATTGAGGTGATATAATATATAGTAATTGTTGATTTTCAATCATAAATTCTGATGACTGTAAAAACACACTTAAATATATTTCCCATATTATAACACTCATTCTTGCCAGAAGTGCCTTTTGAGTACTTAATGCTTTATGTACTAATTTCTAGTTTTTTGAAGCTGATAAAAGTTTTAAAGTTTTTTCTGGTGTAACTTCCTGACTCATCATACAACTGCATAGTAGACAATCTGCTTTCAGTTTGTAACGGCTCCTACAGGCCCAGTGAACCATGTGATGAGTGTTTTCAGGTGTGTTAGTGTGGACAGACTTCACACACTCCTGGGGCTCTTGACTTCAAATTCCAAAAATTTGTAGACAAGTGGAAAATACGCTTTTCTCTCCGTCAATAAATATGTATTTTCACATTTCCTGAAAACAGAGTGGAGACAGCACAGGAAAAACAAGGAAGTAATTCTGCCAACAGTTTAGTCTGTCTCCCTAATATCAACATACACTCAGTCCAAACAGCTTCTGTCTGTGGAGGTTACATTTTGTATTTAGTCAACAGCAGCAGTGCAGGAATTTATAATCCGTGATAAAATCCTTGTTTTACTCTCGTCTGATTGTTTTACAGTGAAACTATGTAAATGGAAACAACTCAATTTTGAGTTTGGCTCCATTAAAACAACAAATGTGCAAACAGCGAGCGGAGCTGAGTTCAGAAAGGAGCTGCGCTGCTGGGAGCGTTTACAGATTTATAATCCTCCAACATCAGATTTTTACAACTCTCGGGAGTTTGCTAACAACTGTGAGATAAACAGTCGAATTACACTGTTCACGTGTAACAAGGTAATAGTAAAAATGTGTGCTGGTGCATATCGGAAAGGCCGCTAAAGTTGAACATGTTGTTGGAGTCGTGTGTGCCAACACAGTAGTCTAATGAAATTAATGAAGCTGCACAAACACAACTCTATGCAAATGAAGATGTGCAGCGATTTAGACAAACAGACACACACATAGAAGACACAGGTGAATATATACTTGGGAAAATACGAGAGTTTTTAGCGATAAGAGCCGAGACCGATGTCAATGTGCTGTAAACAAGAGACGTGATTTCCACAGTGGATTTCACACGTCAGGTCCTTCCTCCTGCAGCTCGACCCAGACGCCACACGGGCGCCACGGCTCGCCTGAAGGTTCCAGACGTGTTCCTGTTATTGTGAACGTGTCTGACCCGGACAATCTCCTGCTGCTTCTTCACATGAGAAACACAAAGTCCATAGCAGTGGTGGAACTAGGATTTCTCTAGACCAGGGGCCACAAATTACAGATTTCGTACTTCTAAAAAACCTTAGAAACACAACTGTATTCACATTTTTGGGAGTTCATGCAAATGGCGTGAGATTCAAATTCACATCTTGGACAATTTACAGTCTGCAATCAATTCAACCACAATCTGAAAGTCTTGGGACGGCGGGAGGAAGTCGGAGTCAGCGGAGAAAACCCACGCAGACCCGGGGAGGACCCAGAAAGACCAGGAGGTGATTCCATAACCTGATTTGGTTTCACATTACTGTGGTTCCACACCTTTGTCACAACAACCTGAAAAGTGTGTTTGACATGTAAACAGTGTATTTAAACCCCGTCAGGTTGGTGTCAGTTGAGGTGGCAACAAGTCTCACGTTCCTTCAACACTCACACCCCCAAAAAACCAACAGAGGTGTCGAGCCTTGAACTCTTCCCTCCGTCAGCTCCCTGGAGCTTCATCATCTCTTTAACTGTCTCCAGTCCCCGGGGACCCAGGAGCCCGAGCAGCTGCCCGGACCTGTAAAACCCAAGAGAGGGACTGATGAAGATGAAGAAAGGAATATGTGCGTATGTGTGACAGACGGGCGAGATAGCGAGCGCTGAAGTCACCCGACTAAATGAGAACAATCTGTGTGAGCCGAACTAACCCAGAGAGGAAAGAGAGAGAGAGAGAGAGAGACAGCAAGAGAGAGAGAGAGAGAGAGAGAGAAGGAGCGTGGGAGGGAGCATTAAAGCTCCCGTCAAAGAGGAGAAAGACTGACAGAAGGAGGACAAGAAAGTTTCAGACACCTGCAGCGGAAGCCCCTCAGCACTCAGTTTGGTTGGAGACGAGAGGGGGGGGAGTGGGGGGGCGGGGGTGCAGTGCCGGGCCGGGCCGGGCCAGACCAGACCACGCTGGGCCGGCTGTTCTCAGCAGCGAGTGTAATAACTCAGGGACCCGGGGCTGAAAGCCGATCGCCTGGCAGGAGTCGGTTTACAGCCGAGACCCCCACCCCCCCCCCCCCCCTTCAGACGCAGGCTGGGCCCGAGTGTAATTGGTGTAAGGGTAGCTTTCCTGTCTGAGAATCTGTGTGTGTGTACAGACCCGCAGCGCGTCCAGCAGTGGAAACTGGATGATGGCAGAGTGATGAAGACAGACTCTGAGGTTATGATGATGTATCGCAGTGAGGGGGGGGCACCTCTGGCCACTGGGGGTCTCCAGGTGGATTCTGCTGAGAGACGAGGGCGGTGGACTCGTCTCTGGGAGAGTATCCTGGTCCGCGGGTCTGGATTAAAAGGGAAAAGGATCCAGACTGTTTGGTTTCGCACCAGCTGGGGTCCGAGGATTCTTGTGCACATTCTCTTTCTCTCCGACGCTCTTTTTGATGTGGTGTTAAATGGCCGTGCTAATCGGTCGGTCTGACAGTAGGAAGTGTTGAGTCCTGAGGAGATTAATTTCAAGCCGCAACTACAAAATCGACATAGTTTTCCCGAAGACTTCCTCGTGTGCATTTCTTATTTCACAGAGCTCACGTCCCGGGGCAGGTTCTCTTCAAAGATATTATGTTTTAGATCCAGGAAGCGACGTGTTCCTTTGGGCCAGAGGAGCTGCGTCCCGGCTCAGACAGACAGCGGCGCTGCGTGGGAACGAGTGCACCCCCCCAAACTTGTTGGAATGTCTCTGTATTGACGGAGTAGCGGAGCAGACGTAGAATCATTCGCCATAAAACACCACAAAACAGTTAGCTGACACAGAATGAAATGTATCGCGAAGAAAGGAATTAGACTTTGGATAGAAGGAGCAAGACGTCTGATGAAGGCTTCTGATTGGACGGTATGAGAGCACACTTCAAACTTTGACATCTTACAGGTGATTGGTTCAAGGCGAGAATGATAAGAACCAATCAAGAACCAAGGCGGCCGACCACACCAATGTTTCCACTCCATTTCTGCTCGTCCGTACTGCAACTCAGCCCTGGAGTTTTCAGCGTTTCCAAACTGCAGAGTAGTGTGGACAGCGACAGTTATACTTTATAAAACTAAACGGTTTTCCGTGTGGAAGTAATTTGTAGTCACCAGTCATTTCTTCCTCATACGACCCAGATTGGTCCGAAACCACCGTGGTTTGGCAGCAAAATAAAAAGCTCAGGGAATTGAAAAAATCATTCGCCATAAAACACCCAAAACAACGAACCTGGCTCAATGTTGTAACACGGAATAAAATATATATCGCGAAGAAGGGAAATAAACTTTGGTGCTTTGGATCGAAGGAGCACGAAGTTGGGACGTCTGATGAAGGCTTCTGATTGGATGGTTTGAGAGGATATGACATTTCAAACTTTGACATCTTACAGGTGATTGGTTCAAGGCCAGAATGATGAGAACCAATCAGGAATCAAGGCGGCTGACCACACCATCGTTTCCAATCCACTCCATTTTTGCTCGTCCATACTTCAACACAACCCAGCATACTCAGCGTTTTCAAACTGCAGAGTAGTGTTGACAGCAACAGTAATACGGTACAAAACTAAACGGTTTTCCGTGTGGAAGTTATTTGTAGTTACCAGTCATTTCTTCCTCACACGACCCAGATTGGCCCGAACCCCACTGTGGTTTGGCAACAAAACAAAAAAAAAAGCTCAGGGAATTGAAAAAATCATTCGCTATAAAACACCCAAAACAACGACCCTGGCTCAATGTTGCAACACGGACTAAAATATATCGCGAAGAAGGGAATTAGACTTTGGATAGAAGGAGCACGAAGTTGGGACGTCTGATGAAGGCTTCTGATTGGATGGTTTGAGAGGAGATGACATTTCAAAATTTGACATCTTACAAGAACCAATCAGGAATCAAGGCGGGTGACCACACCATTGTTTCCAATCCACTCCATTTCTGCTCGTCCATACTGCAACACAGCTCCGGAGTTTTCAAACTAAAACTGGGACCAGCAGCATTTCCAAACTAGAGTAATGTGGACAGCAACAGTTATGTGTTTTATAAAACTAAACGGTTTTCCGTGTGGAAGTAATTTGTAGTTACCAGTCATTTCTTCCTCACACGCTCCCGGATTGGTCCCAAACCCACTGTGGTTTGGAAACAAAACATAAAGCTCAGGGAATTGAAGAAATCCAGCTGCTTCGCAAAGCCACCGAATTACAATTTACCTGGAAATCACTGCATTGATTATTATAAATTCACCACATTCTCACCAGCGCATTAAATGTATTAATTTCCTCACTTGAAACCATCCCCTTGCACCTTGAAACCATACCAACACTCACTTACTGGTTTAACACTGTGTCTAGTGGAGATCTAGTGTCTTTTGTAAATATTTTTTTCCACAACGCAGAAAATATTTCCAGGCCCGGCCAGAGATGAAACTTGAACTGCCTGAATGTGACAGGCTGCTCTCTGCAGAACAGACAGAACTGACTGATTAACTGACTCACTGTCACATCATCATTTAACCATTTAGTGTGAGTAGTTTCAAATAGTTCTCACACCATCTACAGCATGATTTACAACCACTTGCTATTTTCTTCTTTATTGAAGTCATGATTTGAATTGGGTAGGTGCATAGAATTACTTCTCTGTCACATAAAATGTATTCAAAGTACTAAATGGAGAAGGTTTCATCACATGTTCAAACAGCTTGGTGGAACCAGCAGCCGACTTGGTGCTAAACGGCTCAGACTCAGGCATCGAATGTCCTTATTGACAGCGTTTGTGTTTGTGCTGGCCTGACGGATTCCCTCTGGATGAGGCTGGATGGTGTTTGGAGAGCGGTAGGTCAACACTGACCCGTGTCCACAGATGGTCTCTGCAGTAATGGCTCGTGTTGCCGTCCGTTGGGGGGGGGGGAGTGAACCTGGCCCAGAGTAAACAGTTCAACAAACACAGAGGTAATCCCAGGACTGTTTGGTTTAGGCCGGGATCGCCTGCTGACTGCCATAACAAGCTGTCAGCTCACCGAGACCAGGCTCACTCCATGTGGCAGGAAACCTATGAAGCTTGAAATAATTTATCCAAGTCTTACTTTAATATATTAATTGTATTTTGATGTATTTTGTCTTTACCTTCCTTAGTTTTGTGAAACATTTCCTCGCAAATCAACTTCTATGATTTTCCTGAAGTTTAAAAAATGATTTACTCAAAGCTGTGAATGTAAACACAAAGCAGATACACTTAATCAAACACATCTGTGAAAATGACGAGTATATAAATGTGTGTGTAGCCATAGGAGTCAGGACAACAATCAAACATACACATCACACAATGAAAAAACAATAAACAATTCTGGCCCCTGGATGCTGCCATGAGGAATGCCACAATTCACATTTAATATATTTTTGTATTTTGATGTATTTTGTCTTCACCTTCCTCATTTTTGTGAAGCATTTCCTCGCAAAACTCATGGAGAAATTCACCTTCTATGATTTTCCTGAGGTTAAAAACTAAAATCCTCAAAGCTCAAAATGTAAATACAAAGCAGATACACTTAATCAAACACATCTGTGAAAATGACGAGTATATAATTGTGTGTGTAGCCATAGGAGTCAGGAAAACAATCACACTTACAAATCACACAATGTAAAAACAATAAACAATTGTGGCCCCAGGATGCTGCCCTGAGGAACGCCACAACTTACATTTCTACTCAATTTGCATTTCTGTTTAGAGAAATGAGGGAAACCAGCCATTAATAGTAATAACATTTATATATATATCTATAGAAGATTATACACTAAAGATGGTCCAGTGAGATTTAGTTCTCAGGAGTTATTCTGGCAGCAATTAGCTCCAAAAGATAAACACACAAAATACTGGACCCGAGATTATTCACAACCTTAATGGTGTTTGCTCACTTGAGAATTGCAAACCACTAGTGCAATGTTTTCCCTTTCCCTTGACAGAGTACATTCCCATTGCCTGGCCTAATTGTGTGCGTGTGTCTGTGTGTGAATGGAAAGCTCTCGGTGCTGTACGACTCCCACAGGTCCCCTCTTGCTCTTGGGAGTCGCTGGAGGTTTTGACTCTCACTGATGTCAGAGGGTGTGGAGGCTCCCGGCAACACACAATGACCCTGAGCGACTAACAAATGGCCACACACACACACATATTGTTATGGTTTGGCCCAGTGTTGCGCACCCCCCCCACCCCCCGCTCCAGTGATGGATTGCTCTCCTCACTCTCGCTGCTTGGCGTGTGCTGTGGCCTCGCCGGACTCTCTCCTGTTTTCCTTCTCCACTCGATCCAAACCCTCGGAACAGTCAGCAGCTCCACTCATTACCCAGCCTGCCCACCGCCCCCCCCCCCCCTTACCACATATTACATCATCGTGTTAAAGCGTGTTCTTTTATCCTTTAAGAGAAGTAGAGCCGAACTCGGTTTGCTCAATCAAAGTATTTATTAAGAGACAATGAACAGGTTACAGCAAAGCAATGGGCTTCCAGTACATTAGTTGTATCAGAGCGCCCTGAACATCCGGCGTCTGTCCATTTTATAACAGTAGATCTTCATTCCTCCTCCTCGGAAGTGAAAAGGCAACCTGTTTACTTCCAAAAAGACCTTGAACCAGCAGATGCAATGTGGGGCAAAATTGTTGTCCAGCGAAGCAAAGAATATTATGTTTCAGCTTTATCAAAACAGACCTGACTGTGTAAACATTCGGATCCTCGAAACCAAAGCAATGAAACAGAATTAAGTCAACAACGTCACTCTGTCTGACCTCCAGAACTTTATCAGACAGCTCCTGGAACTCTATATGATGTTGAATCTGAGGGAGTTACGCTTTAATAGAAATGAGAACTAGTGAAACATTCATTCTTAATTTGTAGATTAAACCCTAGGAAGGAAAGGTTATTATGAAAATCATTTGTATGAAGCATAATATCTAGCTAAAACGACCTCTAGCTTTATTTGGTTGGAGTTCAATCAGACACAACCTATAGTTAAAAAGTTTGAAATTCCAACAATCGCCTGTTATTTTTCCAAACCCTGGCAGACGAGCAGGATGGATTCTGCTGTTGTCTTGAATCTGCATCAAGACAATAAAGAGAAGCGGAGCCAACGTCTACGCTTTTGGTTTCTGTTCAGGACGATGCTGGGAGGAAGGAGAGAGGTACATAAGGAATCTGGCTATCGTCTCGCCCGGTGTCCAACAAAAACATTTTCTGCAGATGCACAACTACACAAACACACATCCAGGCCAGCAAGACCTCATAAATAATGTTCAGGATAAAGAGCAACAGAATCTAAAGACGCTGGTTTCTGCCAACTCGCTGACACGCACACTGTCTCCTGCCCATATGGTGCTGGAGCGCTGGTTCTCACTTTCAGGGAGGCGGAGGTGTCACGGGAAGTCAGATTGCGATCCACTGGGCGTGCGAGAGGTCTGCAGCTGGAGGAGAGCTGGAAGAGGCCAAATCCTCCGGGATTTAAGAGGGATTTCGTAGATAGAGGGTGCACAGACATACAGACATACACACAGATCATCGTGTCAGACTCAGACAGGACATTCTGTGTCTCATTTCTATAGTTCCTTATGTTTTCATTTTAATCTTTAATAACAACTAGGGTTGCAAAGGGGGGGAAAGTTTCCGGTAAATTTCCGGAAACTTTCCGGAAACTTTCCATGGGAAGTTTAGTTCGGGAATTTTGGGAATTTTGAAAAAAAATAAAATACGCAAATGAAACGCTGAGCAATAAAAACATGATTCAAAACACTATTTTAAAGATGTATGGAATGCAGCACACGCTGCACGTTGAGTTTCAACCCTCCACTGAGCATTCTTCCATCACATGCACAGATAACTCCCAGCATCCTTCACTCTACAGCAGGGCTATTGAGGCCTGCTGTAGTGTGCAGGACTAGTCAGGTAAGTTTCCATGATATTACTGGGGAAAACATATTAGCATGCTGATTGAGGATTGTTCATCTGTTCATCTAGCCTATTTCCATTCATTTATCCATCAACGATTCCAATTGTTTGGCTAACTCTTTATATCTCTGGCATTGCATTAGTGTTTTTTTACAAACTTTTTTCTCATCTTATTCTACAGAATAATGCCACGTGCACTCTCTCATGTGTGGAGACATTTCACCCCATCCAATGTAGAAGGAAAGGCTGTGTACATTTGCAAATACTGTGCAAAGACCGATGTTAAGAATGACAACGATGCAGAAGCATATAGTCAAGTGCCCAAAGTTTCCTCAGGGCTCAAATCAGCCTATGACAAAACAAAATGTTTATATCTATGTCTGTATATGACAAGGTAAATACAGTTAATATAAATTACCCACAACATTTCCAGTTTATTCCCATTAATTCCCGTTAATTCCCGTATATTCCAGTTAATTCCCATGGAAAGTTTCCAACTTTAAATATTCCCGGAATTTTGACACCCTAATAACAACATGGGTGCTGGGCACCTCAGACGTGTGGTGGCGTTCGATGAACATGAAAATTCAGCTGAACAAAGTCACTGGGATGTATTCTCTGGGAACCAGGGATGTGTCGGCTAAGCCCAGTTTGCTGGTCATCCATTCATAAATGTTTGGATCTTTCAGTCTGGACCAAAGTGGTAAATTGACCGACATCTAAAGCTAGTGTGAGACCCAATAGAAAATAAACCTTTAGTCTGGAGTTCAGATAAGTTTTACGAGTCACTTTGTGTATCTATACGTGCTCATGTGGTTGCGTAGTAAGAGCCGAGCAAGATTTATACGTACCATCAAACCCAAAGTAATAATTCTTTTGGCACTTGAGAATGCTTCTGTGTGCGTGCGTCCCCGTGGCCGGGAGCCAGGGGGGGGGGGGGGACGGGGGGGGCGGAGGAAGTGTGGGTGGGTGTGAATGATTCTGACATCATCACCGCCTGCCGTCTCGTCCTCTTCCAGTGCCCTGATCCTGACAGGTCCTCTATTGTTCCAGCATTGCGTGGGCTCCCAAGGTTCCCATGTGTTAGAAATCATCCACCCACGTGCTGCAGCAGGACGGGGGGGGGAATGGGGGGGATGGGGTGGGGGGGCGAGACTGTGAAACTGTATACGGAGAGTCTGTGGGCTGCAGGACGGGTCCTGATGAAAGACAGTGTGAGTGCAGAGAGAGAATAACAAACGCCAGGCTCCTGGACACCGGGCTCTCTGCAGGCGCATGGACCCACACACACACACACACACACACACCCGTGCAGGTACACACACTCAGTGTTGTCACGCCACAGACTCACACAGCCCAGAAGCAGAGTGTGTGCAGTGTGTTTGATTGTCATTGTTCCCCAGATATCTTGACATTAAAGCTCATATGACGTAATCGCAGCGTCCAAGAAACAATTCATGGCCGAAAAACTTGTAAGAGACTTTTCAAATAAAAGGCAGAATGATAAAAAGTCTTGCATTAAAGGAATTAGATGATCTTCATATTTTACATTTTACAGTAACAGTTTTTAATCTGTGACTCAAAGACGTTTTTTAATATTTCAATTAACCAGAAGTTCCACGTGATTACAATCGTATCGACACTAGTAGTTTAAACTTTTTTCAAATTAAATCATGTCTGATCTAGAGCAACTTATTTATGGATATGAAACAAACTAAAAAGTAAAAGTACATGTTTCATTGCAACTGCGCTCGTGTCTGGGATGGTTTGTCTTCACCTCAGGTTTAGAGGGAGAATGTGGATTTGTGGATTTGTGGGGGGGGGGGGTTCTGCAGGCGCATGGACCCACACACACAGATATCCATGCAGGTACACACTCGTTGTTGTCACGCAACAGACTCACACAGCCCATAAGCAGAGTGTGGAGTGTGTCTGAGAGAGATGGGTCGCCCGACAGATGGATGGGCGGTGCTGGACTGGATGGATGAGGAGACTTAAAGAGGCTCGGATCACGATCCCTGAACCCGATCCTGGTCCTGGTTCTGCTCATGGCGGGTCTGGAGGCCGGCCAGGCGGAGTGTGTAGCTGGCGCAGGTGAACACAGTCACACTCTTGGCTCTCGGTCCCCACAGATCATTAAAAACACAGGCGGGACAGAGCTGGGGCGTCTGGGTAACTTCAAGCCGAGCTGCAGCTCATTGTGTGGCTGCATCTGCATTTATTGGAATCATCTGCAGGCCTGGATGAAATACTGTTTGCAAATATTTGTGCAGATTTTCTTTTTTTTTTCATGCTGCTCGATGAACCAGATGGTCGGGAAATTTTTACACGATGTGAAAATGAATTGAGATTAAACCTGTGGTCAACCGCACAGATGTTTTCTGGGACTTTACACCACTGTAGCTTTTATTTAGGTTTTGTACAAATTTCGCAATGCTGTCATTTACGAAAAAAGGCCACAATGTGAATATAGTTTAATAAAGTATGTGTGAATGGTTCCATTTCTCCTGAGACACCTCGACACTGTGACCTGCTGGTGTTGACGTGACCGTGCCCTTGCTGAGGGTCTTACCTCATACACACGACACATTATTGGAGCTCGGTCATCGTTTTTACGACAACACCTGTACGTGAAAACCTCGGCCATCTTGGGTCTAAAACTTTGTGTGGAAACCCAAATCCCTGGAATTTATTGGGGCCCAGTAAACGTGCGGCTGCCGCTCAGCGACCCTCCGATTTATTGATCAGCCTGTGAGTGTTAAACTTCTTACCTTACACCCACACACACACACACACACACATACACACACACACACACACACACACACACTCACACACAGACACACACACTGAATGTTTGATTGTCATTGTTCCCCATATATCTTGACATTAAAGCTGCATTAAAGCTCATATGACGTTATGGCAACGTCCACGAAACAATTCATGGCGAAGACCTTTTTATCATTCTGCCTTTTCAAATAAAAGGCAGAATGATAAAAAGTCATTAAAGGAATAAGATAATCTTCATACTTGACATTTTACAGTAACAGTTTTTAATCTGTGATTCAAAGACTTTTTTCTAGGGATCGACAATACTTCAAATAACCAGAAGTTCCACGTGATTACAATCATAGATATCTTGAAATTAAAGCTGAATTTAAGCTCATATGACGTAAATGCAGCTTCCACGAAACAATTCATGGCCGAAGACCTTTAAAATAAACTTTTTCTTGCATTAAAGGAATAAGATTATTTTCATATTTTACATTTTACAGTTATAGTTTTTAATCTGTGACTCAAAGACGGTTTTCTAGGGATCGACAATACTTCAAATAACCAGAAGTTCCACGTGATTACAATCGTATCGACACAAGTAGTTTAAAATGTTTTCAAATTGAATTATGTTTGATCTAAAGCAACTTATTTGAAAAGCTCTCTCGGTTACATGTGCGTTTTTCCACTGGTCCTAATCTTCATGTGCTTCTGGGAAAACCGGCTTCCAGACCCAGGGCTCACGTTGAGTCCTCGTGGTCACGACAGACTTTGTTGTCCCAGGTTGGGTTCCTCTGGCGGCCTTACACCTTTATGACAGCAGCCTGATCCCGGTGCACTCTGGGAGCCCTGGTGCTGATGGATGATTCCTCTGATGACCGACGCCATCGCCTCCAGGAGCATTTCCCCAGCGCTCCTCAGGCCGCGGCTGTTTGGACAGGAGACCTGCGAGCAGCAGCAGGAATGGAGACCAGGTCACTTCGGCTGAATGAGCGTCTGTGTGAGATGGAGCGGCTTGCAGCAGAGGGTCGGAGGTTCCAGGCTTTACCCCCAAAGACAAAGTCCACTGTTTTAACAGAGCGAACCAGAAGCTGCTGATGGATTTGATTGATATGTTTTTCTACGCTGCCTGTGTCCTTTACGGGCGGCTCTGCAGTTTATGATGTTTCACCGGTTTTCTCTGAGTTCTCCTGGCATGTGGGCTCAGGTGCTGCGGTGACGTGACACGAGTAGAACTCAATCGTAGATCAGGTTTATGAGCCTTCGCTTGTCAGGTGGACGCAGACGGAAGGTTTAAACTGTTCTGGAACTCAAACCTCACAGAAAGTTCAGGAAACCTCGAAAATGAATCTATATAAATCCAACACAAACATCACAGGCTCTTCAATGATGAAGATGACCAGCAGAATCTTAAATCGTTGCACTAAATTGGTTTTAATATGACATCAGTGACAATATTAGCTCAAACATAAGTGTCCTGATCGCTCCCTGGTGGCTGGCTGCAGGTTAGGTCATAAATCCTGCCTCCTCCATGTTAGTGGTTGGGATATGAAACAAACTAAAAAGTAAAAGTACATGTTTTATCGCAACTTGTGATGGCAGCGCTCGTATCCTGGATAGTTTGGCTTCACCTCAGACTTAGAGGGAGAAAGTGTAATGACAGGCTTACGTTTATGTAAGCCTTCTGGACTCTCAGACATTCTCAGAGAGGTTTACCTTAGAAGTTCTCTACCTTTTTGAATGATCCTTGACTTTGGGAATGACCTCTGACTAGCTAATGAATGGGTGTAGAAGGAATGTTCTTGACCAATGTGTCTTCATGTTCGGACACAAAAACTTGTCTTTAACGAGAGGAAATTGTTTGCATTAATTAGAGAATGCAAATGTGCTAGTATCAAGAGTGTCAACATCTACACTAAGGGCTGGTGGAGACTCAAACAGGTAAATTGGTTTACGAAAGGACTGTCGAGTTACTAATATGGCCCGACAACCACATCAACCTCTCGGCCGACAATAATATACTTCAACGTGTCGTCCATCTTTATTTAGAGTCGATGGTTCAAACCACGATAACAACCAGGATTTATGTTTTCCTGAGAAGCGCCTTCTTGGGATTGTGAGAAAAATGGAAAGGTAAACGTAACAGTTATTTAAATCTACTGATTTGACTACTTGGATCTGTTTAACTAGAGGCCGACTTGATTTTGTGACTTAAAGCTGTGTCGCTGTGTCCTTCACTCTCAGAAACACAGATCTGGAGTTTGAGACGTGTGATTATTGTTGTCGTTGGTTGTGTTGACGTCTCGGAGTCGGACGGCGACGCCTCCCGCTCCAACGCTCACGCTGGGCGCTGCTCGCCGTGCGCTCTCGGGGTGAACAAGGCCTTCTGTGTTCACCGGGCTCTGCAGACAGTGTGATTGAGTGCTCCTCTGTGTGATGCTTTGCAGAGTCAAAGTGCTGCCGTGCTTCCTGGCTCCACACAGGCAGGACGCAGCAGGTCCGAAGCACCAACCAGAGGGAGCCGTAGACCAGCGTCCCGGGGACCCGAGGCCGCAGGATCCCTCCCCGGCATCCAGAGCAGCCTCTGCAGGAAGTCTCAGATAATTTAATGTTGCGCAGCTCTTCCACGTTGGCCCGTCCTGACTGATGGTGCAATGGAAATTGAAGATTTATAACTCCTGCAGGAGCCGCTAATCACCGGAGACGAGAGAGAGAGGGCTTGAAGGGGGGGGGGGGGGGGGAGGATGAGCAGGGGCGGTCCGCCGCTGCCTGGCGTCCGCCCGGGTCTGCTCGCCAGGCGTGTTCACTCACTCTCAGGTACACGGGTTGGACACGCAGGCTCACACACACGCAAACATGCTCACGCTGACGCGACACACATGCTAACACACGTTCCTGATTCGCCTCCTTCAACACAACGGCCGTCTGGGGAGGATGTGCGGAAGACATCACATGTGTTCTCCTCCCTTTTCTTGCTCTTTGGCGGTTTCTTGCCTTGCATGTGCGAGAGGCTGGAAACAGACGAGCAGAAGGGGGCTGGGACGGAGGGAATGGATTCGCAGGTGGCCTGAAACAACAAGGAGGGATGAGAAGAAAGAGGATTCGAGTCCAGAGCTTCTTTTGCAAGTCGCTGGGTGAAGGATCACAGAGACGAGGGCCGAGCAGGAAGAAAGAGGAACAGTCTTGTAACATTAACTTCCTCCTGGGTCCGTTTCATTTGACAGAACCCAGTCTGCAGCCCCGAGCCGGGTGAGGCAGACATGTCCGACTCTTAGCGTCACATTTGAAAAGATGAGAATCCACAAGAGGCAGAGTCGAAAAAAACATTCCCATGATCACGTTCAGTCTAAAGAAGACGATCACTCAGCAGCGTCCGGATCCTTTATGAACAAACACACTCAACCCTCCTCTTCCTCCTCTTCCTCCTCCCTCTCCACTTTTATCTCATTATGATGTTACGTTGACTCTCACCCTGCGCTGTCCTTCTCTATCTTTCTATCTTATCTATTTTTTTTACATATATGTTTATTAGTTTTCCAACAGGTAATACAACTCAAAACAAAACAAAACCAAGACAAACATATGGCTCACACACATATTCAAATCCATACAGGCAGAAGATTCAGGGGTCACGTCCTATACAAGTAAGAAAAAATTAAAAACAGATAAGTAAAATAAAAGTATACAGAAATAAACGTAAATCAATGAAATGGTAAAACAGAGTGCCTCTTTTGAGGCAGAGCATTCTGAGCTATGATACAAACCCTCTTGTGAGAATGGTAGAAGCATTCAGACCAACATATGACAGAAAGGGTTCCCATGTTTTACGAAAGGCATCATCATTGCTGTGAAGTTTACATGTCAAATGGTCCAACACAACATATTCAAATACAACCCTTTGCCACTGAGCCTTAGATGGAGCTTTATCTGTGATCCAATTCAAAAGAATACACTTTCTAGCACAAAAAGCAAGTGTCTGATAAAGTCTTCTTTTAAATGTGTCAGTGATGGACATGTCAGATATACCAAGTAGCAGGTATAAAGGGTTATTATTACTGTTAATAGCAGTGGTGGGAAGTAACGAAGTAGAAATACTTTGTTACTGTACTTAAGTAGATTGTTCACATGTCTGTTCTTTACTTGAGTTTTTATTTTCTTGACGACTTTTTACCTTTACTCGTTACATTTGAACAAAAATATCTGTACTTTCTACTTCTTACATTCTCAAACTGGCTCGTTACTTGAGCAGCGGAGGTTGACGCAGCTCTCTCTCTCTCTCTCTCTCTCATCTAGGGTTCAAAATTTGTAAAATTATACATTACATACATTATATTCATATTGTTGTTATAATTTTTCAGTCAGTTGAGATAAATCTTGAGGAGAAACATTTTGGATTGTTTTGTGTCTGTATAGGACTACTATAAAAAGCACTTTGTACTTTTGCTTTTGATACTTAAGTACATTTCAACACCAGATACTTTTGATACTTAAGTACTTTTAATATGAGCTACTTTAAGACTTTTACTCAAGTCATTTTCTGACGGGTGACTTTTACTTTTACCAAAGTCACATTCAGGTAAGATATCTGTATTTTTACTCAAGTATGGCTTTCAAGTACTTTATACACCACTGGTTAATAGACAGAATCTTATTAATTTCCTGCTCTATGACCTGACAAAACTTGGAGCGAGTGTTTGATGTAACCCCCCCCATCCCCGCCAGCCGCCTTCCCAGTTGCACAATACCAGCGTGCAGATGGAGCTGGTGGGGGGGGGGAGCGTGCACGGGCCCAGGAGGAGGAGGAGGAGGACACGCTTTAATTTCTACGGTGGCCTCTGGTAGAGATGACCTTCACACCTCCGGCGATCCATCAAGATCTTTTCCCGCCAAGAGCTGCTGGAGCTGAGGAGCGAGCAACTGGCTTTTCAAAATAAAGCTCGTCCTGGTGAAGCCGACTCAGATTCAGACTGTGGAGGATCGAGTGGAGCTGCACGTCAGCCATGTTGTTAAAACAGGGTTTAAGAATGGAATCAAACTTTTTCAACCTCTAACATCTGATCCTATGATACTGTCGAGTGCTTGAAACCTCTTGCAACCCTTTATATTAAGTTGATGTTGGATTATTATGAATAATGAAAGCCCTGGTACAAGTACATCAAAGTAAAAATGTGGAATATGGCCAAAATTCCCACTAAATGCAAAATAGCAGGCTTCCTGTTGTGTTTTTCCACTTGCACCTAAAGACTTTTTTGTTTGTCTGGTCATGATACACCTGTATATTGATATTTGTGAAGACCGGTCAATGTGAACACGTTCCAGGGGTCTCAGGGGGGGGGCACCGTTGAGCCATTTTGCGACGCCCATTGACAATTCCTTCAGAATACGTCAATTTTCACAACTTTCTAACTTTCTGCAAGTTTTGGTAAGAATTTGAGCATGGTAAAGCCCTCAAAAAGACAATTCATTTGCCTGAATAATAATAATAATAATAATCCTTACAATTTCAATAGGGCTTCACCTGACCTTTGATCAGTGCTCGGGCCCTAAATATACTATATCATATTTACACGGCCTGTATACCGAGCAGGATGACAACTTTATTTAAATGTCTTGCCACATTTTTTAATAAAACCATTTAATCCAGCAGAATGATTCATAACTGGAAATGTTTAAAAGTGGAAACAGTGAAGAGCAGCTGCTCGGTGTGACCACAGCTTGCATCTGTGCTCCGGCTCCGTGCCGGTGACGTGGTTCCACTCCGGAGCATCTGGCTGAATCCAGTCGCTGCAGTCATCGGTGCTTTCAGTGGCAGGAGAACCTCTCGTCTGCTGGAGTTCTACGAATATTCCTGTTGAGGATGAAGTCAGCGAGCGCTTTGAAACTCTGATGGATGTTTCCTTATTGCTCTTCGCCCACAGAGAAGGTTGCAGTCACAGGAGAGGAGACATTTCAAGAATGTTTTTCCTGCAGCTGAATCTGCTTTAATAATCACGGCGGAGGAGACTTCACCGAAACCCGTTTACCATAAATCAATAAAAACAGAACAAGGTGTACACGACTGGTGAGGAGGCCGTGAAAGAAAATACGTTAAACTCAGTGGATGAACGACTTCAGTGAAAACACAATCTGCCGTCTTGGGTGTTTTGGCAACGTTCACAACCCGCACTCACAACACCACCCAATTAAATCTAATCCATAAATGTGACCACCCCCCGCGCCTTTTAAAAGGAACCTCTATGGTGAAAGAACAACATTCCAGTTTCATTAGTTTACACTGCTGATATTAATACTATCATTACCAGTGGACATGGTTTATTTTGACTACTATTACCACTAATACAATAATAGACCCTAATAGAGGCTGAACGAGAGGAAAACGGGCAGAGGACTCGGAGCGCCCCCCCCCCCCCCAGCAGCTGCAGCGGGGGGGCCCACAGGGGTCAGACGTACAGTAACACTTGACCCCAGATCCCTGTGAGTGTGTGTGTGTCTGTGTGTGTGTGTGTGTGTGTGTGTGTGTGTGTGTGTGTGTGTGTGTGTGTGGGTCGTGCATACCAGCCTCCCGCCTGCTCCGGTCCCTGCAGACCAGCAGAAAGGGCAGTAACCTCTGCAGGCTTTGTTTGGTTGGCCGGAGTCTGAGCATAGGCCCACTATTGTAAGTCGGGGGACTCCTATGCTCGGGCTCTTGTTTTCTTTGGGAAGCAGGAAATTGGATGACTGGCTACCTGCTACAACAACATCCTGTACTTGAGAAGCCGTCTTTTCACCCATACCCACCTATTATTTCCCGTTTCCATCATACAGCAAGTGGTCAGCCAGCAAAACCTTTTTCTCTTTTTTCCCCCTCCTCCTCTGGTCCTGGGGGTCCCGTGCGTGGGTTTGTCCACGTTCCACTCAGGTTGAGATCAAATTGGCCCCATCCAGATGCTTCCGTTAAAAATAGTCGGCTGGGGCCAAATACTTTCAGCTCTTTGGAGCCCGACTCCACCTTGTCAAGTTAATGGCTCTTTGTGAGCTGAGTGCAGTGACAGTGATGGTTTGCAAGAACCAGTTCAAACCCTCAAACACACACACACAGACACACACAGACAGACACACACACTCTCAGGTCGTGTGCAGCCGTCAGATGATGTCGTTTCTGCAGGAGAGCACTTGCCTCTGTGTAAACATTCTGCAGGATTACAGCCAGGATCTCTGTGGGCGTTGATGGGGGCCGATTCCGATCCCACCTGGGGGATATCCGACCCCCGTACGAGATATTAATGAAGATAATTATGGCATCGTCTGGAGGGATTATGTGTAAAGCTCGCTCTGTCACAGGAGCGCTGGGAGAACACACATGTTACACGTCAGGGCGTCGGGATTCCTCTGGACACACATGCAGGAGGATTTCACTGATGAGACGATGACATGCGGAGATGCACTGAAATGATTTGAGTCTGATTCAGCCGGATTCATTTTTTCAGTCTGATGTTTGTTGATTTTTGAAACAAGGTCGTTTCCTCAACCAATCAGAGGCAAGTGGCAAATTGGCCCTGCTGTCATGTCCAGTCACCGCCGATGAGGAGCAAAGTGGGAACGTGTCAAGGGCCCTTGGTGTTAGGTTTATTATTAGGCTGTTTCTCTTTTTTAAACATTTTTGTTTATTATTTACTAGATTTTATCAAATAAAGTGTAAATGTTATTTTCCCTGCTGGTTTGTGTGGTCGTATGTGGCTTTGTGTTACATTTGATATTAACTTATATAAACTACTAAAGACTTTTCTTTACATTGCGTATATTAAAGACGTAAAAAGCAGTAATGTAACATGTCAAAATAAGGAATCACATTTTTGAGTTATATCTGCTGTGTAGTTTACCCTTTGGCGCATTTCATTTAAGCAGTATTCATTATTTATTTACCATTTTTTATAGAAAAACTAATTGTAAACACACCGTCAACGTTGTTAATGTGCTAACAAACCGTTTCCAGCAGAAAACTAAATATTCAGTTGGAATTACAGATACAAGTGGATGACATTATTAAATTGTGGAGTAAATGTGATTTTCCCTGCAGGTTGGTGTGGTCGTATGTGGCTTTGTGCTTCATTTGATGTTCATCTATATAAACTATTTATTTATATTGCGTATTTTAAAAACGTAAAAAGCTGTAATGTAACATTTCAAAATATGTTATATCTGCTGTGTAGTTTACTCTTTGGCACAGATTGTGTCCAAGGTCATGATAATAATTATCAGCAGGTTAATTTAAGCAGTATTCATTATTTATTTACCATTTTTTATAGATAGACAAGTTGTAAACACACCGTCAATGTTGTTAATATGCTGACAAACCGTTTCCTGTTTGATCATCCAGCAGACAACTAAATACTTAGAAATACAGGTGGATGACAACATTCAGTTTTATGAGGAACATAGGGAACTGATGGAGTATGTGGTGGAATTCACTTTAAGTCATTTTACAGCATCATCTGCATCGATGCACGTCCTCATCTCATGGTCATATTTCTGCCTCCGCCACAGGAAGTTCGATATTAATCACGACTACAAAGGTCTGATTGTTGTTCTGCTTTTTCCAGCTCGAGAAAATATCAACGAGCAGAACTCTGGAGCTGTTTTATCACCACATCATCTCTGTGGAACTCGGCTAGAACGCTTTAGCGTGAGCAAAGGGCCACGCACGTTCACGCACTCACGATGGATTACCTTCAACGTCGACATCAGAAGCAAAATGGAATCCAACTGCTCCTCGGTTATTTTGCTCTCAAGTCTCAGGAAGTGTGGTCAGATAATATCGGGACCAAGCGGTCGACACGTGACGAAGCCGTCGAGCGACTTTCCGATCGAACGCCGTCGCCGCGTGTGGAAGAAATTATCAAGATATTTCCCCCTGTTTTTTTTTTTTTGCAGCAGATGATTTATTCTATTTGCAGAAACAGGCAACATCTGTGTTTTATCAATAACATTCAAAATGTATAAAAAAGGAAGAGTACAAAATGCTTGACAGGAGAAAAAACTATATTCTAGGGAAAAGGAAAACTAACAAAATACACAAAATAAGACCCCGGAGTGGGAGGCGCTCGTGGCTTGGCAGCACGTGAGCGGTCTGAGTTTTCCCAGGTGGTTGTAGTCAAGCGTCAAAGGCCGTGATTACAGAACTGGAAGCGAAGGCGATGCCCTCAAACACAATCACGTCAGCGTCTGATACCCGGGAGTTATCAGAGTCTGTCACCGATCTACAATGACCACGTGTCATCACCTCCTTCTGCACAGAAATCAACTATTTACAACACATGACGGCGAAGGAGACGCTCGGTGATTTCATCCCGGGAATAAAAAAACAATATGAAAAGTCTCTGGGATTGTTTTGATTCTCGCAGCGTTTCCACCGGTGGCGTCGCATTGTGTGCGGTGGCTCTGGCTCCTCCCCCCCTCGTTCATTCGGAGCTGGGCGAGGCGGCCGAGTCGATGTCGTCGTTCTCCGGGTCGTTGGGAGAAGCCGACTGCCCCCCCTTCACTCGCTTCCACTTCATCCTCCTGTTCTGG
The DNA here is from genome assembly GCF_963576545.1 of Limanda limanda. Taxonomy (NCBI): domain Eukaryota; kingdom Metazoa; phylum Chordata; class Actinopteri; order Pleuronectiformes; family Pleuronectidae; genus Limanda; species Limanda limanda. The sequence continues at coordinate 3,346,282 of NC_083656.1, read as the reverse complement.
AACCACACTTTCACCTGCGAGCGGAGGAGGAGAAACACAGGTTATCAACGCTGACAGAGGGAAATTAAAACCATGTTCAAGCTGTTTTATTACGCAGCTATAATCAGTACACATGGAGGAAACTGTTGTGATTAATTGGAGCTAAGTCGGCCTCAGGCAAACGACTCCCTGGTGTTTCCCCCTTTGCAGTAATTTAATATTAATGCGGCCGAACATTCGTATGCAACCATTTAAATAATCTATGCAAAGAAAAACACACGTCCAGGCGTCTCAGATACGAGTCACTGCTGATTTTAAACTTAATTTATTTAAGTTTTTCACTGTTGGTCTGAGAAAATAAACGATTGAGTTTGATTCTAGAACTGAATCTTTCTCCTCACGTGTTTAGTTTCTCTATATAATCATCGGTTTTAATAAAACACTTAAAATACTCATTAGTTGGAGTTTCGTGAATCTGAAGGAGTTCAAACTACAAATAAATACTCTGCACACGACCTTAGAATAACAAGTATTGCAAAGTACACACTGTGCACGGTGGGTTTTTACCATATTAGAACCTGAAACAGGATCACCGTGGTTTTCTCTGTGTTTTGCAATCTTTATCGCAATTTACAACAGAGTCAGCAGAAAAATAGACAAAATAATCCCCCCCTCAATTCTCCCGGTGCTCTATAGGAGTTGGCTTGGTTCACGTTGGCCTTGCCGGTTGCACGGGTTGTCGGTGCAAAGCCCTCGGCTCCGGCTCAAGGCGTCGGCCTCACGCGGGCGAGCGGGGGGGGTATCGAATGGACAGTAAGTCAAAAGACTCGTCTGTCAGGAAGTCAGTGTACACAGGATGTGGAGTTTACTCACAACGTGGATCCACGGCTCTGGAATGAGAATATCATGCTCTGACCGTCCGGCCAAGAACAGCAGCAGCAACATGCACTTCCTGAGGGTGGGGGGGGAAATTCCAGGGAAACGGCGGCAGCAAAAAACAACTGCACGTAAAATCTGTGATGGACGATGTCACTGACTGATTTAATACGGTGACAGATCTCCAGGAAACTGGAAGGAGGCAACATCAGCCTGGAAAGAACCGATTCAATCGAGGTGCAGATCTGGACAGGCAGCAGATCCACCACTTTTATTACTTTCTTCACAGTGGAAATTATTTTGTTTTCAATATACATTTTCACTTATTTCCCGGGGAATAATTCATAGAGCTTGATAAGAAAGAACTTGGCGGAGGGATTTGCTCTTCTGAGGGTTGATCACTTCCTCACACAGCTGGATTCTGTTGTTTTTAATAAACATCATTCAAAGTGTCGGAAATATTGCATTTGTTTGCATGGGAACTCTGTTCTGCAGCTGACTGAAAGTGACAGCATCAGACCTTAGATTGAAAAATAAAAATACCAGCTATACACCTATTAAAAGATAAAACCCAGTAAAACCAGTTGCATTACGTCAGGAACCAGCGAGACAAAGCTCAAGCTTCTTCTCCAGAATGTGGGGATTTATGGTTTTTTACACAATAAGATATTAAATATTCTGTAAGATAATGAGAGCAGCTCCCAGCTCCGTCCATCCAACCTGAGTGCAGCGACCTCTGTACATCCAGCTGCTCATCGTGACTGATTGAGAGGACGGCACATGGCCAAGGCATGGAGGAGGATGAGTGGGAGCAGAGGGAGCTCAGAGCCAGGATGGAACCGGGCTCTGTGTGTGTGTCTGTGTGTGTGTGTGTGTGTGTGTCGGCCTCTCTGTACAACTGTGTGTGTGTTTTTCAGAGGGTCTGTGAAATAGATTTAGCAGCAGACGCAGTATGTGTGGTCACCGTGGCACCGCGGCCTCATTAGGAGGAGCCGGGACACCGGGCCTGACAGACACACAGACAGACTGGGGCTCTTTTTTTTTTTTTTTTTTTTATCCCGCAGCATCGACACATGTTCGCCCGATTTCATCAGGTCTGGAGCAGCCGCCCACTCGTTAAAGCTGCGTGTCATTCTGCTGCTGCGACCACAGGATGAAAAGTCCTCTGGAAAAAACGGCTCATTGTGATTCAGCTGCAGTCGAGTTCAGGCTTTGTTATAAAAAAACTGGATTCACCACCTTGAGAAATGAGTGGTTCACTTTGAGTTTCAGCTCAGTGAAAAAATCTGTTGTGGAGCTTTTTTATTCTTCAATTATTTTAAATCAAACGTTCCTTGAAATCTTTTAGGTTTTTAAACGTTAATCTTTCTACTAGATTTACGTTCTTTGGGGGGATTTCTCAGCATTTGTTTCACTGTACGGAAATAAAACTAAAAACTGATGCTCACTTCTTCCGTAGTGCAGATGTTTGAACACAGATAGATGAGCAGTGACTGTGGAATGATGATTATTATCCCTCGTCCCTGATGGAAGCCCGGGGTGGGGGGGTGGGGGGGGGTACCTGTCTCTCTGTGAGGTCCAGGTTGACGGCGATCTCGTAGCGCCGCAGCCGGGTCAGGTAGTTGTGGTGAGTGAACTCGGCCTCCAGCTCCCTCAGCTGCTCCTTGGTGAACGCCGTGCGCTCTTTCCGGGCCTTGCAGGTGGAGTCCACCTTAAACCCGGACTCCTGGTTATCTGGAGAGAGAGAGAGAGAGAGAGAGAGAAAGAGAGAGAGAGAGAGTGAGTTGGACGCCTGGTTTTCTACTTCTCTCAATGCACTTCACGTTACTCCACCAGACGCTATCATGCTTTTAGTCCTTGAACCTTTTGCATCACGTTCATACAAACACTTCATCTCTTTTCTTTCCTACAGTTTCTCTCACACACACACGATTTCACCACTCGACCCATAAACGCTTCTATTTAAATGTTATCCACGGCTAATTGGATTTGGATGAGCTGTCCGGTAATTTGTTGACCAGCCTCCAGTCGACTATTAAAACCAAAACTTAAAGACTTTTCCAACCAACAAACCACAACCTCAAAGCCTCTCTGGTGGGAGGCCCCTCGTATAGTAAACACCCGAACCCGAGCACTTTTAAAAGGAGACCACCCCGAGGCCTGCTCACCTGTAGCGCCCGTGCACGGTGAGCAATGCATGTGCACGTAAAATCATGTATATTCCGCCCAGTGGAGGGAAGTAACGAAGTAGAAAAACTTTGTTTCTGTACTTAAGTAGATTGTTCACATGTCTGTTCTTTACTTGAGTATTTATTTTCCTGACGACTTTTTACTTTTACTCGTTACATTTGAACAAAAATATCTGTACTTTCTACTTCTTACATTCTCAAAACTGGCTCGTTACTTGAGCTGCGGAGGTTGGCGCAGCTCTCTCTCTCTCTCTCTCTCTTTCTCTCTTTCTCTCTCTCATCTAGGGTTCAAAATTTGTAAAATTATACATTATATACATTATATTCATATTGTTGTTATAATTTTTCAGTCAGTTGAGATAAATCTTGAGGAGAAACATTTTGGGTTGTTTTGTGTCTGTATAGGCCTACTATAAAAAGCACTTTGCATTTTTAATTTTGGTACTTGTACTTTTACTTTTGATACTTAAGTACATTTCAACACCAGATACTTTTGATACTTAAGTACTTTTAATATGAGCTAATTTAAGACTTTTACTCAAGTCATTTTCTGACGGGTGACTTCTACTTTTACCGAAGTCACTTTCAGGTAAGATATCTGTACTTTTACTCAAGTATGGCTTCCAAGTACTTTGTACACCACTGATTCCGCCTTTGTTTGTATGTTTACGTGCATGAATGTGCAGCTGGACATGTGTGTGTTCTGAGCATTGGGTGGGGGGGTGCGTGTGAGAATGTGCCGGCGCAGGCCAGGGGCCACCAAGCAGCCACAGAGGGACTGAGTTAGAGGAGGAATGCAGCGGAACATCGTTAAAGCCTCTAACAAAAGAACAAAGGTGCGGATGTGTCCAGGTCTCAGTGTGTGTGTGTCTGTGTGTGTGTGTGTGTGTGTGTGTCTGTGTGTGTGTGTGTCTGTGTGTGTGTGTGTGTGTGTGTGTGTGTGTGTGTGAGAGATATTTCCTACTGGAGCACTCGGGGGGAAATTCACATTAACTCATCTCTACATGACAGCGAGTACAGCAGAGGAAAAGCTTGAGATCTCTATGAAAGTGGCGGCGAGGTCGATATTATAAAAAGCTTTTTTTATAACAACGACTCGTGTGACGTTTATTGCTCCGATTTATAGATTTCTCTGCCGCCATATTTCTGAAGACATGGCACAATTTTAAAGCTCACTTATCAGGATAAATATAACCGAGAGCTGGAAGACTTAACGTTGGGTGAAAACCTCTCTGCTGCATTAAAAGGGAATTAGCTTTTGGTAATAACGGCGCATTAGCAGCGACACCAGCAGCTGATGTAATCTCCAGAAAAAAATGGTTTCTAATTTGCCCGAGTGAGGATTTTTTTTGCCAGGACGTGAACTGCACCGGTCCAGATGTGACTGGGCAGACCGGGACGTGTGTGCAGTTTGTGTGCGTATCTGCTTAACGTGTGCAGAAACCTGACGTGTGTGCATGTGTCACGTCGGGAAAAGCTCCTCGCCGCGGTTCAAACATCATTAATGGCACGCCGCTCTGAGTGTGCCTGCGCGGCCTGGCCGGGTCGGGTCCTGGTCGGGAGCCGTGCCAGGCAGCTCGAGTCAGACTGAACACCTGGCAGTGGGGGGGGGGGCACACACTGGCTCTCGCTGAACAGGCCCCCAATAAATATCCTGCACAGCCAGGGGCCGTAAACTCCTCAGCAGGCTCCCACAGACAAACAGCATTTGGTGCCTTTTCGGGCAGATGGTGCGAAAAAGTCGTTTGTCTGAATCAGGAGGAAAATGAAAGCTGTTGTAAAGTTAACAAATGTTTCAGAGTAAATAGTCCAGAAGGAAAATTACACGAGTGACTGATTAGTAATTTGAGGGTAAAGGTCACAGCCGGGATTCCCAAGGAATTAGTTTCTTTTATTGGAGACCAATTATTTATCGTAAGCAGCGATCATTCAATTAATGAAATGAACAATAATGTTTGTAACAAATGAGTTAATCATTTAGTTACATGAAGATATATAAACACCTTTAAATCCAGCTGTGATTGATTAGCACGTGTGTGTAAGATGCTTTACAACATAGTGGGTTTGTTCACATGTGTAATCATTTGTTATTAGCGCTTCACAAGAGTTATAATTATCATTCATCCGTTAAGAAACATTTAAAACGTCTCATTTGTTCACAACTACGAGGTTGTTCTTTTATTAAGTGTTTATAAACTGCCAGTGAATTTTGAGTACAGAATAAGAATTAAGTTTCAATGTTTTATTTTATCGTGAAACAGACGTTTTTTATGTTTTTAAAAAATGTTTTAAAATCATAGGAATACTCTCTTAAATAATTCTTCTACTGCTGATTATAACAGTGAAAATGACGCTAGGTTTTCTCATATTTTTCTATATTATAAAAAGATATTTGTCCAACCTTGTGTTAAAGTTCGTATCAGACGTGTGCAGCACATTTGCATACAGACACACACACACACACACACAGCAGCTCTATAGAAATGCCTCCAGGACATTTTCCCTAATATTCTTTCTGTAGTCGATGCACGACTGAAAAGCTCTTTTTTCTGAAACCCCCCAAAACCCCACGATCTGATGTAGTGGTCAGACATGTTGCATGCACTCAGTGGGAGATTGTGTTACGGCTTAACGACAGGAAAATGTCAATGGATAAGAATGTAAAAAAAAAAGAAAAAAAAAAGAGTGGGCTCGCTCACGGGCAAGTGATTTTAGCAGACGTGGTCTGGCATGTTTTCAGTGGAGGTTACAATAAGGTAAGGAAGGGATGGAGGGGGTGGGGGGGTGGGGGGAGGTCTGCACCCCCCATCCTTCTCCCCCCCACTCCTCTTCACTGCTTGTCAAGTCGTTTTTTTTTTTTATTCCTTGATAATGACTTAGTCAGATTTGGACGAACTTGAAGTCCACTTTAAAACTTTGTGTAACAGGAACAACAAACAGTGTGTAACAACATCTGGACTCTATGATGCTGCTGACTCCTCCCATCTACCAGTGGATTCACATAAATACTGAAACATATAGTTAAATATATACAAAATATATACAAAAAGTATGTTTTACTACGGACAATTATATACAAAATATTAATCTTATTTCATTAAAGGTGCAAAATACTAATCTGACTTCATAAATCCTGTGTGAGTGGAAACAGGCAGAAAGTAGAGTTGGTGATGATGATCCAGATGTTTTATCTTCTTTTAAACAGTTTGAAATTTAGCGTATTTAAACTTTTTCATTAATCCTTTCATCTTTTAATCTTGCCTTTAGTCTTAATTGTTGTACTTTTAAGAATTAAGCTACTTTACCAAAGATACGAGTAACGTTTGCTTCCAATTAGTAAGATGAGCTATGATAGAAAATATGAATTTTTACTGTTAATCCATAAACGTACAATGATCTGATTTCAGTGCTACACAACTTGAGGATATGAGACGACACTGAGCTCTAATGGAAATAGTTAAGAATCTGAATTTAATAATCTTATGTCTTTTTTTGAAGCAGCCGACAAACTCAAATCTGTGTAAAATCCTTAAATAAACATTTTCCCCATGATATCACTTTTTCTTTTTCATCGTTAAACATTCTTCTTCTTATTATTTCATCTTTAACTGCAGCTCGGGTTGTGTATGAATTGAACTTGAGAGATGACAGACCCTCAGCGACCAGCAGCCTGAAGCACCTGTGAAGCCTCTCAACCCGGTAGAAACACAAAGGTTTATTTCCAATCGGATGCACGAACGCAATGAAACGTTCAGAAACCTCGTCAATCACCCGGGGCCTTTTTGAATTCCCCCCCGAAACAATACGAGGATGCGACTGCAGCTCGGAGCGTGTGTCGGGAACACAAAGGTCTCGTCACCTCCTCACCTCTCACATAGCGACGTGGTGAGGAAGCCGAGCGAGAGGAAGACGTCCTGAACCGTGAGATTCGAAGCAGCACCGACCGGCTGCGTGGCGTTTTGTTTACACTCGTCTGCGGCTGCACAGATCAGAAATATGAGTCATACTGGGAATATCCTGATTTCACATTTTCTTTTGGTGGCTTTTGATCCAATTAAATTAGGAAAGTTCCTCAGAACTCTGGGTCGAGCTGATTCCTTGGATCGTGTCCATGTTTCCTCCCCTTCTCTCCCTCAGTGTTTCCACCAGTGTGCAGTAGAAAGAAGAGGAACGTCCACTATCTGTTTTAAAACCCCCCCGACGTTCTGTTAACGGATGTCTTCCTCCTCTAAGCTCTTCTCCCTCTCTCCACCAGCCGCCATGACTCCCAGCATGCACCTCACTCACCTGTGACATCTCTCTTCCTCTTGTTGGAGCTCTTCTTGTCCGAGTCGGCCGACGCCACGCTCCCGGGTGAGTACTCTCCCTCCAGGCAGCCGGGCCCAGCGCCTGGCAGCCTCTCCCCCCCCACACTGTCCAGGTCGGGCCCTCCACCGCCCACCCCTGCAGCGGGGGGGACGGCGGGCGGGCAGGCCTCGGGCGCTCTAACCCGCGTCTCGCAGGGGTTGAACTGCCACTCGGCCCTCTGGTAGCCGCCCTGGCTCTCCGGGTACAGCCGGTCGTCCCGGGGGTAGGCGGCGTGCGGGGGGGTCGGCACCAGGCAGGTGCTGGAGAAGTCCGTGTAGGCCAGGAAGTCCGGCTTCTGGTGCAGGGAGAAGGGTCCCTGCTGGTAGGGCGACTGCAGGTTGGCGCCCGGGACCCCCGAGTGAGGGTTCCTCATGCAGCCCCAGATGGGGGACCCCGGGTGGGCGCTCCGCATGCAGCTGCTCGCCGGCTGATCCATGCTGACGCACAAACTCTCCTCACGCTGTTCAGATTCACGTCTCAACACAAGTCTGGTCCTGGTCGAGGAACTCTGAACCCTCGTCTCAGAAAGTGAGTCACAATCTGTATCTGTGTCTCTGTGGAGGAATCATCCACTCCAGCACATCCTCGTCTCCACGGCTGCAGGACTCTCTCTCTCCCGTCAGAGGCCTCCGACTCGTCCCGGGTCCAGAACGCGTGAGGACAGACACCTTCCTGTGGCGGCGGCGTGTTTCCCTCTCTCTCTCTCTCTCTCTCTCTCTCTCTGGGCGAGTGCGTGACGTCCTCTGGAGCCTCTGGTCCTCACACACTTTCCCCCAATGCCTTCGCGCTCGCACACACACCCTCTCCCCCCCCCCTCGGCTGATCTGACTTGGCCTGTGGCTCGACAGGAGAGCTGCGTCCGCAACTGCAGGACTCCCCTCCTCGGGCTGGCTGTTTTCACAACTCTTCTAAGGCTCTCTTGACAAGTGAGCCCTCCTCCTTTTTAAACATATAGGTGGGAAAGAGTGGCAAGTTTATGGGGTGTAACGTGAGATTGCAGAGGAGGAGCCCTGCCGGCCACATGTTGGTAGTACCCTCCAAACAACCCGGCTTCATCAACTATTAATCACGGGGGAAATTTTATACGCACATCTAATGGGCTTTCCAGACGTGAGGCTTTTTAAAGGGACATTGTCTGTAAAATATAAAAGCGAGCACCCACCCACATGGGAACCGGGGTCCCGGACTCACTTCAGCTCTTTAGCACTTTCTGACACCCAATTTAGTTCCTTTTTCCTGACGCCCTTTGGGGGAAAGTTAACCCGCTGATCCCTGCCTGTCCCGTCCAATCCAAAAACTCTTTTCTTTTCCCCTTTCCTCTGCTTTTGTGCAAGTGTGTGTGTGTGTGTGTGTGTGTGCACATTAAAGCAACACACCCAAATCCACCTGGCTGGACTTTCCCTCACTTTCCGAGGTGAGAAGAGGACCGGGTCCGGCGTCGGTTGCGCTCGCACCTCTTGAGGTTTTTCTCGCTTTCGTGAAACACAATATGAAATTTCAGAGCCATATTTCAAAAGTACAAGCTCGTATTTTCTGTCAGCAAACTCTGAGTTTAACGTCTAAAGATATGAAGCAGTAGCTGCAGTTGTGTGTGTGTGTGTGTGTGTGTGTGTGTGACAGCAATCGCATGTAGATGACCCACATCTGGATCAAGCAAGGATGTAATTATTCAATTTTCTGATCACTGATTTTTAATCTCTGCACGCTGCTCACGAGATGAAGCCACTTCTCCATGAAGTAATGTCTCTAATACCATTAAAACCTTTCTGGCTAAACCCGACTTTGGATTGAGTTTCAGCGTATCCGTTCCCCAGTAAACCCACTGAACCACATTTTACAGAAATGCAGAGTTTTTTCTCTTCGTGCTGCTCATATTTGCGCGCTGAGGTTCTCCTTCCTCCTCCAGTGTCCTCACTTTGCTCCTGACCCCTCGGACCGGGGGGGGAAGTGGGTCACACCTCCGCCAAGAGGACAGAGACAGACAGGGAGACCAGGAGATTTCTACTAGAAAAGAATAAAAGGAATATGAAATAACAGAAATGTAAAACTGTACCACAGGAAAACTTCTTCTGGACGTCTGCTGGTGACGACTGCTAAGCCAGAAGGGAAAGGGGGGGAAAAGAAAATATGACTTAAGAGCTGATAAAATTACTCTTTATTATTCTCTGGATACTAGAATAGAACCTGACTCTCTTTTGTGGACCAGACAAAATCATTCAAGACAAAGTGAGAGGGTAATGAATTAAAATGGCCCGAAGGCGAAAAAGGGGAAGAAGGAAAAAGTTGAAGAAGACGTAAAATAAGAAGCCAAGAGAAAATCAGATTAGGAGAAAAAAAAAACCAATGAAATCAGGAGAGGACGAGATGAGAGAGGGAAAGAGAGATAGAGCGAGCGAGGGAGAGACAGAGAGGAGAGTGTTTGAGGTCACACACCGAACCCTTTCCATTTACCCAGCAAATTGTTGAGCCATGAAGCATCCCTCGCTTTTACTGGCAGTCTGAGCCCCGGCCGCACCGCAGGGACCAGGGGTTACACTACATTTGTGGTCGGAGCAGGGGCCATCTGTGTGTCAGTATAAATTTAAGAGAGAGTGTGCGTGTGTGTGGGTGTGTGTGTGTGTGTGTGTGTGTGTGCGTGTGTGTGCGTTCGTCAGTGCACGTGTCTCAAACAAAGAGATAGAGGGAGTTTGCTCATATTTTTTGCTAAAGTGAGAAAGACACGTTTTTGATATCATCAAGACGATGAAGTCATTCCCGTGGACATCTGTGGAAACGTCATTAAAACTTGTGTTCTCTCCAACGACCACTAGAGGGCGTCTCCGCTTGTTGTTTCTATAAAACCGACTTTACTCGTTCGCTTGATTTATAACGCGAGTAAACGTTTTCCTAAGTAGTTAACGGTCTAGTTTCGAGTCTTCTTCAATACAGCACGATGCTCATTTAGCAAATGATCTTCATTTAGGGTAAAATAGACGATGAAGCACCGGGGGCGTGGACACCTTGTGATTGACAGCTCGTACCGTCCAATGGGAGGAGGCCACCAACAAAAGGCTTCAAACTCGAGCCTTCAAAACAGTAAATGGCTTTAAATGGCCGCTTGGAATAAACCAAGAATTGGCTTAAGAGGATTTATCTAAATATGATTGGTTCTAAACGTTAAGTGACTGGCAGAGCTAGCTGTGTTCTTCAGACTCACGTAACAACAGAGACAGGATCTACGGCTTGTTACCAATCATTCATCACATGAAAGTCGTCACTACAACGTGAAGCGTGTAGTTTATTAGACTTTCTTTAACTTAATTAGAATTTTCCTTCATCTTAATTTATCATGGGATTAACTGACAATAAGGGAAAAAGTAAAATAACACATCTCTCTTCCTTTAAGAAACTTCACAGCTTAGTTGTGTTTTTACGACGAGTCTGATCTTCTTCAATGTAGCAGCCGTGTGTGTGTGTGTGTGTGTGTGTGTGTGTGTGTGTGTGTGTGTGTGTGTGTGTGTGTGTGTGTGTGTGTGTGTGTGTGTGTGTGTGTGTCTGTGTGTGAGAGAAACCGGTTTGTTTGAGAAATGCTGGGGTATGTGATCTCAAGCTCAGTCATACACATGGACTGCAGATAAATGAGCTGGACGTGAGTCACATCTCCCCTCACCCTGCCGACAACCTGTTTCTGTCAGTCTCAGTGTGTGTGTGCTTGTGTGTGTGTGTGTGTGTGTGTGTGTGTGTGTGTGTGTGTTTGAGAGAGAGAGTTCACATCTAAGAGAAAGTGAGAGTATGAAATAGAGACAAAGTTGTGCACAGATGTAATTTTTGTATAATGTGGGTCATACAAATCTGTTCATACCATACAAATCTGTTTGTGTGCGTCTGTGTGTGTGTGTGTGTGTGTGTGTGTGTGTGTGTGTGTGTGTGTGTGTGTGTGTGTGTGTGTTTTCATTTGATCCATCTTCGTGACACTGGCAGGACCGGGGCCCTCCATCAGTCTCCTGTGTCTGACAGCGTGACCCCCAGCGACCCCTCGCTCACATCACCCGGGGCGTCCCGGCCTGCGGGACTCGCTGGTCTCTGCTACTGTCCCGGGCTGCGAGCGGGGGGGTGGGGGGGGACAAGAGAAGGAGGGAAGAGTGGGAAGAGTGGGAAGAGTGGGAAGAGTGGGAAGTTCATTTCCCAGAATGGGTGAAATCATGCGACCAGGTGATTCAGTCCAGGATTGTGTAACTGTCAGAACCTCTGAGATATTACAACACCGATAGAAACAATAAACAACTGCTTTCATCACATATAGTCATTAAAAAATACAAGTAGCACGAGAGAAACTGAATAAAACTCCTGCATTGGATTTGACTTTCTCTCTCTTATTGAAATGATAGAATGAAACGCAGTAAAATACAGATTCTGAAAATCTGGTATATACTTTTTACACAGATTACTCCCACAGCTGCACATTAAAAACCATGTCCCATGTCTTCAAATACATAAACACTGCTTGATATTATATGAGCTCATCACAGCTTTGGCATTTAAGGCATCATCCTGAAAAGCATTTCTGCAACTGAACCACAGGTTGAATTAGCATCAACAACTTGGAAGCTTATTGTGCAATGAAATGTGTCGAGTTTGTGAGTTTACGTGAACAAAAGCTCTTATAGCTGGAAGTGATTATTCATGAGCATCTCATTTCAGCAACAGTTTAAAAAACACAATAGAGACATAAGTTGTTTCGGGCAAATTGGGTTGTTGTGCTTTTTTATTCTTTAGTTTTATCAACAATCATTAGGTGTGTTGAATCGTTCTTTTCAGGTTCCTCTGCATTCATTTTCATTTCATTTATTTGTACCACTTGGTCACAGCCCAACCAGCAACGGAAATCTCTTCCAGCAAATACAGCACAACATTATCATTCACGTTCTTGTCCAGCATCCGCTCCGTGTGTGTTTTAGCTCTGGTTTGGTCTCCACCACCTTCATCAGGAAGTGTCTGACTCTCTGCAGAATGTTCTCTGTGCTCCTCTCTAACTGTATCTGTGGTTTCTAGTGGAGCAGCTTCTTCCTCCTGCTGCACCGATGAGATCAGGGAGAGAGAAACCAAAACAGCAAACGTTTAAAATTCTCTGGAAGTCTGGTTTGAAGCTTTGAGCTGAAACTCTCATACGACCCAAAATCGGAAGGATATGACGAGAGCAGCTTATTCAAGTTTGACCAAAATGTACGATTAACCTCATAATATTTTATTTATTTATGAAGCTGTGGATGTTGCTGCTAGACTGAGAGGATCGTGACAACTTCTAGTCTGATTGGCTGTGGTAATAAAGCTCTGATGCTGCAATCCACTAGTTTATCAACTGAAATATAATCAGCAATTATTTTAAATCAATTGTTTAAATTGATTTTTAAGCTATCTTTGGGTTGTGGCCTATAATAACTTATTTGTAGATGCCATCTGGAAAACAAAGTGATTTCTGTCTTTGTACAAATTAGACGATGAATGGATTAATCAGTAGAAAATCTGATTATTGAGTAATGAACATTTATGAGCTGATCCCTGTCGACAGCTCACGAACAAACAGCTCCATCTGGATCCAGAAAAGCTGCATCCAATAATAAGCACTTTCTGTAAAATGAAAAAGGAAACCGTGCACATGACGAAGCTCATTATAAACAAAGCTTGGCCACAATAGTGCAGCGCTCAGCATTTTAAACTAATAGTTGTGTTGCAAAAACTTGGATCAGACGTGGATTTCAAATCTCTGGACGTCAGATCCATCATAAAAAACTGAGGTTGCTACAATATCAGTACAAATACAAGGGACGGTCTGCAAACTATCTTGTCTCTGGAAGTGTGTGTGTGTCTGTGTGTGTGTGGAGGAGGGGTGGGGGGGCGTCCACAGGTGCTAATAATCACATATGATCACATATGATTGGAATCAGGTGTTGGCAGCAGCTTCTTGCTATTGTGAGGGGATGTGAGCGCTCGGAGCTCCGTGAGGCCCCGGCCGCTCATCATCATCTCGCAGTGAGAGAGTTGTTTACCATATTTTCTACAGTTCGATTCCCAGAGAGAATCCTCCGGGTTCCGGGGGGGGGGGGGCGAGTTCCACACCACGATGCCCTGGAAGGGAATCAGGATCAGTCTTAGAGAGGAGAAGAAGTCGATCAGCTCCTCAATTTACAGATCTCAGTCTTTAGATATTAGGTCAATCACACAGAAAAAGTTTAACTCAAACCTACAATATTCTCCTATTGTCCAGAAATGAAGCAAATATGAAAATGCTGCCATTTTGGGTAGATGATGTCATTTGGAGCCACAGTGATCAAGGATGACGTTTAATTAAATAATTAAAGAAACATGAACACATCAGTGTGACAGGAACGACCAAAAATGACTCAGACTTTGGTCCACGTCCCATTTGGTGACATGGAGGAGGCAGAGTTTATAACCTATAATGGATCCAACCACCAGGGGGCGATAAAGACGATTGGCTTCACTGTTGATAGATGCTGTGTCGTTCATATTTATTTACAGTCAAATCTACACATACTGAGGCCTATGTATATATAAGTCAATTTAAAATATCAAGCTCCACAGATAGATGCGGTAGATTTGTCAAAAACGAAATACCTAAGATTAAACATATCTTATGTATCTTATATCTTATTATTAAATAGAAATATCGTGTTGCTTGAATACAATCTCAACTCCTCCTGGTGGTTTTAATACGGAATACTCTGAATTTCTAAGTTCTCCGTGAACCGACCCCAAACATGATGTCTTGTCTTTGATTACACGTCTGCAGCTTCCACGTTGGGTCACGTTGCAAAAATGAAAACAGCTAATCCTCACCTCACAGACACCGCTGTGCAGCAGCTAATTTCCCTGCAGCCACAATATTACCACACGCTGTAGAATATGAGCAGGAGCAGGAGGAAGCCAGGCTCCTGATTTCCTTGGCAGCTCCAGCGGATTTTTGTTCCAGCCACATTCTCCCTCAGCTGTGGGCCGCAGTGCGAATACTTCCTCCGTGGAAAATCAATTGAAGAGTGCTCTCTGGTGGTTTCGAGCAGGAACAGCTGAAGTAAAGCTGAGCGGTCACTGGTGTGGGAGTCGGCTCATCCTGGTCGTGGTATTTTCCTCTGGATTAAAGACTTCTATCATTTCCATCGACGTATTCACTTGTTTTTAAACCTTGAATCTCAGTTTTTCTTATTCAACAAGCCCATGAAACGCTGTCGCCATCAATCTTTCTCTCAGCAGCAGGAAGTTTCTGTGAAGAAGCATCACAAGCTTTATGATATCAGATGCCAGAGACAGATAAATCAACCTGGCTCCAAGAAGGGACTTCTCATCCGTCTTGTTAAAACAAATTTCATTCAAATTTCAGGTTATTTTAGGAGGTAAGGAACTGGCTGCAGGTCTGAGAGCTGCTTTCCTTCAGGGGAAACCACTCGGACCTGTAGAGTAAATTCACATATTCACATATTCACATGCAGCTGCCACAGGAAACCAGAGTCATCCACACCAGTCACCTCCACCATCTAACAGCACGAAACACAAGATAAATCAAGCTGAACAACTGTGGGGTCCGAGGAATACTCAGGTTTTTGTGGGTGAGGGACGGATGCCAGTACGTGTGTGTGTCTGTGTGTGTGTGTGTAGTTGTGTGGACAGTAGCACAGTTGCGTGTTCATGGATTACCTTCCTTCCTGTCGGCCTCATCTTGTTTCCAAGCAGCACAGGGCTGGACTTCCTGCTCTGGGAGCTGGGACTCTTTGAAGAGGCCGGACCAAGCGTCCTCCCTCCCTGGAGACTTGTGAGGATCGGCCTCGGCTAACAAACACCTCCAAAGGGGGGGGGGCCGGGACAAACATGTCCTCCATCGCCCAACACTCGCTCTTTGGGGTTTGCACCTCCAACGCTCAGGGGCACCGACTCCCCAGAGATCACTGTGGTGAGGTTGGTGAATTCAAGCCGTGCAAAGGAAATAAGCCGTTCACATGCAAGGAGGACGGAGGGGGGGGGGCATTAGAGTTTTTTTGCAAACTTTTTTCTCATCTTATTCTACAGAACAATGCCACGTGCACTCTCTCATGTGTGGAGACATTTCACCCCATCCAATGTAGAAGGAAAGGCTGTGTACATTTGCAAATACTGTGCAAAGACCTATGTTAAGAATGACACAACGATGCAGAAGCGTATAGTCAAGTGCCCAAAGTTTCCTCAGGGCTCAAATCAGCCCATGACAAAACAAAATGTTTATATTTATGTTTGTATATGACAAGGTAAATACAGTTAGTATAAATTACCCACAACATTTCCAGTTTATTCCCGTTAATTCCCGTTAATTCCCGTATATTCCCGTTAATTCCCATGGAAAGTTCCAACTTTGAATATTCCCGGAATTTTGCAACCCTAGTGTGGACAGACTCACACACATCATTTCCCTGCAGTGATGTAGATGGACATGTTGTTGTGATTTGTGTTGACATTGTTTTTGTCTTGTCTGAGCAGCAGCTTCCTGTTTGTGTGTTCGGAAGCTGAATGTGACTGTGTGTGTGTTTGTGTGTTTGCAAATGATGCAGGTAAAATGCAATTAGATTTACCTATGCACATGTATGACTGTGTGTGTAGTTGTTTCTGGGTAGAATTATGAATATTTCAAAAGTTTCCTGCTGAATATTGGAGATAAACTCTGTTTTTTAGTGACTTTTGATTTGACCTGATGGTTTCTCCTTCTTTCTTTATTAGGATTCTATTAGCAACAGCACAAGCATAATCTATTCTTCCTGGAGTCCACCACACAAACAGGTTATCATATTTCTACTGTCTCAGAGATATTTGGAGATAGTGTTTGAACCATTCTTTAAAACTCTGACAAGTCTTAATAACTAGGATGAGGTATGTTCATTAGTTTCATCAGATAAAGTTAAAACTGAGACCTTTGATTATTGTCAGAGCTGCAGCAGACGAGGATCTGACCCGAACTACGTGTGATATGAGATGAATGACCACTGACAGGCTCCATTATGATAATGACCCCGTGTGCACATGCACCAGTGGAACCTTAGAGCGGTTCAGGGTCAGGCCGGCTGCACAGGAGGGCACGACATCATGTGCTGCCCCAGAACAGGCCCAAGAAAACAAATATCTATATTTAGCTGGCGGACGCTTTTACGATGATGGATCCTGCACCGAGAGAGTCAGCCCTCCATCAAACAGAGAGAGGGGGGGGGGGGGACAGGGGAAGAAGAGGAGGAAGAGAATAAAAAAAAGAAAGGGAGGAGAGAAATTCCAGATGTCAACAGTAAAGTTTGTCCAGCTCCGGTTTGTGGCCACTGGAGCTTTGTGTACCTGCCCCTGCTAAAGCCATTACCCCCGGCTGCAGCGCTCGGGGGGGGGGGGCTGCACAGCAAAGCCAGCGGGTTCTCGGAAGTCCTTCGATCGGGCGCCACAGCATCGTCCCCGACAACGCCGCTCTCCAACGCCGCTCCGGTAATGAGACAGGGTGGGAAGAGGAGAGGAAGAAGGTGTGAGCCATGATCCTCTGTGTATGACTGCAGAAGTTGAATTTGTATTTCTAATGAGGGACAGTAAATTAAGTACTTTTTACTCCAATATGTGTATTACCTCATGGAGTACAAGGAAACAACTCATTAGTGTTAAATTCATTCAAAGATGGACGACATGCCAGCGCCCGGAAAGTGAAGCCAAAGTGTCTCAGTCGCCCTCTGGTGGTTGGCTGCGGTATAGATCATGAACCAACCTCCTCAATTTCCGCAAATTGGACTTAATACATTTTTAAAAGTACACGTGAAATACATATTTTTAAAGATGATCTTTGTCGTTTCAGGTAGTTCTAACAGACGACCCTGAACTAAAACACTTTTGTACATCGGGAGGAAGTGAACAAGCATCAGTGACAATAAGACAGTGATGGAATTTACAATAATGTTATTTTCTGTTATGATTTAACACACATATTTAGTTAATATAAAACGTATTTGGATTTAACTTCAAACCCTGACGTGTCTACACACTAATATTTCTCATCTTGTGTGCATGTGTGTGTGTGTGTGTGTGTTTGTTGTTTCCATGTGTGGGTGTCACACATAAAAGATGTGATCGGTCAGATTGTGGTTTTTCCAAACTCATCATCCTGTCGTCCACAATCCTGCTCAGTTTGCTCGTCACCTCCGTGGATGGGCACGACTCCTTTCCAACATTTTTCCGCGTTTCTTCTTCCCATGGCTGTGTTTTAACCACAATCACCCCCCCACCCCCTTCCTCCATTACTCCACCACGCACCATCCCTCCTGGAGAGGGGAAAATGGTCCCCATCACTTTCACTTTGTTTTGAGCCGAACCAGACGTGGCTCGCTGAGTGTTGTGTAATGTGATGATGAGGTCTGGGTGTCTCTCTCTCTCTCTCTCTCTCTCTCTCTCTCTCTCTCTCTCTCTCTCTCTCTCTCTCTCATGTATCTGATCCAACCGTTGGCTCCTTCACTGCTTCGCTATTGGAGATGTTTTGCAACCACGAGAATGAGAGACAACTGCCAAACAAGTCCAGGGAAACACGAGGCCGGATAACATGCGGTTTGTTGAAGGACCGACACACAAAACTCACTCTTCACTGATTGTTGCTTTAAAATCATCGTAGAGCGATGAAGTTTATTATTATGTGATGATATCATAGGTCTCTGAATTTAAACGCTAACATTTGTTTTAGAGTGGAACGGTGATAATTTTACAGTGTAGTTTGAACAGTTGTAACAAATGCTTTGATAAAATATAATATTTAAAATAAATAAATATTATTAACCTATAAGCTAAATGTTTTAAAAAGGCATTTTAATTTGTCCCATTTGTTCAAATTGGACATTAAAAAATTGCAAATATTAAATGACGACCACAAAATTCAACAGCTTTTGTTCAAATAATCTATGTCACTTCTTTATTTCATAAATCAGGGATTGAGATTTGTGTTTTATTTTAAATTCACTAAACGTCTAAACTTAGCAGCTCAAGCACCAGTGAAGAAAAGTGTCTCTTCAAGTCTGAAGATTTTATACAACACTGCCCTCTACCTCCTGTTTAGGGAACTGCGGTGATGACTTTGCTCTCATTCAGTGCAACGTCCATGATGACAGACATGAACTGTGACGTGGAAGATGAAGTGTCGTTTTGTAAAAACACATCAATGTGTAATATACAAACAGCTTCAGTTAATTTCTGAAACAAAAACCTAATTCTTTTGCACACGTGTATGTTTACAAGTGTCTTTTCTATAGATGAGTTTTTGTGATACTTGTTAGATATTTAGTTTCATAACCTAAACAAAGAAGGTTATGTTTTTTGTCTACAGATTAAAGATGAAGCCATTTAATTTGATGTATGTTGTTTTTTTACCTTCTCAAGCATTTGCATTTATTTTTCCTGGAATAATTCATGAATGACAATAAACAGGCGTGTTCTGAGGATTGATGAGTGTTTGACATTTTCAAAAATAAAAATCGGGATCTAGTGAATATAAATGTGGATAAAAGTGATAAAATCCACAAATTAACTCTTGGTTTGATACATAGGTTTAAAAATGATGTTTATAAATCATTCGTGAGACACAAGAATAATTTAAATAGTTCTATTCTGAGTTTCTACATTTTACAGATTAATTTAGTGAATTTTCTTAAATCCAGAGACTGTGACTGTGAGTTTTCCTGAAGCAGCCCCGCCCACCACCCGTCTTGCAGCCGTCCCCCCCCCCCCCCACCCGTCCTGCAGCAGTTCTCCAAACATCGCAAACATTCACCGAGATCCTGTCCAAGAACAGGAGAGAAGAATGCACACCCACTGGTCCGCAATGACTTCAACATGTTTGGTCAAATTTAATCGAACAGCCGTTGTTCAGAGCAGTTTGGAGTTAGATAAATTTACATTGAATCACCATGTAACGTTTGCAGCAACAGTTGAACCTCTGGCACCGAGGAGTGGAATGCTTCTCAGTGAACTCTTCATTTTAATGAAACCAAAAAAAAAAGTTTGTAAAAGTTTGTGGGACACCGGGGACATCGGTCCTGTCCAGTGCTTTGACTGGTTCCTGCCAGGTGATTTTACAGGCCCCTGTGAAGACAGATCTGACAGGAGGGAGTGGGGACGAGCGAGCATGGGAGAGCATGGGAGCGAGAGAGGGATGATAGAGCGCCTCAACATGTGCCAGAGAGAATGGGAGTTCTTCTGGAGGCCGGAGCCAGAATGAAGGCTTCGCTCTGATCCCTCTGCTCCCCACAGGGAGGGAGAGTGATGGCTGGACGTCAAGAGGAGAAGGAATGAGTAGTTAAACCTCCTCCTCCTCCTCCTCCTCCTCCTCCTCCTCCTCCTCCTCCTCCTCCTCCTCCTCCTCCTGCAGGTCAGGTGCAGCGTGGCGCTCTGGGTTTGGAGATATATAGGTTGAGAGCTTCTTGTTCTTGTGCCAAACTCCTGTTGACATGCTCGTCCGTGCCAATAGAAACATTTTACAGCTCCTCTTACTGACCCCACCAACAGTGACCCGTGAACGTTTTCCCAACCAAGCAGTTGAAGCAGAGCAAAGGATAAAGAAACAGACAGAATGGTCTCGGTTGTGGAGCTTAGGCCCGATTCTGCAGCTGGAGGCCGGAGCCTGGATGTGAGTGATTGAAAGCGGCATCGCTGTTTGATGAACTCTTCAGCCTGAATGGATCTTGATGCTTGTTGGGAGGGAAACGCCAACATCCTGCTGTATTGTAATAGAAATGACAGATTCATAACTCCTGGTGAAATATAATGCAAAGAGAATCATCACCTTGTAAACTGGAAAAAAGGAGGAACGTGGTTTACAAAGATAAACCACATTTAACTTTTGGCCTTTAAAGAGCAAACATTTTAAAATACATCAAACAAACAAACTCTGACAATCGCTCAGAGACGGAAACGCCTCAAACCAGATATCTGCTGATATTGATTAAAGTGAACGCTGGAAATTACCCATGATCCCCGGCTTCCTGAGCCAGAGGAGCTGCATCTTCTTCTGAGCTTTATTCAATAGAAACAACTTAAAATGGAAAAGCTACAAAAACACAAAAATACAACATGGAGCTGAGATGGAGCTTCAGAGTTCGTCGAGCGTTCTTGAAATGAATTAATATTGAAAATAAATGTGAGGATTGAACGGTTGGAACTATTTCTAACAAGTTTTTTATTTGTGAAAGTTACATATTGTTTTGAATAATACAATTTTAGCTATACAGCTACTAGATGATGTTATTTATCCATAAAACAAACCCTGAAGATATGTGTCAGTAGTATTAACAAATGTTTGTATATTAAATGTGAATATATTTTTTATTTACATTCTTTTCTTTCTACCTAAACTTACATGTACAATAAAAAGTAATTACTGCCGAGCACTGACCTGACAGGTGAGGCCCTATTGAAATTGTAAGGATTATTATTATTATTATTCAGGCATATTAATTGGCTTTTTGAGGGCTTTAATTAATATAACTTTTCCTAATAAAAAATATATTATAAATTTAGATTTTACACAATAAAAAGTAGTTTCAGTGAAAGTATAGGTGTAAATATTTCTGTAAATGTAATTAAATATAAAAAAACTGTTAACGTGATATTTCCGAAACCCATTTCCTGAAGTGACGGCGCTCGGAGAGGTCACATGGCGCTCGGAGAGGTCACATGGCGCATGG
Source organism: Limanda limanda (assembly GCF_963576545.1). Taxonomy (NCBI): domain Eukaryota; kingdom Metazoa; phylum Chordata; class Actinopteri; order Pleuronectiformes; family Pleuronectidae; genus Limanda; species Limanda limanda. The sequence goes on along the minus strand of NC_083656.1, from coordinate 3,325,182 downwards.
AAAGGTCACATGACGCTCAGAGAGGTCACATGGCGCTCGGAGAGGTCACATGGCGCTCTGAGATGTCACATGGCGCTCAGAGAGGTCACATGGCGCTCGGAGAGGTCACATGGCGCTCTGAGATGTCACATGGCACTCGGAGAGGTCACATGGCGCTCTGAAAGGTCACATGACGCTCAGAGAGGACCGCTGCACTCGGACTCGCTCGTCTCTCCGCCTCTGAGCTTGACCCAGATCCCCCCCCCTCCGTGCATTGCTCTCCCCTCACATCTGTCTCACATCGCCGGCGAACCAACCCAGGTCGTGACTCTCGTGCTTCACACCAGAGTCCGGCCACGTCATGTTTGTTGATGCCGTTGGACAACGAGCCCCAGGTCGACTGAAGAGGCCACATTGTGAAACCTTTATTAGGTTCCTTTCCCGAAAGTGTATTCACTCAGTCCTGATCCTCAAAGAGTCCTGCAGGCGAGCCGGGTTTCGTTAGATCGCCGTCACTTGTTGTGGAGTTTGTTTAATGCTTCTCCTGAGTGAAGGCCTGAGTGATCTGAGCAGACTGGGCTGTACAACGTGCGACCACCAGTGGGCGCTGTGTGACTGCGTTCTCCACCGCTCTGTTCAAACCAGCCACAGAAACAGAAATGACATTTTCTGCTAAACTCCGGCTCATCCATCATCTAGTTCCACACGTTTTCCACTTTGCTCCGTGCACATGTGGATCGTTGGAGAAGACGAGGCCTCGATCGATCCAGTGACAGGATTGTGAACAGAATCAGAAGAATCAGAAGGTATTTATTGCCAAGTAGATTTCCACCTCCCTGGAATTTGCTCTGGTTATTGGTGCATACAATGAACATAGAAACATAAAAACACAATAAATACACCACACATAAGAAAAACAATAAGAATAATAAAAAAAACAATATATATTTACTCACTATTTACTTATTATTTACTCACTTTTTCTAATATTTATACAAAGTAGCATTTATTTAGACATAAACATATCTATTTAAAAATATATAAAAGATAAAAGATATAAAAAGTGAAGTGCAAAATGCAAAACAGTAGAACAGTGTCAAATTGCAATATGCAATGTAGCAGTATAATATAATATAATATAATATAATATGTGTTAATTTAACACATCCTTGAGGTGTGGGGGCGGAATACAAATCCAAGTCAGGTGGGGGTCCCGGGAGGTCGTACATGTGTCATTCAGGAGTAGGAAGTGCGTTTAATCCATGTGTGTGTGTGTGTGTGTGTGTGTGTGTGTGTGTGTGTGTGTGTGTGTGTGTGTGTGACAGCTTGGTGCCTTTGTGTGAACAGCTCAGGACCCGCAGCTCATCTTGTTTGGTTCAGCATCGCAGCGTTCCTGTCTCCATCCTCCTCCATCCATAAAACTGTACTGTACTTACACACAAAAACAAAACAGGAAGTGGTCGCAGTCGATCACAAGTGACAGCTCCCCCCCCCCTCAGCGGAATCCCCAGGCTTCACGCCGGTGGGTTTGAATGGGCACCGGCGGCGGGAAGGGGAACCAAACATCTCCAAATGAAGCACAACGACTGTTTGTCGTGAATCTGACAGAAAAGCCGAAAGAGAAAGAGTCGACTTCAGCTCCTCGTGGGTTATTGTGTGTTATGTAATCTCCGCCTGCGATAAACACGAGAGGGCAAGAGTTGAGAAAACCGTGGTTGTTACAGTAAAGTGTTTAAGTAGGTGAGTCTGGCTCTGCCCCCCCCCCACCCCCCTGTGTTCCCGCCACCACTTTCCATTACTTACTTTCCAAATAAACACACTCCTCCGTAGGAATGTTATCCCAAACCGACTAATTTGCCTTGATTACATTAATATTTTTTCGGGTGAAATTGCCCTTTTCCCCTTCCTATTGCCGCTGTTTGTTTTCTTTTTCTCTCTCCCCTCCACATGCACTGCTTTCACTGTTAGCACACAATTTAGGGTGATTAGTTGTCAGACGGATGCCCTCTACTTCCTGTGTGTGTGTGTGTGTGTATGTGTGTTTACATTGTCTGTTTGTGTAATCATGCAGAGAAGAAGAGAAGACGAGAAGATGAGGTTAAACTCTCTCTAATATGTGACCTGCAGTTATCGTACATTACAAAATAAAGGTCACATATTCACGTCACATGTTCCGCCGTCTTTCGCACAACAACTTGTTTGTGTATTTTTCAAGATTCAAGACAGTGTTCTTTTTTATTATTATCTGGAAGCCCTTCACATCTATTGACATCTGTCCTCATTTCAGGAGATATTTTGGGACGGAGCCGTGTTTGCTTGGTTCATGCGATGTTTGGAGAAAGCAAATCTTCTGATCCCGACTCGCTCAGCCTCACACGACCTTCTGCTCGGAGACGGGAGGACGATGGAAGGAGATAAGACGGAGAGAAAGACAATATATCAGCTGGAAAACTCACCGCAGCCACACATCTGTGAAATTAAAATCTAGAAGCGTTCCGTGAAAAAGTAAAGTCGGAACGTTTTTTAACAGGTCACCTCAGGGTGGGTTACCTCAGGTCCCGTACAGAAATTACAGCTCAATCAGTTTGCAGATATCCGGCTGTCAGCCTGACATGCATCAGGTTAGTTTTTGCTTGTCAGTTATTAGGGTGAAAACCATGAGCCGAGGACGTTAACAGGTGTTTGTCTGTTTTGTGAATCGGTTGCAGCTGCGTCTCAAGCAAGCGTCTCTTCACATTCTGACTGCGGTCGTAACGCCGCTGACAGTTTGCATCACCCGGAAACATGTGGCGCCGCGGCCTTGACTCCTAACGTATACGCTCGGGTCGTCCTCATTTCCAGGATGATTATTTATACAGACTCAGAACCGAGAGAGTATTAGTACAAGCGGGCGATGCATAGTTCACCTGGACTGAGAATCAAGTTTATGTGTTTTTTCTTCTTCTTCTTCTTCTTCTTCCATTGAGATGCACGTTGATTTACTGTGTTTTGAATTATGCTGCTATGTCACTTTGCTTTGGAGGAAAACTCGCTTCAAAGCTCATCTGCATTCCTCGCTACTCGACCTCGACCTCGACCTTGTGGACCAGAGGCTGAACGATGAAGTCACAGATCAGCAAACACGCAACTTCTGTGACTCTGTGGTCAGTGAGAAAGTAAACATGACAACAACAACAAGTCCTGTTTGTTTGTGCTGAGGAAGAGTCTCTTTTCACAAAGAGCCTGGAGACATCCGTGTCTTTGATGAAGAGGCTGGTTGTGACGGCAGAGAGGAGGAGGAGGAGGAGGAGGAGGAGGAGGAGGAGGAGGAGGAGGAGGAGGAGGAGGAGGAGGAGGAGGAGGAAGAGGAGGAGGAGGAGGAGGAGGAGGAGAAAGAAGAAGAACAGTGAGAGATTAAGTGTGTGGTTATTCTGGCCGGAGAGCAGCAACAGGATGCCAACAGAGACTCTGTTTTTGTGACACAGACGCACAAAGCCCTGCACAACTGTGTTCATGCAAACACACACACACACACACACACACACAAAGGGAAAAGCATGCACAAAAATATTTAAAGACACAAACACATGGACACAATCACAGAAATGGAGATAACAGAGGGACACACACACACATAAACAATGTATACCACATTTTCCTCGCCCTTAACCCCTTGACCCACAATGTTTTTAATCGGTTTGATTAACTCTTATCTTGAATACACTTCTCCTATAATACATCTTATATTATTATTTATTATAGATTGTCAAATATTCACTTCTCATCTTTTTAACTTTAACAGCAGGTGAGAGGCTTCGGAGGTCGGGGAAGTTTTACGACGGCTAAAGCTCCCGATGACCTGCCTGTGTTCTCGTATCTATTTCTTCTGTTGTAGGATATTAATCGATCAATTATGGTTTTTATGAGGAACTTTCTCAGTGTTTAATATTCACTGTCAACACATGCCTGTGTCCCTAAAAGTAATTATCTTTACACTCAGATTCAACACTTGAAAAAGTTATGATTTTTCCCAAAATATCCTCGGCTGAGCTGGTCCTCACAAAGATACACACTCACTCTGACTCGATGCCAACATGTGTTTGTCCATTAAATAAAACACCACAAAACACGAACTACTTAACACAAAAGCCTAAATATTTGCTCATGTTAATGCGGCTCCTTCCTACAATAGTTGAGGTAAGTTCCATCGACCTTAACGATATTATTCTATGAAGCGATTAATATCAAAAAATAATGTTTGAGACATTTTAAACAAACCCGGAGATTAAAATCAGATTTCACAGCAGATTTGAATTCTCTATTGAAACGTTCATAAACAGGTTTCCTGAGTTTGTGTTTGGACGGAAAACACACAAAGCCACAGAGAGAAATGTGAATTTTACTGAGAAGAAACGTTCTGCTTCATTACGTCTCTGCCGAGTCCGACGTGACTCTATATGTTGTTGGAGGGAATCTGGCGAGTGGGAGCTAAACTGGTGCAGGTGCTCTCACTGGTTCGGATTTACTTCATTCCAAAAAATTGTGGATGCAATAATAATAAATACAAACTCATGTCGCTCAACGAACATTTTCTTTTATCTTTCCCAGGGGTGTTGCATGTGTGTGTTTGTGTGTGTGTGTGTGTGTGTGTGTGCACTGATCCAGTTATCCCTGTACTGTACTGTGTAATGATCAAAACCATTTTTAAATATGAAAATAGACATTTCTTTAATCATTAATCTTTGTATCAGCTCGACATGCATTGTTACGATGTCCTGGGGCCGATCATACAACACATGTGAGTAATAATTCTTATGGCTCCATTCTCCAAACATATCGCAAACATTTAAATTCGACACAAATGACAAAGTAAAGTTCCTCATCAGTAATAGTTGCTTCCTGATCGGGTCCAGCAAAGACACCCATGCTCTTACTTTGAAATCTGTCTTGATCATTGAGTTATTCTATGATATAACCGAAGCCTTGTTCTCCGCTAGTGTCTCCGCCCACTTTTTTCCAACGCCATCACCTGCTACCCCCCCACAACCCCCCCCTCTGTCGCGGCCATGACGCCTCACCGGCTTCCCGACCGCAGACTGATTGTGTTTGTTGGACGGCGTGACCGAGGCCGGAAGTCCCGTTAAATCAGAGATTATTCTAACAAAGTGCGAACTGGGGCTGAGGTCACGTTAACCCGAGAGAGGGAGAGAGAGAGAGAGAGAGAGAGAGAGAGAGAGAGAGAGAGAGAGAGAGAGAGAGAGAGAGAGAGCGTGTGCTGTGCGTGTGGAGCTGCATTCACACAAACCTCACAGGGGATTTGCCTATTCAGCTAAATCGTGGCGCTCTTATCTCGCCTGCCCCCCCCCTGTTCCGTTATCTCCATCATGGTAAATTGCTGACTTCCAATCACGCTTGTTTTCCTCTGATTGAGAGATTTCTTCTCCTTCTCAACGGCCGGTTCACTCCGACTTCCCCCCCCCCCCCCTGACACACGATAAATACCCACAGGAACAAGCCTGCAGAGCTGGAGACACCGAGGGGGGGGGGCACAGTGTGACTCAGCGGCCTGCTCACTGCTCATTAGGTCGTGTTCTGTATGGGAACAACACTTTGCCCTCGGCGGAGTCAGCAGGATACATTTAAGATACATTAAAGATACATTTAAGATACATTTAAGATACATTTAAGATACATACAGGAGGTTTGAAACGTTAACTTCCATCATCAGGAGCTTCATCATGAGGAAGTGATCCAGACCAGTCATCTTGGGTTGAAGCTAAATGATGCAGCAGACAAACAGACCTTGTGTCTTCAGTGACAAGAACTTGTCCTTTTGTGACTTTTGTCTTTAGCCGTAGGAGAACTGTTTATTTGTTTATTTAGAAGGATCCCCATTAGCTCCGCCCTAAGACAGAGCTACTTTTAGTGGGGTCCACATTTAAAACATACATACAGATATCAAACATTTAAATCATACGTTAAATTACAAATATCAAAAGTTAAAATACATTAAAATAATGATCATACAATTTTATATTACAGATATCAAAAATTAACTTAGTGGTTATGCAGTTTTACCTTTGTCATGATATAAAACACTGATATATCAAATTCCATAGAAGCAAAAACTGCAAACCATGTAAGAGAATACTACACATTTATGTACAGTACATCACCATCTAGTGTCACAAGTATGTTGTACCCAAGTGTTTCATTATTTGCTTTTTGAACATACATTTACGTGTCACGTTTATAATTTCTGTTGGTAGCAGGTTCCATGACTTCATGGACTGTGTTTCACTGGAAGTGTCAATAACCTGGATTCTGATTCGGAGTCGTCCTCACACTTGTCAATGGACTATAGTGGATCCGGTCTTGATGCTGGATCATGATCCTGCTGCTGACCAGAGACTATGAAACAGCAGTTCTTGATATATAGTATTGAAGTTATCCTTCAAAATGTTAACCTTCATCAATGCTGCTAAAAAACTTTAATCTTGATGATGTTTTCCTTCACTTGACATCTGTTGCACTTCTGTCCGTCCTGGGAGACGGATCCTCACATGTGTCTCTCTGAGGTTTCTACATATTTTTACCTGTTAAAAGTGTTTTTAGTAGTTTATCCTGACTCCTGCTGAGGGTTAAGGACAGAGGATGTCTCACCATGTTAAAGCCCTATGAGACAAATTGTGATTTGTGAATATGGGCTATACAAATAAAATTAGATTGATTGATTGATACACTTGTCACTGGAATGTATGTGTATATTAACATGTGGCAGGATCTTTAAAAGCAGAAACGTGCTCTTGTCTTGTTTGTCGTCCTCGCTGCACCACAGACGCACATGAACCTGAATGACGTGGCAGTTTCTCTCTCTCTCTCTCCCTCTCTCTCCCAGGAACACGCTCACTGGATCAGCTGTGGCCCTTGGAGTGAGGGGGGGGGGCCGCACCACATGTTGTGTCGCGGTTAACCGAGCGCCGACCACTTGAAAAGAGCCGGAATTGATGCAAACCATCTTGAACTAATTCTCCGGCGGGAGGACGAGAGAACAGGGGGACACAACCTGATGAATTGATTACTTCACCACAGACATGATCTGTGAAACCAGGACTGGGAACACGGCGGTAGACCCCAGTGACCAGACGCCACTGGAAACCAGTTAACATCAGTTAGAAGTGGTCGGTTTCTGACAAGATGGATTCAAACAGATGCACTGAAAGAAATCTGAGAGTTGAAAACCCCAAAGAAACCAGTGAATCAGAATCAGAATCAGAATCAGAATTATTTTATTTGCCAAGTATATTTGCACATACAGGAAATTGCCTTGGTGTCATTGGTGCACTGAACACAAAACAACAATATAAAAACAACAATATATAACAAAATAGAATAAAACAGAATAAAAATATATACAGTAACAGAGTTATGGGCACGTGCGGTGCTAAGGTGCAGAGTGGATGTGTTTCCATTTCCTCCCATTGAACAAAACTGAAGCAGAGTATATCCCCGAGACGGGGGCGGCCATCTTGTGCTGATGACATCATCGGGAGTTGCAGTAACGAGGACCCACTCGGCCAGTCTGAGCTGTCAATCATCACGTCTCAAATAAGAAATACAACCTTGTGGTTAATGATGGATTAATACTTAAAACCCCAATGTCTCTTTTCCTGTTAAAGATAATCAATATATTTTTGTAACAAAATTGGAAATAGTGACTAATTAGAAACTAACAGGTGAAGTCAATGGAAGTTGTTGGAGAGAAACAATATTGAAAAAGAGTGAATATTTGAGGCATTAAGTTCTAATGAAAGATGCAGTTGAATGTGTAAATAATTAACTATTTTCCAACATAGTCATTATTACAACTTCATATGTTGATAACGTTGTGTTTAATTCACTTGAATGTGGCGATTTGTTAAAGTACTGAAACTAATAGTTTGACTAATTAGGTTGTTGAGTGATTAGTCATGTTATTGACTTTCCAAGAAGGGAAGAAGAACTTGCCAATTCCCAGATACACAACTTTACTGTGACAGATAACACTGAGTTACCAGGAAACCACATTTAAAGGTCATTTTTCTTTTCTGTAATGGCACGACACACAATGAGGGAGAAGGTGGTGGTGGTGGTGGTGGTGGTGGTGGTGGTGGTGGTGGTGGTGGTGGTGGTGGCGATGGGAGTTTTGGAGTTTTGTGAGTTTGTGAGTTTGGCGTCGCTGCTGGAACAGTTGAGTTCACAGAGAGCGGAGCCTGAGTGTGATTAGCTGCAGCTCCACTGAAGCCAGTTCTCATCCGTCAGTGTGTGTGGGCGTGTGAGAGGAAATCAGGACAGGAACTCACCACTGCCTCCGAGCAGTCGTGAACTTTCAACCGATCGGTTAGTGTAATATATTGAAGTATTGAATAATAATGTATTTTTGGCAACAAATTAATACTAACAGAGAAAGTTGTGACCCAAGTAAATCAAATTAAGTTTCCTCTAAGAGGGTTTCTGTCATTTTAAGTAATACACATTTTTCCTGTAAGTGATTGACCTGCAAGTTATTGACGGCTGAGAGTGATAGCTGACTCGTGATTGGTTGAGAAGAGGCACTGCTGCTCCGCCTCCACACCTCGACAGCGCCAGACTCCAATTGGTCAAGATGGCGGCGTTCGTATCTGGGTTAGTTTGGCTTCATTTCTGTGGAGAAGCGACCTTTGACTTTTCCAAATGAAACGTCTCCACATCCTCATTTTGTCCCATTAGACACAAAAAACTGTCTTAATTGGTATATTGTTTTTTTTGCGTTAGAGCCACAAACCTGTTGTGTGAGGTCACTGTGATCTTTAACCACTTACACCAGTTCATTTCCAGATGAGCTGCTCGGACAACGATTTAAACATTGTGATTCCTCTGGTCGGCGGCGGCAAACACAACAAGAAAACCATGGCCCGGCACCATGGTTTCAGAGCTACACCCAAAAACAAACACACAAAAGGAGTTTGGGCAGCGCTACATGTTTGTGTTTGTGTGACATTTCACTGTGGCACAGAGGCCACCTACAAAGAGTGTGCGTCCTGCACAGGGGTGTGTAATCGATGCCAGAGTTAGAAATGTCAATTTGACAGTGTATAAAGTTTGTGTACTGGCACCTTTGTTGCGTATACAAGTAAATCCGCTCCAGCAGTGTGTATGGTTATCGTTTCTCTTTTTGTTTTTTTGTGTGTATTTATGCTCGGGCGGAGAACTGGGACCTCTTCATCGTCTCCAGATTGTTGTCGGCTAATCTTTCGTAGGGGTTAGCTCATCTGGAAAGACGAGTCCAGAGCTTGCTTCATCATCTCAGATGGTTCCAATCGCCTTCTCCTGCAGAACTCACAGGTTGGAGAGGACGACCCTGGGTTCAGGTCTCAACCTGGACCGGGTGCTGGGGGGGGGGGGAGGGAGGGAGGGAGGGAGGGAGGGAGGAAGGAGGAAGAGTAGGTAATAGGATTAAAATGAGTTTTATCTCTCCCTCTTTCTCTTGTCTCATTTTGTCTCCTGTCTTTTCTTGGCGTCATATTTCATCTTATCTCCTTAATTCTCTATAACAGACGCACTTGCAAGTCACGAACAAATATCAGGATAAGAACATTTTGACATATTGTTATCACAAAGTTTGTGATTTAAACTTGTTCATCCTGAATTTGGCTGAATTCGATCCACCTCTAATAACACAGGAACCTTTTTTTATGTTGGAACTGTAACCATGTGAGATGTATGTTTATCTCTTGTCTCATTTTGTGTCCTGTCTTTTCTTGGCGTCATATTTCATCTTATCTCCTTAATTCTCTACAGCAGATGCACTTGCAAGTCACAAGCAAATGTCAGGATAAGAACATTTTGACAGATTGTTATCACAAAGTTTGTAATTTAAACAAGTTCATCCTGAATTTGGCTGTATTCGATCCACCTCTAATAATTCGATCCACCTCTAATAACACAGGAACCTTTTTTTAATGTTAGAGCTGTAACCATCTGAGATGTATGTTTATCTCTTGTCTCATTTTGTCTCCTGTCTTTTCTTGGCGTCATATTTCATCTCCTTAATTCTCTACAGCAGATGCACTTGCAAGTCACAAACAAATATCAGGATAAGAACATTTTGACATATTGTTATTACAAAGTTTGTAATTTAAACTTGTTCATCCTGAATTTGGCTGTTTTCGATCCACCTCTAAAAACACAGGAACCTTTTTTTAATGTTAGAGCTGTAACCATGTGAGATGTATGTTTATCTCTCCCTCTTTCTCTTGTCTCATTTTGTGTCCTGTCTTTTTCTTGGCGTCATATTTCATCTTATCTCCTTAATTCTCTATAACAGACGCACTTGAATTGTCAGGATAAGAACATTTTGACATATTGTTATTACAAAGTTTGTAATTTAAACTTGTTCATCCTGAATTTGGCTGAATTCGATCCACCTCTAATAACACAGGAACCTTTTTTTATGTTGGAGCTGTAACGATCTGAGATGTATGTTTATCTCTTGTCTCATTTTGTGTCCCGTCTTTTCTTGGCGTCATATTTCATCTCCTTAATTCTCTGCAGCAGATGCACTTGCAAGTCACGAACAAATATCAGGATAAGAACATTTTGACATATTGTTATCACAAAGTTTGTGATTTAAACTTGTTCATCCTGAATTTGGCTGTATTCGATCCACCTCTAATAATTCGATCCACCTCTAATAACACAGGAACCTTTTTTTAATGTTGGAGCTGTAACCATGTGAGATGTATGTTTATCTCTCCCTCTTTTTCTTGTCTCATTTTGTGTCCTGTCTTTTCTTGGCGTCATATTTCATCTTATCTCCTTAATTCTCTATAACAGACGCACTTAAAAGTCACGAGCAAATGTCAGGATAAGAACATTTTGACATATTGTTATCACAAAGTTTGTAATTTAAACAAGTTCATCCTGAATTTGGCTGTATTCGATCCACCTCTAATAACACAGGAACCTTTTTTTAATGTTAGAGCTGTAACCATGTGAGATGTATGTTTATCTCTCCCTCTTTCTCTTGTCTCATTTTGTGTCCTGTCTTTTCTTGGCGTCATATTTCATCTTATCTCCTTAATTCTCTATAACAGACGCACTGGAATTGTCAGGATAAGAACATTTTGACATATTGTTATTACAAAGTTTGTAATTTAAACTTGCTCATCCTGAATTTGGCTGAATTCGATCCACCTCTAATAACACAGGAACCTTTTTTTATGTCGGAGCTGTAACCATGTGAGATGTATGTTTATCTCTTGTCTCATTTTGTCTCCTGTCTTTTCTTGGCGTCATATTTCATCTCCTTAATTCTCTACAGCAGATGCACTTGCAAGTCACGAACAAATATCAGGATAAGAACATTTTGACATATTGTTATCACAAAGTTTGTGATTAAAACTTGTTCATCCTGAATTTGGCTGTATTCGATCCACCTCTAATAATTTGATCCACCTCTAATAATTCGATCCACCTCTAATAACACAGGAACCTTTTTTTAATGTTGGAGCTGTAACCATGTGAGATGTATGTTTATCTCTCCCTCTTTCTCTTGTCTCATTTTGTGTCCTGTCTTTTCTTGGCGTCATATTTCATCTTATCTCTTTAATTCACTACAACAGACGCACTTGAAAGTCACAAACAAATGTCAGGATAAGAAGATTTTGACATATTGTTATCACAAAGTTTGTAATTTAAACAAGTTCATCCTGAATTTGGCTGTATTCGATCCACCTCTAATAATTCGATCCACCTCTAATAACACAGGAACCTTTTTTTAATGTTAGAGCTGTAACCATCTGAGATGTATGTTTATCTCTTGTCTCATTTTGTGTCCTGTCTTTTCTTGGCGTCATATTTCATCTTATCTCCTTAATTCTCTATAACAGACGCACTTGAATTGTCAGGATAAGAACATTTTGACATATTGTTATTACAAAGTTTGTAATTTAAACTTGTTCATCCTGAATTTGCTGAATTCGATCCACCTCTAATACCACAGGAACCTTTTTTTATGTCGGAGCTGTAACCATCTGAGATGTATGTTTATCTCTTGTCTCATTTTGTGTCCTGTCTTTTCTTGGCGTCATATTTCATCTCCTTAATTCTCTACAGCAGATGCACTTGCAAGTCACGAACAAATATCAGGATAAGAACATTTTGACATATTGTTATGACAAAGTTTGTGATTTGAACTTGTTCATTCTGAATTTGGCTGTATTCGATCCACCTCTAATAACACAGGAACCTTTTTTTATGTTGGAGCTGTAACCATGTGAGATGTATGTTTATCTCTCCCTCTTTCTCTTGTCTCATTTTGTGTCCTGTCTTTTCTTGGCGTCATATTTTATCTTATCTCCTTAATTCACTACAACAGACGCACTTGAAAGTCACAAGCAAATATCAGGATAAGAACATTTTGACATATTGTTATCACAAAGTTTGTGATTTAAACTTGTTCATCCTGAATTTGGCTGTATTCGATCCACCTCTAATAATTCGATCCACCTCTAATAACACAAGAACCTTTTTTTATGTTGGAGCTGTAACCATGTGAGATGTATGTTTATCTCTCCCTCTTTCTCTTGTCTCATTTTGTGTCCTGTCTTTTCTTGGCGTCATATTTCATCTTATCTCCTTAATTCTCTATAACAGACGCACTTGAAATGTCAGGATAAGAACATTTTGACATATTGTTATTACAAAGTTTGTAATTTAAACTTGTTCATCCTGAATTTGGCTGAATTCGATCCACCTCTAATAACACAGGAACCTTTTTTTATGTTGGAGCTGTAACCATGTGAGATGTATGTTTATCTCTTGTCTCATTTTGTCTCCTGTCTTTTCTTGGCGTCATATTTCATCTCCTTAATTCTCTACAGCAGATGCACTTGCAAGTCACGAACAAATATCAGGATAAGAACATTTTGACATATTGTTATGACAAAGTTTGTGATTTGAACTTGTTCATCCTGAATTTGGCTGAATTCGATCCACCTCTAATGATTCGATCCACCTCTAATAACACAGGAACCTTTTTTTATGTTGGAGCTGTAACCATGTGAGATGTATGTTTATCTCTCCCTCTTTCTCTTGTCTCATTTTGTGTCCTGTCTTTTCTTGGCGTCATATTTCATCTTATCTCCTTAATTCTCTGCAGCAGATGCACTTGCAAGTCACAAGCAAATGTCAGGATAAGAACATTTTGACATATTGTTATCACAAAGTTTGTGATTTAAACTTGTTCATCCTGAATTTGGCTGTTTTCGAGCCACCTCTAATAATTCGATCCACCTCTAATAACACAGGAAACTTTTTTTATGTTGGACCTGTAACCATGTGAGATGTATATTTATCTCTCCCTCTTTCTCTTGTCTCATTTTGTGTCCTGTCTTTTCTTGGCGTCATATTTCATCTTATCTCCTTAATTCTCTGCAGCAGATGCACTTGCAAGTCACGAACAAATGTCAGGATAAGAACATTTTGACATATTGTTATCACAAAGTTTGTAATTTAAACTGAATTTGGCTGTTTTCGATCCACCTCTAATAACACAGGAACCTTTTCTTTCCGTTTGCACTTGACGTCACGTTCTCTGACGTTCGGCACCGTTTCGTCTCCTCGTCTCCATTCGTCACATCTCGTCTCCTCCACTTTTATCTTTTCCCGTCCCCTCCGATTTCATTTCTCGTTTAATTTGGTCTCTCCCTGGTTCTGGGGACGTGCCGAATCATCTGTTGCGAGTGTTGCCTTTCACTCCTTCGCTCCTGTCGCGGTTCGCAGAGCTACTTGCACGATCTTGTGAATCATCTAATTGCCATTCACTGTCAGGTTCACTCTGCGTCGCTGGAAGTGGACGGCTCCAAACTCACAGGAAATGGGACGTCAGCCCTCATGTGTTGTCTTTGTCTTTTCCCCAAAGCAGCAGTGCAAGTGGAAGTGGAAGCTTCTTCTGCAGCTGGAAAAAAAAAAGGCACTGAATTAAAACAAAAATTAACAAAACAAAAAAGGGTTTTTTCTTAATTTGCTGGAAGAGGCTGAGGTCTCAGGGAAATCCCGAAATACCATCGAGTGTCAACAGCAGGATTGGAGGAGGCCGAGCGTGTTCACATGGATCCTGTGGAGACGAGGGGTCAGCCGGGGGTCACCTCAGGTCGCCTGCAGGAGGATGTGGGTTTGCCCCCCCCCCCCCCATCTGTCAGTGCAGCGCCTCCTCCTCGCTGGCAGGAGCAAGCTACATGAAGCCATGAGGGGGGGGGGAAGCCACCGAGCGACCGCGCTCCCGGGTTTGTTTTCATTCTTGCCGAGGTCGCGAGTGTTATTTGGGTTAGTTCTCAGAGTGCTGGTTCAACATGTTTAATAGGAACTATTGGCAGACACGTTTCCGCCTGATTCACTGTGAGAGAAAACAACAACATGTCATCAGATGAACAGCGAAAAGGTGAAAGTGGATGAAAATAATTTACCATGACGGCCGGCACTTGTTTTTCTCACAAGGAATTTGGCGTTTAGCTCATTTTTGTCATTTGGCTTTGGGTTTTTAAAATCGTCACATTTGGAAAAAAGTAATCCCACATGAGGGAAATATCACATCAGATAAACCTCAGTGATGTCATCAGGTGTTAGAACATTTGGGTTTGAAGAACTTTGGATCTTGTTTTCATGATTTTGGTCTTCAAACGTTAAGTCTTAATAAAATAACAAAATGCTAGAAGAGGAGTAGGTAAATCTTCCAATAAGTAGAAAGGACGTAGAATGTATATTTCAATGCAAGATTTATCATATATTAAATCAAGCTGCACAGAATTTCTGGCACTTTTTCAGGCAGATCAGAGTTATTCCCCGGGAAATAAGTGAAAATGCTAAACTGCACCTTCTCACTATAAAGAAAACTACTCTGGATAAAGCACCAAAATTCTTTTCCGACCTAAACCACTAAAACCAAACCACCTTCCACCGAATTCAGTTGTTTTGGTTTCATCTTGCTCAGAAACAAACAAACTAAACAAACAGACCAGAACATAAGCTACTGGGAGGTGATTCAAGTGAAACCAAGAAAGTAAATGAGTGAAAGATGAGGAATCTCTGTGGGTTGGTGGTCTGTCGGTTTTAGAGCAGGACTTATTGACTTCACGTTCAGATTTTGAAACATCCGCTCTCGGACCTTGCAAACTTTAGCCTAGCTTAGCTTAAAGAAAGGAATTGAAGCTGAGCTAGGCTAACGTTTGCCTCTAACAGCTCTCGCACTCTTCTGACTGCAGATCGAGATTCCATCTAACTATATTTAGATATATATAATTTATTTTCAATTTTGAATTTTTGATATTCTATGTTATACTATTTCTATTTTTATTCAATTTTTTTGGTTGTAATTACTTGAGCATTGCTTAAAGAGAGCCAGCGACTGCTTCATGTTGTCTCTGTGCATTTGACA
This sequence comes from Limanda limanda, assembly GCF_963576545.1. NCBI lineage: Eukaryota > Metazoa > Chordata > Actinopteri > Pleuronectiformes > Pleuronectidae > Limanda > Limanda limanda. Next base: position 3,309,770 of record NC_083656.1, on the reverse strand, counting down.
ATAAAAATATTAAATCTTGAATCTTGAATCTTGAACTCTCAGAAACAAACTAAACAAGTCTATTTCCCGAAACGTTAAACCGTTCCTTGCGTTTTTTCCTCTTTGTTTTCTGTACAGACGATGTGTGTTTTTCATGGTCACAGACTTTTCCACTGAGTGCCATTCAATACTCAAACAAACAAATGTAAAATGGCTGCATTTTTAAATTATAATCGTCTGTTTCAGACATTTCAAAACAAAAGTCGTCAGGGAAAAGAACCTCCGCGGCCAAACGCTGGTTCCAAACTGCAGGTTTAAAAAAAAAACTGAACCGACAGGTCACTTGGCCACGTGGATAAGGATCTGCAGTGGAGCTGCATTCTACAACAAACAAGTGCCCCCCGATAAATGACAGGAGGATGGAGGGGGGGGGCGGGCAGTTTACCCAAGGCAGCAGACATAAACACAGCAACCCGCATGGATGGAGGGAGGTAATTTAGATACACCACCGCCCCATTAGCCCAATTAGGGTTCAGTGCCTATGAATCCACAGGGCTTTTCCCTACATCGCAATTACATGTGTTCAACAAAAATGGCAACAGAGGAGGAAACGAGAGGAGGAAGCCGAGGTGAAGTCTGAGCGCCGGAGCTTCTCCTCAGCCGTCTGTAAGTCGGCCACTGAGATGAGGTTTCACCGGGATCGGCCCCGGGGCTTTGGTGGAGCGTGCTGGCGTTTCTGACACTGATCCTGATCCAGTCGACTCAACAAAGATAAGACATCTGGTCGACTCCCTCTCCGGGTCAGACCAGTAAACCCAATCCACGTTCAGTCCGATTGAATACCACCGGGTCCTTTGACTGCCCGCTGGATCGTGAGCCTCCATCTGCAGGATTAGTTTGCACCGGGTCATTGTTCCATTTAATATCAGACACTCTAGATCTTTTTATAATCTCACACTTGGAGCGAGTGATATTCAGGTGTTTGATGACATCTCGCGTCGCACGAAACCGACGACTGGGGCGAAACTGGCCGCCATTTTTTCAAATGTGGCTGCTGCAGACCACAGAGACCTCAGGCTGCTTGTGGCGTCTAAATGGAGTTGATCCTTAAAGGAGCCAGTCTGCTGTTGGAGGACGTGGAGTCTGCCATGACTCGGTGCAGCCACACAATTGGAACAATTGCAAGGGAGGGGGTTGCGGGCGGGGGGGGGGGGGGGGTCGAGGAATTTCAGAGGCCGTGGATTTCCTCTCGCTGCTCAGCCCGAGAGGAGGAGATCGTATCGGAGTGGAGTAATAACCTGCATTTGTCAAAGTGGAGTGGAGCTCAGCGAAAGTGCAAGAGAGCAACAGTTTGAAATCATTTTGAGGAATAACATCCCGACACGCTGAGTCGTTCAGAGCGATGATGATGATGATGATGATGATGCTTATGCTCTCTGTCATGTGTGTAACTGCAGCGCGGAGGTGTAATATAAATGTTTAGCAAGAAAGTGACATCTTATTAATTCATCTGCGTAAAACAAAGCTGACACTCTTGAACTTCAAGGAGTCTCTCTTTGTCCTCCTCCTCCTCCTCCTCCTCCTCCTCTTCCTCCTCCTCCTCCTCCTCCTCCTCCTCCTCCTCCTCCTCCTCCTCCTCCTCCTCCTCCTCCTCCTCCTCCTCCTCCTCCTCCTCCTCCTCCTCCTCCTCTCTGTGAAGATGCTTATCCCGTACACAAACGATGGAGGGAGGTAATTTAGAGGGAGGTAATTTAGATACTCCTACAGAGAGGAGGAGGAGGAGGAGGAGGAGGAGGAGGAGGAGGAGGAGGAGGAGGAGGAGGAGGAGGAGGAGGAGGAGGAGGAGGAGGAGGAGGAGGAGGAGGAGGAGGAGGAGGAGGAGGAGGAGGAGGAGGACGAAGAGAGACTCCTTGCAGTTCAAGAGTGTCAGCTTTGTTTTACGCAGATGAATTAATAAGTTGTCACTTTCCTCCTCCTCTAAATTACAACCTCGGGAGGAGGAGGAGGAGGAGGAGGAGGAGGAGGAGGAGGAGGAGGAGGAGGAGGAGGAGGGGGAGGAGGAGGAGGAGGGTCTATAAGCATCTTCACAGAGAGGAGCAGGAGGAGGAGGAGGAGGGTCTATAAGCATCTTCACAGAGAGGAGCAGGAGGAGGAGGAGGAGAGACTCCTTGAAGTTCAAGAGTTTACGCAGATGAATTAATAAGTTTTCACTTTCCTCCTGCTCTAAATTACCTCCTCCTCCTCCTCCTCCTCCTCCTCCTCTTCCTACTCCTCCTCCTCCTCCTCCTCCTCCTCCTCCTCCTCCTCCTCCTCCTCCTCCTCCTCCTCCTCCTCCTCCTCCTCCTCCTCCTCCTGCTCCTCCTCCTCCTCCTCCTCCTCCTCTTCCTCCTCCTCCTCCTCCTCCTCCTGCTCCTGCTCCTCCTCCTCCTCTTCCTCCTCCTCCTCCTCCTCCTCCTCCTCCTCCTCCTCCTCCTCCTCCTCCTCCTCCTCCTCCTCCTCCTCCTCCTCCTCCTCCTCCTCCTCTCTGTGAAGATGCTTATCCCGTGGCCTCATTATGTGAACAGAAAAAAGGCCGTGGCCCTGTTCTTTGTATCAGGTTTTTTCGGGGGGGTTTTAAAGGGGTTGTTATGGTTTGCAGATGTCACCCTGCATAGCATGTGGAGGGAGTCATCCCCTGGTGCTGTCAGGCCGGGACCCTCCTTCAGGCCGGGACCCTCCTTCAGGGAGGGGTCTGTCCTGGGAAACCTCACCGGGTGGAGACCAGCAGGGAGTTATAAAAACTGAAAAGCTTGCACACGTAACCTGCGTTCACTTGTGGTCGCACACGATCGATTCTTGTGGTGTCTCAGGTGTAAGAACATTTGGGCTTGAAGAACTTTGGATCTTGTTTTCATCATTTTGGTCTTCAAACGAGAAGTCAAAATAATATAACAAAATGGTAAAAGAGGAGTAAGTAAAACTACCAATAAGTAGAAAGGCCGTGGAATGCATATTTCAATGCAATATTTATCTTATATTAAATCAAGCTGCACAGAATTCCAGGCACTTGTAGATATCAGTTTCTTAAATGTGCCAGATTTTTCTAGTCAGATCAGAGTTATTCCCTGAAAATGAGTGAAAATGTCAATAACACAACTTGTGATAACACAAGCAAGAACTGAACGTGATAAGGAAACACCATTCCAGCTTTTTAATGGATAATTACACTGATGCATTTGATTTCGATGAACTGTTTTGCACCGTGCAGAATGTAAATCACTGAACCTTGTTACTCTCCAGCTGTTGGAGCATGTGTTAACGATGCACACGTCCAGCTACATAATGCAAATCCGAGGGACAAGGTTCCCTCCTGTCAACCTGCTGGACCTCAGCTTCACAGCCTTATCTGGAGTGGCAGTTTTACAGGCCACAACCAAAAGGAAAATAATCATTTCATTCACGTGTTTGTAAATAGCTCCAAAAAATGCTCATTAAAGTCAGAAGTGTGAGTCGCTCTCGGCCCGGTGACGCAGGGCAGCGTGATTTTAATGATGCAGCTTCGACTCCAGGCCCGGAGCCTTTAAGGGAAAGCAAATGTTCATGCGCCAGTGCATTATAAATGGATCTGATTTTGAGGAGTACTTAGGCACGGGACCAAAACTGGGCTGAAAGCTCCAGGGACTGCGCACTAATATTGGTTTACAACACATGGTCCAGATTTCATAACAGACATCAAGACTCAATCCTGGAGGACTGTCCTGTGGAAAAAGGATGATTGATGAGCGTAAGGTGTGTGTGTGTGTGCGTGTGTGTGTGTGAGTGTGTTTGTGTGTGTGTGTGTGTGTGTGTGAGCAGGTGGATACTATTTTGAAGGAGCGGATTAGAAAGCATTGATCTGTAAACTCCTTCTGTGCACTGAGGCACTGCGGCGCTGCTTTGAGAAGTTCCACAACAACAATACATGTCCTGAGCTTCCTTTGAATCCGTGTTTCCCACAGTTTGAGAGTGAACGTGTGGGTTACTTCCAATTAATCAGATTAATCCCATGTTTCTGAATTTCGTTTTTGGGCCGATTCATTCTGGAATCTCGTGAGCACCTGACTCCACAACCAGGGAAGTTGTGGGAATGGAGGTTCTCCCTTAATTAGAAATTCTCTGGGAGATGCTGCACTGTATTTTAGGCAGAGAGAGGGACATTGGGATCAAACCGTCGACCTTCTGGTTAGTGGACGACCCGCTGACCTCTGACCCACCGCGTACAGACTAGAAATTGGGCAACAGGAAGCCTGGCTCTGTCCAAAAGTGGGAAAATCCACCTTCCAGCATCTTTAAAGCTGGATAGAATATAAGTTTATTCCCAAAAGCAAACCAGCGGATATTTATTCAGAGCTGTTTGTCCTTATGACACACACACACACACACGCACACACACACACACACACACACACACACACACCCACACACACACACACCTAAACAACTGCAAAAACTCTTATTGTGTTGCTCCTTCCTATCTCCTGGAAATCCAGACAATAATACTGTTATTTGAACGTCACGCTGCACCCAGTCCAACAGTCAGACTTGGTCGGGCGCCAGGCGCTGGCGATGGGTATCAGCACGCTCGCTGGCGTTGGTCCTGTGAGTCACCGCAGCCGTTCTTTAAATAGCAGCGCAGCTAAAGAAAATATCTCAGATCAAATCAGAACACGACTATTTTTCCTTCACCAGAGCGCGTGCACACACACAACCACACACACAACCACACACACAACCACACACACACACATATAAGCAGAAACAACCACGTACGTTAGTAACACACGTCAGATCGTTTTTTATTTTTAATGATGCCCTCAGCTTCGTCTTTAGAGGATTAAAAGAGTTGCTATGACGATGACTCCACCATACCTTCTGCTGGGATCTGCGTTAATAAGTAAATCTTGTGGAAACCGTTGCCACACTGGAGGAGAATCTCCACGTTTCCCATTCACACTCTTGATTTAGAATCTCACGCCAGATGACAAGTGCTGCAGCTCGGCTCTGGATTCCCCGAGGTCGATATATATTTCGATCGGATTACACGTCTCCCTCCGTCAGAGCAGGAGAATGAAGAAGTGATCGGTGGGGTCTCTGCGCTCTGGAAAGTTTCCCACCGAATAAACTGAGATACTACAATAACGTCACAACACCCCCCCCCCCCCCCCCCGGTCCCGGTCCCGGAGGCCACATCCAAAGCTGGAGGGAAGCCGTTAATCTCGACGGCACCGGACACCACGGCTCCGCTGTGGCTGCTCTGCTGACTCACATCTTCTCTCAGTGACGTGCATCTGATGTTTTTATTTGTCTTAACCGGGTTTATTTACTCTGAACTTTCAGATGTTTGCGGTGCGGAGATGAAATGTCACTCTCCATGTGGGTTCACTTGTGAAACGACTTTGTGTACAGGCCTCAGCATTTTGTAGATCGTACTGTGCAGCCACTCAGGAGGAAAGATGCATTATTGTTGGTATCTGAAATCAAAATTTTAAAGATATGACACGAACGGAGGAATTAAACACATGAGAATGATTTTCTGTGCGAGTTTGTGATGTGACCACGCTGTGCCACAAACTGCTGAGAAACAGATGCGAGAGAACGTGTGGATGCAGCCGGGGGGTCCCGGGGGTCCGGGGGGGGTCACGTGTCAGGTTTATGCAGAGTGTGTGGATGAAGCCAGTGAAGATTGCGTGTGCACTCGTATGTCATTTGGTTTGGTCTGACACAGGAATGTGAGGGAGGGAGTGTCCTCGTGGTGACATCACTCTCCTCTGTACGACTCCCCGGAGCTCGAAATGATGACAGAGGCCGAGGAGGCGGGGTCGTGACCTTTCAGCTCCGTGTTTGTGCTTAATGACAGAGGGATGCAAGTCGTTTTTTTCACCCCCGGCAACGACATTTTATTTCCACTCTCTAAATTTATTAAACTGAAAGTGCTTTGTTGATGAAACGGTCACAAAGCAGATGTTTCAAATCTCACTGAACTTCGTCTCTGAGCTCAATTTGATAAATTGAATTACAGAAAGACAACGAAGCCAAAACACAAACAAACAAGATGAACAGTTTGCAGTCATGCTAACATGCTGCTGTTTAAAAAGCATGTTTACCACCATCATTATCTTAGCTTAGTGGGTTAGCATGTCTACTTTGGGGTTGGGGGGGGGCGCGTGGTAGACAGGTCCCCCTCTACCACATGGTGTTTACCTCATTTTTATATCAACTAAAGAAAGCAAAGCAAACTTACTGGAAATATTAACTGTGTGCAATGAACTACCTAAAATTACAGGTCCAAGTCCCATCTGCTAACCTGGAGGAGGCAGGTTTTATTCAGCCGGCCACCAGGGGGCAATCAAGACGCTTTGGCTTCACTTTAAAGAGAACTGTCATTTCTTCAGGCTATGGTACAATTAAACTGTATTCAATTAAGCATATTATAGATATTATTTTCACCACAAGCATCTGGCAAACCCACAGAAATCGTGACCCTCAGGTTGAGAATCCATTAACACTCAACATCGGGCTGATTTATCTCAAATGTAAACTTTCCTCCGATGATCTTCAACTCACTAAACACACTGAGCTCTGCACAGAAACTCACAAGCACCCAAGGAAGGTGACGAGGTCGATCATGACAGCACCCTGTACCCATGATGCAACGCTGTGGTGTGTGTCGTCAGTGACCACAGCTGGAGGGCTCTGTGTGTGTGTGTGTGTGTGTGTGTGTGTGTGTGTGTGACTCTGCGGTGGTGGTCTGCGGGCGTGTCTCAGCGGCGGTGGTCTGAACCCGGAGCTGGCTCCGTCCCAGCAGCTCCGAGGCGGAGGGGAGCCCGGCTGCCAGCTCCGGTCAAACTGTGGGAAACAGCCGCTGTGTTATTGTACGAGCGATGAATCGCTGGTGACGCATTTGTTTATGCACTCGCTGAAATAATGGGAACATTAAATATTTGGCCCAAATACTAATAATAATCCGTTTCCTTGCCACCGCAGAAATATGACTAATCGCAGGAAAATTGAAATAAGCAAACAAGCCGTCAAAAGATCATATCTTGTGAATACAGCGAGGATTTAACCGAACACGCCCTTTGTGGTGGAGATTACCTCAGGTTCATGAGAAGCATGAAGGGGATCCGCCTGGAAAACAATCACATGATAAGAATGTTTAGAAACTCAGCAATGCCATTTTTGTTTTCTTCGAGTCAAGTCTGAGAATCTGTTATTTCTGTGTCTTCAGCAGAACTGTGGAAATTCTGATTAGAATTGTGAATCTGAGTCAAACTGTGCAGCATGTGTATCCTCCAAGTCAGCATCTTTGTTGGAAAACTCCAAAGCTCCTCGTGCAAATCCTTCCATCCGACACCGGGAACTTTCCTCTCGCTGGGAATCCGACCACAGAGCTGTTATTCCCCCGTGACAGATATTCCTCTGTCAGAAGCAATTACGCTCCCCGACAGTTGTTCTCACATGCTTCTCCCTCGCCCTTTGCTGGGGCGGCGGGAGAAAATTCACACAGAAAAAAAATGAAAAAAAATAAAATAAAAGTCAAGACAAATGGGGATCAAACACAGGAATAACACTATAAACATCAGAGGGCTCCTCGTGGGCCGGCGGCTCGGGACTGCATGCGGGTTGAAATGTAGAAACGGCAGGAGGTCAAGTCCATTCACCGACTTTCCTGTTTACATGTGGCGTGATTTGTCTCGGCCCGAGTGGGAGGAGTGTTTATGAACGGCTGACTGGCAGAGAGGAGAGGGAAGAGGGTGTGAGAGGTTTTTCAAGGAGAGGAGAGGAGAGACGGAAACTTGCCGATGTAATTTGAATTCCTGTGGTTTGCCTGAGGAGGTCAAAGGTCGTGTGTGAGCTATGACAGCGGGACAATGCTGTGAAGAAAAGCAGGTTGGCGGCCCGAGGTGTAAGGTTTAACAGGCGAGCAGGGCGGCCACACATGTAGTCAAAAGACACGTCTCCATTCAAATGTGCAAGTTTAAAACATTTGAATCGTGAAATGCTCCCGACGATCATTTCAACTTTTCTACTGATGCCTTTAAATGGATGAAATCTGATCAAACACTCAGGAGACAAAGTGTAAATCTGCAGTGTTCAGTCCACACCTCTTAACTGGGATGTTGGTGTCCCACGAAGATCGATATTGGGCCTAGTTATTTTCAGCTTGTTTATTAATTTAGTCAGTCCATTAGTCAATATACAACTGTACGCTGATGACATATTTCTTTACGTACATATTTCGATCCCACACTACGTCATCAAGCTAGGCCTCTTGTTATTGTGTTGATTGAGTGGTGGTGTCTGCTGACATTTAAATATCTTGAGATCATTCTGGATTTGAGTTTATCATTTTGAAAACATGTGGCCAGAACTATCGGATTCACTTTAAGCAGAGAAGAGCACATGTAACAACAGAGGCTTCTTCTTCTCCCACATGTTTGATGTTAAATACTCACAACATTCAAATACTCGTTAATATTCAAAAGTAATCACAACATTTGAAACACTCAGTGAAATCGGCATCATGCTACTCTTTTTCAAATCCAATACATTGATTATAAAACACGTTATCAGCCAAAACGAAACACTCACACATGTCAGTGGTTACGCCTCCGCACCGAAGCTTTTTTCTCACCAAAATTCTTCAGAAACTAAAAACTCCTTTAACTGATGAAGGTTTGTTTTTCCCGTGCAGCTGTTATTTATCAGCGGATGGGAGTAAATCAAGTCACGGTGCCAGTGTATCTTTCTCTTACATCACTACCGATCAGCCTCCATCATTTCGCAGACCAGACTGTGATGAAATACCGAAAGTCGCGAACAGCGTCCGCAGGGACCGGATCATATTCACAGCTCAGACAGCCGGGGAGAAACAACCAACCTGCTGCTGCTGCTCAGAGAAAAGAGGGGGGGGGGGGAGATCTGTTCATCAAACTTGGCCCAAGTCAGAATTTATATTTTTAATCCCCTAAGGAGAGAAAAAGAAGAAGGAGACTTAAATAGAAGAGGACTCGGGTTAGGGTCTTGCCAGACATCGCTAATGAACTCAGTCGTCTGGGGCCTTGCGGTGTCAGCCGGCCTTCCGGCGCTCTTATCATCACCCGCACAAATCCTCCCCACCAATCACACTGGATTCTGGAGAGGAAGTTGAAAACGTCAAAGGCCATTAATTCTGCTGTGGCCCTCTTTGTCCGCCTCTCAGAATACTAATGGAGCAGTCAGAGGCGGCCGGCCCTGGTTTCTTTGAGGGAGCATACGAATGAGGCCGTCGATTAGAAGGAAAATCATTCAGAGACGAGTGTGGCTACATGTCACAGCCCCGGGGAGGGAGAACCATGCAAAACCCTGTTATTTTAAGATTCAGCTTCAGCCCACCAACACAATGAGCTATTCACCTTTTTAATAGCAGGTTGTTGGCGCTGGTTAAAGCCTTGTTTCCTCTTTAATAGTAATGATATCCTGCTCTGCACGCTCTCTTTCAATGAGACTCAGGTAAACCATGGGTGGGACCTTCCGTTTCATGACATATTTTGTCAAAGTGATGGCTTTTTCTTTGTGTGTGTGCATATAAAAGGAGCTAAAGTATACCCTTTCATGCACTTCCTACAGACACAGGAGTCTTCAAAGAAACCCGATACGTCTCACGGTGTCTCAACAGTTATCCTAGCTTGCAGCTACTTTAACTGCACATGTGCCCTGCTATTATCATATTACCTCGGTTTGTCATAGGCTCTAAAGAGAAAAGCAACTAAAATAAAACCTTGCACATCTGAGAGAAGAGTGAATTAGGGCATTTTGTGATCTCGCCTCTCGTGACAGAAAGCAGAGAAACTGTTCCCACACTCTCCAGCTCTTTCTGTGACACTCTACAAGCAAACATGCTGCTTGGATAGATGCATGTTTTTGAACCCGCTCCAACACGAGAGCCTTATCTATGTCAAGTGCAATTATGGCTTTGTTACTTCCACAAAGCCAGTGAGGGACTCTGTGAAACACATGTGATGAATAGAGTCTCTACGTCTCCGACCACACTCCACACGGGACGTCCACCAGCTGCAGACACTGCGTCTGCATCAACGACTTCAAGACGTTTCCATCAAAACGTATGTGAAATGTAATATTTTATAAAAATCAAGTTAATCTGTGATGGGACTCGATTGCTGCTGCTGCCAATCCCGATGAAAACACACAGTCAACTTTGGAGCTTTTCACAGTTTTTAGCCACTTAAGTTTTATTGCCTGGTTTTGAACAGTGAACAGTTCTCACCAACTCAGCCGTCGTCCCGGAGCCAAAGTAAATAAATGAAATATTACATATGACACGTCCAGGAGTTTTGTACCAAACCATGTTTGTGTTGGAGCTTCTGAGTATGAAGTAGGTCATTGATTGCTAACATGCTAACATACGGAACATCACACTGAAAGGCTGTTTTGCTTTAGTCTCTGTCCCCTAGTGACCAGATATCAGGTTTACTTAATTATTTAAAATCTATTTAGTTCCTGAGCATTGATTTTATGTTGTTTTAAGTCCTTAATACAGCAGGAGGTTTATTTTGTGAATTATCGCCCCCATTAAGAGTCAAATAGACGATAAAACGTTGTGTGAATTGGAGCTAGAACCGGCCAATGGGTGCAGGTGGGCGTGCAGCGTTCTCTCAGCCAGGCTCCTCCCCCTCCGCTCCACCACACTTGAGGCTTCACAACATTCACAAACCAATGGGTGACATCACCACAACCGACTTCTGTAGCTTTTGATAGTTTTGGTAGCCACTTTAATTTTATTGGTTTGGTTTTTCTACGCTTCTCACCAACTCATCACAACCAGGAACCAAACCGTAGCTAAATATGGAAAACAAGCGTATTGAAAGAGCTTTTTGATTTGTATTTTCTTCTACATCGAACTTATAAACAGTCAAAGTGACCCCTGCCCCATAAATACATGGAATTTGTGTATAACATTTTCCCCTCAGTGAGACGACACAAACCCCCGGCATTCGCTGCCATCTCTAATTAAGAAAGAAAAAAACATTCCGTCTCCAAATTGCTTTCGTTGCCGTTGTAATTGAGGCGCGCTCGTCGCCAGATCATAACGCACGTCGGACACGAAATGGCAAGAACATCAAAGCCCAGAGATATAGAAGGAAGACTGTTGATGTCGACTTGGAAAACAAACACACAAATAAATGATGAAACAGGAAATCCTTGTATATGTGTATGATCTTTAGGAACTTTTTTGATCTGAAATCTGACATCCTTGTGCCATTTGAAACACACACACATCCCCCTCCCCTTCCCCTTCCTCTCTTGTTTCTGCGGTTGTGTTGAAAACAAAAATCATCTGTTTCAGTGGATGTCCTCCTCTGGGCCGTGAAGCCAGCACTGAAGACTCAGGGGTTGGTGACTAAGACGAGACGTAATGTTTGGCACAAAGACACAAGCTCTTTTTTACCCGTTGCACACATTCCCGTGGCGGAGGATTAACACGCTCGAGGTGCAGACAGTTCTCCTGTGATGTGAAAGATTAATCTTTGGCTCACGACCTTTATTTCCTAATTTCCCCTCTCCTTAATCCTGTGCACTGTGTGATAAAAAACGAGCATATAAACGTTATTTACGATTCTCCTCTTTCAACCATCGCTCATCGCCGAGCTGCTTGGACGATCGCTGCTCGCTCCCGGGACCTCGGAGCGTCTTTAAAAAACCTTTACGGTGCGTCCGCGGTGTCGTAGGCGTTCAGAAGACGTCCAGGAGATTTATCAATGAAGTCATCCCACAGTAAAAGAGTTCCAGTTGAAAGGAATAACAGGTCGAACGCAGGGGCGAGCTGGATCGGCATTGGTTCGCTTCACGTTCTCTCTACACGGGCTGTTCCGATGACCTCACCTCCTCCCGCTGGACGTACCCTGTTGGACGCCGATCAACCGCTCCCGGGCTGAATGATTGGGTGTGAGCTCGATGGGCAGATCCACGCATGTTTTGCACATCACTGTCCTGCACACGGAGCCATTGATGTGTTATGTTACCCGCACCCTCGCCTTCTCCGGTCCAGTCAGACCTGACAACACCGGACTGGAGCCGGCGCCAGTCTGTCCACGTGCCAGATACCATTCATGTGTTCGTTTAACCACTAGGGGGCAGCAGAGGAGCCAGAAAACACAACGTACACATAATATCGGACTCTGTAGCTGCTTAACGTGACATTTCTTCTTCAGGTAGTTTCGTGTGTATCTTAAATTCAGAAGACCAGTGCTGTGAATGCTCCAGTGCAGCTCAGTGAACGGAGTACCAGTGTGACAGCTCCTTTGTGAGTCAGATTAAATAAACTCTGCTCCGCCCAAGCTGCAGAGCAATCAAAATAAAATTCGTAAAAACAGGAAAAGAGAAAGAAAGGAACACGTCTCCACCTCCTTTCTCCCTCTTTCATTCTCTCTCTCTCCCTCTCTCTCTCTGTGTTTGTCACATATCTCTGCATCTCTACCGATGTTTCACCGCCTGTCACCTGACACAAATCGGCCCTCAGCCACAAAAGAGCTGTTTCCAGGAGCAGGACAATGGCTCAGGCCCGTGAAGAGCAGCTGAATCCATAGGGTGGTGCGTGTGTGAGTTTACACTCGGCTATTGTTGGCCGACACAATACAGAAGCACATCCCCTCCTCGGCTGTATTGAGGCGATTGTGCTCCAAACAGCCATTCTGGGGCTGGTCCGTGTGCGGAGGTGATTTCCTCTTGTGCAGTATCGGTTTTCAGCTCATTGATGTCGTGTTTTGTTATCGGAGGCTTTTCACGCAGAAGGTCAACGGCTCTTTCGGAACAGGCGGCCCCGTGTGTGCATGTGAGAATGTGTCTCGGGAGGAAATTCTACAGAAAAACATAGGATGTGGTCAGCGCTTCGGCTTTATCCTTTATCCTTTATCCCCCCCTTTGTTTTTCCTGTCCTCCTGTGGGAAGGTGGCGGAAACTTTCAGCGCTTACCTCAGCTCCGATCTACTCACCAACACAAACTCCCCCGGAGAACAAGGGGTCAACGTTTCCAGGTTCCAAGTTGAAAGTGTAAAGTTTGTTGTTAACCTTCGTTGCTGGAGTGGAAAATGAGATCAGTCATTAAACTCAGCTGACAGCTTGTTCTGCGGTGAGGTTTGATTGACGGCTGGATCGTGAGGTCAAATATCTGCCCGGTCGATGTGTTCGAACCCCGAGACCTTTGACCTCTGATCATCTGTTCCCACCGACCCACTGCTACAGGTGTCACTCAGGCCCAGTTGTACTCGACTGGCCTCAAACGACCTCGACCGGGTCATTGTTCGGAAAGGAAGATTATTATTAACACATTTTTTAAATCGTTTGACCATTAGTTCTGCTGGTGACATGTTCCACTGCTGTGGTCTGGTTTTACAAAGGTTCTCTCTACTCTTTTTTGCAGAACAAGCGTTTAGAAAAATCCATTAACACCAGCGTTCCCAGCAGCTACAAACAAGACAAAGTTAGCAACTAGCTGGAAATCAGGATGTTGGCAGAACCGTGGAGACCAAAACAAAGCTTAAAGAATACTGGGTTTCATGGTTTCTGCACAACAGAGGCTTTATTTACACAAACATGTCAGAGAGTGCAACACTTGTGCTTTTTCTGTTACCATGATAACTGATTGTCCGGAGCATAACATATTGGGAGGAAGGGGAACTTGTGTCTTGATCAGGATGCCAATCCATGTATAGTACTTATAGCAATGTTTATTTATTTGTAAAAGGATTCTAACCCACGTACTTTCATTCCCAACCAGCCTCCGGGTTAACGCAGCAGTGGTAGAAACAGTAGATAAAACATACATATGGTCAATTTGTTTTTAATGTCCCACTTCAGAATCCTGGTCCTGTAAATAGAGTCCATGGTTTCGGGGACACGAGACGTGAGATGAAAGCCCACTTGGGTTTTCCAGCACAATGGGGCCAGTATTTCTTTCCATGTGTGTTTGTGGTTTCATTTGCTCTCGTAAAATAAGCCATTCATGTTCACGTAACTCTTGGATTACCGACCGCACTAAAGCAAATCCTCGCTCCTCAACGACATCAAAGTTTAGCGTTTGAATCAAAGGCACGGCTTCCAATCGGTGACACCGCGCCCAAATAGTTTCTGGTGTTTACTCGGAGCGGTGGCATAAACACACACAAGCTGGACCGTATTAGAAAAAAAAAAAAACACACATTCGAAAAAAAATATTCATGTGGAATCGCTCACTTGACTAATCTCGCACGGCCCCGGCGCAGATTTTCGTCTCCTCCGCTGATTTGGTCGCCGAAGCTTTCATGTCTAGGCTGCTCAAATATTTTGAAGCCATTTAGGTTTACAAATATTTTGGAAATGTGTTGTGGACAGACGCCGTAGCCTGCCAGCCGCCGAGCGGGGTCTCGGGAGGGTCGGGGTCCGGGAGCTTGGCACACACACAGGCTGAGAACTGGCTGGCCCTGGTAACCTCTGGCAGCATGGCACTCTGACTGGTGCCTTGTAGCATTGACCTCCAGCCAGCTCGAGACGTCCCAGGGAGCCATGGGGACCAGTGATTAAAATTCGGGGGGCTTCCTATGAGCCCTCTCGTGGGCTCTAATTAAACAGATCACATTCCTTCAGCTGGAAAGCACTTTGGTAAGCACTGGGGAGCGCCGGCTTCACCCCTGGAGCTGAGTTTCCCACAGTATCTGTTGGTGAAGTCGATTCCAGTTCTGCCGAATAATGAATAACTCCTTGATTTGGACATTTATCTGAGACAGATAATAAACACAATGCTGGACTTGTGCCGAGACACACGCAGCCAATCTTTTATAGACTCACAGATTCAGATGTTCAGCGGGACAACAGATCTGTCAACACAAAATAAAGGGATGAGATACTTTTGCTTCCCAGTTCATGATGTGGAGAATAACGATTCCTCTGCGGTTCCTAATATGAAAAACTGTTCTGCGAGTGAATCATTGCATCATTTCAGAGATATTTTGTTCCGGAGCTTATTTTAGCAGCGTGTGTGTAAAGAAATGTGACAGCATCATCCATTACATCCACGAGAGCCGTGATTTGTGATAATTTGCATACGAATAAAAAAAAAAGCAGCTTTTTCTTGGCCTGTGGCATCGTGCAGATTTCATGGGAAATCACTTGAGGGGTCCAAAGTCCAAAAGGTGAAACTGCAGGTGTGGGATATGTTTTGTGTGAGATGGAAAAAGGGGATAAAGATTCGGCAACGCTCACAATCCAGCATTTGAAATGAGCCGAGACCTCACCAGGGATCCAGGGAACAGGCCGAGGAGGTAAGGTGAAAACTCTTGTAGCATTTACTCAATTAGCCGCCTGGAGCTGCACCAGTGTAAACACTGGCTTGATGAAGAAGTGATCGCAGACTCTTGACAAAAGAACTTCCAGTGTGTGACCCGCATGTGGCGTTTGCTTTGGCTGGTGTTCATGGCCCGTTGCCACTCAGAGAAAAAGAGAAATCTCTAAATCCTCCTTTCTCATTAGACTTTATTCAGACCACAAGGACCTCCTGTATCTGAGGAGGCCTTTCAGAGAGAGGGAGCTGGAGTCTGCAGCTAATCCAGCAGATATTTATTTACTTCTTATTTATAATCTGGATCAAATTGGTGGACGGACCATCTGACTAACTGAGGGACATCTTGACGTCCACAGAGCCGAGCCATCTTCTGAAAGGAGAGTCGAAGGCAGATGAGAGGGAAAGTGGAGCAGCTGGTTCCCTGGATTCATCCTGGATATCAGCACCACTTCTCCCATTGTTGTCTGTTGCTCAACATCTTTCTCCAAATTGCTCTTTCACACATGATCTTAGGAAAATGTGCACAAAATTGTTTTTTTCGGTCCACAGAGCTTTTCTTTCACACATGAAAACCACAGCAGGAGAACACAAAAAAGAACAGTATTAATATTTCCAGCACATCAACAACAGACCTCCTCTCGTTGCCTTTTCAAGGTGACGTCTTTGTCTCCTACGTGTGGCTCCTCTTTCCCCCTGAGGCTTTTTCATTTTTTACAGTTTAGCATCGTGTGTTAGAAGCATCATCAACACGCCCAGTCGCTCGCTGTGAACTTTCCAGAGATTAACCTGCTGTGTTTTCTTATAAACTCACTCTGACATTTTCACAAGTTCCAGAAAATGTGCAGAGCAACGGACTCGAAACGTAAAACTCCTCTGGAAAATTTCAGGAAAACGTCCCAACTTCAGTTCATTTCTGAAAGCAGCTATAGACTCTCTGAATACTTTTAATGACTTATTACATAGATGGGCCATTCTACCGAATTAGTGCAAAGTATGGTCCCCCAACAAGAAACACTATTTACAAAACAATTTAGTATTCACACGTAGATATTTACTAAGAATATGTTACGGTCTAATTAAAAACCAAGACATTAAATGTGATAGGGAAAAGCTAAATATATAAAAAATCACCATTTATAGGGGACTTTCTATTGGGAAGGAGCTGTCCCCCACCCTACATCTAAATTTCCATCTCTGTAAAAAACTTTTTTAAATTTTTTAGATTTTTTTCAATGATCTTATTTCAAAGATCTTTATGATTGAGTGTAAACAGAACATGGAAGATTTAGATTTATTGTGGGTTTCATTTTTAAATAAAAAAAACTATACTCAAAAGACAGTGCCTCTGAATACTTTTAATGACTTATTACATATATGGGCCATCCTACCGAATTAGTGCAAAGTATGGACCCCCAACAAGAAAAAGTATTTACAAAACAATTTAGTATTCACACATAGATATTTACTAAGAATATGTTATGGTCTAATTAAAAACCAAGACATTAAATGAGATAGGGATAAGCTAAATATATACAAAATCACCATTTATAGGGTATACTTTCTATTGGGAAGGAGCTGTCCCCCACCCTACATCTAAATTTCCGTCTCTGTAAATAACACTTTTTACATTTTTTAGATTTTTTTCAATGATCTTATTTCAAAAATCTGTATGATTAAGTGTAAACAGAACTTGGAAGATTTAGATTTATTGTGGGTTTCATTTTTAAATTAAAAAACTATACTCAAAAGACTGTGCCTCTGAATACTTTTAATGACTCATTACATATAGATTCCTGTGACAGAACACCTCACCTACACACACACACACACACACACACACACACACACACACACACACACACACACACACACACACACACACACACATGCTCACACACAGATAGAGCAGCAGAGACAATCATCCACACAAGGACACTGACCCGGGCCAGACACTGTTCTTTCCTCAGCAGGTCGGGTCAAGGAGAACAAACAGAGCTTCAAACACAGGAGAAATGGGATTCAGGTGTGTGGGAGGTGCAGACGTACAAAGTGCAGCAGAGAACTTGAACTCGGCTGCGGAAGCGATTCTGAACCTCGGAGCGAGTGAGACAGACATCGTGTCCCGGCCTGTCGTCCTGGAGGACACGAGGAACAGAAGATGATTGAATGGCAACAGAGGCAGAGCGGGTGCGTCCACTAATGAGAACCCCCGGTTCCTCCACATGTCCACATGTCCAAGCGTCCTTGAGCAAGGACACCCGCACCCCCGACAGGCTGCTGAACAGCTGTGTGTGAATGGGATGCGTTTCCCAGTGGGATGAAGAGACGCCTGTGAATCGTTGACTGGTCGTTAAAACGTGAAAAGCCTTATTTTAAAAGGAGCCCGTTCACCATTTAACGGGGTCGTCCTTCATCAGATACTTTAAAAAAAAAGCTGCTGTTGTCCACTTCAGTGAAGGAGGAAAGTCTGTTTCTGAGAAGCGGAGGCATCGCCCGGGTATTTACTCGATGTGAGTGGGTGTGAAGTGACGTTGTTTATGCACAAAGTTGTGCGGCATGACATCAGCTGCATCTGGGAGCGCTGGCTCACGAGAAAAAATTAATGCAAAGCATGAACGGCGTCAAATGATTCGCCAGACCCCCACAGCGTGAAGCCGTGTGCCATTTTCCCGGGAGGCCTTTCTGCACCCCCGCCCTCTCCCGGCCCCTCCCGTCCACCAGTGCTTCTTCTTCTTCTTCATGTTTAAGGGCCTCTTTAACCCCCCGGTAATCATTTTAAGATGTCACAGGACAGAGAGCCCTGCTTCCTCGTGGGCAGAGTATCTATCACAATTGATGTCTGTGGCATTCTAATGGACGTTAAGCTGAAGTGATAAAGGGGCCGAGTTCAAAAGCACAGAGGGGAAAAAACTCCCTTGTACCTTGAAATCTGTAAAAGCCCTCCTCAAAGCCCCTCCACCGGGCACCACCCTTTCATAAATTCGGCTCCACTGCCGGCGACTGCCAAGAATGTAATTGATGGGGGTGGGGTGGGGTGGGGGGGTGGGCTGACCAGTAAGACTTTGAATGCAAACACTCGGGGAGGATTGTGACGGTTCAACAGCGTTTCTAGGAAGGGCCCCGTGGTCTCTGGGCAGTTTACTGGCGCTCGGCGACCGGTGGGAGAGGTGAAGCAGGAGGCTGACGCGTAATGGACACTGACAATCGGCCCCTGGTTTTCATTTGGACCTGCGTTTACTGCATTTTCCACCATTAAGTCTCAGAAACAACAGAGAATCAGCCCAAAGCCCCTGCGCTGGAGCTGGGGACTTAGCGTCCGACTCTTTCAAACACGCAGCGCCGCGTGGAGCTGCTGCGTGGAGGAGGACAGCGTGTGCACGGGTAACGCAGCTTGGATGAATTAACCCGGAGCACCTTGAAAACAGAACTAAAAGCTCCGTCTGTCAGAGTCCGAGTGATTCCCAACACACACACAGCGCCTGCTGGTACACACCGAGCCAGCCGGCAGAGCGACAGCCTCTCCAAATATTTAGGCCAAACGTCTTCATAATCTAGTGTAACTAAATCTACATGGTTCATCTGTGCATGTGTATATTAAAAACCTGTGTGTGTGTGTGGGTTCTGAGGTGAAAGACGCTCTCCCATAGATCGGACAAGATGTTTTAAACTCTGCACATGTCTGTAAATCGAGGAAAACATCGGGTTCGGGTTGAGATCGTCAAACCTTCTCTCTGGTTGGATTTTGTCTGACTGGTTACTTGTCATAACAATGAAAAGAAACAGAGAAAAGCACCAATAGATGAATACTGCAGATATAATTGGCAGTTGTCTATCTGGAGATTCTCTTGTTGTCGTTCTTATATCAATCAATTCATTGTTTGGTTAATGAAGCATTAAACCAAAACATCTGTGACAGAGAAGAAGTCAAATCAACTGTTTGTCAAAATGACTCAAATGATTTCAATCTAGTTGCTAATTTATCGAACTCTACAAATAAATCTTTTCTGAGTTTAAAAGGAGATGAGGCGACGCATGGTGTCAAAACCATGAAAAGAAACAGAAAAAATGATCAATAGATGAATACAGCGGATATAATTGGCAGTTGTCTGGCTGGAGATATTCTTATTGTCGTTCTTATATCAATCAATTCATTGTTTGGTTAATGAAACATCGAACCAAATCATCTATGACAGAGAAGAAGTCAAAAAGAAGTCAAAAAGTTAAGTCAAGTCAAAAATTGAAATTGTGATTTCTTCCCATTCGATTTCTTCACCCAGGTGACCTTGGGTGACGTGAAAGGCGCCTCCAAATAAAATGTATTATTATTATTATTATTATTATTATTAAATCAACTGTTTGTCAAAATGACTTCAACGATTTCAAACCAGTTGCTGCTCAAATCTTTAAATCAACTCATTTATCTCACTCTACAAGTAAAGGTTTTCTGAGTTAAAAAGGAGATGAGGCTCTGCATGCTGGTGAGTGGAATGTCATCAGGAAGCTGCTTGGGAACAGACTCCTCCACCTGTACGGGTCTGTCTCCCGTCTGTCTGCACTTGAATGTGAATTTTGAAAACAACCCTCAGTGGCACAGGAGCAGCAGAGTCCTGGAGGATCTCATGGTCGGGTAACGACCCCGAATCCAAACACAACCAGGACGTTTCGGCTACTCTTGATTTTATCACGTAGGAAAAACACAAGTTGCGGAGAAAACTCTCTTCACTCACGTCCTGATTCGTAAGTGGAGGTTCTCCTCCGAGCGTCGATAGACTCAACATGCCCTTATTTAGAGAGCGAGGGGGGGAGGAGTGAGCATGGGTGATGGAGGGATGGTGGGGCAGGAGCATGAGGGAGGTGTGGATAGTGAAGGATTATTGGTCCGGCCTCGACCTCTGGGCTCTGCCAGGTCGTGAGACGGCGTCCCCGGAGATGTCGGCGCTGGAAACCGAGAGATGGAGACCGGTGATAAGACCTCGGAGGCTCCACCCCTTCTCACTATCTCCATCTGTAACCACAACCAGGGGGGGGGTGGGGGTGACAAGAAGTACATTCCAATTATTAGCCTTAAAACCCAATTTTTGCACAATCGATCTTTTGCATTTGTGTAATTTCTTTGTAAACTTTGTCTCTGCACAAACAACAATTACTGTACGGGACCAAATCTGTAAAAACAAGCAGAAATGATGATGAATTACCGGCGCAGCTTTTCAACTTTTGCACATGAACACCTAAAAAAGAAAGATAGCTGTATCGTGTTTTACTCACTTCACATTCACCGAGGAGAATAAATCCTCGCTCCACAGTTTAATAACCGAGAAATAGCGTTTACAGTTTTACAGTTTTGTCTTTAATCCGATTTCTTTACGCAATTTTTTCACATCTCAAGATAAATGTGTTGCTAAAGAGAAATGAGAGTTCTCAGCATTAATTTAACACTGGATTGGTTTTGATGAGATGTAACTGATTTGAATTGGGATATCCAGTGCCGATATCCAGCCTCACTTCTCACAGACACACACACACACACACACACACACACACACACACACACACACCACACACACACACACACGGACACACACACACACACACACACACACACACACACACACACACACACACACACACACACCCTCTCACTCCAGTCTATACCAGCTGCATTCCTCTAATGCCCACGGGATGGCTTCATTCTTCTCTCCTCATGTTTTGCGTATGTTATGCACATGTATGCTGCAGACACACACACACAGACACCTCGACACACACACACACACACACACACACACACACACACACAAGCACAGACGCACTCGCCGCCACAATTACACTGTGATCTCAGATGTGATGGATGCACGGGGCCCTCAGTACAACATGTGCACCGTGTCAAGCTCCGGCCCCGGAGAGAGATGACTAAATCACTCGCTGAGTACATGCTGACGATTGTGTAGTCATTGTGCGTTTGGACGGAGTTGTGTGACATCAGCTCTTCTCACCGCGGGCGATGAGGTCTCCGGCCCCCGGTGGACGCCGGTGATGCTGCTTCCCCACATCTGAGTTGCATTTGTTTACAATTCATTTATCAAAGTATTTTGATGGAGCCTGATTTATTTGCATGAGCATTTTTGTTTGTCCCGGAGGAGTTTTCTGAACCGAGCGCTCGGAGTTCATCAATAAATATTAAGCCAAGTAACATTTATATGAGACGTCCACCGAGGCTGGTATAAAAATACAACGCTGGCTTGACGGCAACATGAATCTAAAAGGCTGTTAAAACCTTTTTCTGAAGATGATGTTGGAATATAAAAGACATTTGCGGGACATTCTGATATCGGCTGAAAGATGAGCGCACTCATTAACATGTTGCAGATATTGTCTGTGAATCAGGAAATCAACTTTCCTTCTCCAACAATAAACAAATCTAATCGTGGGGTGAAGTTAAAATTAAGCGTTTGATAAACAATGAGGTTTTTATAGACTTTTCACTAATAGAAAATGAATGTACACATGAAAGACTCAATTAAGTTCTGATAAACAGTAAGTTCTGGGATCATTAAACCTTCTGCACATAACAAGATGTTGGTTTATGTAATTTAATCATTTTCTGATATATTACCTCCTCTGACAACTGGTTTCTCCGGCTCAGCTCAGCTTCACTGAACGTTGAATAAACAGGTGACGAGTCCAGCAGCAGGTTCTCATTGTTCTCGGCTCAACGACTGAAGATCAGAAAGAAAAAAGCTGCAACAAGCATCAGAACAAACCAAACAGGGAGAAAGATCACTGAGACTTAAAAGTGCTTTACAGTGAAAGTCACAGTGATCGAACCACCGACCTTCTGCTGAGTGGACGACCCGCTCCTGCCCCTGAGCCACAGCTTAACGAACCAAATAAATGATAATGCAATCTACGGTGAATTTGTTTTAACTGTACAAACAACTAACGGTTGCTACCGAAACATTTGCAACCATAGAAACAACATATTCAAGACGGGAGTGAAAGTTAGTCTCTGTGTGGGTCCAGGGGGAGGAGCCAGACTCAGAGTGACCCTTGATGAAATGGTCATGAGCCGTGGGACCTTGAACAGAACAAGGGAAACTGGAGGCCTCTCCTTGAGTCAGATCCAGGAGGGGCCCGGCCGGTGGAGCTTAACCCCGAAATAGCAACATGGATCAGCCGCCATACGGAGCGAACCACCTGCAGGGGGAGGGGCCTCAGGGTCAGGTGCAGTGTCACAGGCTCGGCCACTCGATCCACTTCACACACGTATCACTCGGTGCAGATGTGAGTCTGTGCCGGACGGGGACGTGGTGTCACACAGCTGCACCAGGAGAACGGGTTCAAAAAATGACTCGTCTGCTTGAAGTCAAACAACAACAGGTTCATTCATCTAAATGCTGATGAGACTCCAGAACAACACATAAATGATATATATTAAAGTATTTTGGAATGAAACTCTGACGACAGAAGTCTCCACTCGACAGCAGACTAATTAAACAAAATAATAAAGTCCCAGTTGATATTTAGATTCAGAATCACTTAACGTCTTAGGTTAATTTATCACTTTAACTTTCTAAAAAATAAATGAATCTAATTAAATCAATTTAGTTTGATTTGGTCGTCTTGTTTTTCATGAATTTTACAGAATCACTCATCAATCGTTGATTATTCTAAATAAAAAGTAAAAGCCAAGGTTCTGTTCAGAGGAGTGGATCTGTCGGCCGGGCCGGGCTGGGGGGGGGGGGAGGAGGATGATGCTGGCGGTGATGAAGGCTCAACTCTTCCATGGAAAAGCCTGAGTCACAGGATGAACATCCTCTGTTACATGTGTCTGAAGGAGTGGGCCGCACGTCCGTGGCTATTCGGTTACGCCTGTACCTGCTCGCCTTGCATTCCCCAGATGAAAGTGGTTAAGACGGCCCAATTAGGAAATTACTCTTGATGTTTTTAATCAGGCACTTGGCGAGAACAAAGAGAGAGAGAGGCTCACCCCGGCCCACGGGGCTCCAACGCACGCACGTGGCCACGGATCCGTCCGCCTTCCTGCGAGCGACCGAGAGAGAGAGAACATTGCTTCAATCGCTTTAGTGCAGATACATCACTGCTCCCCAGGGCCTCCCTACTTTCCTCCAACAATAATTACAATTTTTGAAGATAAATATGGTTTTCATTAACGAGCTACCCAGCCCGCCTTGAGTATGACTAAACATCACGGTCACGGTTGTTGTTCAGTTGTCCGCGCGGACCTGGCTGCAGGTTCTCGTTACTAAAACGGCCCTAATGACATCGAAAATATCATGTTCGACCACAAACATTTCACATAAATTGCTGCGCTCATTTTTATGGACCGAGTTCAAGCACAGTGTGCCACGTTTTTGTTTTTTTGACCCGAGTTCAAGCGAGAGAATGAGGGTGATTCTTACAAAAACCCACAAAAGCCGACCGTTGTTTTAACCATTTAAGAGATTTCGACCACAAGCCTGTGTTTCTGCAACCGGAGCCGCTTTCATGTTCCTGCTGAGACACTTTCTTCACACCACCGAGCCGCATGTTTGTGCCAACTGTGGAGACAGAAATGCTTTTGATGCATTGTTAGTCGGTGCAGGCAGAGTTTAAGTTTAGATGCTGGTTCCACGACTGTCTGTCCAGAGAAAAGAGTCTTTGACCGGTGACAAATTTGGGCTACACTATAAAACTTACATACCCCTATAAACGATGTCATCTTCTAAGTGACAGCAAGTCTTCTGCATTTTAATTTAAGGGTCTTCAGCTGCTTCAAAACAAGCTCTGCTACTTTCTTCCTCGACCAATGACCACGCAGCGTTACCCCACGATCACAGCAGTGGAAAAGAGATGACACATGGATTCTGATCTCAACAATTGATTTTCAAAAACCCTTTTCAGGTATTGAGTTTTTCATTTTGACTTCTTTCACTTGTTTGACTTTTTTTATTGTTTTCCTCAAGTCTGTAATTGTACAAACTGGATCAAGTTAGCTTTTTTCATTATTCAGAATTATCAAACTCATCTATTGTTTTTGCAGTCCCTTGTATTTTAAGTCTGACAGTGTTGAGTTTTTTTTTAGTGGTAATGCTCCATTAAAGTAAAGAATCTGATCACATTTTAAATGGTGTCCAAACACTAAAGTGAATCAGTTGAATTGTATTCTGATGATCAAGTGCAACATTGTGTAGCTTTTGTATAAAATACATGAATTGGAAATCATGGTCCAAATATCAAGCTCATTTATCTCCAAACCTGTTCGAGAGAAAACTAAGACTAAGACGTGCAGGGTAAAAACATGACCGACCCGACAGCGCCACAGAATGTCACTGCTGTCATGTGACGAAGCCGGAAAAGGCCACGAAAAGGTCACGTGTCCCAGTTTGAGGTCAACGAGTGCAGAGAGTCGTGCAGCCCTGTGATAAATGCAGTTTGCAACGGAAATCTAACAAACGAGCCTCAAACCGAAAGGTCATCGTGTTTCGGTCGATGCAGATTCACGGAGCGTTACACCAACATTTCCACGGTGCATAGAAACAATAAAATAACCAGGATGAAACACACATGTAAATAAGCAGCAGGCAGTCGGCCCATAACACGATCACAATGTAAAGGTCTCTTTCCGGGGCTCATGTTCTCCAAACCGCATCGGGAAACCTTATAAATTGGGGAAACCTGTGTAAAGTCACTGGAGTGTGCAGGCCTGGAACTCACTGAGCTGCTGAGGGTCGTCCGCGGGTCAGGTTATGAACACGAGGGGTCATCGTTAATATCCTCTGTGGGGGGGGATCACATCACTCCAGGGGGTGGGGGGGGGGAGGTTTGGCAAGCGTCCACGAGCCATCACTTCGTCATCGGTTCACCTCTTCATACACTGCTCCGAAAAGAAAAGCTGTGAGCATAAAGTCAAAGTCACGTCAAGTGTTATCGCTGCAGCTTGGCTGTCATGTTGGGTGAACTGTCGGAGCAGTCTTCACCTCCTCCTCCTCCTCTTCCTCCTCCTCCTCCTCCTCCTCCTCCTGGCGGCTTTATTATCACCGCTCCTCTTCCTCCCAGGAGGGCAGAGTGCGGTCGTAATGAAATTGTTCGACTTGACTTTGGAAGCACTCTAGAAGTCGGGCTAGACAACTGTTAATGCAACGGCCCGGCCAAGATGAACAACGGCCGCCAAAGCAAGCAGGCTGCCCCCCCACCCCCTCACCCCCCCGCCAGGACGCTGAGGGAAGACGAATGCACTTCAGGAAACACGCCGTCCATCTCGCCTCAGCCGACACGTAGCGTTTATCTTTCTGCTCTTTGTCTTTTTCGGTTTTATTCCAGGATTCGGTGAGTGTTGTTGATCCGGGTTTTTGCGAGAGACTGTGAAATCTCAACAACTGATGGATGGGTTGTCATTAAAAGTTTTATACAAACAGTCGTCGTTTCCCAGACGATAAATCTGACTGGATTCGCCTTCGACCCCGTGACTTCAACGTAATATTGTAGTGTTGAGTTCAAAAGTCTCAACTACTTCACAGTGGATTCACAGAATGGATGTAAAGGTGGACGGGTGAAGGGCTTCCTGCTCTCATGGTAGAAATAGTTGCCATCGTGCACCTTTAAAATGTGAGTCGGTGCAATTTGTCCTTCACCTCTGAGGAGCCGTCACATCTTTTTTTACAGTCTCTGGATGAATTCTGATGACTTGAGTGATCCCTGGCTTTCCATCTAGCCCCACACAATTCCTGTTAATACTGTAATATTCCATATATATTTCTTACTGTACAGATCTTATTTATTTACACTTTAATATGCACATTACTCTGCACTTTTACTGCCTTTTTTTGCACTTCTGGTTAGACGCTAAGCTGCATTTCGTTGTATAAGTACTTGTACTGTGCAATGACAGTAAAGTTGTATCTAATCTAATCTAATCTATCTCCAGGATTCAAAGGAGCAGTTCACAAACCAACGGGTGACGTCACGGGAGGTCGACACTTGCATAATTTGCCGTAACACAACTCAACATACCGTGAACTGTAAACTCTGCACGCTAGCTTCCTGCAGGACCACCAGAGTGAGTCCACCCTCAGTCCGGCTCATTTCTGTTCTAGGTGACGCAGACTCCGATGTGGCCGTTGCTGCAACAACAACATTTTTTACAGGTTTGTGTCGTCACGATCTGAGTTCATCTTCATTAAAATGTCTCCTGCCTGCAAAGCTCTCTTGACACAGAAGAAGAAGCAGAAGAGGAAGAGGCCCAGGGAGCGGAGTCTGAGTCATGAGGGTCTGAGGCCGGCTGACGTCTCCCAGGTGCCTTGTGTAAGGCCTGCGAGCGATGGGGTGAGTGTGATGATGTTATGGGATTATTTTTATAGAACTGCAGCATGAGGACACTTTGCCTGCGTTGCCATGAATTATTCAACCCCCATCTGCGTTTGTTGGAGAATGCAGTGTTTCTTTTGGGAACTCGGGGAAAAAGAAAGAGAGCTGCTCTTTTTCAAGACGGAGATGAAATACTCGTTGCTGTTTTGCGTCACCTCAGATGTGCGTTGGGCTGCCAGTGCCTTGTCCTGGATGAGCACCAGGATCTCAAACCCACGTACCCCGGGTGCAATGTGCCACACGCTCCTGTGCCTCTGCATGAGGAGCCAGTTTCCCAGGTCGGCCTTCCTGCCAGCTCTCCCTTTGAGCACTTTCACGGCTGCACGAGTTGACTTATAGGCTGAAGACCACCAGGAAGGTGGATGAGAAAAACCTGCGAGAAAAGTGCAAAAGTTGCCAGATTTTGCTGGTTTGTCCGGCCGGTGCCAAAGCACTAAAACCCCCCTCAGTGACAGTCCACCCACACGCAGGTAACTCAAAGCCTCGGCTCAGACTCGACTCATTTGTTTCCCAGAACAAAGTCTGAGAAAACCCTGAAGGACGTCGGTGTCGTGCTTCAGCGCGGCATCAGTCGGCGACCCGGCTCCGGCTGTGGACAGGTGAAACTGCTGGAAAAATAGGTTGCAGTCAAAAAAAGTATATAAGCCCTGGGGAGAGCCCTCGTTCTTTCCTTGCGTCATTAAACTGAAATACGTCTTGGGAAAACATAACTGCTGAAACGGCGACCACAGAGCGCCGCGTCTGCCACGGCTGGCACCGGCCCGGGCGCGTGCATCACCGTTTTTCCACCGCACCGTCAGGGAGAGTCGCCCGATTGGGTGAGATTTATAAAACGACAGTCACGGCAGATTGTCAGCCGGGATTCAGCAGAACAGACGACGCCCAAACGAGAGATATAAGGTTACCTCCGACTTAATCTGTGAGACGGAACGGATTTGCACCCACACGTGTTCGCTCGCTGGCATCGAGTGCCCCGGTGTCTCTCTGCGTTACGAGACTTCTCTTCAGATTTGTGGCAGTGGAACCTGACGTAGTAATCAGTCTGGTGAAGGTTGAACGATGGGATTTGAGAAGATTGACGACAGCAGCAGAGGAGCAGGAAGAAAAAACTCATTAATAATCTGTGACTATAAGAACTGCCTCAGATGAGAAGGTTACGTGTTTGTTGAGATGCAAGAAACAACAACTCAAGATTGGTGAAGATCCAGGAATTATTTTAGACTTTCTTTAACATTGTGGGGGTGTTTTTCCCAAATTGACCTCGATTTCTTTAGAGAATTATTCATGGAGCTTGGCAGAGGTGAACGCTCTCTGGATGCCCTGTTGAAGTGTGCGTATGGTGTGTGTATGTGTTGGTTTGTTTGTCTGCATGGTTACGCAAAAACAGGATGGAGCACGGGCCAAGACAGAAGTCATTAAAATAGATTCGAAACAATTGGGAGGAAACAGGAATTTTAAAAGTAATATTACATCGATGAAAATGTGAAAAATCACATTTAGGGAACTGATCTATGATTGTGTGTAGTTTGGTGCAATTTAATCGACTGTCAAACAAAAACACCATTCTTAAAAATTACACCTCCTAAAAATGCATCAAAGTTATTGAAGTTTATTCAAGATTTAAACCAAAATTTGTAAGTTCTAGAAATAATATTAAATAATGTTAAAATCTGTGTAAACCTTGATCGGTGCTCTGGGCTTCTCAGTCAAATATAATGTCAATGAAGAAGTCAAATTTCCCATGTGTGTTAATATAGATCTTGAAAAAGTATCACAGTTTATTAATATTTGTGTTTAACTAATGGTTGCAATGTTTTTTGGTCGCAAAGATATAAAAAGTTAAAGTTAAATCACATGAATTCAAAGATTTTAGTTTTCAAAATCAATAATTTCCGTGTAATATTAAAACTTCAACACTTTATATTCATTAGTGCCTCTTCTTCATCAGCCTAACACTTCATAAAACAGCACTAGAAAAATACTTTGACTGTGAGCTCGGCAGAAGAAAACAAGACTCCGAGGAACGAGGGAGAAACAACCGAAACCGTCAGTGGGAAGGAGAAATAAATTATATACGTATTCATGTAAATACTTCACGTAACTCTGAAGTACGGCTCCGGGAAACGAGACTCGAGTAAGAAAACCTTCGTTCTCATCGTGTATTATATCGAATAATAAAAATGAAGTCGAAGACATAAATAATGACGTAAATAAATCTGTGGATTGTTGCTGCAGCTGTCTGTGAATCCAACACTCCTCTTTTACAATGTATTTATTGTTAATGTGTGACACTACATCATGTTGTTTTACTGTAGGAAGAAGGTATGTGCACGGGCTGTAACATTAACTGACTTGCTCTGTAAATCACCGGCTGGGATATAAAGGGTTATCCAAAAGTGAAGCATCTGTTTTAGTCCCTCACAGGAGTGGAACCACAGTGTTCTCCGTTTTAAACTCTCACTTTCGGCCAAATCAATACAAAAAGGTTTATTTTTAGTTTGTTAACATTCTAAAGAATCGTCTCGACCTCCCACTGCAAACATTCTCTGGACTTAACTCCATTGTGTTCCGTGTTTATTCTGTTAAATCACATGTTTCATTGCCGTGTAGTGAAAGCTGGAGCAAATACTGCCCAAGGTTTTCGCAGCAAATGTCAGCGCCGCCGTCTCCGGCCCGACCTTTGTCTGTAAATGTCAGCAGGTGTCATCAGGACTGTCGGCAGGTCTGTGTGGAGCGGCCGGCGTTCGTCACAACACGCCGTAAAATCATCATCATCCCTGTGTGTTCACCACGAGGCGTCCACCCACATCTTGATCTTATCTAGTGGTGTTTTTCACAGGTTCTCTACTGATATCGTCACAGTGAACAGATTTAAAACTAGGATGAAACTCAAGGGAAAGAGGAACCAACGCGGAAACCTGCAATCTCACAAATGACCATTAGAGGGCGACTCCACGAGTTGCAGAACAAAGTCGGTTTTTATAGAAGTCCACGAGAAAATGAATTGATTTATGTCGTCAGTAAACATTTTACTTCTGGTTTGTTCTCTGCACCTTGTTGTCTCTGCACCCTAGCACTGTACGTGCCCATAACTCTCTTACTGTTTATATTGTTTTATATTGTTGTTTAATGTATGATTGTTATTTATGTAAAGTGCACCAACCACACCAAGGCAATTTCCTGTTTGTGCAAATATACTTGGCAATTAAAAGAATTCTGATTCTGATTCCAATTTTAGAGTCTGTTAGCATAGGGGGTTGGATACCATGTGATTGACAGCTAGAACCATCCAATGGGAGCAGGCGTAGCATCGTGACTCGATGCCCAAACCACCTCCACTGTCCACGTTCGATATGAAGAAGCAGCGGTTCTACCTCACCCTCCCTCTGGAAGTCCGAACTTTCCACCCTATCTCCAAGAAAACACAGAGAAAACTCCACTTGTGTCCGTGACCTGGGTCTTTAGGTCACTGAGCAGAGCGGCTGACCACAGGTGACGGGTGGAACGTGGATCATGAACTCAATGTGAGACTGGACCACACACAATCAGCAAAACCCTCATTAGCAACAAATAAACACAGAGGAAAACCAGGTTTGCGTTGGTTATATATCATAAAATCTTATTCTGTTGTGTTTTACATGGGAGACACAGTGAGGAGTTTGCTGTTCTGTATTTCTAACGGCCTTTCTCTTCCTGTTTTTTCACCCAAATGTGCAAAAACCCCCTCTGGTGATTTACTGAGTGTCACAGAAGTCGTGATCTCTGGACTTCACCGACAGCCAGTGGCAGTAAAACACACTCCCCACATGTAACCCACCTCCTCCGCTAATGAAGCCCATAAACCAGACTGTTTGACAAGCAGCAAACACAGCTGAGAGCGCAGGCCGCTTTTTAATCGGGCCTCTGGAGGGAGAGCCTCACCTACGGGGTGGGGGGGGGAGAGGACCCCGGGACACTCGGGAAAATACATCAGGCACGACAGGGACGCCCGAGGTGCACGGCGTGAACCGGGACCTCGGCTGCACAGGTGCAGGATGGAGTCACCGGGACAGAGGTCAGAGGTCAGAGTCAGTTGGCTCTCGAGCTCTTTTCATGCCGAGTCAAATCGTGGAAGTGAAAAGGAATGATGTCATCCATCAGATGTGGTTACTGACCGCTGTTGTTACTGGGTTTGTTTCTCCGTGTGTTTATCGCTGAGGTAGCCGAGCAGCTTTTGTTGGAAGAAATGTAAAATACCTTAATAACCTCATATTTTAGAGCAGCTCTGGTAGCAGTAATTGCTGAAGTTTCAGATCAGACCGAGAGGCCAGCTGTTATTTATTATTGCCCTCAATAAATTTGTCTCTTCAGTTGCTATTTTATTACTTGGTTTTATCTTTTTTTTTTTTTTCCTGTTTTACGACTCCTGTGTTTAATTGCTGTGATACTAAAGTAAATTTTAACGAGCAAAAACACGCAGAGAAGAGAGGATTTGACACCGGACCTGAACCAGAACCGGACGTCATTCCTGTTTATTTAAACAAGCTCATTCCATTTCAAATGTCCCGACCTCGATCACGCTGCTATCGCCGCAGGGTTTCGGGTTTCCACTGATGTGAAGACATTTCTCCAAATTGTAGTCGAGATTCAGGACGTTTTTCAAAATCAAGGCTTATCCCTGCTATTGTGAAAGATTAATCAATTTCACATGGTGCAACAAAATCATTTAGAGCGAAGAAGAGAAACTCAGAGCTGCGAGATCCATTGGAAAATAAAGCACCAGATGCTGAACCACTCCGAGTCGCCGGCTGCCAACCGAGGGTTTAGGAGAATGATTCCCCGGCCGTTTTTCCCCCCTGATCTTGCAAGGAAAATAAAATCTCTCCTTGGCTGCAGATTAAGCATAAATAGAGGAGGGGGGGTCAACCTTGCTGAGGCCTTTTCATCATAATTTATCCTCCATCTGCCAAATCAATCAGCACCTCAGAGACACCCTGCTGGCCCCAGTCGCTCCTCATGCACATCGCAGCACCTCCCGATGCCCGCGGTGCAAAACGACACAACAAGCTGCTCTGACTTCACACCACAAGGTATCAGGGCCGAGCTGGAGGAGGTTTTAGTTTAGTTGTTTGAGAATTAAGAAGTAATATTAAGAGGAATGGAGCCATAATGTTAAGAGTCCACAACAAAGAAAGAACCACACAGACCTGAGGGAAACTGCATCTTTCCTGTAGGAGGAAATGTTTGGTTACAATTGTGACTTTACCTTATAATAATAAGAGTTTATTCTCAATTTTGACTTTATATTTGTTATATTACAAGTTAATTCTTGTAATATGAAAACTCTTTTTCGTGACACTGCAAGTTTCTTCACAATTACAACATTATGCTCATAAAATTACGAATTTTTCCCAAAATCGAAGCATATTTTATTTCACCATGGCCCTAATTCTCTTTAAACATTAATGCCTTGTCCACACTAACGCAGATATTTAGCAAAACAAACTTTTTCACCTTCATTTCAAGTTGCTACAACTGAGATTTTTACAAACCTCTTCCAAAGAGCAGATTTTCAAAAACTCACCCGTGTGCAAGAACGATTTTGGACAAGGTGACGAAACAGATGTTGAACAACTGTGAGCTAAAGACACAAGTAAATCAAAATGATGAGTTTGACTATTGTTTCCGTTTTGAAGTCACTGTGACCGAAGGAGAATGAGTTCACCGAGCGTGGGCCCAATCTTCTTCTCTGGTATTTGTCGGATTATTAACGTAGAATCATCGTGAGTTGGGGTTTTTCATCAATTGTGTGTGTTGAACTGGTTCAGTAGAAACAGGAGGAATCCGACGGCCCCCTCTTCCTCACGATGAACATACTTGTGTGACCCTGGATCCAACAGGGAGACAAACACACTTGCAAAACTCTTTTTCCTCCTCCCTCCGGTGATCTAAGGTTTCGACATTTGGACCGGGCTCTGTTGCTGCTCACAGGAGGACGCGTGTTTTTAATGGCGCAGACATCAGAGGTGTCCTGCGGCCTTTTGTCTTCCCCCCCCCCTCGCCTGTTGAACTTGTAACATGAAATCAGATGTTTGCGGAACGGAACATGTCGGATACTTTTGGCGAAACGATCCTCAGTGTTTCAAAGTGGATCCATCATGTTGAGCGTTTCAGAATCATATCCAACAGAAATGTGTCATTACAGCTAGGATTTATTAAATTGTGCTGATTCCGTCCTCTGGGCTCCTGGTGCCTGTGGGCAATGAAATATCCCAGGAAATATTTGGATTGCAGCCGGTTTGAAAGCAAAACATCGTCCCAACAGAATAAGACACATTTCAAATGTATGGGTTGAATTACACAGTGAGATCAGGTGCTATTTATCTGACACACAGTAGATTTAAGCGACCTATTGACCTTACATACGCATATAGACACAAATAAATATGCAGAACACGTATGAACACTGTTGGATAATGAGCCTCAGGGTCTTGGACTCGTTTGTATGTTTTACCTTTGTCCCCTTGTTGTACCCTCTCCCTGTAAGTGTGTGTGTGTGCTGGCTGGGCGTGACCTTCAGCTCAGGCTCCTCCCATCCATTGTCCTCCACACCTGTTGAACATCTGGAACCAGTTTGATCGTCACTTCTCTGCCACAGCGTCACTTCACCTCATGGAGCTCAGGCTGCAAACAATCCTGTTGTCTGCTCTTTTAATGTCTTTGTTTTTCGGTGCTTGCCAAAAATGTCAGCTTCTTCTAATCATATCGGTCTGTTCGCTGAAATGAAAACTTTTCTTTACAGGATAAACGATGCAGAACAGGTCTATTTGTGTTATAAACTGGAATCAAAGGTTTGATTTCTATGTTAATTTTAGGGTTTGATGTATTTTAAACTCGTTGTTCATCGTAAATCTTGGTTAAATTGTGAAATATCAAGCCTCGGTTATATTTCTTTGTCAATAACATCTTTAGAAATCGTATATATATATATTTATACGATCTGTTTCCATACAGTATCACTGCAGCTCCACTCTGGACCCTCTGTTCTCTGGACGCTCTGTTTCTCCTCATCCTCGCTTGTGGGTCATTTTCTCTCTGCAGGACATTCATTGTTTTATTACTGAGATTCAGCTTGTGTGTCTATAATCTGTTCTGCACATTGAGTCCAGCCATTCCACTAATCATAACACACACACACACACTCACACACACACACACACACACACACACACACACACACACACACACTCCATGCACTCTATAAAACCACATGCATGCATACAGACCAAATAAAGTATAACACGTGAAGCTGAGTGAAATTCAATGTTTTCTTGCCTCCTGAATCACATCTGCTCCACCAGCTCGTTCTTTCCTCTCCGTCCAATCACAACCTGACGACCTCACCTGCAGCCAATCACCTGTAAGCTGTCAAAGTTTAAAAAACGTCCTGTCATTCAGGCGTCGGCTCAGAACCACGATCTTCTGCACTTAACCTCCTTATTTTTGTTTGTTGCATTTCCGTGAAAGCTGTGATTTCCCTGTTACAGTGCTGAGCAGCTCTTTGCAGGCTCGGGGGGGCGTTTGCCTTCTCGTCTGCTGAGTGTTTGGTCTGTTTCATAACAAACCAGATTTTACAAGCGGAGCCCAATCGGCCCCCCCGGCAGACACACACCGTGCCAGGGAGTTGATAAAAAGCCTCGGTGTTTGGAGAACCCCTGAGATGCACTAATTGTTTGTTGACCTATTTACTTCATAATCATAACCCTCCTGTTATTTGAGGAATCCCAGCTGCGGAGGCATCGAGGGGAGGAGTCAGGACGTTCTTTGGGGACAGCTGTTCCAGCGCAGAGAGACGAGGGGACGGCGAGTCCTCTGCACTTTGTCTGTCAGGTGATCAGATCACAGACCAGAGGGTTAACAGGTCGCAGGCCACAAACCAGGAGCAGCATCAAAACAATAACTCATATTCTACCTTTTTTTAATTTGGTCTTATCACAATCGGTGGTTTCTTTTCTTTCTTTAATGTTAAGTAATATTGAAATATATTTAAAATTTGGGGACGCACTTAGATATAAGGTCTGTTTTCCATCCGTCCTGCGGAGACACCAGGAAATCAGTGTTCCCCAGTCAAAGAAATTAAATAACGTCCTGTACTGTAAAACGATTCTGATTTACACTTTGTTTTCAGATTAGATAAGATTTGTATAATTATTGAGCTCTGGACGTGTTGGCAGGACGGAGCCAGCTGCTTCCACTCTGTATGATAAGCTAAGCTAAGCAGCGGCTGGCTGTAGCTTATTTAGCTAAAGTAATTAAGATGGACGACGTTATACATTCAAAAGAGTGGAGCTGGGATCTTTTGACCGCCCCCTAGTGGCTGGCTGCAGTATAGGTCATATACCAGAGCTTTATTCTTGTAAGGGTATTTCTTCTGACTCACGATTGGTCGAGTGCTTGTGGAGTCGGACCCTCGCCTCTTCGGCTCCACACCACGATCACTACCGTGCAGATTCTGACTCCACTTGATGTCAGGGTTTCGTATCAGGGACATTTCATCTGAACTTCTGGATCGTCGGAGGAAGAGAAGACGTGTCCTCCATGTTTATTTAGTCTGGTTTATACGATCCCAGTACTTTACTTCCTTTTACATAACACCAAACGCTTATACATCTGACTTGATGCCAGCAGAGCTCTTGATGTCGTACTATCAGACGAAAGTGGATTAAACCAAGTATGCTCTTCCCTTTGAACCTTCTCCGCTTCACTCTCGCACACATGTGCCGGTCCTCTCTCTAGTTGCTGTCAGATGTGACATCCGATACCGCAGAGCCACTAAACATGGCGTCGTGCTCTAAGCCGCTGTGTGGCTGTGGAATATCTCCACTGAGTGACGTGATGGCGCTCAGCTTAAAGAGGACGGGAGACGGAGGAGGAGACGGAGGAGGAGATGGAGGAGGAGATGGAGGAGAGCCACTTAGGCGGCAGGAACAGGAGGCACCTGCACAGAGTCATGAGACAGCCTGTCCCGGGGCCCCGGTGGAGACTTATAGGTGCTGTCACGGGTCCAGGGCCGTGTCCTTAGTGTCACGCTGCATGATGGAGCCCAGAGAGAGGAGCTTTATCATCAGGCTGTTCCCCTCAGAGACCTGCCCTCCCTCCTCTCACTGGGCTGCAGGGAAGTGGTTCCACCAGAGGTTCAAACTATTGAGAAGGAAGGATGATAAGAATATATATATATATATATACATACAGCAACTATTAGGGACTTTTCTATTTTTCTTTTTTTCTTTTATGAGAATCTAAATCATTAGCATGGCTGTATTATGTTTATAAACTATTATTATTATTAACTAAAATTTTTAACTGCAGGCATGATTTAAAATGTTTAATTTAAATTAATAAAAACTTTTTAGATTTTTTCTCACTGTTTATTTATTCATGACTTATAACTGTGGACTTAAATTGTATTACTTTTAATTGATAACTTATTTGGCTTTATTTCCACTTATAACAACACACGTTATATGTATGAGATGTATTCTTCTCACTTATTAAAAACTGCAAACCTATTAGTTTATTGAAATGTGAGAAGCAGCAAAATACTATTCTCAATATCTTATAACTGTTGTATTATATAAAACATTATAATAATATGATATTAAAACATTGGTGCAACGTTTTGTGAGTTTTCATGAATCCTAAAGGTCTGAAATGTGTTTGTAAAATGAAAAGGTTCTAATACTTCAAGTTTCAACTACATAATGATGATGTCATAATCTTTCCTGATTTGGAAAATGATGCATTAGCTCTTCAGTAAATCCATTATGATTGATAGAATAATAAAAAAGTGTGAGGTGAAACCACTCGTGCGTCTAAATCGTTGCTGTTTACGAACGATGACTTCAGCCTGACGCCGAGGAGTAAAAAAA
The DNA here is from genome assembly GCF_963576545.1 of Limanda limanda. Taxonomy (NCBI): domain Eukaryota; kingdom Metazoa; phylum Chordata; class Actinopteri; order Pleuronectiformes; family Pleuronectidae; genus Limanda; species Limanda limanda. Next base: position 3,273,185 of record NC_083656.1, on the reverse strand, counting down.
AATCCCCCCCGATATTAAATGTCAGGAAAGTGAAAGACGCAGCAGTTGTCTGAGGATGGAAACAGACTTAATGAAGCGTGTTCATTAATCAGGCTCCTGCTCCTGCCCAGTGGTGCGGTCCCGAGGAATCCCGGGCATGTGGAGTGTGGTTCTGAAGGAGTGGAAGCAGCCACCTCTTCACTCTCAGCAACACAAAGCCGTCAACTCCCTGAAGGATCCCGCTCCGCCCTCTGGGACCTGAAACCCGGGGAGACACCGAGAGGCCGTGGCATTCTGGGTATTTAATTAATCAGGACGAGGTGAAGATCAAACGGACGCCGCTGCTCCCACGACTGGGAGGGAACACACTGGAAACACACTGGAGGTTTGGAATTCAACTGGTTGAGATCTTTTGTTTTTCTTGCAGCCGCAGCAGAAAGTTTCTCTTTTTTTGCTTGTGATTGTGTTTTTCTTTGAGGTTTTTTTTTGAAAATAAAGTGATAAGTGATGATAACCAAACACATATCTGGGGCCGGCCCCTCTCCTGGTGAATGTTGGGCTTTATTGGTCCAGATGCATGTGTTTAAAAAGCTTGGGAATCTGCAGCACAGTCTAATTTCAACACCTGCGCTCCACTCCCTCATAAAAAGCACTTGGTTTCGCTCCCAGAGGTGAAGCCAGGGCACGGCCGACACCATCGCATCCCGTCGGGCCGCGAGCGCCGGCTTCACCACGCGGCCGGCGGACATTCCTCCCAGAAGGCATCTGTGATTGTCGTCATGGGCTCCGAGCGGCTCCGAGATGACCTCATGATTGCCGCGGTGATGGATGCTGAAAAGGCCTGAAACGGTTCAAGAGAATTGCTGCTTTTTTTTTCTCCTTTGTCTTTTTTGTGTCTAATTGATCGTGAAGCGATTCCACGTTGAGCTTTAATTGTTCAAAGATCTCAGTTCGTATTTAGCGTACGATTTTAAATGAGTCACAGCTGGAAGTCTGAACCCAAGCTTTGTGTCTTTGTTCCGTTGTTTCCATTTGATCTGGTTCGTTTTGGTTTCACATTGTCATTCACTAAATGATTGTATGAAACATACGTCCTGTCGTCATTACTAGGGTTGCAAAATTCCGGGAATATATAAAGTTGGAAACTTTCCATGGGAATTAACGGGAATATACGGGAATTAACGGGAATATACGGGAATTAACGGGAATAAACAGGAATTAACAGGAATAAACTGGAAATGTTGTGGGTAATTTATACTAACTGTATTTATCTTGTCATATACAGACATAAATATAAACATTTTGTATGTCATAGGCTGATTTGAGCCCTGAGGAAACTTTGGGCACTTGACTATATGCTTCTGCATCGTTGTGTCATTCTTAACATAGGTCTTTGCACAGTATTTGCAAATGTACACAGCCTTTCCTTCTACATTGGATGGGGTGAAATGTCTCCACACATGAGAGAGTGCACGTGGCATTGTTCTGTAGAATAAGATGAGAATAAAGTTTGTAAAAAAACACTAATGCAATGCCAGAGATATAAATAGTTAGCCAAACAATTGGAATCGTCTGTAAACATATTTTACAATTGATGGATGAATGAATGGAAATAGGCTAGATGAACAGATGAACAATCCTCAATCAGCATGCTAATATATTTTCCCAGTAATATCATTGAAACTTACCTGACTAGTCCTGCACACTACAGCAGGCCTCAATAGCCCTGCTGTAGAGTGAAGGATGCTGGGAGTTATCTGTGCATGTGATGGAAGAATGCACAGTGGAGGGTTGAAACTCAACGTTCCATACATCTTTAAAATAGAGTTTTGAATGATGTTTTTATTGCTCAGCGTTTAATTTGAGTTTTTTTTTTTTTTTTTTTCAAAATTCCCAAAATTCCCGAGCTAAACTTCCCATGGAAACTTTCTGGAAACTTTCCAGAAATTTACCGGAAACGTTCCGCCCCTTTGCAACCCTAGTCATCACCCACATGCGCTTCGTTTATCTCTACGAGTAATTGATTGGTTTGTAGACGGCTTGTGTCAGATGCTGTAATATCATGCTTTCTCTTTTTCATCTTTTGTTTAATGTCTCAACCGCCTCCAAAAAGTAACTATCCAAAAAAACAACACTGCAATCAAACCAAACCCCGGCTCAGTCTGATCCGGACCCTCGTGACCTCAAACTTAACTTTGGTTCCATAGAGTTGAGGAACCTTTCAGATACATTTAGAAAACCCGATGACCGACAATCCTCCTCAAATCCTTATTATTCTCAGCTGTAATAATGTTTTACCGTTTACAGACGATATAAAAGTCGCTGAGAGTCGAAAGTTCTTCTGATCCGATCGAAGCTTTTGTTCTTCACGATCTCGTCCTGCATCGACACCTGTGTGGCTGAAGATGTGTCCTCTCCGCCTAGATCGGCAGACTTATGTGCCCGAGGTGTGCACTAAAACTTTAAATGAAAAACCTGTTGACACGTCCACGGGGACCAGAAGGGGGGGGGGACGATGGGGGGGTGGGGGGGGGTCTTGAGGGTTCGCTGCTCTCTCCTCGGCTCAGCTGGTCCGATGGCTAACGGGCTGCCATGAGGTGTTTAATGGCTGTGTGAAGTTCCCACAGGGGGACGGCTGCTGGGAACATGGATGAATCCACCCCCCCAACCCCCCCCACCCTCCTCCTCCTCCTCCTCCTCCTCCTCCTCCTCCTCCTCCTCCTCCTCCTCCTCCTCCTCCTCCTCCTCCTCCTCCTCCCTCCTCCTCCTCCTGCTGCTCCACAAACACAGCTCCAGCCCAGTGATGGATGAAACAGGCCGGAGTCTAAACCTCCTCTCCTTATTTATGGGAGCAGAGAGCACTCCCCCCCCCCGTCTGTCCGCACACGGCAAAGTGAATGCCATTACATGTTGTGTTGGGGGGTGGGGGGTGGGGGGGGACATCTGACATTGAAATGAACTACACGCTTGTAACAGTTCTTCTTGAGATGGGAAGTGATCGCAGTTTGTAATGTGGACATTCCAGAGGTGGAAGCCGTGGAGCAGACCACCAGAGCGACCCGGGTCTGTTGTTCCCATCATCTGAGTCCTGAGGGCCGAGGACCTGGAGTCTTCACCGGGTCCTGGTGGACGAGGACCTGGAGTCTTCACCGGGTCCTGAGGGCCGAGGACCTGGAGTCTTCACCGGGTCCTGAGGGCCGAGGACCTGGAGTCTTCACCGGGTCCTGAGGGCCGAGGACCTGGAGACTTCACCGGGTCCTGAGGGCCGAGGACCTGGAGACTTCACCGGGTCCTGAGGCCCGAGGACCTGGAGTCTTCACCGGGTCCTGGTGGACGTGTGACTGTTAAACTTCTGATTCTAAACACACGTAAACAAGCTTCCTCCGCGACCTGGAGTGGGTTCTGACCCAGATAATCCACCGTCTGCACCAGAAGCCTTCAAAACATAGATGATGGTTGATGGCAGATTCGATAATCATGACGTTTTACCACGTTTAAATTGTTGTGGTGACTAGGGTTGCAAAATTCCGGGAATATTCAAAGTTGGGAAAACGGGAATAAACGGGAATATACGGGAATTAACGGGAATAAACTGGAAATGTTGCGGGAAATTTATAATAACTGTATTTACCTTGTCATATACGGACATAAATATAAACATTTTGTTGTGTCATAGGCTGATTTGAGCCCTGAGGAAACTTTGGGCACTTGACTATATGCTCCTGCATCGTTGTGTCATTCTTAACATAGGTCTTTGCACAGTATTTGCAAATGTACACAGCCTTTCCTTCTACATTGGATGGGGTGAAATGTCTCCACACATGAGAGAGTGCACGTGGCATTGTTCTGTAGAATAAGATGAGAAAAAAGTTTGTAAAAAAACACTAATGCAATGCCAGAGATATAAATAGTTAGCCAAACAATTGGAATCGTCTGTAAACATATTTTACAATTGATGGATAAATGAATGGAAATAGTCTAGATGAACAGATGAACAATCCTCAATCAGCATGCTAATATATTTTCCCAGTAATATCATGGAAACTTACCTGACTAGTCCTTCACTCTACAGCAGGCCTCAGTAGCCCTGCTGTAGAGTGAAGGATGCTGGGAGTGATCTGTGAATGTGATGGAAAGTTTCCAGAAAAATTTACCGGAAACTTTCCGCCCCTTTGCAACCCTAGTTGTGACCTTTCTAGCGTTGGTAAGTCAACAACTGTCTACTGAACAATAGCATTTTCCTCTCAAAGGTGTTGAATGAGGCTGAGGTCAGGGCTCTGTGCTGTTTGGATTATGATCTATACCAGGGGTCTTCAACGTTTTTCAGTTCAAGGACCCCAAACTGATGGAGAGATGGAGCAGGGACCCCCTACTATATATATATTGTAAAAAATTGTGTTTTATATTAAACTGGGCCTAGTGTTATGTATAAACACAGCTACCCTGTTATTGTGCATTCAATACTAAGCTATTCAAATAATACACGGGTTCATATATCCATATTTTTATTATTTTGTGTCGCTGAATGAAAGATGACGTCTTCTGCCTCCATTTATCCGTTCGCTACAATATGCTGGATTCATGTTAATGTGTATTTAAAACAATTTAAATTTGTCGAATTTTTTTTTTTACATTTAAAAAATATAAAAAAATTGTCTAATCAACTAAAAATGCAACAAGGACATTCTGCATTTTCTGGGTTCTGGACCAGATATCCACCGTCTGCACCGGAAGCCTTCAAAATATAGATGATGGTTGATGGCAGATTTGATAATTATGACATTTTACCACGTACAATTTGTTGTTGTGACCTTTCTAGCATCGGTAAAGTCAACAACTGTATACTGCACGATAACCTGGTGGTCCGCGACGGCATTGCAGGGGGTCCACGAAATTCGCTTTGATACTTCAACACATTTCCAGATTACTCTTGAATATCGTGAAAAATATCTAAAATAAGAAAAAATATGTCTAAAATAATATAAAGGTGCTGGTGATCATGAGGTTAAACTTAAGTAGGCCTCAATTGTTTGTGTGATATTGTATGATTATCATTTGTGACATATTCTGCATTACTTTGTCATCTTCCCTCTTCAGTTGTAGCCCCAGTTTATGTTGATTGTTATTAATCACCGTTACTTTAAAGTTCTCTCAACATGTCAGATACATACGTTATATATTGATGTTCATATGGTTCTGAGATGCAGTACAACTACAAACTGCATTTTAATTTTGTTTCCAATTCTTAAGCACTGAAAATCAACCGTTTTTGATGTTTTTTACACCGATTTTTCTAGATTTGTTTGAGGTTTTTAAATAAAACCAACATGGAAAACCAAATGTTAAAACTTCCTTCTATCCACATGCACACACAAACACACACACACACACACACACACACACACACACGTAGGCACATCAGTGGGCAGCAGATTACTTTCTAATAAGATGGTCCCTGGGACAAAACCAGTTGAAGACCCCTGATCTAAAGCATGGTGGTCTGATATTCTCCTGTGGCTCCATGTGTATTAGGAGGTTCCTCTAACCGGGACCTGGAGTCTCCTCACTCCTCCTGATGAGGGACTCGGCTGCAACAAGGACATTCTGCACTTTCTGGACGACACCAGAATCTGGAATTCCTTCACGCTCTGCAAATCAAACTATTGTTTTCAAACTTGGTGGAATGCGAGATAACAAAACACTGAAATTTTAATCAGAAAAGTATGACTGGAACTGTAAATTGTGCTGCTCTCGCTTATGAGTTCCAGTTCATCGCTTCAATAAGTGTTTCATCACCTTCCAGGCGGAGGCGGAGTCTGAAGCAGACGCAGAACACATCACTCACGTCGCAGCGATCGGGGGGGAACACGCTGTCTGTGCTCGGTGATGAACTGTTGACACAACAGCAGTCAGGTTTAATCCTCTGGATATATATTTTTGAATGTGCGTCGTTCGTGCCAAGCTGCGACAAAATATGATTGATGGTGTCATAAAGAGCTCGCTCCCATTGAAGTAGCTGTTCTCTTAAAGAAGGTGTTTGGCCTTGATGTCTGGCAGCCATGTTTCAACTGGCACTCAGGCATGTTATTCAGATTTGGTGGATTGAAAAAAAGAAAATGCTCGATTTCTGTAAGCAAAAATACTGCAGATGTGAGCGAGTTCTCTTCCAACGTCAGTGATACTTTGGGTTTTCTCTTAAAGTGCAGGGTTGTTTTTTTCTGTGATATTTGCTCAATTGAGGCACCAGTAGCACGAGATGGTTTTGTAATGAATTTAATTATCTCTGCTCCTCGAGGTCGCTTGCCCAGAAGCATCTGCTGAGTGGATCAGCTCGCTCCCTCCTCGGTGGAGGTAGAGGACACGGCGTTTCCCTCGTTCTCCTTTTCTGCTGACTCGGCTCGCCGGGACGAGAGACACGAGACGAACCCGAGGCCGGTGACACTCGGGTTCGTCTGAGGAAGAGTTAAGGAAACGACTGGAGCTCTTTCAGCCGTGTGGGAATAATATATCATGATTTGGGTTTTGGGTTTTTCGAGCTGAGAATTTGGAGACGATGCGAAGAAATGTTGTTTCAAACGGAAAAGCTCGACGAAGAGTAATAAAAAATACATTTTCTCATAGAGCCATTATGAACAATTAGGTTTAGCTGTCATAACTAATAGCCCTGCCCTCGCCTGAGAAGGTTCTCCCACCGCACGTTTCCCTGTGAGGAGAGTCCACTCGGTGTTTGATAGCCGTGCCCGACGATCAATTACACTTATGTCAAGACAATTCAGAGCTGCCAAGCGCAAATTATATAATTTTTTTGGTGGAAACAATTGAGTTTCTTAGGAAAATGTGATTTTACAGCATCATAAGTGTTGACAGATCCTCCCAGAATCATCTGTTTCACTCAAACAACCCCGACTCATCATGGGTTATTATTTCTAACCACAGAGAAACGACGTCGTCTCGGGGGCAGCTCCGTGCGTCCCGGGTCAGGACCGGGACACGGAGCCGAGGCGAGCGGATCCAGAGGCTCTTTGACATCTGATAAGGGCGGGAGAGCCGAATTGATCCCGATCTTAAATTTTCCTAAGCTGAGGAGATTGTGGAGATATGAGCCTCGGCCTCCGCTGGGTCGTGCACCCGTGGCCACACAGATAGGAAGCAATTTCCACTGCACTTTGGAGCTGATTGCACCGAGTTGGTCTGAGGGAGTCAGAATAACGGAGGAGGGGGGGGGATAAAGAGAGAGAGACTGTCGCCTGATAAATCGACAACAGGCTTCGCAAAGAAAACAGCTGGGGGGGGGGGAGTCCAGACGTAGTGACTTTGTAAATCTGTGCATGTATGAGGGTGGAAGATCTCAGGGATCTCACGACCTCCTCAGCTGAGGAACGATGGTACAAACATACAAACAGGCAGAAAGTAACCGTCCTGTTAGTGGGAGGAGCCATGAACCCTCAGGGGGAGGAGCATCTTGGGTTTGTTGTTCTGGTACGGAGGACGAGTCAATGTTTACTCCTCGATCCGGAGCTTCTGCGATGCTGGTGAGCAGAGCGTGGTGTCTGTGGGGTTCTCCAGGTCGCCCGCAGTGTAGCTCCTCCTCCAGGGGCCGTAGCCCCTCCTCCAGGGACAGTAGCTCCTCCTCCAGGGAGCGTAGCACCAGTGTGCAGCAGCGTGGTGATATAATACCACAGATATTATTTCAATTCCAACGAAGACAGAGATGCTGCTGTCGTTGGCCGGCTCCGGTCCTCAGAGCTTTGTCGTGATCAGAATCAGATGTAATGGCCCGAGACGGTTTTTAAATGAGTGTCAGCGAATGGGGGGGGATGGGGGGGTTGGGGGGGGGGATCACACTGCGATCAGCATCATTGCGGTTAGCGATGATGACATCGAGAAATTTGGGTTTGATTCACGATTCAGGATTTGAAATTGCGAGGAGAGGTTTTGGTTAGAGAGCGACTACTGCCCGTCGTAAATCAGTTTCTCATGGGCGGCGCAATCGGCGACGTGCCACGACCACGACCACGACCGCCGCCCACGCACAGACTGAGCTCCCGTTTAAAAAAAAAAAAAAAAAAATCAAAATCATACGCAGCAGATTTAATTGTCTGTCTTGCAGGAGGCCGGCTTTAACGACGCTCCTGTTCGGGTTGTTTTACAGAGGTGCCTGAAGGAAACCTTATTGAAAACATGCTGCAGGGTAAGTGTTCTGGGTGACCACCAGCATCGTGTGTGTGCGTGTGTGTGTGTGTGTGTGTGTGTGTGTGTGTGTGTGTGCGTGTGTGTGTGTGCGTGTGTGCCTGTGAGTGAGCACACGTGTGTTGCTTCGAGCATGTTCTCTGCAGGTCAGGCCAACGTGTGGATTTGTCGCTAAATTTGAAAACACAACTCCTGCCATTGCTCAATAAATTAGCTCCAACTGGAGGAGAATAAAAACAGACATTTATTTTTTTAGATTGTGACGAGAAGCAGCACTCAGAAGACATTCTGGTTCTCCGCCCTGGGAGGCGAGCGCCGGCTGGGCGGGGCTTGTGCGTAAAGACCCCCGGGTCAATGTTAAGTCACCTCATTAAATATGAATTAAATTAAATTTGCAGACGTCAAACGGCGCAAATTACGGAATCTGTCGTCAGCGCTGTAAACGTCTCGAACACGACGGGTCTGTGGTTTTCTTCGGTCGGACGTAATTCGACAACAGTTGTACGACCAGTTTTGTGATTATTAGCACATTAGAGTTTTGCTGTGGTTGAAGGGAAATTGTTGAATTTAGCTGTCACTGCTCGTGCTGCCAGATTCAACTTCTGATTGTTAATATAGAGATTTTAGTTTTTCGAGTTCGACTCATGTCCTGTCTGCTGACGTGGAGTAAACCCAGAAGTTTCCCTCCTACGTCTTCACTGTTCTACGTGTACGACAACACGTCAGATGTATACACACACACTTTAATTGCTTGTGTGTGTGGAAGGATCGAAACTTGCTTGAGTAAGTTTTCCTTGAGACGTCAGATCCGTTGACTTGAAGCTAATCACTGACTGACATGTTGTGCAAAGTCTTGTTGCTACACATGTTCTCGACTGGCCTGGACATGCCCTCTCGAAATAACACACATACACACACACACACACACACACACACACACACACACACACACACATCATGCAGTGTGTGGCAGTTACACCTGACCCTAAACTTTATCTCTTGGATTTCAGAGTCGTAAGAAGTTTACAAGACACTGAACCTTTGTGATTCTCCCATAAATATTTACACAGTTGCTTTTCATTCCTCGATTTTTTTTTCTATATCTCCGACTGAATCTTATTGTTTTGACATCGACTGAATGTTTTCATCGATGTCTCTGCGAGATGCATTCTCCAGAAGGTGCTGATTAAGGAAGGAAATGCCTTCTGCCTCCAGAACCTTGGAGCGCGCCGTGGCTGTTTAGAATTGTTTGTTGACGACGTGTGTTTCCTATCCTCCCGCACCTCCTGTTGTCCCGAGCACATGTGGTTGGCTCCCCCCCCCCCCCCCCCCCCCCCCCGGCTGCATGCCTGGCCTCAGCTGAGGGACCGAGGCTTACACGGCTCGGTAGAAGCGCCTGACCCGTGCCATGCTACCGTCCATCCCTACAGGAGAGAGAGTCGCCCCGGTCTGAATCCTCTCACAGCCCTGGGAGAGTCGACTCTCAGATCGGAGCACATCAGTGAGATTCATCTACGTCAGGGGTTTTCAACTGGTTTTGTCTCAGGGACCACCATTCTTATTAGAAAGTAATCCGCAGCCCACTGATGTGCCTATGCCCGCGTGCCTACGTGTGTGTGTGTGCGTGCATGTGGATAGAAGGAAGTTTTAACATTTGGTTTTCCATGTTGGTTTTATTTAAAAACCTCAAACAAATCTAGAAAAATCTGTGTAAAAACAACAAAAACGGTTGATTTTTCAGTGCTTAAGAATTGAAAACAAAATTAAAATGCAGTTTGTAGTTGTACTGCATCTCAGCACCATATGTTCATCAATATATAACGTTCATGACTTAAATGTACAGACATGTAGCTGACATGTTGAGAGAACGTTAAAGTAACGGTGATCAATAACAATCAACATAAACTGGGGCTACAACTGAAGAGGGAAGATGACAAAGTAATGCAGAATATGTCACAAATGATAATCACACAATATCACACAAACAATTAAGGCCTACTTAAGTTTAACCTCATGATCACCAGCACCTTTATATTATTTTAGACATATTTTTTTCTTATTTTAGATATTTTTCACGATATTCAAGAGTAATCTGGAAATGTGTGGAAATATCAAAGCGTATTTCGTGGACCCCCTGCAATGCCGTCGCGGACCACCAGGGGGCCGTGGACCCCCGGTTGAAAACCCCTGATCTACGTAGAGAGAAGCCGGCCGGACTCTGAAGTTAACGTAGGAGGACGTCTTCGGTCTCTCCTCCGTCCTGACCCCGGCTTCTCCCTCCTCTTCTCCCTCGGCTCGGAGGAAACTCGATCCACCTTCCAAAGCCGGCGTCGGAATCAGTTGAACTTTTTTTCCGCGTTCCTCGTCCCTTCAGGCCGCCAGACATCTCTTCTGGTTTCCATTTGTTTTACAGCTATTACTGCTTCATGACCTGATACGGGAGTGGTTGGCGACGCACACAAACATCCGTCTCTCTGATGACATCCCTCACTGTCCACATGTGTTTGACTGTAGCAATAATATCCGCTCCCGGAGAAGTGGGGCTGAAAAGGGCCTGGATGTTGAACTACCCCGGGTTGCTACCAGGGAGTGACTTTATGTAACCGGGGGCAACAAAGGTACGAATGTTATGTTTTTCTCGTCCTCCTCACTGAGAATGTTCTGTCTCCGGAAACCTCTTGGACTCTGTGCAGCAGCGTTGTTAAGCAACTGAAGTGCACGGGCAGCCGAGCAGAAACACTTAAAAGACGTTTATGTGGGTTTCGTTTTATTTGGTAGAGAAAGTGCTTCACATGCTGTGAATGTCACCTCCAGTCAGTTTCCACTGGAGCTTTCCTCAAGCCTGTTTGCACGACAGATACGTTCTGGAATTTAAAAAAAACACACGCATGCATCATCCAGCGTCTCTTTATTTGCAGATGATGAACGTTCGAGTCTCTGCGTCGGGCTCGTCTGAATCTGGCAGAACATCAGTTGAGTCTGTGTTGACAGAGGCTGAGTCCTTCAAGTGGCTGCTCCTCCAGAACAATGAGCTCGGGCCGCGTGAGGCCGAAGGGAGAGATTTCACCCAGCGAGTTCAGACGGGGGGGGAAAGCGACCGAAACACAAGTTCAGCCGGGAGACGTGGCGACAAGTCGATTATCACACGTTGCTGCGGGATTGCTGCTTCGGGGGGGGGGCGATTATCTAAAGAGCTTATCACTTGCAAGATAAAATAATTACAGATCGCACAGAGGGGTTGCTCATCTGGTGCAGCACTGACATTTCTCCCACTCCCACTTTAAGACAAAGGAAGCCACTTATAATTTGCTGTGGTCACTTTTATAAATACTTGTTGTAGAGTCAATTGTTTGAACTCTTGTCGTTGTGTGTAAACTAATTGAATCCTGTTTCTAGCACTTGTAACCCTGCATGGATCCAAAGCTCCGGACCTGTAACCTGCAATTATCTCCAAGTCAAATCCAGACTCGACCCGTGAACTCCCGACCCGTCAGCTGTGATTAAACACAAACTTAAACACTCGCATCCACTGGATTTCGGCCTCTTCCTTGTCGTCCAAGTCGTGTTCCTGGAAAATAATCCGTCAGAATCAGTGCAGCTGTCGTTGTGTTTCCTCGGCAACGATGTGCCTGGCGTGTTTGGAACATTTTGAACATTTTAACTTATTCACCACTTTTTGTCTTTCTGATCCATTTTGATGGACTCACTACTTCGCTGTTAGTTGTGACAGGTTGTGGAGTGAAGGGGTCAGAGGTCATGTTGTCGGCTTTTAACACTAAAACTACTTCTTACAGCTCAATCGGCTTCATTAAGGATGATTTTATATCATTAAAAATTATCATTTCAATTTCTGATCTCTCCAGGAATAAATAACATACTGTAATGTCCGTCCGAGTTTAATTCAATTTTACTTGTGCCATAACCATGAATTAAATTGAACTGGGTTGGGAACCAGGACCTCTGGTGCACCTCAGATTTGTAAGGGTCATTTATGGGTCGCAGTGTGTGTGTGTGTGTGTGTGTGTGTGTGTGTGTGTGTGTGTGTGTGTGTGTGTGTGTGTGTGTGTGTGTGTTTGTACAGTAACGCAGGGCAGATGCTTTGTCAGCATCGATATATTTAGTTACCGTTCACGTCCCGTGTTCTTGAGTTTCTTGGGAAACTTGTTGGGCGCTCGCTGCCTGAGTGAGAGCTCGGCATGTGTGTTCTCTCCTGGAAACCCGTGTTCGAGAACGACATGATGACCACACATTACGGATGATGTAGTGAAATGTAATACCGTCTTTTCTGCAGTGGCACAAGTTCCCAGTCAGTTTCTGCAGTGACTCTCTGTTCTGTGTTCACAGTGAGTTTATCCGACGCTCCGGGGGGAGCCTTTGTCCCTGTAATTAAAATTACACTTTGCATATAAACACCTCATTTAGCCGGTTACATTCTCAGCGCCTGGATCGTGTAACTCCAGTTCGACTGCTGCCGGCGAGCAGATATGACAAATAAAGCGAGGAGGGGAACGCATTTTTTTTGCAAATTCGCTGCACGTCGAGTTTGAAGCCTTGAGGGAGGAGAGGCAGAGAGGAATGAGTGACGGCTCCGGCTGCTACACACCCTCACAACACAAAGGAAAGCTGTGGTGGAAATCTCAAGAGTAAAGACTCCTCTTCTGTTGCAAAGCCGAGCAGACAAACCTCAACCTTCTAATTGGCTGAATTCCTCCGCGCAGACATCAGACGTCTAAATTTGGAGATTTTCCAAGCATGCACGCCCAAGCCAAAACTTTACTTGAACCCCACGTATTTAATATTTATATACACATTAATAACACGATATGATGCAGCTCTGCACGTGTATAATCACAGAAGGAGTTAAAACACTCTCACAGCTATTTTATTCTCAGTGCTGGATACAGTCGGATTAAATAAAAACACACGTTGAATATGAATAACAACAAAACAGCCGGTGCTTTCAAATATATCTGCCTTTACTTTATTCATGTACTGTACAGTATTTCATTTCCAAAGTCTCTATCACACTATATGACAATAATGGCTATCGTTTACTACAAAAAAGGTTGCATAAATAATTTAAATGTGGAAATAAAAAATAAATATGCAGTTCATTCTTTGAAGCCGTCCTTCTTTTGTGTCTGAAGAGAACAGCCTCCTGTAATTTTGAGGAGTCGATACAATGATTAAAAACTGAATTGCTGTTTTTCTTTTTGGGTTATTTCGGTTCCTATCTTTCCTGTCGGAGTTATTTACAGATCAGAGCCGAGTGGAGGTGTCTTGAATCTCGCAGGCTGACACAGAATTCTATTTTTTTTTTTTTGGATTTGGCTGTGAACGGTCGCTCGCTGCTCTGCTTGGCCCGATCCAGGAGAATTCCAGTGTGGGCGTGTTGGAGAGCGCTCTGCCCCGAGGTAACAGCACGACCACGCACAATCTCATGATGCCTCCTACACACATGTGCGCTTTCTGTGTGTGGTTCCAGCAAACAGGAACTGGCCGGAGGAAATGGCTTTTCATGACCTAGATCCTAACACCGGATTGGGCTCATTTGGTAATTAAGAGGAGTCACCGGAATGCCCAGCGCCCCCCTGTGGTGTTCTACGCTGCTTTCTCTCTCCTGACTCACTTCGCCTGGTCGTGGGAACGCCGGCTCGCTGTGACTGACAGGCCCGGTCGGGGTTGATGCGGCGTGGAGAGTGCGGTAGGTCTGTCCCGATGAGTGAGGCCTTTAGTGGGTTGTCGGGGGGGGGTGGGGGGGGGGTGCGTGGAGCCGGTGGCCTCTCCGAGACTGTCAACATCCCACCGCCAGAGCCCCCGAGCTGCCACCGTCTCGTCCACACGCGGCCAAGAGGAGATGGATTACAGCCAGTTTGGAGCGGAGGTTCCACCTTCCAGCTTCTCGCCGAGCGGCGCTGCAGCGGCGCTCTGCGTCCTCGGGATGTTTGTACAGATGGACTCGAGGGCTCGGGGAGCGTTTTAAATGAAATCAGTTTGAGTGGAAGAGAGAGAGAGAACGGGGTCCAGGGAGGTTCTGAGCTGTTGGGGCGATCAGACACTTGGTTTTGTATTATCCGTCGTGGCGCTGCCTCTCCGGACCGGTCGCCGCGGAGCCGAGCCCGGGCGCCGACTCGTCCCCTCATGCAAATAAGCAAAGTTCACAAATATGCTCACAGGTGCTGAAAACACAAACAGATGACTTAAAGTCAGCCCAGCAATTAGCTTATGGATTTGCTCTCTTTAAACTTGCATCGCCTCCGTATTTGGAGGAGATATGTTGGTTTGTGTGTCGTGTGTGTGTGTAGTGTGTGTGTGTGTGTGTGTGAATGTGCTTCAGTCTTTGTCCTCAGATGCTGCCGAGCTGCATCAGTACGAGTTTCCCACCAGCGGCGTGTTGTTCTTTTTCCGGTCCTGAGACAAGCGGCCGTGCTTCTTGCCGCGGTGCGTCTTCGGCACCTCCTTGGCCTCCGATTGGTTGTGGTGGGGCCTGAAGCGTTTGCACTTGCAGGAGGTGACCGCCCGGATTTTGTAAGTCCGCGTGTTGCCGTTGGGACACTGCAGCTGGACCCTCTGCGTCCGGGAGTGGGCCGGGATGCAGCGGTAGTCCGAGGCGCTGCTCCTCCACCACTTGCCGCGGACGATGGTGTTCGGCATGAGGTGGGCCGGCATGCACTGGCCCGAGCACACCAGCTCCCGGACGGGTTTGGCGCTGCGGCAGGATCCGTCGGTGATGTAACGGGTGGACCGCAGCTCCCTGCAGCTCAGCTCCGCGGCACCTGGGGGGGGGGGGGGGGGGGGGTGGGGAGAGCAGGATATCACGGTTACTCTCGTGGCGTCGGCCCAAAACAAACAGTTTGAAGTGCGGCACGCTGGAGTGGACAGGTTAACTGCTTCAGCTCTGTCACAGTTTCTCTGGTTCGGTTCATTCGGTGCAGGACTCATTTGCGTTTAACATTTCATCTGATACCCAGTGACACACAAAAAACATGTTCTTTCACAAATTCGACAATGTGTTTGTGTTTTTAGGTCCAGATTCGAGCCAGTGAGATCATATCAGAGTCCCTGAGTTGCCTTCGTGGTCCGATCATTAGCCGACGGTTCGGGCCTGACGAAGAAAAATCCAGCTGGCAGCAATCAGCTGATAGCAAATCCAGACCAGAGGACCATTAAACAGCTCAATCAAACCCTAATGGAGGTTTGGGCTGGAAGGGAAAAGCTGGCATTCAGCGCCGGCCCCTCAGGAAACGTATGTGGTGTCGGAAGAGTAAATAGCTGTCTGGTTATTTTAAGGCCGTGCTGCAACCGTACAGCTCCGAACACGCTGGACATCTGCCAGACTGATTTGAGACAACACACCCGGCCGGTAATCCTATCTCCCAGCCTCGGCTTCTCAACGGCCGCACGCATGAGTTACTGTTCTGCGTTTCTTTTCACAAGCAGCGCGTTTAAACAAAAGGGGGCAAACGGAACCGTCGGTTAAGAAATGATACACTCGGAGAGGGATCTGTTTTCCTCCGCGGCTTTCTTGGCCAGAGCAAGAGCTGAACAAAGGATTTATGTGAGGTGACTTCTCTGTTTTCGCCCCACGAGAATCGGATCTAGTGTTATTCTGCGGCCGCCGCTGACGGGACCGCAGGAGGACACGGCGTCAAACAGCACGCACTGGAAAGCCGTTTGCACCAGTTAGCACCGAATCTGAAAAAAACCACGTCAGGTTGTCTTGTTCTTGCGTTTTTTTTAATCCAGCTTCACATTCCCTGCTCTCGTCTGTCAGCCTGTAAAAAGAATGACGAATGAGGTCGGCCTGGAGAGGAACAGCCTCACACACACACTACACTACACACTACTGTACAGATGAGCTGCTGGTCTCCCCAGGAGAGAGAGTCGAGCCCTGGGAGAGGACTGGAGCCGGGCCAGGTACTGGTCAGAGCCTCGGGGACCAGGAGAAGCCGTCCCAGGACACGAGAGAATAATCCAGGAGGATTTCTGCCTCCCCGTGTGAAACCCAACACAAAGTTCTGCTCATCCGTATGAAAACAAGGAGGATGCTCATTTGATTTCAGCCGTTTTTTGGTCTTTGTATTTGCATCATGTGATTCCTGACGTCGTCAACAGACAGAAACGAGTCTCACTACCAGATCCTGATTTGTTAATCCCCCCCCCCCCATCAGCCGTGGTTATTGTAATGCACTCAATCATCTTCTCCTCTCATCCCCCCTATTTGAGTGGTCTTGATTTAAGTGAAGGCAACAACATCGCACCACCCGTCTTCACTCGGAGAGAACAAGTGTGAGATTATCCTACATCCACCTTCACATGGTCACAGGTGGGAATCATTCTCAAAGGGGGTGTTTAAGCATTTAAAAAGACAATTTCCCCAAAAAGACAAGTTCTCCTCTAGAAGAATCTGTGGCTTTTTTCTATTTAGGACATGTTGTTGCAATCAAATAGTTGTGTTGTAAGTAGAGCTTGACTAATGGTTTAAGGAGAGAAGGAAATAACCTGGAAGACAAACGCCCTGACGTCTCTGTGAATGCACCACTTCAGATCGTATACAGGGGAGGAAACCACAAGAATGTGTGTGTGTGCGCCGCTCTTCACCCTCAACTCAACAGATTGAGCAAGAAAACAGTTTCCTTCGGAGCAGAGCTGCTGGTGATCAGGAGCCGGAGTGAGAATTAAGTCAGATTCCCCAAAAGAAAGAAGAAGACGCAGGTTGAATTTCAGGGTTTTTAGTTGGGTTGTGTTGAATTCAACGTGTTTTTTTAATTATCTGTGATTTTAGGGGCAGATTTTATTATTTTTAATTAACTGAAAATAAGTAAATAAACATTTTATTCCTTCTGTGAAAAGAAAACCAAAGAACTGAAGACTGAGTCAATGATTCTTAGAAGTATAAATATTAAATTTCGATTTTTGGACGCATCACTGCCACTAAAATTAATCTAATGACAAATATTTTCTTTGACAAAAATCCCAAACTTAAACCTAAAGTTCTGAATATTGCAGGAGTTTAAATTCAATTCGTCCTCACTGAAAATGTTATTATAGAATTTGTCATGTTTCTTGTTAAAACCAAATGTTTGACTGATACTGACCCGAAACGTGTCCTGACATCTACGCGTAAAAGCTTCCAATAAAACCAGCTGACCCTTTTTAAAACCATTTTACGCACTTTTACGCACGATTAATTCTCGATCTTCTGCTTTTCATTTCCCTCTCTTTCCCAACATATTACACATGAAACATATTTCTCTACGGGATACTCACTGTAGGAGACTGTGTTCGCGTTCCTTCCCCCGGTCTTCGCCCTGTTATTCACGGTGTTATTTCGGCCGCTGCTCGCCGGCGGAAGGTTCGCGTCCTGTTGGGTCGTGCGGGTGTTTTCTCGGTACTCCGGTAAAATCTCCGTGGCGTCGTTTTTTATTCCCTTCCATCCCTTCACGACTGAGGAGCAGCATCCCTGGAGCAGCAGGAGCAAGGAGCTGGAGACCAGGAGGAGCACAGACACCTGCATGCTGCTGGGTCAGAGGAACGAGCCAAGGAGCAGGAGGAGGTGGAAGAAGAAGGAGAAGGAGGAGAAGACTGGCACTGGCACCTCCACACACTAGAGATAAACCCTCAGAGAAAGACAGAGGAGCGCTCGGTATTTAAGCTTTCACGCAAGTTTCGTCAAGACTGACAATTAAGTGCTTACACGAAGTGGGAGGGGTCGAACCTGGGAGAAGGATTCATTGAGGAGCGAGGAGGTGGGGAGGGATGGGTGCGTGCGCAAAGGGAGGAGAGGAGAGTTGTTAAAGGGAGGGAAAGGGTGAGAATAAAACAGGAGAGATGACAGAGAGATGAGAGGAGGGGAAATGATAAAAACAGAGGGGGGGGGTGGAGAAGGGAGAGGGAGAACAGTGATGAGAGGAAAAGAGCAGCAGTGGATGGAGGAGAGGGAATTAAAGAAAGAGGAATAGAGGAAAGGAGATGGAATAAAGGAGATGGAGGGGAAGAGGGGAAAGGAAAGGATGAAAGGGGGAAAGTGTGAGAATAAAATAGGAGAGAAGAAAGGGAAGAGGAAAAAGTGAGGAGAGAGGAGAAGAAGGATGCAAATAAGAGAATGGAGGAAATAGACGAGATGAGAAAACAGATGTGGAAAAGGAAATCAGAGGAAAGGGTGAGAATAAAATAGGAGACATTAAAAAGTGAGGTGAGATAAGGGGGGATGAGAGAAGAAGAAAAATAGAGGAGATGAAAGAAGAGAATATGGGGGAAAGGTGAAAATAGAATAGGGGATGAAGAGACAATAAGAGGAAAGTATACGAGGGGAAAGGGTGAACATAAAGCAGAAGAAAGAAGAGGAGAAAGTGAGGAGAGAAGAGAAGGATGTAAATAAGAGAATGGAGAAAATAGACGAGATGAGAAGGAGTAAAACAGATGTGGAAAACCGGATATGAAAGGAAAGGGTGAGAATAAAATAAGAGAAATTAAAAAGTGAGGTGAGATAAGGGGGGATGAGAGAAGAAGAAAAATAGAGAAGATGAAATAAGAGAATATGGGGGAAAGGTGAGAATAGAATAGGGGATGAAGAGAGAATAAGAGGAGAAGTATACGGAAAGGAAAAGGTGAATATAAAGCAGAAGAAAGAAGAGGAGAAAGTGAGGAGAGAGGAGAAGAAGGATGAAAATAAGAGATTAGAGAAAATAGATGAGAAGAGAAAGAAAACAGATGTGGAAAACAGGATATGAGAGGAAAGGGTAAGAATAAAATGGGAGACATTAAAAAGTGAGGTGAGATAAGGGGGGATGAGAGAAGAAGAAAAATAGAGAAGATGAAATAAGAGAATATGGGGGAAAGGTGAGAATAGAATAGGGGATGAAGATGGGATGAAGAGAGAATAAGAGGAGAAGAGTCAGGAGGGGAAAGGGTGAACATAAAGCAGAAGAAAGAAGAGGAGAAAGTGAGGAGAAGAAAAAGGAAGGGAGAGAGAATAAGAGGGGGAGGCGAGAGACAGAATGACAGAAGACGAGAGGACGATAAAGGTGAGCAGACTCTGAGGGGAGAGCAGGAGGAATGGGGGAGGAAAAGGAAGAAGAGGTGATGAGGAGGAGAAGGGGAGAAGGAGGAAGAGGAGATGAGAGGATAGAAGGAAAAAGAAGGGGGGAGGAAAAGGGAGAGAAACAGTGAATGTTGTCCTTGGAGTTAAGTGAACAAATGCATCTTCTCTCCCTTCTTAATGACTTCCGCTGCATGACGTGTCTCCAAAGCATTTCGGCTTCTTTCTTTTTTTTTTATGTTTTGTTCTGAAGTTTATTTTGGACCGAGTCTCAGGGCGAAGCAGAGGAACGAGGCTGTTCCACCACTGCAACATCCTCCCCCTGCACAAGTTCATCATCAATGCCTCCCACTCATTATACCCAGGGTTACACCTCTCAAACTATAATGACATCTTCAAAAATCTTCTTCCTTCTGCAGGAATCCTCTGACCTCTCACAAGCTGCTTTCACAGGGAGAAGACGATATTCCTCATCCTCGTATATCTGGTTTGAATAAGATGAAATGCAATTCGCTCTCCTCCAACTTTTCCTGGCATCCCGGTGGTTTGATGAGTGCTGACAGATGGAGGCTCTCTCACTCAAACACTGCCCTCTTCAGGGAGAATACACAAATCCTCTGAAGGGGAAATGATGGGATTAGAGTTCATTAGCATCAAAGTGGCCTCTTTAAATGTCCAGCTCTTTCTGCTGAGCAGGGGCAATTCAGAAGAATGGCTTTAGGGAGAAGAAAGAGCCGGGGACGTGGAGGGATTATCTTGGTCGATATCGTCTCTTTGACACATGTTGT
The DNA here is from genome assembly GCF_963576545.1 of Limanda limanda. Lineage (NCBI taxonomy): Eukaryota > Metazoa > Chordata > Actinopteri > Pleuronectiformes > Pleuronectidae > Limanda > Limanda limanda. The sequence continues at coordinate 3,253,187 of NC_083656.1, read as the reverse complement.
ACCCGATCATTTGTGGTAAGAGATGTCTCCATAATGATACTCGTCCGTCCAGATTTATTCAAGCCTCAAATCAGAGTCTGTAGCTGCAGCCAGCTGGTCGACCCATGGATAACGCTGAATTAAGAAGAATAACTTTGTAAAGATGAGGCCTAAATAACGTTGGTTTGTCAACAACATTATTCTTTTTCTTCCACAGGAAACTAACAACAGAACCGTTTGTTGTGGTCGACGTCTCGTTAAGTTAAAACGACAAAGAAACGACTTTCAGGCTTTGAGGAATTTCGGTTGTCACGTTCGATTCCTTTCTTTTTTGGGAGTTTTACCACAATGATGAATTGAACTGAAGTGATGTCAACCGATAGTTTAAAAAAGAACTGTGCTTAATCTGGAAAATGTTTATTTTTATCTGGTTTTTATGGTTCTGGCTATTGTCTAATAAAACATTATTGAGCAATATGCTATTTATTTTTAACCACGTTAGGGAAGAAGAAACAAACAATTTTGACATGTAATCACCCTGTAAAGTTGTTTTGTTTTCACATGTTAGCGAACGATTACAAAACATATGTCGGCAACACAAGCAGATTCAAGCCAGTTTCCACTAAATCCTGTTTTGGTTTTCTAGCTTCTTTTTGAAAAAAATTACTTTATGTAAATGTTCCCTTTAGCCAGTCGCTAATCTGATGTGGCGCTGGACATTTTACGTTAGCTAGCCATTGTTAGCTTAACCCATTCGTAATAACGCATTACACGTAATTTCATGCATCTTAACGAGTCCACAGACAGTAATTTGACGATGTATGTGACAAATTAAAAGACAGAAATGCTAATAAACAGTAGAAACTACAACTTGGTAAAGAGTGCAGCCATCTTTGATTTCGAAGTCCGGCCTGACGAAGCTCCTCCCACGTCCGAATGGTGTTAACGAGAGGCTGTAAATGTAATTGTACAGCTAGGTGATAACTCTGTGCGGGTTTGTTACACCCGAGCAATAACTTTTTACACATTGTAATTAGTTTTGTGAGAGATATTTGGTAAAAGCAAAGTTTAAACTCTCGTAAAGCGTCGGGTTCTTCAGCCGTCACGTGTCCAGGTAGAGCTCGGGACTGGAGAACGGCTGCAGAGGTTTTTCAGCGTGTGTGCTGCGCTGAACTTTGTCATTAAAAAATATAAAAATCTCTTCAAGCTGAGATCTGGCTGTTCACTAATTCTTCTTCAGATATATTTTATGACATTGGCAGCGGCTCGTATGACGCCGGAGAGCTCGTGGGAAGACGTTAGTGTTAATGAGCGATTTGGTCCCAGGGGCTGACGTCTGCCAACATGTGGAAAACACACGGACACGTTTCACACGGGATGAGACGACTAATAATCAACAGGTATCAAAGCTACGTTTTAAAGCTTATTACGTGTGTTTGAAGGAAAGTCAATCCTCCGTCTACTTGTCGTCTGAAATACGCAGAGAATGGTTCACGTTTGTATCGATTTGGCTTCTGCTGTAACTCTGATAAACTCTGATGTTGAGCATGATTCTCCTTCCGCGAGCCAAGAGGTTCACGAGTAACGAGAATAGACAGCTCTTCCCTCCTCTTGTCTCCAACCTTCCAGCTCTGAGGTCGTGCCAGACTCTGTTTTTTTTTTTTCCCTGAGCGATGGATGGTCCCACTGTCGACACGAAGCCAGCTCTGATTACAGACTTTCTCGCCGACACTGCGACGGATGTCAGTCACAGGCTTAATTTTAGAACTCTCTGGGTTGGAGCGCTGAGCCCTCGGGCCCCGGAGCCGTGTTGTTCGTCATGATAACAGCACGACGAGGCCCAAATAACAATCAGATGCTCACCAGATTGCAAAAGAGCCTCCAGCACTGCAGAGTCATTTGTTTTTTTATTTATGGAAATGGAGAAAAACTGTTTTCGGTCCATAAACCGACGGCTCCAGCTCCTCCTCCTCCCCCAGTGTTTGGTGGATTCATCGTTAAAGTGCTCGATCACACAGGTGAGGAGCTAATTCTCAGTTCCAGGCCCATGAAACTAAATACGCAGATTGTGTGGAAAACGCTGCAATATTTAACTGAGTTTGAGGGTAAATTATTCACAATGTGTCTGCTGCAATTATGCAAAAGGGATTTTTTAACCTTCTGGGTTATTTCCACACCGATCCCCAGGAAGATATTAGAGTCAAAGCTTTATGAAGCTAATAGTGATGCATTGTGAGAAGTGAACTGTGACCGAGCTAACATCAGGTAACATGGATCATTCTGAGTAAAATTATCATATTTCTTGAGCCCCTCAGTTGGAAAATGTTTTTTTTCTCCCATGTCATTATGGCTGAGTGTGTTTATAACGAGTCTCTGGGCCGAGGAAACTTCATATTGAGTTTCAGGAGAATCTCTCAGGTAGTGAAAGGTGGCATTAAATTTAAATTTTACACAATTCTTCGCATAAAGCTGTTTTTTGTGTTTATATATAAATCATCACTCCTGAATGCAATTTGATTTTAAAAGCTGTCAAAAACTGTTTATATATATATATTTAGAAACGCTTCCTATTTACAAATTGTTTGCTTCAAAAGTAAAAGAACTTGTCAAGTCTGATATGAACACATCTCAGATAAAGTTACAGACTATTCTAGAAAATCTGTGGTTTTATATCTACATTCATTGTTATCCAGATTTTTTTAGTATCTACATTTAACATCCCATCAGATATGGATAGATTCATCTCAATTCTTCAATTAGACCGAAATCACATTTGGACCTGAAACGTTTTCTCACCTCAAACTTGCACTTTTCATTTTAAATGTATCACTACTCCATGTTAGAGTGAAACTATCACTGGACTAAAATCCTCTTAAACTAGTTTTTGAGTTTTTGTTTCCTTTCTGGTCATTATTTGTCCAGAATCTAAGAAATCATAGATGACTCTGTACTGTAGAGGACTGAAGTTGATGGATTGCTTCGTGGACTCTGGACGTATATGAAAGTGTTTCAGAATTGGCCGAGCGGCGGCTCTGCTCTGCATCACTCTGTATATCCCACCGTGTGACGGGCTTCCTCCCTCACACCACCGATTTATCAACCCCTCGTATACACACGACTCTTTCCAGAACCAAATCTGTGCATTGTCGCATTAATTTAAATAATAAATCCACGTTCAGCTGGAGGAGAAAGTCCCAATCTTCTCCTCGTGCAACAGACTGAGGACACATGAGGGAAGAGAACGAAGGGGGACAACAAAGATTATGAAATGGATGATAGCTCAGGGTGGTGACAGTAATTAGTATTTTCGTTTTTCTTGACTTTGAGCCGTTGGCACCAAGCGTTCGTCTGCTCTGGAGGAGCGGGGGGGGGGGGGGGTCACCGGGAGTTGACCGACCGCTGCCGGCGAGCTCTCCCTGAGACGTGATAAGCCTCCAAGTCCAAAGTGGGATTCATCTTCCCCTCTGATCTCTCATGTGGTTTCCACACGGGGAAACCGGGGAGATTGAACCCTGGCTGTTATGAATCAGGATCCAGCCATTTCCATTGTTTGTCTTTGGGCTTTTCAGAGAAGCATCAAAATAGAAAGAACGCCCATTGAAACAGCCTCTCAGCCAGGGAGAGGGAGCTGTGGGATCGGGTCTGGCCAGACCTCAGAGACCACACTAAGCCGTCTGCTAACCAGGCCGAGCCGCTCGGCACACCGCTCACCACCGGCTCGCTGCCTGCCAGCCGGCCGCAGGTGCTATTCCCAGCAGCCGGAGGAATTAACCAGCAAGTGATCCGGCTGCACAAAGTCGATCTGTGTGTTTGTGTGTGTCTCTAACAAACACAAAACACAAAGACCCAAGATAATGCAATCGAACCATCTTCGGGTTCTTTTTTTAAGATCTACAGGGAATCGTCTGAAGTGTCCAAATCCAGTTTGGCAAGTTGAATGGTTCAAACTGGTTTTACTTGATCTCTTAACAAACCTCCATCAACGCCCTTCTTGAATTCAATGAATCTGCACCAGGTCGCACACACCCATAGACATCACTTCCCTTTTTTCTTTTTCAGATTTCAACAATCATTCATTCTTTTTCTGGGAAAACAGTAAAAAAGGATGAAAAACGCCCAATCTGAGAATGTTAAAGACGGTAATAACAGATTCCTTGATCCAGATTTGCACCAAACTTTTATGGGTTCTTTCCTCCTCCATAACAAATGTTTCGTGGTAATCTGAAACATAGTTTTTTTGTAATCTTGCTTCTACAAACAAACAAACAATAAGGAACAGAAAACATAACTTCTCCCTGCCTGCACCCTGGGTTGCTGATGTAATGGTGGATTTAGATTTAAATTTAGATTAAATCTGATATGAGAAGTTCACGTCTCCTCTAACTCATCTTAGTTCAGTCAAATACAGTCTCCCAGTCATCATGCATGTTCTCTGTAATGCTCTGTGTGCTGGTTACATACATTAACACTGTTGGACCATCAGGTGCCAAGAGAGGGATCGACAAGTATTTTAGCAAGCTGTAAAAAAAGTGATGTGTCTTATGAGAATATCAGTGGAAGTGATATATGAAGGTGTCAAAATCTGCTGCTGCTCCACTGAGACGCCCGCACATTTCCTCCTCACTGTCAAATCCCCCAGAATGCTTTGCGAGGTGTGTAAATTGAGCATGAAGGCAGCAGAAGGCTCAGCAGCAGGCTCCGTCTTTAGAGAATCTGCTGCAACTTTACATCCGTTTTACAAGATTAATAAAACAAGATAACGGGCACGTGAGAATAATCCGTCGCTTAATCTTTAAATTAGAGGTTAATTAGAAGCAGAGGCGGTTAAGGGGGGGGGGGGGGGGCTCGTGGTGTACAGGTGCTGCAGCTCCACGTGAGTCCCAGGCCCACCCACCCTGCAGCTCCTGGAGAAGGTCCAGCCATTTTTGTTCCTGTGCTGAAGCTTCTCTCTCCTGCAGCTCGTCACAGAGGCTGACCACACGTGTGCTGCTCTCCATCGAGACGCTCGCATGCATCGAACACATGAGCGTTCTCACGCCGCGGCCAAGAGGATGTGGCAGCCGACCATTCATTCGCTGCGCTTCGGAGAGACTGATTACTTCACGAGGAGAAGCTCGGGGTGGATCCGTGTGCACAGAGGAGCTGTGTGCTGAGCGTGATGTAAGAATACATAACGTGGACTCACACGGGCGTGCGCATATATTTAGGATAAATGAGGCGAGTGTGCTTATGACACCTTTATGATTCCTCACGAACAGGACGCGGCTTCACTTCCTGTCAAAACTGAAAAGAGGCCTTTTCTGAATAGGGTGAAAAAACCTTCACAGTGACTCAGGTGAACTTATTAAAAAACAAAACGTGACTAACAGGGAAATAACGCTCATAATGAATGAGCTGCTGCAGCGTGGAGCTCAGCAGGCGACGGTGTTATGAATGTGAGGCAGTTCACTTTGAGCAGGTGATGCTAAGTGAGTGGTACAGCCCATCTGGAGCAGCTTAACTCAAACGTTAAGACCAGAAACAGCCTCAACAATCCAGAGTTTTCTATCTGAGACCTCTCGTGAAAACTTATCTTCAATGGGAAACTTTCGTTCCATCACCGAAAGCGACTCGATGATCGCCGAGTCAGAGTCTCGTACTCGAGGTGACACGGCGGGTTGACGATGTGCAGCCCTTTGCAATTAAGTGCGGCTGCGAAATCTGTTTTACAGTCGAGGAACCAGGCCTGTGTTTCAACAATGTCGCCTGAAAAACTTTCCACAGTTATTAAACGTCCCCGTTTGCAACCGCAGCCACCGGCTCCCAATGAGCATGTTTTGGTTTGTGGTTGAGTTCAGGACATTGTTCCTTCCGCTGTAATCAATCGCTTCCCCGGTGAAGTTTGTCTCCTTGTTTCTTCGCCACAAACCAAGCACCTCCAGAGTCTTCCTCTCCGGCTCGTGTCTGTGCAGCTTGTTCTCCTCGTGTCTGCGTGGGTTTGATGTCTGAACGCTGGACGCTGCAGGACGCACACACGCACACAGCAAGTGCAGTGAAACACGGCCCGAGGGACGGAGATGAAACAGGCAGCACCACCACGGGCACAGGCGCTTGGAAGAGGATCTGAGGATCGCTCAGCTCCAGAGCTCGTTCTCTCTCTCTCCGTCTCCCTCGCTCGCCCTTGTTCTCAGCATTTCCTAATAATTAGTGCTGCGTCGCAGATGTGCATTTCTCCCTTTTCGCCCTCCTGTAATTCCATCCTCTCCCACCCTCCTCGGATGTGAATGTGGGATATTAGGATGAGGATTTAAAGGGGAACATCATATGCTTTCTATTTGATAAGGCCATTAAAAGAGAGAGCGAAGTTGAAAGAGGAATCGCCCATATGAGGAGGGAAGGGAGAAATTATAGGCAGGCATATTTGAGGACTATAATCATATTTTAAGGAGTTTGATGAACCCTAAACACGTAGGAGGAAAAAGAACAAGAAAAAGGCAATCAACTTCGATGGTTTCGAAATCGATGTGGACGTCAGCGAGCCCGGAGCAAATGAGTCAACAAGCAATAAAAGTTTCAAAGGGAACTGATAACTTCATATTTGCTGAGATTACGCTTCGTCGAGGTACAAATATCTGCAACTGATTGGAAATCAATGACTCATTTCCCTCGATAAACAAGAATCACACACGAGCTTCCAGCCACATTATTCACACAGGATGAGAGACTCTTTCATCTGCAGGATAAAGTCTGACTTTCTGAAAACGACGGTGATGTTTCCACCCCGAGTCAATAATTAAAGTGCCACCGGTGCACGTGACAAACAGGAAGTCGTCTGCGTGGATTCCGGCCTCGGGCCATAAATATTTAAAGCTGCACATAGCTGGAATAAATGGCACTTCATCACGCTGAGGCCTGCGAGCATTATTGATGAGATTTCAGAAACAAGCCTCCTGGATTCCTTCAAATAAACGGCAGAGTGGGACCTATAACCTGGAGCAACACATAATCCCTCCGTTTTGCTGCAGCTACTTCCTGTACCTGGAATGTTTCTCCGTCAGAATCAGACACCAGTTACCGACCTGCAGGCCCAGAGGTCTGGAGGTTTTTTAAAAAAGCAGGGATCCTGTTATCCACCTCCCCTTTTTCATACCACATCGATTTGAAAATTCCCAACTCGTAGCGGCGGTTTGAATCCAGCCAGAGCAGGGAGGAGGTCCCTGGTTAACTGGGGGCCCCTGAGGGACCACACAGCTGGCCGGCGGTAATTGGCGGTGCAGGAGGAGAAGGTAGGAGAGGGAGGGAGTCAGATTGGTTTGACCCCTCCTCGCTGACCCTTGCTGGACGCCACGCTGCGACGGCGCTCCATCGCAGGTGGGCGTCCGGGGCCTGTGGAACATAAAACAGCATTTGGACGTTTTTTCTCTGCTCTCCTCTCGCTCTGTCATCTCAGTCCCACTCCTGATGTCATTCCTGACTTTCTCTGACTCCCTCTGTTTCTCTCCGTTCCTCATTCGTCCTCATAGCAGAGTTTAAAGTGGAGTTCCAGCAGGTGTTTGCCTCCATCTAGTGGCGGAGCTGTGCAGCAGCACAAGAGAACTGAGGTCTGTGCTTCCAGTTTCCTCAACTGTGTCGTCATGGTTTGACTCTGATGTTCATGTGCTTGAACTAAAGGCGACCAGGGTTTTACTGTCAGGACCCTGAGGCCTGTTTCCAGCACTTAACCTGTTTTAAAATCACTGCTTAAACGTGTTTTTATGGGACAGACTTGATTTGAGGATTCAAAGACGAACTGATTAGAATCTGCTGGTGAAAGGTCAAGGTCACTGTGACCTTATGAAACCTGTTTTTACCTTGTGAATGTCAAGAGACAGAGAGCGAATCCTTTCAACTTTAGCAGAGATGTTCACGGATTAACTGTAGGACTTTAAACCATAAAGGTCAAAGGTCACGGAGGCCTCAGAAAACGTGTTTTGACTCTTGGACAATGTGTCTCGACACTTTGGCATCTGGAAAAATAGACATAAACTAGTTTAAAATATAAAACCCTTTCAAATGCACTTTAGAAGAAGAAAGACAAAAGATTATAGCCATACAGTTATAGTACAGAAGATCTACTCTCTGAACACTACAATAAAACTGTGATACTTTAATCTCCTCGAACTCAAACCCTTTGTTTCCTGGTCGTCACAGTAACAAACCACACGTGATCAGATGTTAATACCTCAGCCATTTATTTCTTTAACATAAGAAAGAAAGGGACTTCTCCAAGGTAAGAAAAAAAACATTGCAATTTAAAATCCAGTGCACTTCGTCAATGTCTCGTTCTGTGAAGGGAGCCGTCCCTTTCCTGCTGCGTGAAGTGAGATACACCAACTCAAAAACTTTATCTGTAAGGCTTTGGGTGGGGGGGGGTGGTCGTCTGGATGTCGGCGGCGGTGAAGAATGGACGTGTGAACCCACTCACAGCCGATCCTGCACCGCTACCCGAGCAGTGAGACGGATCCGAGACGAGTCGGCTGATTTGTGCTGGAACTCGGGCTTCAGAACGTTTGTCAGGACGGAGCCGGGAGACGATGACAGACCTGGAGTCGGATCTCTACCTGGGCCAAGCAGTGATTTCCGGTGTTTGTTTGAACGCCCTCAGGAGAACCAGATGAACGGGGCTCATTGCATCACGGGCAATTCGAAATAAGTTCAGCCAGATGGGTTTTCCATGATGTCAGATATCAACTGTCACTAACGGAGGGTTTTTAACGCGTCAGGCCTTTTGCCTACTGCAGCGCAGATGGCTGAGCTGCACCTCGTGGGAAAAGGAAAATCACAGGAAATGATTTGTAAGTCAATTTAATGTTCGTTTTTCTGTGATAAAGAACACGACTACCTGGCTCCGTGCTCGATGGTTTCAATCCCCGCTCTCTGCTCCGGTAACTCAGGTTTTTAAACAAGCACCGTGAATGAATCACAATTACAGCCTGGGCCCAGGTCCGGCTACTATTACGTTATAAACTCGTCCTGAAACAACAGGGATGATGACAATTAGCTGGAGAAGTAGGTCACAATCACACGTGTGCGGACAGCTCAGTTTCCAACGGTACAAAAAAAAACACCTTCTTTATTAGAAAAGCCAAAATAATAAACGTGGAATCAGCTTAAGTCCGTTGCAACGGGACAAATGGAAATAAAAAGGTCAAGAAAAAAATGCACTTTCAACGCTGAACACACACAACCGAACAACCTGTATATACTGTAATAGGCAAGTTATGACAGTAAAATGCAGCAATCCACATTTGCTTTAGTGCGTGTTACATACTCAGTATATATAACAATATACATCAATGGCATTTCACGTTTGACATTCCCGATAATACATAAACGTACCTGGAGTATAACCCACAAAGTGATGCTGGTACCTGGTTCAAAGAAACTTTACACTGACGATACATTTCACATATAGAAGAAGAAGAGAAACGTGAGGCTGGACCGAGACGATGTCAATCAGCAGTTAAAAAAAGAGATTTGTGCAAAAAACCACGAGATTTGTTGAACAGCAGGTGGCAGTGTTTGTCTGTTACTCAATGCATAAACTGGACTGGAGCCAGGAGGGCGGCCATGGTGGAAGTTTCCTGTTTGTCACTTTGATTTAACCTCAAAGAATAGAGCCAAATATGAGGGAGTAAAAAATGTCTGATCCCGATATAAAGGCCGATATACATGTTTTCCTTTTTTAAACTGCCAACGATTTGTAAGATGTCGTTTTCAAGAAGCTGTGGAAAAACACGTTATTTAGGTTTGAGATGTTACATCTGTAAAATCAAGGTTTTCACATCAGCAAACTTAAAAGCTGATACCGACCGATATATCTGTAAAAGGCTCATACTGGTCATTAAATCGTGGTTTGACAGAAAACTTCCACCGCGGCTTCCTCAGGAGCTCAGAGCCGTCGAAGGCTGAATCAATGAGCAGGTCGGTGCCGGCAGCTGAAGCTGTAGAGTACGGACCCTCGTCCCGGACCCTCGTCCCGGACCCTCGTCCCGGACCCTAACACGTACTGACGCTTAAAAACCAGACAGGACGTTTCCCAACTTGAGGAGAGTTAGTTGTTGCTTTTTCTAGTTTTCCAGAAGGAGGGCAGTATCGATGGAAACATTCAGATGAGTGAGACCTCAGTTCGTCTCTAAGACAACGGAGCCGATCGTAAACACGTACAAATGCTTTTTGCACAATACAGTCGGTCGCTTGGCACAATGTTGGTGTGTGTGTCGTCGGGCTCGGAGGTCAGAGGTTCTCTGACTGTAGAGTATTCCTTGTTTTATTGTCTATTTAAAAAAAGGGACAAGTGTTTGTGTGGTTTGGGGTTCGTGATAAGGTGATGGAGAGAATACAGAGCAATAGTTACGCTTGAAAACCGTCTCAGATCTGAACGACTGCTCCTGATTCCTCTGGTTTCAGGTGTTCGAGTGTTTGTGATGCTTCAGATCTGAGAGATTTTCCAGTGTGTGAGATGATGTAATGACAGGACGCCCCCTGCAGGAGACTCCGAGGAAGCAACTCCGACTCCGGGCTGACATAGAGAGAGAGGTCACAGCCCCACCGGACGTTTCAATGCATGTTCTCACAGGTTGGATTGTATATGAACTGATTTCTGTATAAACACGCAGCATGAAAATGGCTCCTCCGGCTCTTTTGCGGGAATTTCAGTCAGGCTTATTTGAAAAAATATAAGATAATAAATATACATCATCAGATAATTTGAACATTGATCGATTGTTTGGTCGATAAACATCAGAAAATAGTGAAATTAATAATTGTTTGACCGAAAGTCTGAAACCAAACAATGTTTAATTAATGTAATTTGATTAAAATTACTTTAACGATTAATTAATTAATTATAATATACTTAATTGTACAATGTGCGATGTCCTTAGTCTACAATGATTGCACAGCGCCCCCTGGTGGAGAGTCTGCAGCCTGCTTAGTGTAAACATATCACTTTTAAAAACACTGCATTGAAATGTGAAGTGTAGCTGGAGAATCACTTCTCTCTCAGAGCCGGAGTTCACATCCGTCAGGAGTGATCACCAGGGGACGCCGCAGAGTCCGGGGGTCTCAGGACGGACGTTAAATCCAGGTGTGAACGGGGACCCCCCCGAAAACTCCTGTCAGAAAAGAAAACTAATGTTCCGAAGCAGAACATGAGGAGATGATGAGGATGAGCTTTTCCTCGGCCGTGATGACGCAGTGACGTCATATTCAGGACGATCTCAGGACCTTTCAGCTGATGATGGATCAGCCTCTGGGGACAACGACCGATATTTTGGACCAATATTTGGACTACACTGTTTAGTCCTATATGTCAGGACGACATTTTAAGTAGCGTCCGGCCCCCGGATCTCGTCCCTCGGCTACAGACTCTGCGACATTCCGAATGATTCGCAGGTTAACCCGTTAGCATCCTATGCTGCCACCTGCATCTTGGTTGTTATGACGACTGAAACTTAAAAACCTGCGTAAACACAATTGACGTCATGCCCTCAGTTTCCCGGCTGAGCTCGCAAACCCCCCCCCCCCCCCCCCCCCGCCGTGGTCAGCGAGTTTTGCACAATTGCGATAGTTAAAAAAATATCACAATCACACAGAACACTGTACATGCACAGATCATATCTGAATATCAATGCACATGTAACTCACTGTGAAACCAAGTAATGGGAGTACTCTGTGATGTCATATACAAATATTATATGATATATTAGGACATACTGACAATACCTACACGTTATAGACACATTGCTCATACATTCATATATGTCAACACTTAAATATGTATATACAGTATACACGTATATATTCATATGTATACAGATATATATCCAAGGAGGAGTAAATAGTGCCATTAATGAGGTGAGACGACCTAGTTTCCGTTTCTTCTCTCCGTCACGCGAACGCTCCAGGATGTTTTATTCTGGAGGAATTTAAACTTGCGTCTGTGTTTTCAGTTTGAAAAGTTCAAACTGAAACTAACTTTTTACTTTCCATCGAAACGTCTCGAACAACAACGCCACAGTGACCGAGGGGCGGGGTTTTAAAAAAGCACCGCGTCACTTCCCCCGCCCCCGGCACGAGGTCGAGTTTACAGTGTTTACGCCCAGTACTAAATACAATGTCACTTAAAATGTACTTTTCAACTATATGCAACAACTACAGCCGGAATAGTCATATTTATATGTGATTACAATCTATATATCTGATGGGAGTATTGACATATATTGCAATGCTTTAATACGTACAAACGAAAAGAAGGCGTTCGACCCTGTGTGTGTGTGCGTAAAGTCAGACGTGTTAAATTACTGCACGACACAGACACACACACACACACTCCTCAGGGTGAGACAGGTGGTGTGTTGACCTCGGACTGGTTGTGTGGATGAACGGCGTCGGACCCGGGCCGAGCGGCCGCGTCGGGAACTGGCAGTGGACGACTCTGTGGCGTGATGACTGGAACTTCCAGGTGAAGGTGGCGACTTCCTCCTGCTTTCTAACACCTCAGGCCTCGAGTTCCAAGGTGGGTTAGGACTAAATGAGTTCTAACACGAGGAAATAACAACGGTGAAACTTGGGCGGAGGAAATAGTTGCTATTTCCGAAAATTCAGGCTTAGGGTTGCAAAGGGGCGGAAAGTTTCCGGTAAATTTCCGGAAACTTTCCGGAAACTTTCCACGGGAATATTAAGCTCGGGAATTTTGGGAATTTTGAAAAAAGACAAAACTATGCAAATTAAAAGGCTGAGCAATAAAAACATCATTCAAAACTCTATTTTAAAGATGTATGGAACGTTGAGTTTCAACCCTCCACTGTGCATTCTTCCATCACATGCACAGATAACTCCCAGCATGCTTCACTCTACAGCAGGGCTATTGAGGCCTGCTGTAGAGTGCAGGACTAGTCAGGTAAGTTTCCATGATATTACTGGGGAAAATATATCAGCATGCTGATTGAGGATTGTTCATCTGTTCATCTAGCCTATTTCCATTCATTTATCCATCAATTGTAAAATATGTTTACAGACGATTCCAATTGTTTGGCTAACTATTTATATCTCTGGCATTGCATTAGTGTTTTTTACAAACTTTTTTCTCATCTTATTCTACAGAACAATGCCACGTGCACTCTCTCATGTGTGGAGACATTTCACCCCATCCAATGTAGAAGGAAAGGCTGTGTACATTAGCAAATACTGTGCAAAGACCTATGTTAAGAATGACACAACGATGCAGAAGCATATAGTCAAGTGCCCAAAGTTTCCTCAGGGCTCAAATCAGCCTATAACAAAACAAAATGTTTATATTTATGTCTGTATATGACAAGGTAAATACAGTTAGTATAAATTACCCACAACATTTCCAGTTTATTCCTGTTTATTCCCGTTAATTCCCGTTAATTCCCGTTAATTCCCATGGAAAGTTTCCAACTTTGAAAATTCCCAGAATTTTGCAACCCTATTCAGGCTACATCCACACCAATACAGGTCAGTTTTAACGCATCCTTTTTACGATCTCCGTCCACACAAAAGTTTTAGCGTTGGTTGCTAGGTGACAGAAACGCTTTACGTTCACTGCTGGTAGTCGAGTTGTGACGGATAAAAACCAATCAGCAAGAGGATGCGTTTCCAAACACTACGGTTTCAAACTGAAACACATTCGGCAGCATTTGCAAACCTCTCAGTTTTTTAAATGAAAATCATTTACATCTAGAGCGAGATTAGACGCTGATATGGATTTTCAGATATGGATATCGCCTGATGTCGTTCATAATCATAATTTTTAACCTTAAACTCTTGTATTTTATAAAGTTTAACCGTAAACTTTCTTATAACTTTTTGTATAAAACGCATGGCTGCTGTTTGAGCCACCGCTTTCCAGCTCGAGGCCCGAAACTGAAATGAGTGAAGTTCTCCACAAAGCTGCAGTTTGACGGAACGTGTTTGTGAGTTTCTGTGTTTGTGCATTAAACATCTGTCCCTGCATACAGGACGACTTTAAAGACTGTGTGGGCAAACTGAACTCTAAGGGGCTTTTCTTTTAGTTTTCCTGGAATGTTTGGACTAATCCATATTTTGTCTTTAACGTTCGGCGTCAGCGACCTTCGATATCTTGGAGATTATTCGGAACCTAAAGAGAACTCCTGCTGGCGGAGACATCGCGGACATTCCCGGCAGTGGAAAAACTATGGAATGATTGTGCTATAATCTTGTATTTAAAAGTTTTTTCAGGATATTTTTTTTTGTATAAATCAGGTCAAAGTTTTTCACCGTCTGAACTTGTGGGAACTTGAGGAATGCTTAAAGTGGCTCAGCTCCAAAAAAGATAGAAACTTAGAGCTTTCAGGTGCGAGCGGTGAGACGTCTCCACATCTGTTCATGTAACAAAGGGGGGGGGGAGTATTTGAGAACACACTCTTTGTCGGAGAAGGCAGAGGACGGACGGATGCCCCCCCCCCCGCTGAGCGGCAGGGAGACGTGGACCAAAGAACCAGAAAAGAAACAGTGTGTTCATGTGTGTGTGTGAATGAGGATTAATTATCTACACAGATCGATGCATGTGTGTCTGTGATTCTGAATAATACCCCTGGTGGTCAGATGAGTGCTGGTTTAGTCTTGGGGGGGGGTGGGGTCAGTCTCCGAGAGCAGCTGAGGCATGATGGGAGGAGACGGGAGGGAGGGGGCGGTCTCTTAATATCATTTGGTCTTTAGTTTCCCCACCTCTCCGTTCAGCTTGCCCTCCTTCGCCAGCTTGTTGTTCAGCTGGGACAGCTGGCGCAGGAAGCCCTCGTTAGGGCCGATCTCTCGCTTGTTCCTCACGGTCGCCACCGCCAGCCGGGCGTCCATCTTGTGGCGGAGCATGAGGTAGGCGACGACCATGGTGGGGGAGCGGCTGTAGCCTTCTCTGCAGTGCACGTACACTTTGCCTGTAGGACACAGAGACAGAGACAAGACGATGTTATAGAAACGCACAAAGCTGGATTTACAGAGTCAAGACTAGCATCACTCTCCTGTAAGATTCATCTGATACAGATATATATTACAATATATCTGTATCATGATTAGGGTTGCAAAATTCCGGGGAATATTCAAAGTTGGAAACTTTCCATGGGAATTAACGGGAATTAACAGGAATAAACTGGAAATGTTGTGGGTAATTTATACTCACTGTATTTACCTTGTCATATACAGACATAAATATAAACATTTTGTTGGGTCATAGGCTGATTTGAGCCCTGAGGAAACTTTGGGCACTTGACTATATGCTTCAGCATCGTTGTGTCATTCTTAACATAGGTCTTTGCACAGTATTTGCAAATGTACACAGCCTTTCCTTCTACATTGGATGGGGTGAAATGTCTCCACACATGAGATAGTGCACGTGGCATTGTTCTGTAGAATAAGATGAGAAAAAAGTTTGTAAAAAAACACTTATGCAATGCTAGAGATATAAATAGTTAGCCAAACAATTGGAATCGTCTGTAAACATATTTTACAATTGATGGATAAATGAATGGAAATAGTCTAGATGAACAGATGAACAATCCTCAATCAGCATGATAATATATTTTCCCAGTAATATCATTGAAACTTACCTGACTAGTCCTGCACACTACAGCAGGCCTCAATAGCCCTGCTGTAGAGTGAAGCATGCTGGGAGTTATCTGTGCATGTGATGGAAGAATGCACAGTGGAGGGTTGAAACTCAACGTTCCATACATCTTTAAAATAGAGTTTTGAATGATGTTTTTATTGCTCAGCGTTTAATTTGCATAGTTTTTTTTTTTTTTCTAAATTCCCAAAATTCCCAAGCTTAACTTCCTATGTAAAGTTTCTGGAAAGTTTCCGGAAATTTACCAGAAACTTTCCGCCCCTTTGCAACCCTAATCATGATATCTTACAATATACCTGTATCATGGCTGCGTGTTGACATTTATCTGATTTAACACATGAAACATGTTTTCATTGTGTAAATATGAGGAATTGTGCAGGATTCCTACGTCATGGAGGATTTTCAGGACTGAAAAATAATAAATAAAACAAAAGGAGACAAAGGAGACAAAGGAGAGCAGGAGCCCGGGGAACATATGCTGTGAGCAAACTTGTCTAGCGAAGCAGTTTCTGAGCCAGAAGATGCAAATCCAGGACCTGACCTCTGCTGCCGACTCGGCAAAGTCAATCATCTTCACTGCAGCTTCATCTTCCATCGATTCCTCTTCCTGCGTCAAACAAGCAACGACTCTGTGCACACAACATGCATGTTCCCTGTGTTTGTGTTGTCAGCCCTGTTTGTGTTGTTTGTGTGTAACTTTCTTTAAAGATGGAACCTCAGGGGGGATTCCACTTGGCAGCTGATGTGTCGAGCTCAGGTCACATCTGCAGATTCTGCACTTTATCAGGAACCCAACACGGATCTGTGTCGCTCCCCTGGTGTAATCCTCACATCTCACGCCTCTCTGCTGTCATACATTATCCCTCCATCCTCTCCTCTTCTATCCTCTCCTCTCCTCCTCTATCCTCTCCTCTTCTAGCTCCCTCCGTCCTCTCCTATCCTCCTCTATCCTCTCCATCCTCTCCTTCACCTCCGTCCTCCGTCCTCTCCTTCTCCATCCTCTCCTCCTCCAAATATCCTTCACCTCCGTCCTCTGTCCTCTCCTCCTACTCAATCCTCTTCTCCTCTATCCTCTCCTCCTCCATCCTCTTCTATCCACCTCTGTCCCCTCCTTCTCTATCCTCTCCTCCTCCAAATATCCTTCACCTCCGTCCTCTGTCCTCTCCTCCTCCGTCCTCTCCTTCTCTATCCTCTCCCCCTCCATCCTCTCCTCCTCCATCCTCTCCTCCTCCTCCGTCCTCTGTCCTCTCCTCCTCCATCCTCTCCTCCTCCATCCTCTCCTCCGTCCTCTGTCCTCTCCTCCTCCATCCTCTCTTCCTCCGTCCTCTCCTCCTCCTCCTCCGTCCTCTGTCCTCTCCTCCTTCATCCTCTCCTCCTCCATCCTCTTCAATCCTCCTCCGTCCTCTCCTCCTCCTCCGTCCTCTGTCCTCTCCTCCTCCATCATCTCCTCCTCCATCATCTCCTCCTCCATCCTCTCCTCCTCCTCCGTCCTCTGTCCTCTCCTCCTCCATCCTCTCCTCCTCCATCCTCTCATCCTCCATCCTCTCCATCCTCTTCTATCCTCCTCCGTCCTGTCCTTCTCTATCCTCTCTTCCTCCATCCTCTCCTCCTCCTCCGTCCTCTGTCCTCTCCTCCTCCTCCGTCCTCTGTCCTCTCCTCCTCCATCCTCTCCTCCTCCATCATCTTCTTTCCTCCTCCGTCCTCTCCTTCTCTATCCTCTCCTCCTCCATCCTCTCCTCCTCCATCATCTTCTTTCCTCCTCCGTCCTCTCCTTCTCTATCCTCTCCTTCTCTATCCTCTCCTCCTCCATCCTCTCCTCCACCTCCGTCCTCCGTCCTCTCCTCCTCCTCCATCGTCTCCTCTCCTCTTCTATCCTCTCATCCTCCATCCTCTCCTCCATCCTCTCCTCCATTCTCTCCTCCTCCTCCATCCTTTCCTCCTCTGTCCTTTCCCGATGAGACAACCTCTTCAGTATCTAATCTCGCTCCCTGCCACAGATCAATGTGGATTCTACTGTATCCTCTTGTTAGACACACTGCGTCGCTCACCACCTGACAATTTCTCCTTCCTTCTCTTTTCTTCCCCTCTTCTTTTCTGTTTTATTCTTTCGTTCTTTCTTGTGCCTCCACCAACCCCTCCACTTTCCTGTCACTGTGACCTGTGAACCCCCCGAATCTAAACATTTGATCAGTGACTCTTAGTGAACATCTGTGCCACATGTGAGAGGATTCTCTCAAGACTCTCTATAGACCTGAAAGGAACGAGATTTGTTTTTCCTGCAGATTGAACGTGAGAGATTCTCATTATAAAACTGTACATAGATGCAGAAAGGGTTTGTAGACCTGAACAATCCCCACCGTAGCCTCGTGGCTTCATTAGATTCTCATGAACAATGCACCGAGGCAGATTCTCATTAAAATCCTGCAGCCGTGACCTTTCTCTGCTCAGAGCTGAGGGGTCAGAAAATGTCAAAGATAATGTTGCACACAGCACAACGGCAAACTCCAGCAGAACCAGGCAGCAGGAGGTGAGTTCTCCTGTTTCTGCTCCTCCTTCATCCTCCTCACTCCTTCACTCTCTCCTTACAGTACAGACGTCTCCTGGGATTAATCCTTTTAATCTGCTAAAAAATATTTAAAGATCAAATGTCTAATTCAAGACTAATTTCCCTTGTGATGACTTGTTTTATTGCGTTACCCAGAACAAAAGTGTCACAGCTTCTGTTTAGCACAACCAAGCTACTGTTTAAAAAAGAGGGCGGAGCTTCCGTGCTACAGGTGTGATGGGCGTGAGGGACATGATCTGATAACAGAATGTAGAGCACGGCTCAGGAGTGGGTCAGATTTAGCCTGAGACGCTCAGGACCGTCAGCATCATCTTCATCTTCATCATCATCTCCTGTGTCCCACATATCAATAAATGAATAATAAATAAACAAACCTTTTCCGTTATTGTGTGCTAGGGCCTTGTCGATAAACTCCGCCCCCTCCTCGAAGAAGGCACTGAGGATGAACTTCTCGGTGTCGTTGGCCTTGATGCCGTGGTACGTGATGCCCGTGCCGGTGTAGAACTCGGCGCAGGTGTTGACGTGCATGAAGGAGGTTCCCTCCGCCACGTTGAGGACGTGCGTCACGCCCAGTTTCTGCAGTCGCATGGCGTTCTGCGCCACGAACCTGCGAGGGCGAGACCAGGCACATGACCGCGGGTTAACAAGATGGAAACAAAACGCTAAAAACAAAGTTCATGTGCTCGTTAAAGAACTTCCTCTGATGGTGAAATAAAACCTGTTTGTGATGAGAACAAAGCAGAAGAACAGGAAGTGTCGGACAAATAACAGCAGGAACAATCACACCTGACAGATAGAACTCTGAGAGGAACACAACGCCTCAGCACTGTTTACTTTAAAGTGATATTCTAACAATGTAGGTTGCATCTTTTACGACGATGCTGCTGCTGCTGCTTCGTGCATTTGGCAGCGTCGCAGCATCTCTGGATCCGAGGCCAGATCCTGTAAATCTGCAGCTCGGTGCACAAGCAGCTCTACAGATTGTTTCTTACAACTGTGGTCGACCTGAGGCTGAATTACAGAGTAATGCACAGGTCTGATAATCTGTTACTGCAAAAACTGAAAATGCTATAAAGCTGAAGTGGGAGACGACACTGAACCTCAGAGAAATCAACACTGTTTGTCTTTTAAATAAATATTTAGTATTTACTAGTGTTTAAGGAGCTCATGTTTTTACACAAAAACTAAAGAACTGATTACACCCATTGAATTTTCATGCAAATCCAGATGAGGGGATGAATCCAGGATTATTCAAATAATTTCTAATTTAAAAAGCAAACACACATATTCCTAACAAGCAGTAACACAGGACTTGGCTGCTCTCGTCTGATTGGCCGAGTGCCTGTGTCCACTGCTGCGATCCAACCTGGCTGCCGGCACTGTCCATTGATTCTGAATGAAATGATTCTTTTCTATACGTTACATTAAAGTTTTATGAGGCATTTAGTGTCGCTAATTAACCGAATCGAATTTATGTTCAAACACAAAAAAAAAAAACATGCTGCAGCTGCTAAAGACATCTGATTCTCTCGTGGCTCAACACGTCAGAGATCGAATCACACCATCGCTGTGGATTCCAGGATAAAGAAAAATTTAAAAAGATTCTCATCTGTATTTGCTGTATTCGTATCTGAGCATCGTGAATCTCCAGGTAAATGGTAAATGGTAAATGGATTTGTATTTATATAGCGCTTTTCTAGTCTGATGAAGACCACTCAAAGCGCTTTACAGTACAGTTTCACATTCACCCATTCACACACACATTCATACAGTGCATCTACTTGCAGCACTTTGTTATTCTATGGGGGCTATTGAGGGTTCAGCATCTTGCCCAAGGACACTTCGGCATGCAGATGGTTCAGACTGGGGATCGAACCGCCGACCTTCAGGTTGGAGGATGACCACTCTACCCCTCAGCCAGAGCCGCCCAGGTGAAACATTGATGTGTGCGTTTGTTTTCGTGTCTGCTTCCAGTCGATATGAAGCGGGCGAGGCCGAGGTGACCCTGCAGCTCCCTGGAGGCGGCGGCCTGCAAAGCTCCCTCTGCAAGGACTAATCAAACCAATCCTGACGGCCACCATTTTGCTTTACCGCCACAGGGGGGAGGGACGCAGCGACCCACCAGCGACCCGCCTCCTCACGGGTCAGTACCGCTGCCATTTTACATGTTTGTGTGCATTTAGATTGAGTGTAAGCGGGTGAGCATGAATGATTGAACACGTGTTCAGCACTGGGTTCAGCCGATTCACACCCTCTCTTCCTCTCTACCTGGCCAGTCCCTACCTCCACTTCCTCCTCCTCTTCCTCACCCTCCTCCTCCTCCTCCTCACCCTGGGATCTGCAGTCCCACAACATCCATTATTAAAGAGCAGCTTCACAAAGAGCCAAAGTGTTCCTTGTGGCAAACAACCGCACCTCCGGTCCGTCCCTGAACTGCACACGGTGAGTTCAGAGTGCTGACGGCCACACATCTGAAAACACGGCGTTCAAGAGTTCAGGAAACATTGTGATTTATTTCTGGATGAGAGCTTCTCAGCGGCGGCTCACTTCAAGACGAGTGCTGTGGAAGTCAAAGTCTTATTGATCTGGATTTACCTCCATCAGAAGGGAGTTTTTACCCTTTTATCCCTATTTTATTTAATTTGTTTTTTGCGCCTCTGTTTGTACTTTTTTTATTTTACAACCCTTTGGTCGACTCTTAATATAAATGTGCTTTATAAATAAACTTGACTTGACCTGAAAAACACTCATTTAAAAAACACTCCACAGTAAAACTATATATACGGAGCTGAAGATGGTTAATGGGTTTGACTCCTGTGGGATCTGATGACTCATAACTGGAACTGTGCCCATTAACCTTTTTACATTTGACGAGTTTAATGGATATTCTTACGTACAGATTGTTTCTTTCCAATTCATGTAATTAGACTCCAACGTTTAGTATCAGTGCATTTGTTTAGATCTCATTTCCTCGACCTGCTACACGGTATGCATCAACAATCAATACGGCTTCTCTCTGGCTGAGCCGTTTGTGCGATCAGGTTTCTGTCCACTGGCCTTGTCTGGACCCTGTAGTAAGATGTACTTTAATATTAAAATACTCCACTAATGGCCTTTGATAAGAGACTGCAAAGCAAAACGCAGCTTTTCCTCCTAATCACTCGACATGATTCCTTCATCAGACATGAAGGCGTCACATCAGAGTCTCTGCTTCCCGCCTGCAGCCTCATGGCGCCCGGCGGCGTCCGGGCTCGGGAGTGCCAGCGCTTGCTTTGGAGACTTGGCCGAGCAGGTCGGGCTTTCAGATTGATTTTTGTAGAGGATCTGAGGTTCAGTAATGTTCATGTGTTTCTTCCTGCTCGCTCCCCGGGTCGCTTCTCTACCGTGAATCCATACAAGTCAGATTAAGGGCGGCTCTGTAAAAGCTTATATTACATTACGAGTCAGATAAAACGCATTTGGAAAGTGTGTTTCTTTCCCATCGCTGCTTCTTGACGTCTGTTCCGACAAATTTGACACTTGAAACCAGAAAATCAACATTTTAGAGACAAACCACAAATGTTATTGTTCAATTACCAACCTCAATAAAGGCATTCTGTTCTGTTCTAAATAAATATATAAGATTATAGTGTTTTCATTAGTGTTTAATCACCAAGTTGCATTGCCATGTTTCTACGGAAGCCAGAACGGACAAACTTAACACTGTCACAGTTGGTTGCAATCTGCCACCTCACCACTAGAGGCCACTAGTTCCTTCTCACTGGTCCTTAAATCTGCACCTGCTGTGATCATCGTTTAGCAAATAACTGTTGGAGTTTCGCGACAGAAGGAGCTGGAGACGCATCCTCCATCACCGACTTATTCATTCATACATAACTTTAATTTGAAGGTATGAACAAGCGTCGATTAGCAGCTGACGTGATTGAGGATTAAGTTGTGTTGTGTTTTTCTTTGTGTCTTTGTCTCGCGGGCGGACGATTCTTCTCGTACACGATCAAACACGTCGATGCTGGAAATACCAGGAACCGTTTTTTTATGGAATGCGGCGCTATAAATTCCTAAGGACTCGGCATGTTCATTACAAAACCAATAGCAGCCAACCACCGTGGATTTATGATTCTGCTTCTGCCTCGTGTGATATGAAATACAGGACAGCACATCCGCAGATACATCCGCTGCATGTGTGTTCGTTTGAGAGCTCAGCAAATCTCACAGCTTCATACAGCTGGTATATATATATATGACTGTTAATGTGATTAAACACAAAGAAAACAATGTGTTATTTATTCATGTCCGAAATCACTTGATATGGACATTTTCTGGACATTTTAGTCGTGGTTTTGGCAGGAAAAGCTCCAGAAAATATCCGAGGCAATAACCTAATAACCTGTCGCTGACACAATCTTGCTCCCCCGCTGATCCTGGCTCACTGTACACTTTAACAATAAACACTAATCTGAAGTTATTAGGACACGTGCAGCGCTTGAAGTTTACTCTAGATGTTATGAGACAAGTATTTAAATACATTCAGGACAAAATAGTGTGAGGAAGATCTCCTGCTGTGCTCACACATCGGATTCACACGACTCTCGGACATTTGGGTTCAGACATGCACCTCATCCGGAGAAAGTGTGGAGTACCACCGGAGTTCAGTGCATGTCTGATGAAGGTGAATATCTCCATCCTCTTCATCGCAGGAGCTTCTCCCTGAGTCCGGCTCTTTGTTCTCACACAGAAACAACACACTCCTGCTCCTGAGGGTGATGAAGAGGAGGAGCAGAGAGGATGGAGGGAATCTCACAGGAAACACGGCTCTCTGTGTCGCCACAACATTCCAGATCTTACAATATTTATGATTCTTGTTGTTATTGTTGCTTTTCCTCGAGCTGCGCGAGGCTCACTGTCAAGGACAACAACAACAACAAGAGCAACAACAACAACCGCCTGTTGTCGTGATGACAAAGTGGAGGCGCCACAACAACAAGCCCGCCCTGTGTGCGTGTGTGTGTGTGTGTGTGTGTGTGTGTGTGTGTGTGTGTGTGTGTGTGTGTGTGCAGACATGCGACACGGTCGTCATTGTCGTGTCTGGAGGAGGATGAAGATGAGGAGGAAGAGGAAGCGTCTGGGAGAAGCGGTCACCTGTCAGACATTATGGATAGAGGGATAGATAAAGGAGGAGGAGGAGGAGGAGGAGGAGGAGGAGGAAGGAGCGTCTGGGAGAAGCTCCTACCTGTCAGACATAATGGATAGAGGGATGGATGGAGGGATAGAGGAGGAGGAGGAGGAGAAAGAGAAGGAGGAGGAGGAGGAGGAGGAGGAGGAGGAGGAGGAGGAGGAGGAGGAGGAGGAGGAGGAGGAGGAGGAGGAAGAAGAGGAAGCGTCTGGGAGAAGCGGTCCTACCTGTCAGACATCTCACTATCTAGGGATGGATGGAGGGATAGATAAAGGAGGAAGAGGAGGGAGCGTCTGGGAGAAGCGACCTGTCAGACATTATGGATAGATGGAGGGATAGATGGAGGGATAGATGGAGGGATGGAGGAGGAGGAGGAGGAGGAGGAGGAAGAGGAGGAGGAGGAGGAGAAAGAGGAGGATGAAGAGGAGGGAGCGTCTGGGAGAACCGATCATACCTGTCAGACATTATGGAGGGATAGATGGAGGGATAGATGGAGGGATGGATAAAGGAGGAGGAGGAGGAGGAGGAAGAGGAGGAGGAGGAGGAGGAGAAGGAGGAGGAGGAGGGTGACTCACGCGTTCCCGATGAAGATCCTGGAGAACACCTCGTTGAAGTGCTGCGTCGGGAGGCTGTAGAAGCCGCTGCCGTCCGCCAGCAGCTCGTTGAGTTGCTGCACCGTCACCTCCCCGGTGGACGGGGCCGGGACGTCACACGGGGCGGGCGGGGGCTGTCTGCCGGGACTCAGGTGTTTCTTCATCGCTCCTCTTCTTCTCCTCTTCTTCTCCTTCTTCTTCTCCTTCTTCTTCCTCCGCTTCTGTCTTTCTCTCACCGACGCTCGCGCACATCCGGTGACATTCCCCGCTCCACCGGTTTGTTACCGAATCCGCCAAGCGTGTCGCGCTGGCAACAAGTGCTTCCGGTCAAACCCCTTCACAATAAAAGCGTAATCAGAATCAGAAGTATTTTATTGCCAAGTACGTTCACACATACAAGGAATTTGCTCTTGTTATTGGTGCATACAATGAACATAGAAACATAAAAACGCAATAAATACAACATGCATGGAGAGCAATAAAAAATGGGAAACCAGTATATATTTACTCAGTGGTGTATAAAGTACTTGAAAGCCATACTTGAGTAAAAGTACAGATATCTTACCTGAAAGTGACTTTGGTACAAGTAGAAGTCACCCGTCAGAAAATGACTTGAGTAAAAGTCTTAAATTAGCTTATATTAAAAGTACTTAAGTATCAAAAGTATCTGGTGTTGAAATGTACTTAAGTATCAAAAGTAAAAGTACAAGTACCAAAATTAAAAATGCAAAGTGCTTTTTATAGTAGTCCTATACAGACACAAAACAACCCAAAATGTTTCTCCTCAAGATTAATCTCAACTGACTGAAAAACTATAACAACAATATGAATATAATGTATATAATGTATAATTTTACAAATTTTGAACCCTAGATGAGAACGAGTAAAAGTAAAAAGTCATCAGGAAAAGAAGTACTCAAGAAAAGTACAGATATGTGAAAAATCTACTTAAGTACAGTAACGAAGTATTTCTACTTTGTTACTTCCCACCACTGTATTTACTCACTGTATACTTCTTATTTACTCACTTTTTACCAATATTTATACAAAGGAACATTTATTTTGAGATAAACATTTCTGAATAAAAATATATAAAAAATAAAAAATATAAAAAGTGAAGTAAAAAGTGAAATGTTAAATGCAAAACAGTTAATAGTGTCATATTGCAATATGCAATGTAATGCAGTATAATATAATATCATATGATATAATGTGTTAATTTACACATCCTAGAGGTGTGGGGGTGGAATAAAAGTCTGAGTCAGGTGGGGGTCCCGGGCCTTGTTGATAAGGCCAACTGCAGTCGGGAAGAAGCTGGTCTTGTGGCGGGAGGTTTTGGTCCTGATGGCCCGCAGCCTCCTGAGCTTCCACTGAGCTGCACTTTGTTTTTGTCTCTTTTTGTTTTAAAATGTCATCTTATTTTTTGATTTATTTTATCCTTTGGATGTTATTTCCTAACGAGGCATTTTGAAACGTCCCTTAAATAAAGTTATTATTGTGGTTATTAAAGGTTCAGTGTGCAGAGTTTAGTGACATCTAGTGGTGAAGTGAAATATTGCAGCTGAACACCCCTCACCTCAGCCTTCAGTAGCCTTCAGTTGTCATAAAAGCTCAAAAGGATAAGTTTGTCCAGTTTGGGGTACTGTAAAAAACATGGCAGCCTCCGTAGAGAGGACACACTCCCGATGTAAATATAAAGTATTTTAATATAAAGGCTCATTTAAGAGTAAAGAAAACCACAACTCGTACAATTTAGATAAAACACGCAGGTGAAAACATCATTAGGATTGTTTTTATATTTAATTTCTGCCAATAGAAGAATGTGACCTAAATCTAGCACGATTTCTCTAGAAACGATCAATAGAATCAGACTCTGTTGGTCCGGATGTTTTCTAGAACTTTTCCCTCGATGCCCCTTCGGACAATACGAAAGGAACATATCCGGGAAATTCACAGAAAGAAACTATCCAAATAAATGACTGAAGTCGTTATTACAAATGTTCAGTTTCAGGGCTTTTATTTTAAAGAAGTAATTCGTGCAGCTTCCTGGTTCGTTGTGTGTGGCTTGACTCTCTCTCCAGTGTCTCCAGCAGCAGAGCAGACACACCCCACCTCCAGCAGCAGACACTCCGGAGACTGTCCTGAACCTGAAGGGGACAACAGGGAGGACACCGTGCTGCCTTCAGGTGCAGCTCGTAACATCCTAACTTCACACAAAGCACATGTTTCATAACAACACACAGGTTTTTTATGCAGGACCTACAACATGTGGTCATTATAAACGTTAACCCTTAAAACAACAGAGTCTTCCTAAACTGTTAAAGTACTTTTAAACAACAAGATTTTAAAATAATATCTATTAAGACCTTTTATTTACCTTATAAAATCCAGATTTCAGTGTGATAATTGTAAATTATGATCATACCTGAAGGCAAAGGACAATCATAATAATACATGTTTCTCTCTTTGGGCTTTTGTATGAATTTTGATCTATGTTGTATATTATATCTGGACCCTGAGTCATATTATAATAGAATAATAATAGTAATAATAATAATAACAATTACAATAATGACAATAAACAATGTGTTTGTTATAGAATCGATCTATCATCTCATTAATCACCTTTTACCATAATAAAAAAAGGTTTAGTAGTATCTGGAAAATGCCTGAAGTTAAATATATTGTCTTTTTTCTTTCTGGAGTAAATCATTTCAAGCATTCGTCAGGAACCTAATCCTGAGTGTTTTTACCGTTTACTGTTTTAACTCTGCAGAAATTACAAAACCTCTTCAAGCAGTCAAGTTTATTTTGTTTGTTGAACCTCGGACAATTTTTAGGGTGAAGAAGATTTGATCAAATCCAGATTCTACCTGTACTACCCAGGACCGTCTGTCCGTGAGGTGACGACGTGAAACACTGAAGCAACACCACAAACTCGTTGGGAAGTTTCATCCTCATGAAAATCAACAGCACGATAAACAGAACGACCTCAAGTTGACAATATCTCCAATATGTGGCTTGTGTGTCAGGACTCAACTCAACATCTTCACTCTAAAAATTCACCAAACCATTATTTCTCCACTTCTTTAAATCTGTGTGACGAACTCTCTTCATCCAATGAGATCACAAACAAGATCTGGGTTTGAAAATTAGCGAGTGGAAGAAAACTTTGCTCATTTCTCTGCAAAGAAGCTGTTTTAGTGCAGAAAAGCTGCAAAGACAGAGACTGAACATAAAAATTAGGTTTGTGGAGTTTCAGGAGGAAACTGCCTCCATCAGTTTTGATTGATATCCTGGAATTAAGACAAAAGAACAGATTGGATTCATTCTTTATTTGAACTTTCAGCTTCTTCACACATTAGATTTGTATTGCTTTATACATATATAAGAGATTTAAATGTATAATCACATGTATAATAAACACATGTGATGAGAGCTGCAGAACAAACCCTCAGAGGGACTCGATCAGGACACTGTCCAATGGAACTGCTAGTTCAGATCAGGAAAATCTTAAAGAACAGAAACCTACGCAGCAGCAGATCAATAAGCTTGTTCACTAAATATGTAAATACAATATGGACAGACATCCCATAACACTGATGCTCTGTAAATCCAAACAGCGTGTAGTTGATCTGTTGGACATGATGAAGCTCTGAGGTCATTGATCATTTCATCAGTAAAGTCTGTTCAGTGACTCTTGTTCAGTGAGTTCTTGGAAACACAATCAGTTTTTTTCAC
Source organism: Limanda limanda (assembly GCF_963576545.1). Lineage (NCBI taxonomy): Eukaryota > Metazoa > Chordata > Actinopteri > Pleuronectiformes > Pleuronectidae > Limanda > Limanda limanda. The sequence goes on along the minus strand of NC_083656.1, from coordinate 3,225,510 downwards.
CTCAATCTCACATGTGGAAAAGAAAAGAACAAATAATCAGCTCATTGATGAGAATCAGGATCAACACAGGTTCTAAAACATCACACAACCTGATTTCTACTTTGATTTAGAAAACAACAGCAACATCAGTTCATTCAAACACATTCATGTCAGTGTAATTATAAATTTCTGTCCTTACAAAGTGAGAACTAAATATGTGTGATAAAGGAAGGTCAGTGTTTGATTGAAAGCTGGTCTCAGTGCAGAGCAGAAACGTCACCATGACGAACTTTGATCAACAAACATGGAGACAAAAGAAGTTAAAGATTTACACACAGAATCTAAATCACTGCTTTTAATGACTCGAGTCTATTTGAGTTTACAGAACTCAGCTGTGGCTCCAGAACAATAAACCCAAACTCCAGCATAGAGCGGCTGAGTGAATGTGGTCTGGACTCTGTGGAGGAGAGTCATGGTGTCAGAGACGCTGTAGAAGGACAGAACACCTGCACTGTGATCCAGGTACACTCCGACTCTGGAGGACACAGGACCCAACACTGGAGTCTTGATCCTGTTGTAATGAAATATATAACTGTTTCTGTCACAATATAACGACCAAGATTTATCATTGTATCCAAATGCACATTCAAGTGAGAATACTGCTCTTCTAATAGTCTTGTATGTGACTGTTACATAAACTCCTCCCCCCTCCACCTCCACCTCCCAGTAACAACGTCCAGTCAGACTCTCTCTACTCAGGACCTGAGGCAAACCAGTGAATCTGTCTGGGTGATCAGAATAAGACTGAACTTCTCTCATCCATGTTACTTTTCTGTTTCCCTCAGATAATAACAGATATTTGTATGCTGTGTTTGGATCCAGTGTGATTTCCTGTGAATATTCTAAGAAGTCAGCTCTGGTCTCTGGCTCTGGTTGTGGCAGTAAAACATCCACTTGAAACACAATCTGTAAAATCTCCGTCTCTGTCTCACTCAGAATGTCCTGTAGTCGACCTCTGACCTGGGACAGAGCTGCTGTCACGTCCTCAAAGTACCTCAGAGGACGAATCCTGAAGCTGGATGAGTGTGTAGATTCACTGAGTGGTGACAGTGAGGGGTAGTTGTGTAGAAACTGGTTGTGATCCTCTGTGTCTGAGAGCTGCTTCAGTTCATGGTCTTTCCTCTTCAGCTCAGTGATCTCCTGCTCCAGTCTCTCCTGAAGCTCTCTGACTCGACTCACTTCAGTTTCCTGCTGGGATCTGATCTGCTGTTTCACATCAGAGCTTCTTTTCTCCAGCAGATGGATCATCTCAGTGAAGATCTCCTCACTGTCCTCCACTGCTTTATCAGCAGAGCCATTGACGGCCTCCTCCTCCTGTTGAAGCAGCTTCACGTCTTTCTCTGTGTCCTGGACTCTCTGCTGGATTGTTCGTCTCCTCAGCCCGAGCTCTCTCTGCCTCTCAGTTCTTTCTGCTGCAGCTGACACTGTGTCGTGGTCTTTATGTTCCTCCACAGAGCAGAGATAACAGATACACTGCTGATCAGTGCGGCAGAACATCTTCATCACCTCGTCGTGACGAGAGCAGATGTTCTCCTGGAGATTCTCCAATGGCTCCACCAGCTTGTGCTTCTTAAATGCAGCTGACTGAAGATGAAGCTGGAGGTGTTTTTCACAATAAGAGACCAAACAAACCAAACAGGACTTGAGAGCTTTCAGTTTTCTCCCAGTGCAGACATCACAGGCCACATCTTCAGGTCCAGCATAGCAGGGATCAGCAGGAGCAGCTTGGAGTCCAGTCTTCTTCAGCTCCTCCACTAAATCAGCTAACATGGTGCTTGTCTCCAGGACAGGCCTCAGTGTGAAGGTCTGTCTACACTGAGGGCAGCTGTAGCTTCCTCTCTCCTCCCCTTTATCCCAGTGGGTGTTAATACAGCTCTTACAGTAGCTGTGTCCACAGACAGTAGTCACCGGATCCTTCAGTAGATCCAGACAGATCGAACAGGAGAACCTTTCTCTGTCCAGTTGATTTTCTTGCTGCGCCATTTCAGCTGCTGCCAGAGACTTTAGAACAGATTCACTTCCTCTCAACACAACCAGATCTCTGCTCCTCCCTCTCTCATACACTCCATGCAGTGACTCAGCTCCCATACTTTACAGCTTGTTGTTCACTGGTTCTTACACAGACACACCTGTGAAGGGAGGAGACACAGAGATATCCTGACTGGGAGGAGCTGGTTGTGAGTTTTTATCTGTGTTATCACATCTCAAAGTGAATAGTTGCACTTTGAACTGTCACATTCAGCTCACAACAGCCCAGGTTGTAAGATACACATTCTTCAAAGTTTCCAGAAAAGTTAACGAATCTTTTCAATGGAATAAAAAACAACTTACAAAGGGCTTCACAAATAAAAAAAGACAAGTAAAAATACATTAAAACACACGTATGAAAGAGTCAAAGTATAAAAACACTACAGGAGACAGAAATGTAATCGTGACCACATTTAAAAAAATAGAATTAGATCAAATCGTGCTACGATAACAGCACGTTTGAAGTTTGGATTTAAAGGAAACTTCTGACTCAGCCTGCTATATTTCCTCAGGTCGTTTCAGAGACTCAGACACTGATTTCTAAAACTCTGTCTCCCTCAGTGTGAAGCTGAGCTGTTACAACAGCACATGCAGCCAGAGATGATACAGACTTACAGCAAAGTTAATGGCGTTCTAAAGAAGAACAATGACAAAGAGCAAAGGAACCATGTAAACAACTGTTCAGCTTTTATCAAAGAAAATGATAAACTGCTCAAACTGTTTCTATATAATTAGATTAGATTAGATTAGATTCAACTTTATTGTCATTGCACAGTACAAGTACACATGCAACGAAATGCAGTTTAGCGTCTAACCAGAAGTGCAAAAAAAAGGCAGTAAAGTGCAGAGTATTGTGCATATATTGCAGAGTATTGTGCATATTAAAGTGAAAATGTAATAAATAGGATCTGTACAGTAGAAATATATATGGAATACCAGACGTCCCTAACCTCTATCCAGACTCCGACCTTGTTGCAGCAGAGGATGTGGACATGCTTCCAGCTTACACCACTCCATATGTGGCAGCCAATATTCCATACTCCACGGCAAAATGTAAAAAGAAAAATTCATGGCCCTAAATGCAACCTCGCAAGCATCGAGAGTGGAAGTGGCTGCAGAAGATGAAACAACTGAGCAAAGACCATTGACATTCACTGATAAGGAAGAATCTACCACTTCATTTAACACACAAGTGTTGAGTGGGGGAGTGCAGAAAACAGGGCAATTTGAAGCATTTTTGAACCTATGTGTTTGTTATAAAATCGATCTATCATCTCATTAATCACCTTTTACCATAATAAGAAAAGGTTTAGTAGTATCTGGAAAATGCCTGAAGTTAAATATATTGTCTTTTTTCTTTCTGGAGTAAATCATTTCAAGCATTGGAATAGATATTTCCAAACGTTGAAAAACATGTCACTGGTTCAGTTTGTGTGATTTAGTGGCATCTAGTGGTGAAATGTAATATTGTAGCTGAATACCTCACCTCAGCCTTCAGTAGCCTTCAGTTGTCATAAAAACACAAAAAGATAAGTTTGTCCAGTCTGGGCTACTGTAAAAAACATGGCAGCCTCCGTAGAGAAGAACCGCTCCCGATGTAAATATAAAGCATTTAAATATAAAGTATTTAAATATAACAGCTCATTTAAGAGTAAAGAAAACCACAACTCGTACAATTTAAATCAAACACACAGTTGAAAACATCATTAGGGTTGTTTTTATATTTATATGTTTTTATATTCAATTTCTGCCAATAGATGAATTTGACCTAAATCTTACTCTGGACCTTTAACAGGAATTCAGCCAGTTGAGCAGATTTCAGAGCAGAATTGACGTCTGGTCGTTTTCTCTAGAAATTATCAATAAAGTCAGAGTCTGTTGGTCCGGAGGTTTTCTAGAACTTTTCCCTGCCTGCCCCTTCGAGAGAATACAGCAGGAACATATCCGGGAAATTCACAGCAAGCTAAGAAAATATCCAAATACATTTTTATTGTTGTTATTGTTATACATGTTCAGTTTCAGGGCTTTTATTTTAAAGAAGTAATTCGTGCAGCTTCCTGGTTCGTTGTGTGTGGCTTGACTCTCTCTCTCCAGTGTCTCCAGCAGCAGAGCAGACACACCCCACCTCCAGCAGCAGACACTCCGGAGACTGTCCTGAACCTGAAGGGGACAACAGGGAGGACACCGTGCTGCCTTCAGGTGCAGCTCGTAACATCCTAACTTCACACACAGCACATGTTTCATAACAACACACAGGTTTTTTATGCAGGACCTACAACATGTGGTCATTATAAACGTTAACCCTTAAAACAACAGAGTCTTCCTAAACTGTTAAAGTACTTTTAAACAACAAGATTTTAAAATAATATCTATTAAGACCTTTTATTTACTTTATAAAATCCAGATATCAGTGTGATCATTGTAAATTATATGATCATACCTGAAGGCAAAGGACAATCATAATAATACATGTTTCTCTCTTTGGGCTTTTGTATGAATTTTAATCTATGTTGTATATTATATCTGGACCCTGAGTCATATTATAATAGAATAATAATAGTAATAATAATAATAACAATTACAATAATGACAATAAACAATGTGTTTGTTATAGAATCGATCTATCATCTCATTAATCACCTTTTACCATAATAAAAAAAGGTTTAGTAGTATCTGGAAAATGCCTGAAGTTAAATATATTGTCATTTTTCTTTCTGGAGCAAATCATTTCAAGCATTCGTCAGGAACCTAATCCTGAGTGTTTTTACCGTTTACTGTTTTAACTCTGCAGAAATTACAAAACCTCTTCAAGCAGTCAAGTTTATTTTGTGGGTTAAACCTCGGACAATTTTTAGGATGAAGAAGATTTGATCAAATCTAGATTCTACCTGTACGACCCAGGACCGTCTGTCCGTGAGGTGACGACGTGAAACACTGAAGCAACACCACAAACTCGTTGGGAAGTTTCATCCTCATGAAAATCAACAGCACGATAAACGGAACGACCTCAAGTTGACAATATCTCAAATATGTGGCTTGTGTGTCAGGACTCAACTCAACATCTTCACTCTGAAACTTCACCAAACCATTATTTCTCCACTTCTTTAAATCTGTGTGACGAACTCTCTTCATCCAATGAGATCACAAACAAGATCTGGGTTTGAAAATTAGCGAGTGGAAGAAAACTTTGCTCATTTCTCTGCGATGAAGCTGTTTTAGTGCAGAAAAGCAGCAAAGACAGAGACTGAACATAAAAATTAGGTTTGTGGAGTTTCAGGAGGAAACTGCCTCAGTTATTCTCTCACAGGAGTTTCACTTTGTCTCCATCACACTGTAAGCCCGGACATCTACTGGGATGGAAAATTTAAGTTGAATGTACATAAAAAATTTAAGTATGATACCATTACTATCAGATGTAAGTCTATTCTACTAATTTGGAGTAGAATATACTAACATTTGTGAGTAATGAAGTTGGTGGATAATTTTAAGTGGAATATACAAAAATTCTTAAGTTTTGGTTGTATAAACTTGAGTTTTCAAGTCATGCTGTTACACACCCCGCGTCGTAGGTGGCGACGTGCACCTGTAAGGACGAAAACGACAACGAAGAAGAAGGTACCTTCTTCCCGCCTGTGCTTGCTGAAGAAGGTGAAGCTCTCCATGCGCGTGGATCGTGATGCTGCGTGTAGTACTAGGGACGGTTGTTTGTTTGAACGCGAGCTCACCGGACCTGTGCACCGGACGGACGGCGAAAGCGAGCGCACCGGACGGACGGGACACGGGAGCCGCCACGGACGAAGCGGGGGTCCCGCTTCTTTATCGGGCAGAGGAGAGAGGAAGGCGGTGGCGCAACGGCTGCGGTGCAGTTAGCTTAATCAGGTGAGTGCTAGATAGCTAATACTAGCGACGCCATTTTAGCTTACCTGCTACACATGGTGGAAAGCGTGTGTTTGAATTTGAAGTGGCTCTCGGTGAGACGTTAACCAGTCCATCGACATTTTTCATCTATTACTTACGTATTAATTACTCTAGGTGCAATGCAAACTTTTTTCATTGACAACTTTTTTTTGAAAATGCAGTGTTTGTCAGCACATGAAAGCATTAACTACATCTGTTTTATATTTTTCACTTAAGGGGCTGTTTGTGAGCAGTGAGGACCAGTCAAGACCAGTCAGGTACACATTTTCAGCTTTCACTTTTAGTTCCCCCCCCCAATAAATAATAGCATTTATACCCGTGACAAAGGCACCAATAAATGAATGTGTGACTCGGACATATTAATTTCCATAATGTAGGTTTGCTGATCAGAAAGGAACATTGCACAAACACTGACATGTGGCCTAAATGTCATCCATTTTAAAGAAACAGTCTGAAAATACCTAATTGGTATAAATAGAAATAGTTATATTTGTGAAATACCAGTCAAACTTAAATCAATTGTCTGTTTCTGTTTGGTATGCCACAGGAAAACTAAGACGATATGTTATTTGCTAAATACCTGTGTACCTGTCGCCAGGTTCTGGTAACAGAAATGATGAAGACGAAGCAGAATGCATCCCTTGTTATGAAAAAGATGGATATGACATTGGCACTTCGGAGAAAAGAAGTTGTCAAAAACAAGCCTCCCATCGACCAGATGTTACAGCGATGGCCAGCTCTTTTCACAGAAAGCCAGGTGTGTATGACTTGAGTGTTCACAAAAATGATTCAATGGCTTTGTGTCTTGTGTATTGTAGAAAAAAATACTCAGCACTAGGTTTTATATACGACCATCTAGGAGTGGTTAACCAAATCTGGTGTAAATGGTCACAGATTAGGTCATTCTAACATGGGCTCATACATTGTTTGCTTTGTAATATGTTTCAGGTCTATTGCGAGTTCAACCGAGTGGTGGGGCAGGGTCTCAGAGAGAACTTCTTTGATGCACTTGACCGTTTCTCTCCAAGCCTGATGGACCTCTTTAGGAAAAAGAGGGGCGTCACCGGCCAGATTTTGACTGACCTTCTCCATAAGACAAAGGTGAGTTGAAATGTCTACACCTCCTTCTTTCTTCCCTGCTCTTCAATTCTTTTCGGTCAATTTGCTCTCTGCTATCCTTTCCTTTTTCTCATCACTCTTCTTTCATCTCCATTGGTTAATCTTTGTCCTGCACTTTCCAGTGCTGGGAAATGCAGTAAGGGGATTGAAAAATTAAGACTATGCAGATATTAAATGAAAAAAACTTGACTATCCGTATTAACAAACTGTGTTTAATTGTTATATTCTACGTCCACTATCTTCCAGGTCAATGAGCCAACACACATAAGGTGCCTCATTCTTCGGGGATTGCCGGTCATCTTGGGGGATGATCCCAGTGCATTCTTCAGGAACTGCTCTGTAAGTAACTTAATTTGTTTTAAATGTTTGAGAGGCATAGGTTTTTTCATTTTAAGCCATTGTTAAAGACTGCTACACATTTTTTAAATAATTTGAATAGAATTGGACAATTTGGCTAAACAATTTGCAGTGCTGCTTTTATTCGTCATCATGCTTAAAAGATGTGGAAAAACTGCTCTCAGAAATTAAAGTCCTATTAGTCTTTCGATATTTGACTTTTTTAGGTGAGGCGTTCTGAGTGTGCTTGTTAAGGAGTTCGTGTACATTTCTGGGAGCAGTATTTGACATCTTTTCAGTATGACTGTGACTGAAGGCGGGTAAACTTGCCTGAGCTGACTAGCAGCAAAAAACACATAAGGTGTGTGAAGTCAGTTTAATCAGTTACTGTCTGTGCTGTTTATGTTGTGCAGCACTTTTCATATTACTCTACATAATCTAGGTTGCATAATTATGTCCTCTGCTTGTCTATTTGTTTCTTGCTCTGTTAGGATGTAAATGACAATGGCCCATACAGTCAAACTGCAGTGGGAATCATCTGCATGGATGAGGAAAATACAACTCCACTCAACCCATCCAAAGTAGGCATCATCTTGGAAGGGAGCGTGATGATGGACAACCTGGCAAACCTACCTCAGGCCTTCTGCATTCTTTTTGGACTACTTTATGCCCTGCACCTCGATTACCCTAAGTACATGAAAAACACTTTCAACTTTGTTCAGCAGGTAATGCTCGACCTTGGAAGAAGTGCGCTGACACCGAAAATGCAATCGCTGAAAAATCAGCTTGCATTGTAAAACACACACTCTCGCACTCTCGCTCTTCATATCTCTTTCTCTGTGATGCTCTTATGTTCCCACCTTGCCCTGCCAGTGTCTCGCTCTCTTTTTTCCTTCTGCTGCTGTTTAGCCCGAATCCAGAAGCGTCGGCAGTTTGTGCAGCGGCCCGTGTTTTGGATTATGGTGTGTGTGTTTGCATTTTTTTGTGCTACGTAAATGTAACGTAGATCTACATGTTTAAATGTTGCACATGTAGGAATACATGTTTGCAGTTTTGCACAGTTTGATGGCATTTTGTACAGTTTTATAGCATTTTGCACAGTTTTATGGCCTTATGCAGTTTTATGGCATTATGCACAGTTTTATGGCATTAGCACTGTTATGATGGTATTTGCACTATTGGCAGTGCTTGTTTTTTGATATTTGCACTGACCTCAGACTTTCACCTTTTCTACAGACTTTAATTTAAATGGTTTCAATAATTCTCTGTTAAATGCACTTTATCCTTATCACTGACGTCAAAGACCACATTGAAATGTTGTCTGGTGCGCATGTGCACGCATTTTTTCCATGTCTGAAGGCAAATGACTGCTGATATGTTGATTTACGCTAAGGCGTAAAAAGTTGTACTTTTTTTTGTTGTATTTCATGATCATTCCATTTTCTGTGGTTGTTCTAGCTACCAGCAGCACTGTTAGGTTTTAAAAGATAAAGTTTACCTGTTATTGTATGTTCAAATGAATAAAACTGAAAAATGTTACATTTTTGTCATTAAATTATTTTATCCTAGTTTAACAAATTCTAAAAGAAAAGAAAATATCTCACTTTAACTTAACAAAACTAAGTAGAGTAATAAGGAAGAGTATTTGATATCACAAATGATTTAAAGTTAAATCAACTCATTTTTTCAATTTACAAAACTTAACATTTTCAGGCCTATTTACCCAAATATTTTAAGTATATAAAATTACTGACTACAACTGTTTTTAAGTTAAATCGATTTTTCGCATTTAGTGCATTGAACTTAAAATAACAAGTTAAATCAACTCAAGTTTTCATTTTCCATTACTCAAATTTTTTAGGGCAACCTATTTCCTCAAATTTTTTAAGTAAACTCTACTACTCCGGGCTTACAGTGCAGTTTTGATTGATATCCTGGAATGAAGATAAAAGAACAGATTGGATTCATTCTTTATTTGAACTTTCAGCTTCTTCACACATTAGATTTGTTTTGCTTTATACATATATAAGAGATTTAAATGAATAGTCACATGTATAAGAAACACATGTGATGAGAGCTGCAGAACAAACCCTCAGAGGGACTCGATCAGGAAACACGCTAATGGAACTGCTAGTTCAGATCAGGAAAATCAAAAAGAACAGAAACCTACGCAGCAGCAGATCAATAGGCCCGTTCACTAAATATGTAAATACAATGAGGACAGACATCCCATAACACTGATGCTCTGTAAATCCAAACAGCGTGTAGTTGATCTGCTGGACATGATGAAGCTCTGAGGTCATTGATCATTTCATCAGTAAAGTCTGTTCAGTGACTCTTGTTCAGTGAGTTCATGGAAACACAATCAGTTTGTTTCACCTCAATCTCACATGTGGAAAAGAAAAAAGAACAAATAATCAGCTCATTGATGAGAATCAGGATCAACACAGGTTCTAAAACATCACACAACCTGATTTCTACTTTGATTTAGAAAACAAAAGCAACATCAGTTCTTTCAAACACATTCACGTCAGTGTAATTATACATTTCTGTCTTTACAAAGTGAGAACAAAATATTTGTGATAAAGGAAGGTCAGTGATTGATTGACAGCTGATCTCTGTGCGCAGCAGAAACGTCACCACGACGAACTTTGATCAACAACCATGGAGACAAAAGAAGTTAAAGATTTACACACAGAATCTAAATCACTGCTTTTAATGACTCGAGTCTATTTGAGTTTACAGAACTCAGCTGTGGATTCATAACCATAAACCCTAACTCCAGCATAGAGAGGCTGAGTGAATGTGGTCTGGACTCTGTGGAGGAGAGTCATGGTGTCAGAGACTCTGTAGAAGGACAGAACACCTGCACTGTGATCCAGGTACACTGCGACTCTGGAGGACACAGGACCTGCCACTGGAGTCTGGATGTTGTTGTAACAAAAGGTATAACTGTTTCTGTCACAATATAACATCCAAGATTTATCGTTGAATCCAAATCCATGTGAGTCTCCTGCTCTGCTGATATTCTTGTATGCGACTGCTACATGAACTCCTCTCACCTCCACCTCCACCTCCCAGTAACAACGTCCAGTCAGACTCTCTCTACTCAGGACCTGAGGCCAACCAGTGAATCTGTCTGGGTGATCAGAATAAGACTGATCTCCACACGTCCATGTTACTTTTCTGTTTCCCTCAGATAATAACAGACGCCTGTGTACTGTGTTTGGATCCATTGTGATTTCCTGTGAATACTCTAAGAAGTCAGCTCTGGTCTCTGGCTCTGGTTGTGGCAGTAAAACATCCACTTGAGACAGAATCTGTAAAATCTCTGTCTGTGTCTCACTCAGAATGTCCTGTAGTCGACCTCTGACCTGTGACAGAGCTGCTGTCTCGTCCTGAAAGTCCCTCAGAGGACGGAACCTGAAGCTGGATGAGTGTGTAGATCCACTGAGTGGTGACAGTGAGGGGTAGTTGTGTAGAAACTGGTTGTGATCCTCTGTGTCTGAGAGCTGCTTCAGTTCCTGGTCTTTCCTCTTCAGCTCAGTGATCTCCTGCTCCAGTCTCTCCTGAAGCTCTCTGACTCGACTCACTTCAGTTTCCTGCTGGGATCTGATCTGCTGCTTCACATCAGAGCTTCTTTTGTCCAGCAGGCGGCTCAGCTCAGTGAAGATCTCCTCACTGTGCTTCACTGCTTTATCAGCAGAGCCATTGATGGCCTCCTCCTCCTGTTGAAGCAGCTTCACATCTTTCTCTGTGTCCTGGACTCTCTGCTGGATTGTCTGTCTCCTCAGCCCGAGCTCTCTCTGCCTCTCAGTCCTTTCTGCTGCAGCTGTAACTGTGTCGTGGCCTTTATGTTCATCCACAGAGCAGAGATAACAGATACACTGCTGATCAGTGCGGCAGAACATCTCCATCACCTTATCGTGACTAGAGCAGATGTTCTCCTGGAGCTTCTCCGAGGGCTTCACCAGCTTGTGCTTCTTTAATGGAGCTGACTGAAGATGAGGCTGGAGGTGTTTTTCACAATAAGAGGCCAAACAATTCAAACAGGACTTGAGAGCTTTCAGTTTTCTCCCAGTGCAGACATCACAGGCCACATCTTCAGGTCCAGCATAGCAGTGATCAGCAGGAGCAGCTTGGAGTCCAGTCTTCTTCAGCTCCTCCACTAAATCAGCTAACATGGTGCTTTTCTCCAGGACAGGCCTCGGTGTGAAGGTCTGTCTACACTGAGGACAGCTGCTTCCTCTCTCCTCCCCTTTATCCCAGTGGGTGTTAATACAGCTCTTACAGTAGCTGTGTCCACAGACAGTAGTCACCGGATCCTTCAGTAGATCCAGACAAATCGAACAGGAGAATCTTTCTCTGTCCAGTTGATTTTCTTGCTGCGCCATTTCAGCTGCTGCCAGAGACTTTAGAACAGATTCACTTCCTCTGAACAGATACAGATCTCTGCTCCTCCCTCTCTCATACACTCCATGCAATGACTCAGCTCCCATACTTTACAGCTTGTTGTTCACTGGTTCTTCCACTGACACACCTGTGAAGGGAGGAGACACAGACATATCCTGACTGGGAGGAGCTGGTTGTGAGTTTTTATCTGTGTCATCACATCTCAAAGTGAATAGTTGCACTGGGAACTGAAACATTCAGCTCACAACAGCCCAGGTTGTAAGATACACATTCTTCAAAGTTTCCAGAGAAGTTAACGAATCTTTTCAATGGAATAAAAAACAACTTACAAAGGGCTTCACAAATAAAAAAAGACAAGTAAAAATACATTAAAACACACGTATGAAAGAGTCAAAGTATAAAAACACTACAGGAGACAGAAATGTAATCGTGACCTCATTTAAAAAAATAGAATTAGATCAAATCGTGCTACGATAACAGCTCGTTTGAAGTTTGGATTTAAAGGAAACTTCTGACTCAGCCTGCTATATTTCTTCAGGTCGTTTCAGAGACTCAGACACTGATTTCTAAAACTCTGTCTCCCTCAGTGTGAAGCTGAGCTGTTAAAACAGCACATGCAGCCAGAGATGATACAGACTTACAGCAAAGTTAATGGCGTTCTAAAGAAGAACAATGACAAAGAGCAAAGGAACCATGTAAACAACTGTTCAGCTTCTATCAAAGAAAATGATAAACTGCTCAAACTGTTTCTATATAATTAGATTAGATTAGATTAGATTCAACTTTATTGTCATTGCACAGTACAAGTACATATGCAACGAAATGCAGTTTAGCGTCAAACCAGAAGTGCAAAAAAAAGGCAGTAAAGTGCGGAGTATTGTGCATATATTGCAGAGTATTGTGCATATTAATGCAGAGTATTGTGCATATTAAAGTGAAAATGTAATAAATAGGATCTGTACAGTAGAAATATATATGGATTACCAGACGTCCCTAACCTCTATCCAGACTCCGACCTTGTTGCAGCGGAGGATGTGGACATGCTTCCAGCTTACACCACTCCATATGTGGCAGCCAATATTCCATATTCCACGGCAAAATGTAAAAAGAACAATTCATGGCCCTAAATGCAACCTCGCAAGCATCGAGAGTGGAAGTGGCTGCAGAAGATGAAACAACTGAGCAAAGACCATTGACATTCACTGATAAGGAAGAATCTACCACTTCATTTAACACACAAGTGTTGAGTGGGGGAGTGCAGAAAACAGGGCAATTTGAAGCATTTTTGAACCTATGTGTTTGTTATAAAATCGATCTATCATCTCATTAATCACCTTTTACCATAATAAGAAAAGGTTAAGTAGTATCTGGAAAATGCCTGAAGTTAAATATATTGTCTTTTTTCTTTCTGGAGCAAATCATTTCAAGCATTGAAATAGATATTTCCAAACGTTGAAAAACAAGTCACTGGTTCAGTTTGTGTGATTTAGTGGCATCTAGTGGTGAAATGTAATATTGTAGCTGAACACCCCTCACCTCAGCCTTCAGTAGCCTTCAGTTGTCATAAAAACACAAAAAGATAAGTTTGTCCAGTCTGGGCTACTGTAAAAAACATGGCAGCCTCCGTAGAGAAGAACCGCTCCCGATGTAAATATAAAGCATTTAAATATAAAGTATTTAAATATAACAGCTCATTTAAGAGTAACGAAAACCACAACTCGTACAATTTAAATCAAACACACAGTTGAAAACATCATTAGGGTTGTTTTTATATTTATATGTTTTTATATTCAATTTCTGCCAATAGATGAATTTGACCTAAATCTTACTCTGGACCTTTAACAGGAATTCAGCCAGTTGAGCAGATTTCAGAGCAGAATTGACGTCTGGTCGTTTTCTCTAGAAATTATCAATAAAGTCCGAGTCTGTTGGTCCGGAGGTTTTCTAGAACTTTTCCCTGCCCACCCCTTGGAGAGAATACAGCAGGAACATATCCGGGAAATTCACAGCAAGCAAAGAAAATATCCAAATACATTTTTATTGTTGTTATTGTTATACATGTTCAGTTTCAGGGCTTTTATTTTAAAGAAGTAATTCGTGCAGCTTCCTGGTTCGTTGTGTGTGGCTTGACTCTCTCTCTCCAGTGTCTCCAGCAGCAGAGCAGACACACCCCACCTCCAGCAGCAGACACTCCGGAGACTGTCCTGAACCTGAAGGGGACAACAGGGAGGACACCGTGCTGCCTTCAGGTGCAGCTCGTAACATCCTAACTTCACACACAGCACATGTTTCATAACAACACACAGGTTTTTTATGCAGGACCTACAACATGTGGTCATTATAAACGTTAACCCTTAAAACAACAGAGTCTTCCTAAACTGTTAAAGTACTTTTAAACAACAAGATTTTAAAATAATATCTATTAAGACCTTTTATTTACCTTATAAAATCCAGATTTCAGTGTGATAATTGTAAATTATATGATCATACCTAAAGGCAAAGGACAATCATAATAATACATGTTTCTCTCTTTGGGCTTTTGTATGAATTTTGATCTATGTTGTATATTATATCTGGACCCTGAGTCATATTATAATAGAATAATAATAGTAATAATAATAATAACAATTACAATAATGACAATAAACAATGTGTTTGTTATAGAATCGATCTATCATCTCATGAATCACCTTTTAGCATTATATAAAAAGGTTTAGTAGTATCTGGAAAATGCCTGAAGTTAAATATATTGTCTTTTTTCTTTCTGGAGCAAATCATTTCAAGCATTCGTCAGGAACCTAATCCTGAGTGTTTTTACCGTTTACTGTTTTAACTCTGCAGAAAATTACAAAACCTCTTCAAGCAGTCAAGTTTATTTTGTGGGTTAAACCTCGGACAATTTTTAGGATGAAGAAGATTTGATCAAATCTAGATTCTACCTGTACGACCCAGGACCGTCTGTCCGTGAGGTGACGACGTGAAACACTGAAGCAACACCACAAACTCGTTGGGAAGTTTCATCCTCATGAAAATCAACAGCACGATAAACGGAACGACCTCAAGTTGACAATATCTCCAATATGTGGCTTGTGTGTCAGGACTCAACTCAACATCTTCACTCTAAAAATTCACCAAACCATTATTTCTCCACTTCTTTAAATCTGTGTGACGAACTCTCTTCATCCAATGAGATCACAAACAAGATCTGGGTTTGAAAATTAGCGAGTGGAAGAAAACTTTGCTCATTTCTCTGCGATGAAGCTGTTTTAGTTTAGTTTGTGGAGTTTCAGGAGGAAACTGCCTCAGTTATTCTCTCACAGGAGTTTCACTTTGTCTCCATCAGTTTTGAATGAGATCCTGGAATGAAGACAAAAGAACAGACTGGATTTATTCTTTATTTCAACTTTCAGCCTCTTCACACATTATATTTGTATTGCTTTATACATGTATAAGAGATTTAAATGTATAATCACATGTATAAGAAACACATGTGATGAGAGCTGCAGAACAAACCCTCAGAGGGACTCGATCAGGACACTCTCCAATGGAACTGCTAGTTCAGATCAGGAAAATCAAAAATAATAGAAACCTACGCAGCAGCAGATCAATAAGCTTGTTCACTAAATATGTAAATACAATGAGGACAGACATCCCATAACACTGATGCTCTGTAAATCCAAACAGCGTGTAGTTGATCTGTTGGACATGATGAAGCTCTGAGGTCATTGATCATTTCATCAGTAAAGTCTGTGCAGTGACTCTTGTTCAGTGAGTTCATGGAAACACAATCAGTTTGTTTCACCTCAATCTCACATGTGGAAAAGAAAAGAACAAATAATCAGCTCGTTGATGAGAATCAGGATCAACACAGGTTCTAAAACATCACACAACCTGATTTCTACTTTGATTTAGAAAACAACAGCAACATCAGTTCTTTCAAACACATTCATGTCAGTGTAATTATAAATTTCTGTCTTTACAAAGTGAGAACTAAATATGTGTGATAAAGGAAGGTCAGTGATTGACTGACAGCTGATCTCTGTGCGCAGCAGAAACGTCACCACGACGAACTATGATCAACAACCACGGAGACAAAAGATGTTAAAGATTTACACACAGAATCTAAATCACTGCTTTTAATGACTCGAGTCTATTTGAGTTTACAGAACTCAGCTGTTACTCCATCACCATAAAGAACCCTAACTCCAGCATAGAGCGGCTGAGTGAATGTGGTCTGGACTCTGTGGAGGAGAGTCATGGTGTCAGAGACGCTGTAGAAGGACAGAACACCTGCACTGTGATCAAGGTACACTCCTACTCTGGAGGACCAAGGACCTGACACTGGAATGTCGATGTGGTTGTAATAAAATATATACCTGTTTCTGTCACAATATAACGACCAAGATTTATCGTTGAATCCAAATGTACATTCAAGTGAGCATACTGCTCTTCTGATATTCTTGTATGCCACTGCTACATAAACTCCTCCCCCCTCCATCTCCACCTCCATCTCCACCTCCCAGTAACAACGTCCAGTCAGACTCTCTCTACTCAGGACCTGCCAATGATGAGTGAATCTGTCTGGGTGATTAGAATAAGACAGATCTCTACCCGTCCCTGTTACTTTTCTGTTTCCCTCAGATAATAACAGACGTCTGTGTGCTGTGTTTGGATCCAGTGTGATTTCCTGTGAATATTTTAAGAAGTCAGCTCTGGTCTCTGGTTCTGGTTGTGGCAGTAAAACATCCACTTGAGACACAATCTGTAAAATCTCTGTCTCTGTCTCACTCAGAATGTCCTGTAGTCGACCTCTGACCTGGGACAGAGCTGCTGTCACGTCCTCAAAGTTCCTCAGAGGACGAATCCTGAAGCTGGATGAGTGTGTAGATTCACTGAGTGGTGACAGTGAGGGGTAGTTGTGTAGAAACTGGTTGTGATCCTCTGTGTCTGAGAGCTGCTTCAGTTCATGGTCTTTCCTCTTCAGCTCAGTGATCTCCTGCTCCAGTCTCTCCTGAAGCTCTCTGACTCGACTCACTTCAGTTTCCTGCTGGGATCTGATCTGCTGTTTCACATCAGAGCTTCTTTTCTCCAGCAGATGGATCATCTCAGTGAAGATCTCCTCACTGTCCTCCACTGCTTTATCAGCAGAGCCATTGACGGCCTCCTCCTCCTGTTGAAGCAGCTTCACGTCTTTCTCTGTGTCCTGGACTCTCTGCTGGATTGTTCGTCTCCTCAGCCCGAGCTCTCTCTGCCTCTCAGTTCTTTCTGCTGTAGCTGACACTGTGTCGTGGTCTTTATGTTCCTCCACAGAGCAGAGATAACAGATACACTGCTGATCAGTGCGGCAGAACATCTTCATCACCTCGTCGTGACGAGAGCAGATGTTCTCCTGGAGATTCTCCAATGGCTCCACCAAATTGTGCTTCTTAAATGCAGCTGACTGAAGATGAAGCTGGAGGTGTTTTTCACAATAAGAGACCAAACAAACCAAACAGGACTTGAGAGCTTTCAGTTTTCTCCCAGTGCAGACATCACAGGCCACATCTTCAGGTCCAGCATAGCAGTGATCAGCAGGAGCAGCTTGGAGTCCAGTCTTCTTCAGCTCCTCCACTAAATCAGCTAACATGGTGCTTTTCTCCAGGACAAGCCTCGGTGTGAAGGTCTGTCTACACTGAGGGCAGCTGTAGCTTCCTCTCTCCTCCCCTTTATCCCAGTGGGTGTTAATACAGCTCTTACAGTAGCTGTGTCCACAGACAGTAGTCACCGGATCCTTCAGTAGATCCAGACAAATCGAACAGGAGAACCTTTCTCTGTCCAGTTGATTTTCTTGCTGCGCCATTTCAGCTGCTGCCAGAGACTTTAGAACAGATTCACTTCCTCTGAACAGATACAGATCTCTGCTCCTCCCTCTCTCATACACTCCATGCAGTGACTCAGCTCCCATACTTTACAGCTTGTTGTTCACTGGTTCTTACACAGACACACCTGTGAAGGGAGGAGACACAGACATATCCTGACTGGGAGGAGCTGGTTGTGAGTTTTTATCTGTGTCATCACATCTCAAAGTGAATAGTTGCACTGGGAACTGTAACATTCAGCTCACAACAGCCCAGGTTGTAAGATACACATTCTTCAAAGTTTCCAGAGAAGTTAACGAATCTTTTCAATGGAATAAAAAACAACTTACAAAGGGCTTCACAAATAAAAAAAGACAAGTAAAAATACATTAAAACACACGTATGAAAGAGTCAAAGTATAAAAACACTACAGGTGACAGAAATGTAATCGTGACCTCATTTAAAAAAATAGAATTAGATCAAATCGTGCTACGATAACAGCTCATTTGAAGTTTGGATTTAAAGGAAACTTCTGACTCAGACTGCTATATTTCCTCAGGTCGTTTCAGAGACTCAGACACTGATTTCTAAAACTCTGTCTCCCTCAGTGTGAAGCTGAGGTGTTACAACAGCACATGCAGCCAGAGATGATACAGACTTACAGAAAAGTTAATGGCGTTCTAAAGAAGAACAATGACAAAGAGCAAAGGAACCATGTCAACAACTGTTCAGCTTCTATCAAAGAAAATGATAAACTGCTCAAACTGTTTCTATATAATTAGATTAGATTCAACTTTATTGTCATTGCACAGTACAAGTACATATGCAACGAAATGCAGTTTAGCGTCTAACCAGAAGTGCAAAAAAAAGGCAGTAAAGTGCAGAGTATTGTGCATATTAATGCAGAGTATTGTGCATATTAAAGTGAAAATGTAATAAATAGTATCTGTACAGTAGAAATATATATGGAATACCAGACGTCCCTAACCTCTATCCAGACTCCGACCTTGTTGCTGCGGAGAATGTGGAAATGCTTCCAGCTTACACCACTCCATATGTGGCAGCCAATATTCCATATTCCACGGCAAAATGTAAAAAGAACAATTCATGGCCCTAAATGCAACCTCGCAAGCACCGAGAGTGGAAGTGGCTGCAGAAGATGAAACAACTGAAGCATTTTTGAACCTATGTGTTTGTTATAAAATCGATCTATCATCTCATTAATCACCTTTTACCATAATAAAAAAAGGTTTAGTAGTATCTGGAAAATGCCTGAAGTTAAATATATTGTCTTTTTTCTTTCTGGAGCAAATCATTTCAAGCATTGCAATAAATATTTCCAAACGTTGAAAACCATATCACTGGTTCAGTTTGTGTGATTTAGTGGCATCTAGCGGTGAAGTTCTAAACTACAACCAGCTCAATCCTGCCTCAGTTCACATACATCCTGCAGGAGGCAGTGACTCTGTTCACCACTAGATGTCAGCACCAGCCTTTAAGATGCTGTTTATTACATCTCATGGAGCCAATAAACCTGAACTCTGAGGTGGAAATACTATTTATAAAACAGCATTTGTAGAAGAGCTGGGAGATAACATTTCACAACAGTCACTTTTCATAATTATCACAATAAACAGCACTTGTAGTATTTAGTTTTAAGTTCTGAACAAAGGAGAAAATACCATTATATAACATATTATGGTCTGGACATGAATGGAGCCTTTAGTTTGATGGTTTCTGTCACTCGACTTGTTTCTCTATTGTTGTCGTCTAAAATCCCACTGAGACCTGTCATGTGATCCTGTGTTAACACAATAAACGATATATAAGATACATGTGGTTTGACTTCCCTCAGATGCTCTTGACCCACTTCACTTACAGCCCCATGCCAGTCATCAGTTTTGTGTTTCCATGGCGATGTAAGGAGATGCGGTGGAATACCATGGCAACAACAGATCCTGGAAACTAAATTTGAGCTTCTTTTTTTAGGGGGGGGGGAGTTTCCTCTTCAGAATCTGTTCCAGCACAAACACGGACCTGGTCAGGACCAGCAGACTAAACGGGGACCGGAGCTCGGACCTGAGCAGGCTTCATTTCTGAGGCCCTGGTTCAGGTCAGAGGTCACAGGTGAAGGTGGCTGGTGACACGAAACCTGGTTCAATCTGTAAATCTGTAAATAATCAATTGATTTTCCTCCCAAGCTGATTTTTAAGGCGATCGAAGAACATTTTAACGTTTGGAGCAGATTTGATGAAAGGGGTTCATCTCGCTTCTTTTTATTACCCGTTTAAAAAAAGACAGAGAGAAACGTCTGAAACCATAAAGTGACATTAAGATGCACAGCAGCTGAATTAAAGGGGAGATTCTGAAATAGGACATAAGCACACACCCCATCTGGCTGAGGCAAGTCGACACTAAACATTGATTCAGTTGTGTTTTTATTGGCAGTTTCTCCCTCGTGAGGCCTCAGGACCGGTTAATCTGACGCCCACCACCTGAGTCCCTCTGCAAATCAGCTCAGTGACGGGAGGTGGAGTCATAATGAGATCAGAGAGGCACCGGGACCTGGCTAATATCTGCTATTAGCCAACCGTAATATAGAAAACCCCCCAAGTGGAGACTGTGAGAGGCTGATTAGAGCAACAACATCTGAGTCCCACCTGTAAATCTGTACATTTATAATATTTCAAACATTATCTTTTGTTGGAAATGATTAATTTCCCTTTTCCTTGTCACCAGAAATCTTTCCCCAGAGGAAACAAAGCAACTGTGGCTTGGAAATGGTTCCACAGCAATGCAGTGGATTCAGGAAATAATCAACAATCTACACTCGACATCGGAAAACAACAAAAATGAACTTTTTAAAAAGACTCTTTCCTCTGACACAGCTGCGACTCATTTCTCTTGATCATCTCCTGTGATGGATGCACCTGATTGGACGGGACCTGGACTCACTTGCTCCTATCAGGTCCTGCAGGTCACAGCCCTGAGGTCACAGCAGCGGCCTGCAGAGCTCGAGACTCAGAGCTGAGCTGCAAAACCTTTCTGCTGCTTATATATAAATTAGAATGTGGGTCTAGTCCTTTGCATGTGCACATCAAAAGAGCAGACACAGTCATTCTCAGGTCAAGGACTGAAATCCTCTCTGAAACCTGTGTGGGCGAAATATTAATACATCAATGTGTTTCCTTTTTATGATTTTATGCTTTCAAAATACCATTTTTAAATTCTCACTGTCCAGCAGAGGCCAAATACAGAATGAGCTCCAGGTTGGTTGTTGAGTTCCAAGAATATTCACGACCCCTGGGAACATTCAACCTTTTCTAGATTCAGTGTCGACTCTTCAGAGAGAATCTTCAGTAAGATCTCAAATAAAGTGTCCTCTCAAAGAGCTTTCTGGATGAAGGAGTTCCCCGCCCCAGCCTTTTCTTGATTATCCAGATGGTCTCTGCATGTGCTGTACTCCATCACTGAGAGCTGCCTCCTTACTCGCTCACGCCATTGTGATGCATATCTGCACGTGTGCCTTTTAGCGACGGGCTCTTTTCACAGCAGAGTCTCCATCAATCTGAGTTCCTTTCACTCCCAGTGACCACGGCCCAGTCCGGCTCGCCGCCCGAGGCTTTGTGGGACGTCAGCGGAAGGTTGTTTGTCTCGTGTCGGAGGATTTTCAACAAAAGAGGTTTTCACAGCAGGAGGTCGACGACAGAGCTGATGTGAGATGGATCAAACCATCTGCCGGCCGGACACCTGGATCCAGAGTGAGGAGAAGGAGCTGAGGTGAAAAGATCTCAAAGAAATATGAAGGAATACTCATACTTCTTATATAATAAAAATACTAATAATTCTAACACTACTGGGAAAATTAAACAAAACGCCAACCAAGTAGTACAACAAATTATAATACCACTTAAAACTAATACAAATTCAGAAAATTATATTAATAAGAAAATAATTTATATTGTAAGAAAAAATACAAAACAAATACTAGAAATAAGAATACTTTAAAATAGTAAAGATAAAAACAAATAATGCTACACAAAAAATACAAATACTAAAAAAAAAAAAAATAAATAAAATAGTGAAAGGTACATGTAGCCCTGTATAAAAACATTAGGATACAGTGCATAAAATGAATCTCAAAATAGCATAACAAATGTTGTATTAAAAGAGAAAGTTCATGATAATTAGATAAATTCATATTATTAAAAATAGTAGTTAGAATAAGGATAAATACGGGATACAATGTAATAAATATAATATGTACAGTTAATAAATTAAGCTATTCACAGTTAAAAAGTAAATCAATAAATAGATGTGTGGTTAAAAGGCTCTGTGATTGAGAAGACGAGAGACTTATTGATTTGAGTGCTTTTAATGTGAAATCTAACTTTTTCTCAGTTGTGTCAGTCATTCAGTTACTGCGTTTCTCATTGGGTAGTAGCAACTTCACAACCAATCCAAGTCATCCGTCTGGTATGGGGAGGGACATGAAAGATACAAACAATTGCAAAAGGTACAAATACTAAAAATTACTAGAAAATAATACAGAAATGAACTTCATCCCTATTGATCAACGTCACTGGTAACGATTAATATTCGATGACACAACCCAGAACAATCTGCAGCAACACAGAAACTACAGGACTGAACAGTGACGTGTGGAAATCAGAGTGATGTATATCAGCGGCTTTAAGAAGCAGGTCATGTATTTGTGGGTTTACATTTTCCCCGTGTAACCAGATTATCAGATTATTCAGCTGTGCATTGTCACAAGAATCATTGTGATATAACGTGACCCCGTGAAGATTATATAAGAACTTTTTTTCAAATCTAATTCAACACAGGAACATTGTCTAACAAGTCGGAAACATTGTCTTACATAAGGACCCATTATATATATATATATATTATCTCGTGATTCAAGAGCAACACACACACACACACCCTCTCTTCCTGGGGGTCATTATTTCAATCCGTCCGAACACAGATCCCCTCAGACAACACTCAGTTATCACATCGTCACTGTGGCTGAATGACATCGAGTCCAAAACGACAGGAGAGGCCAGAGTGAGAGAGACACACAAACATGTCGGCTGTGAAATCGCATTTTAGGAAAAAATGGAGGGGGGTGGGGGGCTGATGTTGTTTGTTTGTGGAGGATCTGACGCTGGAGGATGTTAATGAGTTCAACTCTGAGCGGAGCCTTGTTGGATAATCACGGCACGACCTTGTTTTTGTGAATTATGAAAAGTGGGTTTTTGAAACAGGATGAAAAAGATCTCTTCTCTGTTTTCTGCACGACATGAAGATCCCTAAAATATTCCTTTATATGACTTAATTTATAAAGTTAATAATTCATATGATTAGAAGGGAATCTGTGAAGATTGTAGAAATTACCACCAGATACAAAAGCTCAGTTTTCACAGGATGACAAAGTAAATGCAACGATGTTAAATTCTAGACGTCTCCATGTTAGTGAACGGGACATGGACCAAACTAACAAACGCACGTCAATTAAGAATATTTACAAGATGTATGTTTGAGTGTTGATGTTTCTGGTACGTTTGGTTTTAGTCGGTTATTTGATGCTGTAGAAACAGGTTGAAACTATAATGATTGACAGCTGAGACGTGATCAGTTGTGTATGTACGGTCTCAGACTCTGGATCCACCTTCTTGCTCCGAAGCGTTTATATCTGGAATATTTTAACCTTATTACACGAGAACAGAACCGATCCTGGTCTCTCTCTCTCCTCTCTCCCTCAGTGTTCACCCCCAACGCTCAGAGCTTGAGTCCGGTGCTGCAGGAGGTTTTCTCTTTTTCCCACGGTCGCCAAGTCTTGGGTTTTTCTCTAACTTTGCCTATGAGATAAAGTGTCTTGTGATTCTCAGCATTGTATATAATCCACCATCTTTAGTTCTGATCTACAGAACAGCTCCTTCTCTTGGGCCATTATCAGGCTGATTTTGTGCCTCTAAGACAAAAAGGAGTCGAGTTTTATCTCCTGATCTGAGCCGCACGAGTGTTTTATCCCTGTTTCTAGAGGAAGCTGCCAGATTCCCAGAGCAGCTCCGAACGGATTAATGGAGTTCCTCAGAGGCAGCGAGCGGCCCGTGTGATGGAGCTGTGATTAGCATTAGTCTACTGGGCAGCGCTCACTTCTATCTTTAGAGCCCTGCCAATCGGCGGCTGGATATAGCCGGCGAGACGTATCAACGTGTGGCTGAAGAAGATCAGCGTGTCACTGCTGCTGCCGAGGATTTAATTCCTCTTTAATTTAGCACTTAATGCTCACGTTTGTGCCAAATGTGATTAGTGAGATTTATATTTATAGAAAAAACACGACTGGCTGAGTAAATGCAGCTCAAATCCCGGCTGTGGGTCCGCTTGTCCACCGGTGTCGTGCATCCAGCGTCGAGCTCGGACTCGGATCACGAACACGCATGACTGAGGATCACTTGAGAAGATTAGAGGGAAGTTAGAAATGTATTTCCATCGCTGCAGGGCCGATAAGGAAGCAGGCGTTTTGCCATGTTGTTCTGTCTTCTTCATAAATCATGTGAGGGTTCGCAGGAGATGGTGGGAAAGAAAAGACGTTCAACATATTTGGAAATGCTGTTTATCCACGAGACAGGTGACAGAGTGAAACAGGAAGAAAAGAGAGAGAATATTTCTCCTCACGAAACACAGTGATACTTAAGGTCCAGACCACAGTTTGGCTCATCTCTCTCAACATCTATCTCCATATGAACGCAGATGAATTTAAAAAGCAGATGGTCGATGCATCTCTGTCCCGAAATCTTGTCCCTCACCTGCAAACGCTTCACATTCACATGCAGAATCTGAATGTAGAGAAATCTCAGGTCCTGCAGCACCTGGTGAAGGAAAGATGAAGTTTAACACAGAAAATATCCACATGCAACAAGTTAATCTACATTAATTTAAAGAGTTTTTGTCGTCTAATAACTAGACAGGATGCAGACAGTACAATACAACCTGTATAAAGTTCTCCTGCACTTCATAATTTGAATACTGTTTGAATTGCAAATCAACATTCGTCTGATGTCTGACCTGCACAGAGTAAAGTGAACAACCCCACAGACACATTGTATAATTCAGAAAATCAAACCTGCTTCTCTAACTTCTACAGAATAAATATTTATGATATATCAGCGTTGGATCAAATCTGTTCCTGCTCATTAAAACCTTTTGAAGAATCGTGCACGTTATCCCACAGACGCTCAGTTACCTGAGCTGAGGTTTGTGTCTCTGCTGATGATAACAGGCTCCTCGTGCACTCTTGCACTCGTGCACTCCACCGAGTGCCTGCGAGCACTGTGCTATCTTTAGCTGCTGTTGAAGCCTTTACCACTGGCCTCCTCTTCCTCCTCCTCTTCCTCCTCCTCCACCCACTCGTCCTCCTCCTCCGCTCCCCTCAGCCCACTGACTGGCTGCACGTGCCAACATGCACACTCATGCATGCTTGCACACAACCATCAAGCCCATGACTAACATACACACATGCACGCTGCATAGCTGTTACCGGGCAGATCGGTGGGAGCAACCTACTTCTGGGTCGACATGAGGCTGATGTTTGTTTGCTCCGTGCAGAGTGAGCGCCTGACTCTCGATTCCCCCCCCCCGAGTCGCCCTGGTTCCTGCCTGAAGCAGAGTCCTCAGCCTTCAGCTTCACAGGAGACACACATGCAGTAACTCTGATGGATGATGATTGTTGTAACCCGCTGCCTCGGCTTTTTATAGCAGGCCACATTTGTATTATTATTTTATTTGCTGTTATGCTACTGCAGATAATGGTGTGAGATGTATTCTGAGCTTGACGCCATTCGATTCGCTGTTAATACATTTTATTGTGTAGTATTACCAGGAGCTTTTGGCCAGGGACATTAGGGGCCCCTGGCAAAAGGGACATGGGAGGGAGGAGGCACAATCTATAATCTCTTCATGTCAAAATTATAAACAAAGTGCATAGTGTGATATGAATAATTAAATAAAGTTTAAGGGCAAACGACCGCACGTTCTAATCTGAAACCTAACTTCTAGAATCCTTCCCGAGTGTCACGGGGCCTCGTTAGGGAGTCGATGCAGTTTCCTGTACATTGTTGATCACAGGATTTTTAATGGGGGAGGGGGGGGGTCTCATGAAGTGGTCGTTGCTCTCATTCTCAAGAGGGGCCACAGGCAATTATCTGCCTTGTTTACCCTGTTGCAACGATAATAACCCTCTGTTGACTTGAGCGTTGGCCGACCCAGCAGGTCGACTCATTCTGGTAAAAGCAGCTCCTCGACTGGGATTAATCACAACAACACAATCTCATGTTTCTAACCAAACAATCCTAAACGAGTTAATCGCTGTTATTCCAGTTAATTGCTGCCATGCTGAGGTTTAGATGAGATCATTCAAACCTCAGCTTTTAACCCAATTAGGGTTTGGGACTGAAGAGGCTTTAGTGTAAACATGCATCAAGCTCTCAGCTCGTTTTCATCAGATCGATGCTAATTTATACAAATGTAAATAACAGGTCACATTGATATGACAAGAGTGAAGTCAAAACCTTGATCTGATTTTTACAGGGTGAATATCAGAGGATCAGTCTGTTGTCTGCGTTAAAATGAAGAATGTGGAGAATCTTGCAGTCGTACTATTTTATCGCTTCAAAGAAAGTGGAAAAGAAAGTCCTGGGTTTACAGGTTTTTCTGGATATTCTCCAAAATCTATTTTAAATCTCTCTCGGATCATACCTGTCAATTAAATATGAACCTGAGATATTTAGCTTAGCTTAGCATAAGACTGGAAACAAGGGGGGAGACATTGCTAATTAGCTCATTTCCCTAAGTGTGTTAGCTGCACAGCTGGAGTTTGTATTGAGCGACTCACTGCAGGACGGAGGTGAGTTTGACTAAAGGAGGAATCAAACCAGCAACCCTGAGATGCTAGACGTGTTTCTGCAGGTGAATTAATTAAGGGAATTCTCAAATCTTATCTCATGTACACTTGACATATCCTGCAGTGATTGTAATTGTTAGTTAACTTAACCATAGTATTTTATTGAATTGCCAAAACTGATTGTTTATGACCTTACCCTTGTATTACTGTATATGCATATTTATTTCATTCTTATTTATTTATTTTTTTCTTTTTATCAACTCTTCACTGTACCCTTGGCACCATTGTAAATGAGGGTCTTATTCCTCAATGTGTTTTCCGAGGCTTAAATAAATAATCAATCAATAAAGGAAGATAATCATTTGTACAGTCGTCGCATCGAATCGTTCATGAACAGGTAAAATCATTGTCTAATAAAGGTCATTTCACACAACAGAATGAGAGTTATTGGGGTCACCTGTAAATGTATCCCCCCCACCGCCCCTCCCTCCCTCCTACTCTCTGTTCCTGCACTGCAGTGTCTGTAGCTGTCAAACCGTGGCAGGTAACACGAGACGCACTTCCTCCGTCCTCCTGCTTCACCTCCTGAGCCTCGCTCCCCCGACGCAGGGCGAGCTGCAGCCCACAGGAAAGTCTTTCTCTCTCTCTCTCTCTCTCTCTCTCTCTCTTCGCTCGACGCTGCTCCTTTGCCTCCAGGAACAGAAACATCGGATTTAAATAACCACCGAAGAGAAATCACATCCTTCTGCTTAACCAATATTGAGTGTGTTTCTTTTTTTCCTGCTTTGACCTCCTGCTGTTTGTCCCTGCGTCCCATGTCCCATGTCCCAGTGTATGTGCTTTAACACAGATACAACTCAGCTGGTGAATAATGAATGAAAAGGCAAAATGTGCTCGCTACTGCTTTAACAGATCGACTGTACGTCCAAGTTCACGCTGTCGTCTGAGATCCTCTGCGTTTGCCTCAGTTTGCTCGAGTGTGACGGTTTATTCAGCTGAGGCGCTTTGTTTTTTTTGTTTTTTCACTGTTTCCCTCCGAGTTTCCATTCAGTTTTAATAAGTTCCTAATGAAAGAGGAGCAGCGGAAGCAATTCCAGTCAATCTCCTCCGCATCGTTACAGATCATTGGGCGCTCGTGTGCCATGGGACATATTCCAAAAAGCCTTCCCACACTGGCTTTCCATTTGCTTCCTCCCCTCCCTCTCCTTGAGAAATGTCCTGATGTCTTCTGGAGGGCATCCTGGTGTCATCAGCAAATAAATAAATAAGTGGAGAGGAAAAGAAAAGGTCCTTCTGCCAACTCTCTGCATTTCATGGTACTGCTCCACGTGAAGAAGACGTTTGGTGAAGCCCGAGGAGGAAGGACACGATCATAACTGTTATATTCTGTTCTTAAGATGAAAGAAATAGAGAATCTGTGAGAGAACTTATTCTGCTTTTTGGCTTTCTCAGAGAAATCCTCGGAGCGTTGGCATCCTTGTGGTGTCGTGGTTGAAGAAGAACAACATGTAATTACAATGTTGATTCCAGCGAGAAACCAGAGATTGAACGCTTTCCCGTCTTCTTCTGTAGCCAAACGTGAATTCTTTGAATCCCAGAATAACAGAAAAACAAGTTGTGAAAATGTAATAAAACTTTATAAACCCATACGAGACATTTATCAGAGAAATCATGTAATCTGTGGTTATTGGTAAAGCTAGTTTACTGTGGCTCCTGCAGTGGAATTTAAGAGGTTTTTAGCTTAATCACGGGCGCCCGATGAATCCTGGGAGACGTCGGATCGAGAAGGATCTACCCGGCAGAGCCACTGACACACATTAAATGAGCTGATGGTTCCGATCATGTTCCTCCTGCATGACTTTGTCCCACAGAACCACTCGATCACTGGGAGGAAGGACACGGGTCTGCATATGCTGGGTGTTAGCATCCATTAGCTCCCCCTGTCTAGACAGGACTTAAGGCTATTTGTGACCCGCTGGTCTCATTGCGCTGCTGATCCCTGGCACCGCTCCCAGTGTCAGGTCCGTCTAACGGGATTACAGCGACACTGGAGCACTTTGAGAACGTCAGTGAAGGACACACGGGTCAGAGGTGACGTAATTAAACAAGCAGATACTCTTCATTTCTATTCTCAGCCACAGAGGAGGAAACGTGCTGCATCACAAACCATGAAAGGGTCGGTGGTCAGGCTCATGGATGGAGAGTTAGCGTTTAGAGAAATCAAAAACCTGTGCCGAATCATTTTATTCTCTCTGGTCAGGTTGTCCTGCACAGTCCCTCAATGAAAACCTCCACCTACCCTGGTCTGGAGGGGGGGGGGAATGAAGTCTGGCCAACTCCAGCCCCTCACACAGTGAAATCTCTGATAGAACAACGTGCAGCAGCAACAAAAGGGACGTTGTGATGCCTTGTGAACGATGAACAATAAGGCCACTATGGAAGAGACCAGGCCCCAAATACCAGATCTGATCCGCATGGGTTCCCCTTCACAAACCCTTGGTGAAGATGCCTGGTTCTTCTGTCCACAGGGTTTCAGTCCATTGTTAACAGAGTCATTACTGAGACATTCTCAACTGAGGCTGGAAAACAGTTGAACCAGGATATTGTAATAATGTTTAGTGTTCTAGCCACAAAAAACTCATAAACTGCACGAAAGAGAAGAACATTTTCTAAACTGTTTTCAGATGTTCTTGGTGACAAAGAGCCGCAAGAAGATATTAAACATTTCTTCTCGTCTTGAACATTTTCAATTTTCTATCCATATCAGAAAACTGGCAAATATTCACATTTCAGAAGCTGAAAATGGGGATTATTTTTCAGAAATTTGCATCAGAATATTGATACATTAATAATGTTGCCAATTATTTTTCTGTCCACCAAAAAAACAACTTATTTCATTTTAGTGCTGAAGTGGTTTTCAGATGCTTGAGGGTCGGATTGGACCTGAGCCTGAAGCTCCTGGTGGAGGAAGAGACAGACATCAATCAATCAATCAATCAATCAAGAACCTCAAAGCTGGAGACAGTGTGTGGAGCTACAGAACATTTTCATTGTTTTTGTTAGTGTCTGCTTTGAATCTACACATTTCAGTAACTGTACAGGCAGAGTCTGTGTAATCTGGGTCTGCTGCTGCTGCACTGAGGCTCCGATGGGATTTTCAAGACCCTTTTTAATAATGGCCCTTATTTATGGCTCCATCCATCACGTTAAATCCTCCTACTCCAGTCGATGAAGCTCTCGATCTCAGATCCACCCTCTGCTGCAGTGACACAAATAAAAGCTCCTGGTCCGGCTCCTCACAGCAGGTCTGTGAAAGGCCCGTCTGGATTTAAACTGCAGTAATAACCGGGATTATCAGGAGCTGGTGGTCAGTGGGACCCCCGCTAGCTGGCAAGGGCCAGATGGGTTTCTGGGTAATCCTAGGATCGGATCAGGTGTAGACTTTTAGGGTGGGGGTGTGGATTCCTTGCTGTCATATTAAAACAAACAAGAATATGATAAGACCTTGACTACGTGCATAATTAAATAAATTAATTTATTAATTTATTAATTTATTTAATTATCGCCATTTTAGTGCTTTTTAACAAAAGACTGTCGAGAAAGATGGACGACGCGTCACCACTTCTTCAAACTCTCCAGAAAAGAAAAGACAGAACGATGAAAACTAATTTATTTGTGATGTATTTTGACTTCTTACTTCAGCCCATGTTCAAACTGCTTCCATCTCTGTATTCATCATTTATGAGATACAATAACCCAGCAGATGTTTAAAAGTGAAACCACATTATTTCATAAGCAAGATGAGGTTTTTTCTTGAATCCCGACTCTTTGAGACTTCACATGAAATCACTGTGAAGTCCTATTTATTTCCCTCCTGCAGCTTTTGCATGAGTTTGGTCATAAAGTTTGACTCATAATTAATATGCAGACCCTCCTTATGGCTCCAGTGAGCAGTGACCCAACCTTGAACCAGGGAGAGAATCACATGAATATGAATAAAGATGTGACATCATTTATTCACAAACAACATTCAAAAGCTGTTTTTCAGGATGAATAAAAGAGAAGATGGTGGCGCCCATATGTTTTGATGCAGCGTGACCTCAGAGGTAGAAGTGATTTGATTCAAGCACCTCATTCACTTTAACAACATCTTTTTTCACAACTAAGAAATATGACTCTCAGTGTAAACTCGTCATTCCCTCACAGCCCAGAGGAGGAGAGTCAGTTCGATGCGGTGAAACCGAGCTTCAGTTTCCTTTTCCACTTGTTCAGCCCCGCGGGCTCGGCTCTGAGCGAGTGGCGGCTTTACGACCTTTCGGGAATAAAAGCTAAAGCAACTAATCCGGCCCTGCGACCAAACATTGTCCCTTTTTAGAACCTTCACTCCAGCTCGAGCAATTAACACTTAAAACTGCCCGTCCCCTCGGCGACGTCAACAAGATCAACTTCCCAGAAACGACCTGATGGGAAGAGGCTTTTCCAGCGATTGACATCGATACCGACAGAAACGGAGGAAACAGGACAGAGGCTTAAACGTGAAGATTAAACCCAGACAGAGAGAAGGAGATAAAGAAGTGGAAAATAAAAAAGACAGAGACAGAGTGAGGTGGTGATCCGAGGATTCCAGTATTGATCGGAGCTCCTCTTTCTAATCTCCCTGCCCCCCCGGTAACCTCGGCTGGATTGGACATCCAGCCACAAAAAGCAATTTGACCCCCGCCGCTGCCCTCGCAGGTCACGCCTTAGTGACCGCTGACTGCAGGTTGCCATGGGGACAGCAAATGATGTCCCTAACCCTCAAGAGACGACAGAGACGTTTAGTGCTGTGATTTATCTGAGCTGTTTACACCGTGATTTTGAGATGTGATGGAAACATTATTGGTTTTTAGCCACGGAGCTCAGGACTTAGCTTCACAGATGGCGTTGTCAACATGGTTCGTCCACCTATTTGTTCTGGACTTTAATATCTCTCAACAACCATTGGATGGATAACCATGAAACAGATGTTCCTGATCCACAGAGGATGACTCCTACGACCTCGGATGAGCCCATGAGTTTAGTCCAGCTCATAGTTTGACACTTTAGACCACAACCGAGCGGCTGCAGGTAAAAGGATTTTGCAGAATCGGGCCTTTGCACCATTAATTTATGAGATTAACATTTCATTGTGACTGTCTCAACACCTTTTGGATGGATTTGCCGAGCTCAGCACGGAGCACAGATATGATGGGTCGATAGCAGCCTGTCCTCTGAATTCATACGTTTGCAGTGTGACTGGTTGAAACACTCCAGAGGTTCCCTGAGGGAGAGGGAAGCACTCGGCTCTTCTGCAGTTTGCTGTGTCTGCACCGAGCCGACAGTCGGACCAGGACATTTTTTGTATCCAGCAGGAAAATGGCAGAACGGAAATCGAAGTTTGATTGATTGATTGAATATTTATTTAAGCCTCGGAAAACACATTGAGGGATAAGACCCTCATTTTCAATGGTGCCGAGGGTCCAATAAAGAGTTGATACATTGAAGAGTTAATACATTGAATAACTAAGAAGTGAGCGTCTCATTAATAATTTGTCCACAGTTCAACAGGATGAGTCAAGGACTTGTTTGGGCATTAGTCTTATTTATTAACTTTTTTTCAATTCCTGCTCCTTTGCATTGGTTTCATTTTTGACAAGAACAGGAAGAGACGCTTGTTTTGTTCGTGTCCTTTGATCGACTTTGATGGAAATCTGTGTTTTTCAAGCCCTGAGGTGAAACTGTTTCCGATTTATGTCACGAGATCCCAGCGATGCACCTGTCTGTGCATGATCCCCCCCGCTCTAAGCCCTGACACATAATCCCAGAGGCTTCCCTCCCTCGTGCTGCCTGTCAGGCACCGTTAGAGCCTAGAAAACAGGAAGCAGGTATGAGCCGTGTGTGACAAACCTGCAAACAGAGGGTTCAGTAAAAGCATCCGAGTCGATCGGATGTGCAGAACGCTGCAGGTCCACAGATCCACGTCTCCTCGGCTTCCTCCTCTTTCACACCTCTTTTATTCTAGGAAGAGAATCTCAGTGGCAGAGTGTTTGGGTGTTTTTTCCCGTCGGCTGATTGAAACGACCACATGTCCACCGCGCCGCTCGGCTGTTCAAACCTCCGCTTCGCCATGCTAATGTATTCAGGGACCAGCTGCTGTGTCAAGATGATTCTGCAAAAGATATCCTTGAAAGTTTTTAATGAGCTCACCGTGGTGCATAATGGGGACGGAGAGGTCACCGGAGTCGGGAAGTACGAGCTGGTGTGCGCTTGCATGTGTGTGAGTGTAGGTGTGCAGGTCGCTTGCTATTTTACATGTGCCGGCATTTATCTCTGTGTTGACATTCAGCCCGAGGCGCCTGCTAACACTTGGCTTCTGATAAATCTGTCAGCGAACACATCAGATACTCAGCAAGGATATCATTCTCATGTGTAATATCCAGTCTTTTTGCTTCGTTTTGGTTCTCAACCATCTCCAGAATAAGAGTTTTGGGCTCTTTAACTGCACATGCTTCACTGTCTTCACCAGATTGTCACTAACTTCATCTCATAAAGAACAAAAACGCAAACAAAACAATTCACTGAGTTCAGTTAACTGCAGGATTTTCTCCTCAGAGTGAAGGGGAACAATCATCATCTATTTCCCAGGTCAAGTGACTTTGAAGCGGTCACGGATATTTATCTGCTCCAGCTCCAAAAGCAGTGATATAAACATGACGGGCTTGTTTGCTCCCATTTTCCATGTTGAGTCTGAAAATGTATTTTGCGTCCGACATTGCAAGAAACCAGGAGGTCACGTGTTTGTTTGCATCTACAACTCCAGGCATCTCTCACGTAAACAATCAGTGATTAAATTGTCAAAAAACATAGAACCACAAACTTCTGTAAGCAGGAGTCGTTCCTCTCAGAGTCACTGACGGACACCAGGTGATCTAACGACGACTTTGTGTGGTTCCGTCAAACTTGATCCCACAACACGACTGAACCACCTGACCTCTGAACCACCTCGCCACTGAATGATGCAATTACTGCATCAGCAGCTGGAGGGCAGGGGGGCCGGAATCAAAATAAATGGATTGTTTTGGCTTGTGGTCTGTGTGGGGGGGGAGGGGCAGTAAAGGAGGAGGAGGAGAAAACCTCACCCCCCCACCCCGACCCTTGAGACAGCCTAATTTGCTGATTCAGCCATAAATAGGGGGAGAGGGTCACAACTAAGGACTTCGATTTGTGTATGGAGGTCATCACATGTCAAATTATGATCAGACAAATTTTAAAACCTTGGCTAAAAAACAAATGTCAGAAAACATTTACACAAAAGATAATGACCAACATTATCATCATAGGTTTAACATTCACTTGCTTTTAGCTCCGTCTTTGGTCTCCACCACCTCCAGAAGAACATATTTAGAGCTGAACCTTGGTTAATAAAACAAATTTTGAATATCGCAGCTGTTCATAAACACAAACTTTGCTCCAGAAAAACTTTCTTTGGCCCGAATTCAATTAACCTCAGGATAGAGAGATAACAACGGACGTTCTGTGCAGTGTTTTGATTTATTAAGTCTTGTACAATTTGTATAAATACTATTGTTATAACAAATGAAACTTAACCTCTGTGGCCATAAGGGGAATGCACTTAGGATTAATTCAATAAAATATCATTTGGTGCTCCACCACAAAAGTCCCTCTGTCCAGCACAAAACACAAAGACGTGGCATAAATATTCTGGGAAGCGTCCGAACATCGTGGAACAAGCTGGTCAGTGGGGGGGGGGGGTAATCTGTGAAAGACATTTTAAACTTTCTCTTAACATGTGACATGGATTTCAACGTGTTCATATATTACTTCTATACGCTTCACAGGTTGGTTAGAAATCTTTAAAACGAGTGTAGAAATGCTCTTTCCCCAGAGCAGCTGCTTCAGTTATCATGAGTGAGTCCGTTTCTCTTGACCCTCCGGCCGCGGGTCGTTGTTGTTCTGTTGGCACTAATCGCTCGGCCATTAAAAGGGACCATTAGGCTTGGAAGTGTCCCAGCAGAGGATAAATCTGTCCAGGTAGTGTCCACAGTGTGAGTCCAGAGCTCATCTCTTCCTGTTCCTGTTGTGCTTCACCGTCTTCTTCCTCTTCACGATCATCTCGTACAGTTTCTCCAGGCCCGGCTGGAGCCCGTGGCCGTTGACGGCGCTGCAGCTCTGCACGTGATGCAGCGTGTACATGCTCAGCTCGTGGACGGACAGCAGCTTCTCCACCTCGCTGACGCACAAGGCCGAGTCCAGGTCCTGCTTGTTGGCCAGGATGAGCACGGGCACCCCCTGGTTCTCCGAGGTGCGGGTGATCTTGTGGAGCTCCACTTTGGCCTCCTCCATGCGCTCCTGCTCGGTGGAGTCCACCACGAATACGATCCCGTCCGTTCGCCGGGTGTACGACTTCCAGAGCGGGCGCAGCTTCTCCTGCCCGCCCACATCCCACACCTGGAAGTTGATGGCCCGGGACACCCCCACCGCCACCTTGACCTTCTCCGTGTTGAAGCCCTTGGTGGGGATGGTCTTCACGAACTCCTTCAGCTTGAGCCGGTAGAGGAGGGAGGTCTTGCCGGCCGAGTCGAGGCCGATCACCACCACGTGCAGCAGCTGGAAGTTTGGCAGGAAGGGCGTGTTGGGGGCGATGTCGGTCAGCTGGTTGCCCATGGCTCCAGCCGGCGGTTCACACCTCCTCCAGTGAGGTGAGGTGACAGATTCCTGGTTTAATCCTTTTCTCAGGGGATTGGCATTTGCTCCCTTGTCCTCGGAGGCAGACGGGACCAGACGGGACCTTATCAAAACACACACACACAGAGGCCGAGTTAACATTTAATGAGAAGACAATGGCTGCTTCAGGAGTGTTTGCTTATACAGCACAAGTGCTACTTCACACAGAGGAGACACACGGCAGATTGTGAGGCTTATCAGCAATGAGGCTCAAGAGCTTGATGCAATTTCCCTCCTATCAGCAGTTTCCTGCTGGGATCTCATACTTCACCGTCCCACACTGGTGATGATGGAGAACAACAAACCTCTCGGGGCTTTCGCTGCCACATTAAGGATCCGAAACAACAGTGGATTGGGAATCTGAGGTTATTTAGAGTCTTATTTGCTCAGGATAATCCTCTTTGGTCCGCTGACCCTGGAGGGGGGGGGGGGTGCATTGATTTCAGTGCAGTGGGTGGATCATAGTGGGATCTGTGTGTTTTACTGGTCCCACTCTGCAAACTGCTGCAGCAAAGAAACACTAATCCTGTTGTTGTTGACATCCTGATATCCATCAAGCACGTTTACACACGAGCCTGGACACTACTATCACCCTGCAGCTCAGAGGAGCATCGAGGTGAAAACACTGTTATGTCATGGAAGGTGGATTTTATTCTTCAGGGAATAAGAAGCCTGAGTTTTCCTCTTTCCTCTGCACGTCTACTTTGACTTGCGGGTTTTTTTTTCCATGCAGCAAATTAATTTGTGCAAGAACTTCAACATGGAGCAACCGACCAGACCTAAAAATACACTTTCCCCAGCTTCTACAGAAACACTGACACAAGCAGCTTCGTGCATATTCCAGTAAAAACCTTCTCACCTTCTACATGCGCAGTGAAAACATCATCCGCAGGAAATAAACAAGTCCATGGTCCTGGCTGCTCTCTGCTCCTCCTGCTCCTCCTGCTCCTGCTCCTGCTCCTGCTCCTGCTCCTGCTCCTGCTCCTGCTCCTGCTCCTGCTCCTGCTCCTGCTCCTGCTCCTGCTCCTGCTCCTCCTGCAGCTCTGACTGATCCGAGGCTCCGGGGAAAGACGCCTCCAGCCCAGCTGACGTCACCACGCCACCTGGACGGCCGAACCGCGCCCCCTGCCGGTCATCCTCAGCAGAGACAAGACACTGGAGCTTCTGCAGCTCTGCAGGCTGACGGGTCTGATTTAATTATTAGTTATGAATAATAACCCAGGAGAAATCTATTAAACATGTGAATATATCAAATTCATGAAGATTATATATGTATGCATATGTATAAAATGCACAAATTGTCTGTATGTATATGTTGAAATAATGAAACACATTTTACACGTTAAGGTAAATTTCAAAAAATTTCAAAAAAATGAATATTTTAAATGTTGCTAACTTCCTCTGGGAAATCAAATATTCACTGTTTTGAAACTGCAATAATCAAAAGAAACAGAAAATACTGAAGATGCTTGAGAAAGGAAACGACTACTTTTTAAATGCTGCAGTTTAATAAAGTACAAAAGATGATCAACAATCATATTTACACAATGTGTGTAATACTGCTATTAATACGTGGTGAAATCAGTTCAATTCGTCAAACTATACATAACTGAATTTAAAATGTGAATAGACAAATTTCCCATTTGGAAAGAAATTGGGCTCAATTATATGAGTTTACTTTGGCTGAAATACACATTTACAAGCAGGTCTCCAACAAATAAGAGAAACAATAACATTGACGCTAAAACAAAAGGGATTTTAACGAATTCACATTTTAAGATTATAACTCTGTAGCGATCACAAACAGCTGTTGTGTTGTTATGCTACGACAACGTACACAATGAGATAAAAGGCCTTTCCTCCGCTGTCATCGTTCACACGTCCACATTTCATACGAAAGAGATAAAGGTGACGCTGCCAGAATATTCATGACTTCACACGGCGACTTCTCACGTGGATCTCATCACAGGATGTGGGGTCGTTGAGTTGACGCCACAGTCGATGAACTCGAACGAGTTGACGGACAGCTGCTCCGTGTGGGACAGGTAGGAAATGTTCAGCGTCATCCTGGAGGAAAAGATCAGGAAAACAACATGATAAGCAGCTGGAGACGGAATCTGCTTCAGTGCAGCTTTAAAACATGAGGAAAAATATCTTCATTCCTCCACGCCAGCGACACCTAGTGGTCAGAGGCAGTATGTTTTGAAGTGTTGTCCACCTGTCACATGTTTTACCTTGTGAACACAATACCTCAGGAACATGTCCGGGAAATCCTTTCAAATTTGGAACAAACATTCACCTGGACTCACGGATTAACTGATTCAATTTCGGTGGTGAAAGGTCAAAGGTCACAGTGACCCCATATGAGTCTTGGAAAAAAATGTATGTAGCCTAAAACTGCTCTGGTTGGTGGAGGCATACAACTACTGGATAAAGATTATAAACAGGGAAGTGTGGATGAACTTTGTGAACTGTGGACAGGATATAAAAAGGAGTGATGCATCTTCACTTCCTCACACTTTACAAGAATGAAGCCAAACTGTCTCCACACCCTCGACTGATTACGAGTCAGTGTCAGCTGTCAATCATCACCTATCCCCTGTTTTCATATCATTAAATAACTATATAACATTTTTTTGGGGAGCTGTGACATCGTCCATCTTTATTAACACTTTATGGGTCAGATGCAAAAATATGTTTTAGTTTTAAATGACTCAAATCCACAAGCCTTCGTCTCAGATCGGGATCGACACTTACTGCAGCTCCAGGAACAGCGTGTGGATCTTGAAGGAGCTCGACTTGCAGTACGTGCTGGAGGAAACAAAACAGTCAACACGTGTCAACGATAACGGACGAAGCATCGGGTCGGTCTCTGTGTTTTTGAGTTAGAAGCTGTCATGTGCTCAGCTTGATTTCAAACTTACTTTAAGCCTGCGTCCTCGATGGGAAGGTTTATTTGAATGGTGTACTGCAGGAGTTAGAGACACAGACGTCAGGATATTTATCAACAAGCTTCTGTATTTCTGAATCCTCGAGTTGGAGACTCACAGATTTCTGCGACCGGGACGTGATGGCGGTGATGTTGGAGATCTTGGTCTTCGCCACCACGATGTCGGTGACCAGACCCTGGATGGTGAACCCGACGATCTGCACCGGGACGAAGTTCTCGTTGGTGATGTTGATGACGTTCTGGAGGGGAAAACGTGTCAGTGAACTTTGACCTTGCCATGTGACGCTGTTTTCACACGTCCAATAAAAAGACAGTGGCACAGACTTTAACGTACTTAATACACTGAATGTAATATATATACATATATATGCAGTATCTTTGAGTTATACTTGTATACACACATCTTAACGCTGACTTCTCTTTAGTAATAAAGTGGATTTTGATTTGCTGCGGTTGTTTTATAAAACACTCAACTTTTACTACTGCATTTAAACTGAATTCCTTTGCACTAAGTTTTTATGGATAATTTTACTGCTCATACTGTTGTAAAATGTTGTTTTGAAGCAACATTATGCAACTGTTTTTACCTTCTGCCCAACACAAGTGGCTGCAGGGGGCGCTGTTGCTCAGTGAAAGTTACACAGTGTTGCTTTAATAGTTTTATTTTCCTTTAAGGGGAAGTTTCACATCTTTGGAAAATGCATAATAAATTCGATCTGTTGTGGAGCGTTAAACGATTCTTATGTCCAAACCACAGTCTCTAAATAAAGATGGACAAAATGAAGCCAAAGTTTCTCAATCGCCCCCTGGTGGCTGGCTGCAGTATAGGTCATAAATCCCACCTCCTCCATGTTAGTGGATGGGACATGGACCAAACTGAAAAGGGGCTGAATATTGTCTGGTTCTCAACGGCAGCCGGTTCTTTCTCTTGAGATCTCCATGTGTCCTGT
Organism: Limanda limanda; assembly: GCF_963576545.1. Lineage (NCBI taxonomy): Eukaryota > Metazoa > Chordata > Actinopteri > Pleuronectiformes > Pleuronectidae > Limanda > Limanda limanda. The sequence goes on along the minus strand of NC_083656.1, from coordinate 3,186,249 downwards.
CACTTACTGTGACCTCCATGGCGACCATGCCGGGGGAGAAGTAGACCATGACCGACAGCACGGACACCGGAGTCAGGCTGACGCTCCGAGGGAAGAGGAAGAAGAGGACGAGGCAGCAGACCAGGAGGCACACCATCATGGACACGCACACATACTGCTTCCTGCAAACACGCACAACTCATGAGCATCACAGCAATGAAAACTGAAATCAGGTCAAATCAGGGAATGCAATATGATCAGAGTAACCTTTAAGCTAGGTAGTACATGTTTTAAGATATATCAATGTGTATATATGTATGTATTAGTACATAATATAATAGTGATTTCATTATTGTTTTATTATATTATTATATAGGTCAAAAAATCTTTAAGGTTGAGCTCATTTTTTTCACTGACGGAGTTCTCGAGTCTGGTCTCATGTACAGCTGACTCTCCTGCAGTGATTCTAACTGCTAGTTGACTTGGCCATAGTATTTTATACTGACGAATTGTTTTATACCTTGTATTACTGTATATATATATATATATATGCATATTTATTTAATTCTTATTTATTCAATGTATTAACTCTTCAATGTATCAACTCTTTATTGTACCCTCGGCACCATTGTAAATGAGGGTCTTATCCCTCAATGTGTTTTCCGAGGCTTAAATAAATATTCAATCAATCAAAATTATTATCAAGCTGGAGCAACTTTCAACTATTTCATATATAGCAGGGTAATTTAAACTGTAGTACTGTGTTATTAACCATCATATAAGACAGTAGTACATATATGTGATTAAATATCATGTACTTTATATATTTTATACAAGTAGGGTCGTGATTTGTAAAGCTGTAGTGAATAATATTGTGGAGTAGAAAGGTTAAGTAGCACAGGATGGAGTAAAAGCAGTAGTAGTAGACAAATAAATGTGAATACTAAAGTACACACACATGTTTGTGTATTCCTTACGTGCGTCTGGGTTTCAGCCGGACGTCGTTACACGCTATCACAGCCACGAGCTGATCTTTGTGACCTGTCCACACAAACACAGGAGTCAAGAGCAGCATCCTTCTGTAAACTTTGTCCTTTTCACCACAGAGCTGATGTGAAAGAACCAGGTCGGGGTTTCTCTGACCTAGTTCCTTTGTTCCTGGATGTGAACTGGAACTGTTGTGTGGGAGTTGCTGAGAAATGGATTTGCAATAAAGACAGAAACACAAACCTCTGGGAATTCGTCCGGTTCCTCGACACGTGGGGCAGGTTTCTCCTGTCGGGCTTTCAGTGATGGATCCGTACGGAGGAAACTGCTTCAGGGTTCTGGTCTTCTCCATCTCGTTGGTCAGCTCCGGGCCCGGAGTCATCAGGCCACTGAGTCCTGGTGAGTCCATGATGTTGAAGTATAAAGTCTGAATGAGAAGAGAAACCAGGAGAACTTTACCGAAGTTAAACCAACAGAACCTCTTGTCCTCCTTCCTTCGGAGCTCAGTCACCTTTGATACGAGTCACGCTCTGTAACAAAACCTTTACATGACCAATAAAAGCTCGTGGTCGCTCCACATGTCAGGATGTGAGTCAGCAGCAGGAGGAGGACGACAAAAAAAACACATTTATAGTGCAACACTTTTAGGACCAGGTGAGATTGGGTAAGTTTGGATTTTCTTAAAATTATCTCAACATTTCACCACAGTCACTTTCTTTAAAACATTCTGGGGTTTTTTTATCTTGAAAGCCTCAAAAACACGTTCGTTTTTTTGGATATCAACTAAAATATCTGGTTTATTAAAATATGTATTTACAGGATTTCTACTTGACCCCCGACCGACTTATCTCTTTGCTGATAAAAATCCCTGGTGTGAGCCTTTCACAGACATATTGGTGTCTGTGTTTATGTTTGATGATATGAACATTTTAATTTGACAGAATAAACAATTCAGAAAACATTTTTTTCTCTTGATTTCAAGTATTTGGTTATATTTGTGATCTTTTTATTCATAAAGTTTTTGGTTTAGCAGTTAAATCTCACGCCTCAGTTACATTTCTTTGTCATAAAAGTTTGATCACAACATTTTAATCGTTGCTTATAGTTTTTTAATATATATATTTATCGGTCAAAATATATCATCAGTTTTTTAATTCCTGATATTTGTATCTACATCGGTTTCCGAAAAACAGTTGTAATAATATAAAATTGATATTAATAATTCTACATTGTGCATGTTGCAACACACACACACACACACACACACAAACACACACACACACACACGTACACACACTTTCTAGGGAATAGAGAGATCCAGGAAATTCAGCACTGAGTTAGACGTAAACAACAAAAGTATAAACAATTTAATTTAAATAGCTGCAGATCAACAAAGCCTCTCATATTCTCTATTAGTTCCTAAGTTACAGTTCATTTGATACCGTTCACAGAATGAATAATTAATATTTCAATGTATAATCATGACGATGCATTTTGTCAAATGATCCCAGTTGCACAATATTTTTGTTTTTTATCTCGCTACTTCTGCTTTTATTTCAATGTAATTCTACAGATTCAGGTTTAAGACAGAAACTATGAAATTAAACTCTTCTAACGGTGAAAAAACAAGTTCCTATCAGGTCCCCTGAGGTTAAGTCCACAAATCTTGTTTGTCAGTGTGACACGTTTCTGTCCACAGAGTAAAACAAGGCCCACATGTCCCAGTTAAGCAGAAAGACTGGTTTCCCTCAGCATCTGAACCAGTGAAAGCTTCTCCACACACTCACCTCCCTGCACCACCTCAGAGTGAAGTCCAGATCTGTGGAGACATGAAGAGTCGTTTTCTTTACGATCGACAGTGGAAACACTTGTGTGTCTGCAGCAGGAACATCAGGTGGGAGGATCACTTCCTCCTTCTCGAAGTGAAAGCTCTGACAACACAGCAGGTCACATGTTCGACTTCCTTCAAGGAGACGTGTTCAGGCACAATTCAGTTTGAAATAAACGAATTAAAAAGTGGAACGCATGAAGGATAACAACTGTTTTTATTTTTTAAACCTTGTTTTTCCATTTCAGCTGCAAACACAACATTCAGAAACTAGAATTACTGTCCCAAGTAAAATTGTTTTAGCTTGTCAAGGATACTTAAAGAAAGTGAAAAGCAATATTCCTAGATTTGCTCCTTTGTCCTGATCCAGGCCAAATAGTTTTTTCTCTGACCTACATCAAGATATATATCTATATTAAGTTTCAAGAAACCCAGTGCAGTAGTTTCCATCAATCACTAATTGATCCTGGAGCTCTGAGGTTGTTTCCCGCTCAGCGATTCAGCCCTGAAGTGCACACAGGCAATTAAAACATGTGAAAGCTCATTCTGTGAAGAACGGCACAATCATAGGAGTGTGACCTCTGTGCTTGTGACATAATGTGACCCAGTACAGAATGAACCATGTGACAGACGTACAGTAGCGGGGGGGGCGTGAGCCAGACTCAGACGTTTCACATCAACAGACGAGAGGGATGTGCAAATAGTTTTATTGGTGGATCGACAGCTGACGGGTATTTGATGAATACACTCAGTGGCAGAAGAATGGTTTGACAAGCATAGTAGATATATTCAGATTTTGATCCTTTAAAATCGTGGAAAAATCATTCAACATAAGGAAATATGGTTCAAAAAAAATCCTCAACCGCACAAACAAAAACAAGGAGAATCAACTCAAACCATCGGAAACGTACGTTAAATTAAATCTACACACACACACACATTCACCACAAATAACATCAAACCAGCATATGTATATTTTGATAAATCCTCTGTAAAGGCCTTTTAATGAAACAGAATATACTTGGTTCCACTAAGAGATCATGGAATGTGTTGTTAGAGACGTCTACGCTTGGATCGGTGCTAAGTGGCGGTTGCTAGGGATCGACGCGTGGGATATGCCGGGGGGGGGGGGTGGGGTGGGGGTGGAGCCGCGACGCCAAGCGGACGTCTTCCACGGTGACGGTGCTAAGACACAAGGACACGACTCGTCTCTAAAGCCTCTACCTGTCATGCAGGCGTCTCCTAAGAAGCAAGAGTAGAAAAAACACCGGGGAGTCTGAACGGCGAACCCGTCCGGACGGTTACATTCCACATGTCAACGTCTAAAATAACAGTAAGAAAAAGATTGCATTGATTAGGCAGGTTTCACTACGAGAAAGTCGAGAAAAAGTCGGAAATATATATATATATATATATGTACGCGTGTTGTTCCAGCCGCTGCAGCTTCAGTAACGTCGCCTTTCAACGAGAGCTGGCTCTTCGGAAACACTTTTTTTTTAACGACATTCAACGATACTCACGCTCCGCTCCAGAGGAGGATCTAGCCGAGCCCGGACGAGACACGATTATTTTTCAGCGCAGAGGAAGCAGCTACGACAGCAACACGAAGATGAAGAGCAGAGTTACACACTTAATCCCTCCTACGTCCTTTATGACCCACACGGTAAAGTTGTGCGGCCCAGGTAAACAAGGCAGAGGTCGACCGCTATCCGTACGCATCTACACGTGTTTTCATATATATTTATGGTTAATTTCATCCAAATGTTGAAGCTAAATTAAAGGCAAGAGGCAGAAGAAGCCGTTCATGAGTATGTTTTATTCTAATCGATGGTTTACGAGGAGTAAATGCAGTTTTATTTGTTTTTTTATTGTTGTAACATTCTTGTCCTATTGGTCCGAATCAACGATCCACCCTGTCACTGAATCATAAATAGTTTTTCTCGTCTTTAAATAACTCAAAAAGGACATTGGAAAACCACACACAGGTCAAAATCTAAATATTCTCAAATACATTCCCTCCGACGACTGTGAGGTCACTTCCTCTCCCCCCCCCCTCTCCCCCCCCCTCAGTGCCGAGCCTCGACGGCTTCGTTCTGCCGCTCCTCGGCCATCTGCACCAGCTCGTTGACGGTGTGCAGCAGGCTGTAGCCGTGCTTCCTCAGCAGCCGCTGGTTGAGCCGATGGTCTCTGAAGCCCATCTCCAGCAGCATGGCCATCAGGGAGGGGTCCTGCCTGGTGGCCGGGTCGATGCCACGCTGGAGGAGAGAGAGAGAGAGAGAGAGACATGTTGAAGACGAGAGCGAGGAGGTAAATAAACGGCGAGAAGAAGGTGAAGGTTACTGCGGCTGCGTTTCAGCCTGAGATTAAACTAGTTTGATGGATTGAGCACAAAGAAAATCCCAGTGGTGTATAAAGTACTTGAAAGCCATACTTGAGTAAAAGTACAGATATCTTACTTGAAAGTGACTCGGGTAAAAGTAAAAGTCAACCATCAGAAAGTGACTTGAGTAAAAGTCTTAGAGTTGCTCATATTAAATGTACTTAAGTATCAAAAGTATCTGGTGTTGAAATGTACTTAAGTATCAAAAGTAAAAGTACAAGTACCAAAATTAAAAATGCTAAGTGCTTTTTATAGTAGGCCTATACAGACACAAAACAACCCAAAATTGTTCAGTTCAGGATTTATTTCAACTGACTGAAAAATTATAACAACACTATATATATAATGTATAATTTTAGAGAGAGAGAGAGAGAGAGAGAGAGAGAGAGAGAGAGAGAGAGAGAGAGAGAGAGAGAGAGAGAGAGAGAGAGAGAGAGAGAGAGAGAGAGAGAGAGAGAGAGAGAGAGAGAGAGAGAGAGAGAGAGAGAGAGAGAGAGAGAGAGAGAGAGAGAGAGAGAGAGAGAGAGGTGCACGTTCCACCAATCTCCGCTGCTCAAGTAACGAGCCAGTTTGGAGAATGTAAGAAGTAGAAAGTACAGATATTTGTGCTCAAATGTAGCGAGTAAAAGTTAAAAGTCGTCAGGAAAATAAATACTCAAGTAAAGTACAGATATGTGAAAAATCTACTTAAGTACAGTAACGAAGTATTTCTACTTTGTTACTTCCCACCACTGGAAAATCCTGTAAAATTCAAGCCTCAAACTACAGATGAGAAAACTTCTGTTTCCCCAGAACTTGTCTTGTCAGGCAGTAAATTCCCAAAGGCGTTGAGTTTGGCTCTGGAGAAGTTAACATATGTAGTTAGGAAGAAAGCTTCTCAACTTTACAGTATCTGGGAGATGTTTTTGGACTTTGTTAACGATGGTGACATTGAAGAGGCATTGGAAATGTGAAGTGACGAATCTGGTGTGAGGAATGTGTGCTGTGCTCTGTTTCTTGTTAGTGACTGAAATCTATTTTACATATTCAATTTTGTTTTAATTTAGTTTAAACAATTTAGTAGTTTCATTTTAATTTTTTTGTATTTGAATTTATGTTGGAATCATATCTTAGCAATTTCTGGGACTTTTGTAATATTTATTTCCATTTATGCTGCCATATGCTCAGGGTGGGGAAGGGTCTTGTATATATGTAAATTGATGTAAATGTATAAAACTATATGAAACCAATAAATATATGTTTTAAAAAAAAAAAAAATTCCCAAAGGCATCTGTCCCACCTCTACTCTCCAGTGTTCCCTCTTCTTTTAGCTCCATGTTTGGTCTCTACCTCCGACCGTCCCACTCTTCAGCTGCTCGACTCTACCTTCACCAGCTGGTCTCTACCTGCACCTGTAGTTTAATGCTCAATCACAGCTCATTTGGGGGAAATTATGCAAATGTGTTGAAATGATGCAAATGTGTTTGTGTTCGGACGCAGTTCCCACAAAGATCCTAAGACGGTTACAATGTGACACTTCACACGCTAGACACTTCTCAGTTTGGCTGTTGTGTAATGACTCTGTCCTTCTCTTGACGTCTTCCTGTGGAAGTTGGATTGATGTTCAGGCAGAGCTGTGATGTACCTGTATTGGGCAGTTTGGTCCAGTGAAGAGAGCCTTATAAGCGGACGCTGCCACAGAAAGAGCCCCCTTGACAAGTCCCTCAGTGATGCCTCCTTGGCCCCTGTGACGCAGACAGAGATGTGGTTACGCTGGGTTGTGTAATCGTGTTGTGAGGAACAATGTGTTCTAGTCTCCTGCTCTTTTTGTTTCTAAATGAGTTTAGTTTCGGTTCTGTTCCTCATTTTTGGTGAACGGAAGTTATTTTAACATTGTGTATAAATAAAGTTGACTCGCACCTTGGCTGCAGTGCGTTGCTGGGTCGGGGGTTGTACGTCTCGAAGGCACTGGAGGCGGAGCCTGCTGATCGGGACAGACCGGACGACACTGCAGAACAGACGAGGATATAACAACACACACATGAGAACACATGATGTGACAGGCTGACTTCCGGTCTTCAGAACAAAGCTCACACTGCGTTTCCCTTCTCACCGTTCAGATGGACCCGGGGCTGGCGCGGCTCGTACGGGTCACAGGCCGGAGGACTCGGGTCCTCGGCCAGGTACAGCGCCTCAGACCTGGAACAGGAAACAGTTTACAACAGTTAAAACAGTTAAAAACACCAGGCACAAGGGTTTGCTGGAAAATATGTAGCAGTACGGTACTGAAGAGAAGTGTTCACTGTCCATTTATGTAAGATGTTATTACCGTGTTGTTTGAGATGTGTATGTCGTCTTATCAGTGTGATAAATCTCTGATAGTTACTCTAAGTGTGATAAAAGACTTCTGAGCGACCGAGGACCATGTGACTGAGCCGCCGTCTCACCTGGGTGAGTAGAGAGCGGGCGGGGACAGCAGGGAGTCGACCAGAGTCGGCGGTGGCACCACCTCCGGGGTGAGAGTCACGGCGTCCAGAGTCTGAGACGCACACAGCATCTGGTTTATGCTGCCGTGGATCAGAGGGACGGGAGGAAGCCAGACCTCCACCGACAAATCCTCAGCCACGACCGCCTCAGACTCCTCCTCCTTCGTGCTCGGCGGCGCCGTCCTGCCCGGCTCGCAGTCAGACTCGTCCTCGTCGTCTTTCAGCTGCTGAGCGTCTGCAGCGGCTGTGGTCTCATCATCATCATCATCATCTTCTTCAGCAGCAGCAGCAGCAGCAGCAGCAGCAGCGATGTCAGGCTGCGACATGGCGGAACTGTACATGGACTCCCCCAGAGGACGGCTGGTGTCAAAGCAGTCTGGGAGGACGATGATGTAGTCGTCGCAGGAGGAGACGGAGGAGCTCTGGCTGCTGACCTGACGCACAGAGAGGGACATTCACAGACGTCATCACAGGAGAATGACAACAATAACACTCTTAACACATCATATCAGAGTGAAAACATTCTCCTGTCATAACTTCTCAAACAGAAATGAAGGCCTGTCCTAAATAAATGTCTCTGTAATGTCCACTGTCCCTTTAATTAATGTTACTGTCATCTCCTGCAACTATCTTTATATAACATGTTTATGATTTGTTTTCTTCATCAAAACGTAAAGTCAGAGGGAGAATAAGAAAGGTTCCATCTCACCTCATCCCAGTCTGCACCATCGTCTCTCTCGTCTTGAGTGACCTTCATGATCTGCATCTCGTCCAAAACCACGACTTCTTCATCCTCCAGATCACGACGTGAACTGGCGTGCAGGTTTTCAGTCACTGGTTCCTGGAGAAGAACTTTAAGTGGACAGAAAACAAATATGAGCATTGAAAATATTCATCACTGTTTGTGTATTTAAGGGGAAAATCCATCGTATCAGAAAGAATCTCTGACCCGGCCTCGTGTCCTCTTCTTGGCTGATCGGGTTGAGGCCTGTGTCCGGAGGCAGATCTGAACTCTCAAGTCTCTTAGCACCGAGATCCACGTTTCCTTCCTGGGGCTTCTCCAGCTTCTCGGCCTCCTCTGCTCTCTCAACGCAAAAGCTTGGACCGCGGGAAACAACTGAAGTGTTTTAGAGAAGAGAAAAACCTGAGCTGAGCAACCTTCAAACACAAAGCATCTATCGGATAATTCTCAGAACAGGTTTTTTGGTGATTGTGGAGATAGTTTAGAATACTGCCGTCTCCTCACGCTGTGGTTTGTGGTTCCTCTGATGCAGCCGGCGCAGGGGTCTGTGGTCGGGGGCTTCCTCCAGGGTCAGGGAGCGGATGACGGTCTCACAGAGGAACTGGGCTCCGCTGATCTCCTCCTTCTCCTCCTCCTCCTGGGTCACGAGCTCCAACATCTCCCTCGGCTGCCGCAGTTTCACTCCTGGTCGACACAGAACAAACTCTACTTTATATTCACCGCTACGTTTTTACATTTTAATTTCGTTGCATCTCCTCGTCCGTCAGTTTGTGACGTGTGTATCTTACCAAAAAGTGTTCTGACCCCTGTGAATTCTGTGTCTTCCTTTATTTGTGAAGTTATGGCCTTCTCCAGAAGTGGTGGATCATGGGGCAGAGGAGATATACAGGGCGTCAGATCTACAAATCAAGCAGAGGAAAAACAGCAGAGTCACTAAACTTGTGTTTCCATAGAAAGTGAAATGTAGCCTTAGTTTTACTGCAGTAACTTTGAAAGAATGGAAGTTAAAATAAGAATTGTCACATGTTAATGGAGAATTATACGTTTCTTACCAACAGGGGTGTTATTAGGAACTTTCTCCAACTCTTGAACTATATTTATATCCAACAACTCAAATGAGAGAAGATCCTAAAAGAAAAGCAGACACAGTCATTCAGAAGGTTTTCAGAATCTGCTCTGTGACATGTAAACAGGAATATGAACGGAACTTGAAGTCGAGTTAACATCTTCATGTCAATGTTCTGAATAAGGTTAATAGGTAGAATCTTGGTGTCCATGTAAACACAAAAGAAGCATTATAACGTGGTTTTGTGGTTGATGAGCGACGGAGCTGTGTGTGTGCACCTGTGCAGTCAGCAGGTCGACTGAGGGGAAGTAGAAATCCTCGGGATGGAGCTCGTCACACCCCAGCTCCATCTCCCTCTCCACTGTCCTCTCCTCCTCCTTCTGAAGCACAAACCAACGACATCGATTAGATGGACACAATCACGTCACCATTGCGGCCTTGCAGGGTGTCGCCAGGTCGCACACTTGCCAGTCTTTTGCTCTGATGTCCGGGTGTGTTGCGGCTGTTGCCGGGGTCGACCACGATGCTGCACCACACGCGCGGGCCGAACTGACACCCGCAGTGCGCCAGCCGCCAGTGGGAGGTGTACGTCCCCTCCATCACCGGAGCGACAAAGGCCACGCTGACCACGCCCATCTGTCCGGGGAGCAGCAAGGGGACCGGCACCTCCCTCTTCTTCTCCGACGCCAGGCCGAGGTTTCCCCACATGAACACTAGCTGAGTGCACGCACACACACACACAGAGAACACAAAATAGAAATATACACATGCGAAAAGGCACAGGGACAACGGCATGCAACTGAAGTTACACAACAGAAAACACGGTGACGTGAGGGACACACATAAACACACACACGCACTCAAACAAACACACACTCAAATAATGACAAAGACTTGAAAATCTGACTTAACAAACACAGATTCAACTTAATCCAAATGATAAACATGTCAGACATGAAGCTTTACTTGTATCAGAAAGGTGAGAAATCTTAGCTGGTGTTTGTGGGTAAGCATGAGCTGAGGAGGGTCTCAGAGAGAGAAGCAGGGGGCAGAGAGAGAGCAGAGCCTGTCCTCTCGGTGGGTGGGAGGGGTACCTTAGTCTCTGAGGTCCAGCTGATAGTGCCCGAGTTCCTCATCTTCCAGTACTTGATGAACTTGGTGCCAGGCTCCAGACGGGTGCCGTCAGGCAGATTTTCATCCAGAAACAAGGCAGCCATAGTGGGCACCAAAGACGCGTGCGAGACCCCGGGACCCCTAGTTTCAAGTGTACAGAGCATTGTTGAAAAAAGCCCTGGTTTCTCATAACACCCATCTCTTTTGTTCTCTACGAATCAAAAAAGCAGGACCCCAGAATATTTTTTTTTGCAGCTCAAAAGCATTTTTTTTTTTCTTAGAAAATCTATGAAGCAGCAGCAGTTTTCACATTGAGGTAGTTCCAACATTTCCACCACCCCAGAGCAGCCAGCGAAACACTTTTACAGACTAGATTACAAAGATGGCATATTTTGATTTCTTTCTTGGAAAAAAAAGAATTTTTTTGCATCCATGCTGGGTTCGAGGTACCCAGCACTGTCGGACGCCCATCCGGGGTGGCGCTTACTCTGGACTGGAGGCCTGGGGGTCGGGGACCGGGGCGGGGATGGGACCGTTGGCTGGGGCTGGACCTGAGGCTGTTTCTGAGTCAGCAGGGGGGGGCAGGGCTGGGACCTGGGTGGACGCAGAGGCCATGTTTGCCAGGTTGACTCTGCCTGAGGTAGAGGGCCCGCTCCACTGCGGCCCCCTCTTCTCCAGTCTCAGTTTCTTCTTGATTTCCTTCACTTCGGCTCTGAGCTGCCTCCTTTCTGCTTTGAGGCGCTGTCGCTCGGCCTTGCGCACTGTCCTGTCTCCTCGCCGTGGGAACCTGGTTTGAAATGTCATCAGGAACACCTATTTGTTGACTATCAAGAGTTTATTTTCCAAGAACAAGACACAGTCACACTCATAATTCGTGAATTACAGAAATCTGTTAGTAAAGACATGTTTGCAGTTATGCTTCGCAGCTAATTCTATTTCTATTCATGTAGAAGCAACAGCCTTCGCACTGCTAGCAAAAACAAAGAGGTGGGTTGGATTCGAGTCTTTGGCCTTTACCTTAACTCTCCAGACATCCCGTGCTCGGGGATGGAGAGAGGTGTCTTGGTTCTCACGAGGTTGTGGCTGGGGTCATGGCTGTGTCGGCACATCTCACACAGGATGCAGGACGGACACACACTGACGGAGAAGAAAGCAACAAAAACATGAATCCTCATAAAGCTGCTTAAAGAACACAGTGTCTGTAAAAACTGAACTCATAAAAGGTTCAAAGGTCCACAGAATCAATAAAAGTAAATAAGTGACAAACCATCTCCACTGTCACTTATTGATTCATAATTGTAAAATGTGCGTCACACTTAATCAAATGGTTTGAAAAACATACTTAATTGATTCGATCCACTTTCATCTAAATGCTGCTCATGACTTTAGATCTCCCGGGCCTACCTGCACTTGTACGCCCCTTCAGAGGTGAGTTTGTTACAGCTGCTGCAGTTTGGGGTGTAGCCAAGTGACCCGCTTGAGGTGGAGGGGCCCGGCCGGGGGCCTATGGGTCCCCCACTGGCCCCACTGGGCTCAGGGGGTCCTCCACTGGCCAGACTGGGCTCAGGGGGCCCATCAGAGGATTTGTGGGTGCAGCACTGGCCAGAAAAGTCACTGCACATCCTTTCAACGACCTCTTTCACCACTTCATCCTTGAACTATCAAACGAGAAGAGTTTGATTTAGAAGCTCAAAGCCAAAAAAACTGTTAAGTGTGTCACATGTAACAGAACAATTAGAAGTTAAATGAAACTTTACCTTTTCCATGTATGCTCTAAACCACATGGGAGGGGGCTCATCTTCTGGTTTGTTCCCCTTGTTGTCCTTTACTGGGACCTGCACCTAAAACACGAGATATCAGTTCATATAGAATATTTAAAGCAACAGGATTCAACAGCACCATCTGCAAGTGGTGATTAATTCTGTTCGGCTCCGTATCCAAGCGACGGAGTGTAAAGAAAAACAGAAACTACAAACAGATGCTGATAAACTGTTGAGGAAGAGAATCTGTTTGGTTGCTTACAGCTTCTCGCTCGGGGGTGACCTGCGTGCTCTTGTCCACAGTCTTGACCCTGGAGGGGTAAGGAGGGGCGGGTCGGAGGTCTCCTTTCAGCTCCTTCACCTCCGTCTTGACAGGGCCTCCGCAGGCCTGCCCTTTCATTTTGTACACGTTCATGTGCAACTGGTTCCCCTGCTTCTCTGCACTCTGAATGGAAAACAAGCACATAGCACCGGAGGCTGAAACCCGAATATGTAAAATGCAAACAACTCATGTATAGGAATGCGTTTGTTGCTATGTTATGACTCAATCGAGCCACACGGTGTAGGAGTGGCACATTTCTAATGTCAACATTGACATTTCTTCTTCTTTTGAAATGCTTGTGTTACATGCTGTTAAAGTCAGTGATTACCTTTATGGCTTCTTCATATTCATCTGAAATAAAAAACAAAATCAACAGTGAGTCGTTTGGACAATTGATTATCAACCAGTTAACATTTCTATATTCTGTAATTTACAGATAAAGCCTTGAATTTAATGTTTAGCTCACGTGTTTGTATTTGTGGCTTCTATCATTTTCACACGCAACAAAATTAGAGCTTTAGATAATTGTTCATGAAATGTGTTGAAAAACTCCCCAAATTGTCCTTTTAGCTAAAAATATTCAACATACTTTAACATAAAACTGGGGGGAAAATCCTTAATCTTCTCTCAGAACCAAAAGAGACGTATTCAAAATTGTGGCTTTGATAAACCAACTCTCGAATGTGTTAATCAAAGCAAAGATATCAGACAATTTTAAAATTTGAGATGCTTGAACCAGCAAAACAAATCAATTATAAACAAATATTGGTTTCTCTATTTTCTATATAGCTGCAGCTATTTTTATTATTGTGTGTATTTTATATCTCTAGTTGTTGCTTCTCTCTGTTTTTAACCTTAGTAAAGTGTCTTTGAACCTTGTTAAAAGCGTCATGTCAATCAAAGGTGGTTATTATCATTAGTAGTAGTAGTTATAACCCAATTATTAAATGACACATCTGTTAGTGTTTGTTCTAGAAGCAGGAAACATGGAGGACCACCTCACCTTGACTGTTGATGCAGATCTGAAAGAGGGAATGAGATCACAATGAGTAAAGCAACTTAAACCACGTGTTATTATGAACATGTAACAGCGCCTGGGGGGGTGGGGGGGTTGTGGGGGGGGGGGGTGGATGAGCTCTCACCTCCTCGTTGTCCTCATCAAAGTACTTCACCTGGAAGTGGTTGATCCCGAACGACGCTTTGATCTGAAACGTGGGTTCAAAGACACACACACGTCAAAGAGGCAGAACACGTGTTGTTGTTATTTTGTTTAAATCCATCACGTGTCCAAACATCTGTAAAAAGCCAGATTCCACAGCTGTCACATCTGGAATCAAAACTGCGCACAGATCGCGGTTGTTTTTTTATTTATACGTAATAATGTGACGCAGTGTGCGAGCTTTAGACCGAGATAAGACGTGTCGTGTCTGTCCTCAGTCCCCCGGAGGACAGCGCCTGTCCTTCGGCTGTTGACGTGTCGAGGCCCCGGCCTCCTGCGGTCCTGCTGTCGCCAAACTGCGCCAGCGTCTGCTAGCACGTTAGCATGTTAGCACGTTAGCATCTCACCCAGGCTTCCACGGACTCCCACTCCAGCTTGTCCAGGTCCTGCGCCAGGAATCTCTTCACGTTCCCCCGGAAGTTGACTTTGATGGTGACCGGGGGTCCCATGGTTCTGCGGCCCGGGGGGGCGGGCGGGCGATGCGCTGCGGTGACGGTGGCCTGTTCGATGCCCGCTGCCCTCGACCGTCTTCTCTTGTTTACATCGTCAGCTGCGTCGAGGAGCAAAATACGGTGACGTCGCCGCCGCTTCTTCTTCTTCGCAGATTGAAGGATTAAAGGCGCAGTACCGCCCCCTAGCGCAACTACTGGCAATCATTACAAATAATACCAAATAACAAGCCACACTATGCACAAATTAAGTACATAAAGTAATAATAATAGGTTAAATAATGCAATACAAATTAAATTATAAAATGTGAGTAATAGATTCAAGATTCAAGATTTTTTTTGTCAGATGAACAGAGATAACATGAAGTAGTCACTGTCAATGAAATGCTTGGGTCACACACTCTCTTTAAGCAATGCTCAGTAATTTCAACCCAAAAACATAAGTATAAATAGTATAAAATTTAATAAAAAATAATAAAATAGAATAACAATGAAATAGAATATCAAAAATTTAAAATAGAAAATAAAATATATACATCTAAATATATATCTTAACAGATGAATGTTCAGTTTGTGCAGTAGTGCAAATATTCAAATAGGCTTATTATGTTGCTGGTGCAAATATGCTATTTGTTACAGGGAAGTCAAAGTATTTAAATCAGAACCAGAATTCTTTTAATTGCCAAGTATATTTGCACATACAGGGAATTGCCTTGGTGTGGTTGGTGCATTGGACATAAAAACTACAATCGGACATAAGACAACTATATATACAGTAAGAACAATAAATACAAATTTTGAAAAGCTTCTGTAGCTATTTTTTTTACAATTTGAGAATTTGGAAATGTATTGATTGATATACATTATCAGTTCTGTAAAAGTTGGTTTCTATATTTGAATTTAGCTTTATGGATATCAAATTTTGTTTAAATAATTATTTATATAATAATAATTATTAATAATTAGAATAATTTACTTTTATTTTATATAACTCAGCTTTATTGTATTCAATGTTATTTTACGTTATTTGATTTGTTTATTTGATTATCCCTGACGGTAGTTTCGTCTGTTTCCGGGACACGCGCCGTGAAAGCGGTGCATCACGTCGCGCCTCGATGTCGTCATCACTAAGCACCGCAAAGTGTGGCTGACAAGCAGCGAGCTGCCCGTACACAGGTGTGAGTTTGATGCCGTTGGGACCCCCGCTGTCCGCCCGCTCGACCCCAAAAGATGTCTTCACTGCTCAAGGTGGACAGTGCAATCAAAACCAAGGTGAGACCTCCTCCCGCACCCCACGCACCGCCACGCACCGCCCCGCAGCCGGGCTCCATTCTGCTCGGCTAGCTCCGTTAGCCTCCCGGTTGTAGCATGCTGTGCGATGCTAACGGGGGCTAACCGGCCCGTGTCCCGCATGTCCCGCAGGATCATGGGTCACGTCTCCCGCACAGGAGCCGTGTCACAGTGACGCGAACCCCCCCACGAGGAGTAGGGGAGGGGGGGAGACAAGTCCACGTTGCGGCCCCGCGTGTGTCTGAGGAACTGCGGGTTGTGCGGGGGGGAGCACATGCGTGGAGCCTGCGGGCCGTTAGCCGCTAAGCTAGCTGCGGTGCTACCGGCGTCAGGTTACCTTGGGTTCTAACGGTCCCCGGGTTCTATTCATCCACTGACAGTTCAAATACTGCCTTTAAATAAATGAAGTGTAATCTGAGAGTCTAACGAAGATATTCACAACTATACTTATTAAACCTGCACATGGATCTACAGTCAAAATTACCTACATGCCGCTTTTACTGGTTTTATTGATTTATATATGTTTACACCTTTTATACCTGGAGAGAGAAACTTAACATGTTATTGTACCTGATCACAATACAAATTTATATCTGTGAATTTGAATATAAATGACACGTATACAAAATATGTAGAACATAAACATGAAAGAATAAATGGATCAAAAATGTAGTTAATCTCAAATGATATCAGTCAACAAAAATATACTAAAATGAAAGTAGCAGCAAAATGTTTATTTTATGTTTTGATGGAATATCTTCTGTAGGTTTTTGCTGTTTTATTTACATCAAAGCTGTATAACATATCATAGTGTAAATCATCTTAATTTAATTGTTGTGATGTTTCAAGTCCAAGTCTTTTCCTCAGACCTCTGACTGATAAACAGAAAGTCGCCATCTTAATATCCCATAATTCATGTTTACAAACATTTGACAAGTTCATGGCTGTTTTTCATTGCAGTCCCAACCTACATCACACTTGTGTTGTTTCGGAGCAGGTGGTGATAGTCAGGGGTCTCTTCAGCTCTTTGCCTCTGTGAAGGGTCTTTATTTCTGAAGGGTAAAGGTTAATCTGTCCATTGTTCGTGTCGGTCTGATATCTTGATTCTTCTCTCTGTTTACAGGTCGATGCATTCCGTGAACGTATCACTTCAGAAGTAAGTTTCTCACCTGTAAAATAAGTGTTTAACGATAATTATTACACACAGTTTTTCTTAAACTGTTTGGTTTTTCAGCATCTCTCATTTACACGTTTGCTTCTCTTTCAGGCCGAGGAACTAGTGGCAGCTTTTTTCCCAAAGAAGTTACTGGAGCTCGATCACTTCCTGAAGGTCAGTGACGTGTTCACCCAGAAAAAACACATTGTAGAGTCTCGCATCTGTGAACTGGTTTTAACCGAATACATAATAATGGTTTAGCCAAATATCTCATCCTTGTTGTCCTATAGGATCCAATCATCAACATCACTGAGCTGAAGGAGATCCACTCGGATATAAACCTGACGGTGCCGGACCCCATCCTGCTCTCAAACCTGCATGACGGACTAGACGCGGTGCGGCTCCATCTTTCAAGTTTAATTCAATCCTCAAATACGGTAACTGTAGTTACTGTGTGTAGAGTGTAAGCTGAGTTAACTGGGACTAAACGTGTTTTTATGTGTTACAGCAAAATGCCAAAAAGAGGAAGCTGGAGGATGGAGGTGGGGATGACATGGGTGAGTGTGCAGCTGTTAAAGCTTTTTACCTTCATAGAAGATTTGACATCAACCGTCTATAATAATCTTCTCTGCTCCTCATATGTTTAAAATGGCTTCGCTCTCTCCTCTCTGTCTCCCAGTGACTGGCACCAAGGTGTTCGTCATGCCTGGTGGGATGATGAAGAGCAACGCAAACCTTGTTGATCTCATTGAAAAGGTCAAGCCGGAGATCAGGACACTGATAGAGAAATGTAACACAGTAAGTAACGTCTTGAAACGTGTGTAATATTAAAGAAGACTTTCACTTAACAAAGGAAAAACCACACACAAGTTTAAGGGGAGAACAAAGAGCTGATTCAGAACTTACTCCACAGAATATTTACTTTTATTCTTACCTGTAGTTAAACATTGATTTTAGTTTTAAGCTGTAACTTCTTTTGCTGCTAATCATTTAGACTTGACTGATGGCATTCTAGATGTTGCATTCCTCAGTTTCCTTTTCTCCTGCAGGTCAAGATGTGGGTCCAGCTGCTCATCCCAAGGATAGAGGACGGCAACAACTTCGGTGTGTCGATCCAGGAGGAGACGGTAGCTGAGCTCCGGACAGTCGAGGGGGAGGCGGCATCTTACCTCGACCAGATATCAAGGTTTACAGAGATTCTTATTGTCCTTTTGTTGTACATGCTACAGTCAGAAAGATGGAGCTGCTCCTTAACATCTGTAGTTTGTTCTGTTTTTTGTGATTTTATAAGAAAGATTTCACCCGTTTAATATTTTCTGTCTCCTTTCCTCGCAGATACTACATCACAAGGGCCAAGCTGGTTTCCAAAATAGCTAAATATCCCCATGTGGTAAGTAAACATTTTAAAATACTGAGTATTAAACAAAGAATGCAGTAAAAGTCTGTACAACGGTGTACATGCAACAGCTCACTTATTCTATAGTGTCTCATGTTTGCGATGTAAGTCCAGTACAATTTTGTTATTAATTAAATGTATAATACTCTTGTTCCTGAGAGCTGCAGTAAATGTACATACAAATGTTGAAGCAAATTCCAGAATGCAAAGCAGCCCTTCCCTTTCCACAGACCACATGCTTTCCCTGTATTGATGATGCTAAGCTAAAGATAGCTGCAGTGGTCTCCAGCAAATCTTTACGTTGTATTATCAAACCTCCTGTTCATTGAGAAGCTGCTGAAGTTAGTTATTTAACAGTTTTGATTCACGTTAGGTTTAAGCGTTTGAGCGTAAGCTGCAGATTTGAATTTTAAATACATTTTCAAACTTTGGCTCAGTTTTGGAATGAATCACCAACTGAGTGAACAGTGTTGGAATCTCACTAATCAACAAAATATTTTGGAATTCAGCACCACTGGTTCTTTCCTCTGATTGCCTGTGTTACCGTGGCAGCAGAGGCAGAAAAGTTGAATTAATGAAAATATCATGTTTCTGTTGAATGTGATGTAACTGTATTATAAAGTCGTATATTAATGTACAAATCACCTTTGTCTTCAGGAGGACTATCGGCGCACAGTAACCGAGATCGATGAGAAGGAATACATCAGTCTGAAGATCATAGTCTCTGAGCTCAGAAATCAATACGTACGTACAGATCTTTATTCTTTAACTTTATTAATAACACTCAGCTTACGTGTGATTTCATGTATCTTGACATGCGTAGCTTTTCCCTCATGATCACAAAGTTTTTTTCCTTTCCACTGAAGGTAACGTTACATGATATGATCCTGAAGAACATTGAGAAGATCAAGAGGCCTCGAAGCAGTAACGCCGAAGCCCTGTACTGATGTTCCCCCTGCCCCCCCGTCCCCTCGCTGTCGAGCCACAGTAGCCCGGCCCCCGGTCCACAGGACGACAACTACACATTCACCGACTTCAGTTCAAATCAACAACGCTCTTTGCAGAAACGTAGCCTCACACATGGACACAACACACAGGTTTCATTTTCGTTTTCTGTTTTTTTTCTGTTTGTTTTAATTGTAAAATATTTTTCTTGTTTTAAACCCATTGAAGACAAAAAAAATATTCTCCCGGAAAAAAGAGGGAGTGGATAATAAAATGTGTTTTTTAATTTTAATTAAACATTTGGTCCTCACAACTTTGTGAAGTCGCTTCATTCGTGGATCCTTAAGGAAGGAATTAAAAAAAGGTTCAGAGCAGTTGTCTGTGCTGCTTCAGTGAATGTCGGTTACTTTTTCTTCATTCGTCTCCTGTTGTGTCTCCTGTTGTGTCTCCTGGACGATGGTTGTTCACAGGAGACGCAACACGAGCCGTTGTGTTTGTTGTTATTTTTTTTCTCCGAATGTCGTCTTCACATTACACATTATAGTCATGATAAATATGATTATTAAGCTGGTTGTAGGTTTCACAGACTTGCTGGTTTTCAGTGAAAATTCATGTAAGTCACCAAAGCATCTGTTCTGTCGCGTCATTGATTATTGAATAAAACATTTTTTGATAAAGATGTTGAATATTTTGTGTGGCTGCAAACATTTTTAATGAAATATCAGATACTTGTTTGTGTCCAGATGCTCATACACACAGTTCTAGTAACTGAACTTTTATATAACTCATTACAACCAGAGATTATTTAAATTCTGTGAATTCAAAAATGATTAAAGTACAGAATCATTATCCCCAGAATGAGTTTTAATTATCAGAAGTACCTGAACATGCTCAGAAAACCTTCCCCTGAGTTGACTTTGTTTGTTCACACAGATTCATCCACGTGTTCACAGCATTTCATCGCTGTAGCTGCTTTATCTGCTTGCGACACTAGTTCCCAGCATCAGGGTCACAAGATAAACATGAAGGGGGATGAGAGGGTTCATGGGAGAGGACAGAAAAAATAATGAAATTCTGCAACTCAAATTCATTCATTTATAAAACATATATTTAATATTTGACCACTTTGAGCCTCAAACTATTATTTACCTTCGCTACCTGAGAGGTTTGGAGGGGAGATGCGTCTTTAGGTGCAATATAAGCAACTAGATACTGCTTTTTAAAGACCAGAAACCTGGGAACTTGGTTTTAGATGAGTTAAAAACACAAAAAATACAATAAACAATATATAACTGATTTGTTTGGTTGATTTCCCAGCCATTGAGCTGCTTCGCTGGTGAAAATAAAGACTCTGACCCAAATATACTGAATTTCATTGTAGGTGTATTTTATTAAATTGTGTTTTACGTGTGACTTCAGGTTGGAATCACTGTTCTACTCACATGAACTTCATCTGACAAAGAAGGTGGATTTTGTTGTTTTTCCTATTGACACCGACTGTAATGAGATTAAAATCTGCAAACCTGACAAAAACATCCAGTTTGAGCCGACTGTCGTAAATGTAAACAGCAGAGTGTTGCTCAATGTTCTTGACGCAGTTGTAACGTCTGATCCCCCCCCCCCTCCCCTGTGTCTGTAGCACACACCCACAGAGCAGCCGGCCCGCACACACCAGCACCATCTAGATTAATCTCTAAGAGATAAGCACCGGAAAAGGTTTAGGTGGCTGAAAAGGAGACCGCGGTTATTATGTCATCAAACGGTTTCACCTTGGATCCCACGTGTTGTCTGCGACGATCTTTGCCCTTTGACCCCGTGCGTCTCCTCTGGAAGCTCGTGGCGGAGGTGAAAGGCAGAGTGGCTCCTCTGTGGGCCTGAGTGGCGGGAGCATGCTTGAGTTAATATTTAATGGTTGTTCTTTCCTGAGAATTAATCAGTTTCAGTCTTACATGTTCAGAAAAAACCTGATGGGAACCTGAATACCGTTGAATATCACGACTCTTTCAAAGGTTAGTTTCAATTGCATCGTTTATTCGTCACATGAGCTGAAAGAGAACAGAAAGTTTCCCTGAGGAGCTCTGTGTATTTGTAGAAAAATATTTGTTTTACATCAATATCAATATGGAAAACTTCTCTCTTTGTTAAACTGATATCCAACCTCTCATCTAATTCCTATTCAGCAGGAATGTAAATATTCCTACAGTTAAAGATCTGCAGGCCTGCACCGTAACTTCAGGGACCAAAATGAACGTCCTTTATGAGAAGAAACAATCCTTGTAGAAAACTAAACTAATAATTGATATTTGAGCTTGATTAAAAGTTCTTCTCCTCTTTCTTTCCCTTGCAGATCCTGCTCAGAGCCGACGGCACCACGGTGGTCGGGATGAGAAGTGCAACGGCGTTCTTTCCGAAAGACAGGAAATAGAAAGTCAGGTGGTTCTCCGAGGAGAACGTCCATCCGTCCAGCAGCTGAAGCAGGAGCAAAGAGATAATAATACATCCGGCCTTGGAAGCAGCACTTCTGTTCTTCCTGTCGCTGGGAAGCGGCGAGTGCAGGCCCAGGCCCAGGCCCAGCAGGCTGCCCATGTTCCGCAGGAGGCTGGCGAAGGGCGTGCTGTCCATGTGGACCCACTCGGGCCTCATGCACCACCTGTGGGCTTTCTCAAGGGTCCAGAGCAGGTCCACACCCAGAGCCGTGAGCAGGAGGTAGAAGCCCACAGCGAAGGAGGTCAAGCAGACGGTGCTGATGAAGTATCTGCTCATGCTGGCGCTGGAGATCCATTTCTCCTTAGAGACAACTGCAGCTACGAGGACACCTGACACACAAACAGAAGCAGGTGCATCGAAATAAATCACAGCCGTAGAAGAAGAACTCACATCATGAAAAAACAGTTCAAATAGATCGGTTTTACTTGAGTAGGAATACAGATGTGTTAACAGAAAAATGTGTTGCACCAGTTATAAAACAGGACCCTGAGTTCACGTGGTCCAGATGTGTTGGTCCAGACTAACCTGTGATGACTCCAGCGATCACCTGGTGTGGGAAGTGTGCGGCCATGTAGACCCTCGAGGTGCAGACCACCAGCGCCACCAGGCCCATCAGCAGCCACAGGCCCATCTGCAGGAACCTGACAGGGAGGGAACGAACGCTGAAGGTGAGCAAACGGTCCCCAGAGGCTCAGAGGCGTGGATCATTGCGATAACACAGACTCACTTGAACAGTAAAGGTGGACATCGCCGCTCTGTGGCCATGGAGAGCAGCGCCGTGACCATCACGTACCAGACGCCAGCCGCTGCCATGGCGTGACCCGACGGACTTCCTGCAAGAACACACGCTTACTTTGACAGATGAAAACAGGCTTATGAGTATAATGAATCACACAAAGGTCACTGATATGTAAAATATCAATAGAAACAGGTTTCGTGAGAAAATCAATTTTGGGATTTATTATAACTCCACTGTGCATTGTCCTATCACCACCAAACTTCTGTCACATGATCAGAGTCCAAGCCTGAACAGCTCGATGTGTCAACATGTCCTCAGTGTCGTAGCGCCACCTATTGTTACGCCATGAAACAGGAAGTCAGGACTCACAGTTTGTTGTTAAATTCTGCTTTAATGGTTCTAACTACACAAAGTCACTAAACGGAGGTAAGATGTAGTTGCTACTCGCCACGGTCACATAAAGTTCTGCTAGCCTAGCTAACCTAGCAGGTTGTGTTCATTTTTAGTCAGCTAATGTAAACCCGTAAATACGGGTGCACTGAAGATTGTATTTTGCGAAGATAAGCCCAGTGGACCAGCATGTCTGAGAGTCATGCAGAAAATGTCTCAGCTATTGGTCATTCATCTGTTGTGCCATTATGGTCTTTTCCTCAATTTAGATTCCTGTTGAGGTGAATAAACTCTGAATATTATAAGATAAAAGAATAACGCTTGTTTGTGAGCTACTATCGAACTCCACTCAGGCTTTATATAACAGAACACTTCAAGGGATTTAATATCATTGTCAGTGGTTGTAGATTCCTTTGATGTCTTAGACTGTTGCAAATGTGAACGATTTATTCTACCTGAAGAGAAACAAGATAGATCTATCATGTCCTGATAGCGCCACCTACTGCCAAAAAGCAGTAAGCCTGTTTTACATCTTTAATTCGATTTACACAAAATTTTAACCGATATTTTCAACAATAACTCATTATGGACTATTAATCTGCTGACTATTTTCTTTCTATTCAATCAATTGATGAATGACGTGTGAGTATGGAGTGTCAGAAAGTATCTTGTGTAAAAGCACTTAGATATTTTCCCCAGTCCGAACTGCTGACAACCAGGTGGTGTTATATAAAATAATTTGCTGATTAAAATCACTATGAGAGGCCGAAGGTTGTGGAGTTTATAACTAATTTATCTGGTTGGAGATTATGTTCATTCATGCAGGGGAAACCTGGAACGCTTCAGATAATATGAGGAAACAAATAAACGAAGGGCAATCGTTCATCAAGCCGAATACATCTGATCACACGGGGATCCAGCTGTGTTCGGTTCTCTACCTGGTCCAGTCTCACATGTGATGGGGAACTGCTGCAGGAAAGGAACCGGATCTGCTCCGTAGAACCGGGTCTCGTGCACCCACCAGTAAGGTCTCTCCCCGAAGAGAACCCTGGAGAAACCAACAAGACTCAAACTACCACTCTCTCTCCCTCTCTTTAAGTTTGTTTTCTCAACGTGGACTTCCCTATCAGATGAGGAGAGTTTACCATTTCAGGACCAAGTTGAGCCAGTCTCCGATCACAGCCACCCAGATGAGCCTGAGGCCCGTGTCCCTCCGCAGGTGGAACCAGACCGGGAACCAGCAGAAGAACGTGGTGTGCAGGTCGGCCACCGCGGACGCCAGGTGGAACACCCCCCCGTAGCTGCTGTACGAGGTCTGCAGGTGGACGGCCAGCTCAACCCCCCAGCTGTGGAGGAGATCCATGATGCACTGGAGTCTGAGGCTGGTGTTGGTTAGGTCCAGCTTCTCTCAGGCTGCACCCCCACCCCTTGCTCTGCCACTGTGTGATCCCCACTGGACTTTACTCAAGGCTGGCCCATTTGTTTGCCTTTTGGACACCACTGACGGTTCCTTCACCTTTAACCCCCCCCCCGAGGCCAAATTCCATCATTACAGAAATCTGCTGCCAACCGTTGTTTCTAGGAAAATCTCTTTTTTTGCTGTGATCAGTGAAAGAGAAACGTAGCTTGTGTTCCCACAGTGAGCCAGCTGCTTGTGAAATCCATCGATCTCGGCCCACGTTTTATCTGCTGCGTCACATCAGGAGCGTTTGTCCTGTTTCCTCTTTTCCTTCTGCTTAATGAGGGAACGACAATCATGACCAACGTGTCCCAGGGAACCAGATAAACGATGGATGAGTCCCCCGTCAGACGGAGGAGCCACTTGTGTTCGACCTGCAACCGGCCAATCTGCTTCTCCTGTGTTATCACCGACTTTCTGCACCGCTCCGACTCACTTAATCATTGATGTCCTTATGCAACCTACAACTGGGTTACTCCACCGTTCTGAGAGGTGCCATGTTTTCACCAAATCATCGAGAAAACTATTACATAACTGGGAAATTATTACTCGCAGGGGGTTGAATGCATGGAGCGGAAGTGATATGGAAAAACATCATCCTCACAGTCACAGTTAAATTCACCAGATTCATATTTGCACACGAATGCTTTTCATCAGGATGCATGAATTATTCTCTGAAAATCGCACAAAATGCCACATTCCTCCACAAAATGTCATATTGTGTTTTATTGCATAATCCTGCTGACAAACACACAAATTAGAAAAGCACTAAGAACAGTTCATAGATCTGCAGACACTCATCTAGATCCATGAATTTGTCCCGGTTCTTTCCTGATGTTGCATCCCTCCAGCAAGTTTCATGGTCATATGTCCTGTAGTTTGTGTTTAATCCTGCAAACTAATAGACAAACAAAAAGAA
This sequence comes from Limanda limanda, assembly GCF_963576545.1. Taxonomy (NCBI): domain Eukaryota; kingdom Metazoa; phylum Chordata; class Actinopteri; order Pleuronectiformes; family Pleuronectidae; genus Limanda; species Limanda limanda. The sequence goes on along the minus strand of NC_083656.1, from coordinate 3,161,158 downwards.
AGAACAACCTCCTTGGCAGAGGTAAACATCCTACTAGTCTAAACCCACTCAGTCAAAGAAATAAAGAATGTGACGTTCAGTAATATATTGTGGTTACAGCCTTGATAGAAGCTTTTTGTTTGCAGATGGTTGGTTTGATCCTCTCTATGTTTCTTAAGTACAGTAGTTCAGTGAGACAGATACCGATTGACGTTTTTCTCTCATGCTATCTTTCCCTCTTGTTTGTGTGACAGACCTCCCAAACTCTCCTGACTCCCGGTGTTTTATTGCACATGTGCAAGGTCCAAAGATCAGCGTGAGCATGCGTTTGGGTGGTGGGTCCCTCTGGTATAAAACCAACCAGCTGTGTCACTGATAGCAACAGTCCCTCTTCCTTTTTTTTTGGTCTAACTCGCTCGCTCTTCTCCAGACGGACGTTTCTCCCCCTGCTGCAGACGCCCAGATGCTCAGCGCCGTCATGGACGCCCTGCAGGGCTTCGGGGTGAGCACCACCCACTACCTGCAGACCAACTACCAGGACGCCCAGGGCCTGTTCCTCTGGGTGTCCTGGGCGGCCGACCTCAGGAACACCTTCTTCATCTTCTTCCCACTGTGGTTTCACCTGCGAGCCTCCGTGGGCATCAAGCTCATCTGGGTGGCCGTGATCGGGGACTGGCTGAACTTGGTGTTTAAATGGTGAGACGGAGTAACTCTTTGACTTTGTGGGATTAAATATTAGTTCTCTTTTCTGAAGATTGTAACTGAGGCTGTGTTTGTGTTTTTCCTGCAGGATTCTGTTCGGGGAGAGGCCGTACTGGTGGGTCCACGAGACGGCTCACTATGCAAACACCGTCCCCCCTCACATCGAGCAGTACCCCATGACCTGTGAGACTGGGCCAGGTGAGAAATCCCACTTCACCCGCATGCATGGATGTATAAAAACAACCAGTCATTCCCACTCTTCACATATTATTTCCACATTATTACTTTTCTGTGTTTAAACACAAGTTCATTTACAATCAGCTGCAAAATTGAAAATACAATTTGTGACTTTTGGACAGTTGCAGGTTTTTAATCCGCTGTTGTCCTATTAAGATTTTGTCTATCATGTGTTGGGAGAAGTGAAAAATCATTTTGAAAGTATTTAAAGTTCCATTTCCATCCATTATAACTGTTTAAATGCACATTTATGAATCAGGACATCATCAAAACCTATTTACAGTATTAAATGTAAAAGTATTTGTCCCCTGTAACAGACCGACCATCCTGAGACGATGTGTTTTCACACCCGTCTCTCTTAATAATGCAAAGGAAAGTTCTGTCTGTCACCCAGCCTTGAGTTGAGTTAATCAGCCTCTGATCTCCCCAGGCAGCCCCTCCGGTCACGCCATGGGAGCCGCTGGTGTCTACTACACGCTGGTGACCTCCATCCTCGCCCTCATGATCAGCAAGAAGAAATATGGAAGCAAGAAATCCACCAACAGAGACTGGTGAGTGGTCTCAGGGGTCTGAGAGAATCACTTTGTTGTCCTGCGGCTTGTTTTCCACTCAGAGCTTATCACTGTGGACACACTATCTCTCCCCTGGTTGATCATTGACTCCCCAGAATCCCAATCTTTACACATGGCTTGTTTTGACGTCCAGGCAGCAGAAGTTCTCATGATAAGCACAGAAAAACCGTGTTAATTGTTTTACGGCTTTGAAAATGTGGACTTGCTTGTCGTGGGGCAAGAAGCTTACAGCATCAAGCATCTTCTGTCTCCTGATAACATTTGTATTTCCTCTGATGTAATCTGTTCACATGTGTTTTTTGGGCAGGTACCTGAAGGCCGTTCTGTGGACGCTGTTCTGGGGAGTCCAGGTGTGTGTGTGTCTCTCCCGGGTCTTCATCGCCGCCCACTTTCCCCACCAGGTCGTTTGCGGGGTTATCTCAGGTCAGTGTGGACGTCATGTCAGTAGACGATGGGATAACAAATTAGAATAATGGGAAAAGTGAAAGGTTTGGTTTCAGAAGTCAGGACTTTGGTGGATTTGATGTTAAAGCTTGTGACTCGCCTTTTCCATAACAAGAAAATGTGTTTATTGATACCTGATACTTTCTGATCTCATCATTACTAACTGTAAATAAAATGGCAGGCTCTATGCTGCCTGGGAGACAACACCCGGGGGGTGAATAATTTGTTCAACATTGACCTGGGCTTTCCAACACGTGTTTCTCTCAGGTATGATCGTGGCTGAAGCCTTCAACCGAACCCAGTGGATCTACAGCGCCAGCATGAAGAAGTACTTCTACACCGTCCTCTGCTTGACCTCCTTCGCTGTGGGCTTCTACCTCCTGCTCAAGGCTCTGGGTGTGGACCTGCTCTGGACCCTGGAGAAAGCCCACAAGTGGTGCGTGAGGCCCGAGTGGGTCCACATGGACAGCACGCCCTTCGCCAGCCTCCTGCGGAACATGGGCACGCTGTTCGGCCTCGGCCTGGGCCTGCACTCGCCGCTCTACACCGAGACCAAGAGGAGCAGCAGCAAGGTGATGAAGGCGGGCTGCGTCATCAGCTCCCTGCTCCTGCTGCACCTCTTCGACTCCTTCAAGCCCCCAACGCACACCGCCTCCCTCTACTACCTGCTGTCCTTCTGCAAGAGCGCCGCCGTGCCCCTGGTCACCGTCAGCATCATCCCGTACTGCGTGCACCGAGCCCTGAGCCTGCAGAACAGGAAGGCAGCGTGAGCAGTGGATCAGATCATAAAAGACTGATGAAAGTGCGAGAGTCTCTTCCGCTGATCCTCGGGAGAAACAGAGGAGATCAACGAGAGAGATTGTCACTGGCGCCTTTTGAACACTGAACTGTGTGTGTGACATTATGTGGAAAGCACTATCCAGGACGCCCGGCAGCACTTCCAGAGACATATTCTGAACTTATTCAACAAAACCACGATTATTGGACAAACAATCCACGCGAGTCACTGTTTGTGTTTTCAGCCGCTGTGTTGAAACTCAGTCGAAAGGACAATATCGCTCACGCACAGCTTTGGTGTGTTGTTTCCAGTGTAACAATAATGTATTTTTAAATGTTACATAAAATATTTTTGAGACAGTTTTGAATATTTTATAATAAAAATCATGAAAATGTATCAAATGAGCTGGTGTGTGTTTTACTGCATCTCACAAGGACACTGGACTATAATGTAATTTCCTTTATTCAACATTTACTGATATTTAACCACATATTCATCACATATTCAGATGTTTTACTAAATAGTAAAAGTACCACAGTAAAGAAAAATACTTGATGAATGTTTGACCTTTTACCTGCTTCAGACTGAGAGAACAACTGGAGCAAAGGTTTCAGTTTGACCCTTTAACCTTTGACCCAGCTTCATTTACTCTTGTAATCGGAGCAGCGAGGACACAGATGCACACACGTCATACTTCTGTGTGTTGGGGAACAAAAGGCCGAAGGTGTGAGCCAAACATTCAATATTTGTCTGTTTGTGTTTTTGCAGGAACGCACACGTGACACCGACGTGTGTCACAGATGTTTAGTGACCCAGAAAGTCACGCGACCCTTAATGCAAACAACCTTCACATAGGAAAAGACTCACTAATATGTTTATAGGTGACTGCGTGTGAGAATAATTGTTTTTTACTTTTGTCTATTTCCTCCTTTTTATCTGTCTTGTAGATGCATTAATAACTTTTACTTAAACCTGATCCCATTGAGATAAAGTAGAGTAAATCAAGCAGGAAGAAAAACAAAGCATGTGTACAAGAGAACATAGATATTACAAAAGTACACAGCAAATTAATGGAGACATAAAGATCTGTCACAATCAATCAATCACTTGTTCAATTTTTGTTTATCAAAAAATAAAATGTAATATGTGTATATGGTTTCTAAAAACATGTTCAAACTTTACTTTTGTCTCTAAACAATTATATATAATCTATATGCTCACAATGTGTTCTTTCTGTTTCTAAAAACTGTGCAACATGTTTATTTTTGTGTCTAGAGAATATTCAATATGTTTATTATAGCTGTTTTCTAAAAAAATATGTAATATGTTTATTTCTGTTTCTAACGGAGCTTGATTTAATACCGGAGTACTCGCAGGGGGGCGCTGTGGGGCCGAGCAGCTGATTCTCACCCAGACGGGAAGAGGTGGACCGGAAGTGATCTGCAGAGACCCTGTGTGTGTTGAGGTGAGAATCAACCTGAGGCTGAAGGTGTGAGTGGATGTGAGGAAGAGGAGGAAGAGGAGGAAGAGGAGGAAGAGGAGCATCATGTCGGGGCTGCAGCTGATGAAGAGTCACAGACTGAGAGCTGCTGCTCAGCAGATAGTGAACGTACTGCAGAGGAGGATGATGAAGATGATGAAGATGATGAACACTGGTTTGTAAATGTTCTTCTGTTCATGTTTCAGTTCAACAACCCAAAGCTTCTTATCAAACAGTTTATCTGATTCAAATATTCATTAAAATCCCTGAGAAGGTTTTTAAAATCTTAAATCTTAAATACAACAGTTCTCTCTCATGTTTATTCATATAAATCGATTCTTTTCTACTATTGAAGGGTTGATTTGTGTGTTTTTATTGATTTCTTGACTATTTAATTAGTTCTTTGCTCTTTAAAATGTCAGAAAATATTAAAACATGTTTAGAAGTCTGAGGCGACGTCTTTAAAAGTCTGTGATTGGATGAAAGATTCTGTGAAGCAGCAAATATTCTCATTTTGACTTATTTTTTCATAAAAAGAAAGATATAAATAAATGATCGATAGGGTTTCCATAAATGTTCTTCTGTTCATGTTTCAGTTCAACAACCAAAAAGCTTCTTATCAAACAGTTTATCTGATTCAAATATTCATTAATATCCCTGAGAAGGTTTTTAAAATCTTTAGTTTTAAATACAACAGGAGTTCTCTCTCATGTTTATTCATATTAATCGATTCTTTTCTATTATTGAAGGATTGATTCGTGTCTTTTTATTGATTTCTTGACTATTTAATTACTTATTTTTTCTTTAAGATATCTTAAAAATATCAAAACAAGTTTCTCAGCCTGAGGCGTCACCTTTAAAAATCTGTGATTGGATGAAAGATTCAGTGAAGCAGCAAATATTCTCATTTTGACTTATTTTTCCATAAAAAGAAAGATATAAATAAATAATCAATATGGTTTCCATAAATGTTCTTCTGTTAATGTTTCAGTTCAACAACCAAAAGCTTCTTATCAAACAGTTTATCTGATTCAAATATTCATTAATATCCCTGAGAAGGTTTTTAAATACAACAGGAGTTCTCTCTCATGTTTATTCATATAAATCGATTATTTTCTATTATTGAAGGGTTGATTTGTGTCGTTTTATTGATTTCTTGACTATTTAATTACTTATTTTTTCTTTAAAATATCTTAAAAATATCAAAACAAGTTTCTCAGCCTGAGGCGTCGCCTTTAAAAATCTGTGATTGGATGAAAGATTCAGTGAAGCAGCAAATATTCTCATTTTGACTTATTTTTCCATAAAAAGAAAGACATAAATAAATGATCAATATGGTTTCCATAAATGTTTGTGTCAGTTAACTAATTGATTGTGAATTGTTGAAGTGTGACAGTTGCCACAAAGATTTGATGATTATCTTTCCACAAATTAAAACATTTAAAAACTAGTCAAACCCAAATATATCCTGCATTTTGAAAACTGTGCGTGCAGCTGAATTATTTTTGACATTCCGGACACTGAGAGTTATTTTCAGATTCTATTTTATTGTTTTTTAACGTGTACTTCCTACAGAATGGTCAGCCGAGCACCAGAGGGCCGTCGTGCAGAAGCGATTGTCGGTTGTCGCCGACGACATCGTCAGGATCCTGGAGGAAATGATGAGTGAATATGAGGCGGATGTTTCCCGTTCCCATGACGACGGCGAGCAGCAGCGGCGTCTGCTGGACGTCACGTTGAAAACAGAGACGGACTCGGGTACGTTTCACACAAGTCAAATGTATTTATTATTTGCTCACACACTGTATCTTGATGCTGAACTCTCCGACCTCCTCCTCAGATCGACTCCCTGGGTCGGACGTTTCCTCTGAGCAGCAGAGACCTGAGCAGGAAACATCCGGTTTAGGGCGGTTTAAAGACGCGTCCACGGAGACGGACTCTGAGGTCTCACATCTTCACCCAACACCAACGCTGGAGAAGGGCACCTCCACGCTGATGGAAGCAGAGACTCGCAGGGAGCAGTGTGTGCTGCCACCTAGTGACCGGGAGGTCCTGTCGTCGAAAGACTCAGAAGCTGGGAGTGAAAACAACGACAGCAAGAAAGAGCTGAATGAGAAAACTCTGAAATCAGACACGAGAAGAACTTTTCCGAGCCTGAGACAAAGCCATGGGGCCATGGGGCCAATAAAAACGCACACAAGGAAAAACACGACAACAGACAGCAGTCAGACTACAGGACAGAGCTGCTGCAGAGTGTGTGGAAAGTTCTTCCGCTACAAACGCTCTTTTCTGAAACACGTTCTCCTGCACGAGCACAGCGCCGACCTGTGTGGAGTCTGTGGGAAACGCCTGGAGGCCGACACCAGCCTCAGGCTTCATTTACAAACCCACAGGGAGGAGAACATCTGCAGAGTCCAAGCAAGCGACAAACTGTCGGAGGCAGAAGCCGAGAGCAACGTGGGCGACAGCGACGAGGAGTGGAAGGAAAGCGAAGGAAGTGACAGCGAGGACGCGGACAGCGATAGAGATGAGACCAAAAAACAAAGGACGCCAACAAAAAGTCACGCGTCAAACAAACCCAAAAAGCCGAGGTACCAGGATTTACCTCACGTGAAGCACTGCTGCAAAGTGTGCGGCAGGTCCTTCTGCTACCGAGCCTCTTTCCTGAAGCACGTGCAGGAAGACGAGATGGACACGGAGCTTTGCGGCGTCTGCGGGAAGCGGTTTCCCACGGAGGAGAACCTGAGGCTTCACCTGCAGACCTACATCAGATCCAACGACTGTGAGGTCTGCGGCAAACACTTCGACGGCCACCAGCAGCTGGAGATGCACATGAGAACGCACACGGGCGAGAAGCCGTACATCTGCAGCGTGTGCGGCAAAGCCTTCGCTCAGAACGGGAACCTGATGGGTCACATGAGGCGGCACACGGGCGAGAGGCCGTACGTCTGCAGCGTCTGCGCTCAGGGCTTCAGCTCCAAAGAGAGCATGAGGGATCACGTGCGAATCCACACCGGGGAGAAACCCTTTCTGTGCAGCATCTGCGGGAAAGGATTCCGACAGAGAGGGACCCTGAAGACGCACACGATGGTCCACACGGGCGACTTCCCGCACCGATGCATCATCTGCGACAAGAAGTTCTTCAAGAGCGGCGGGCTGAAGATCCACATGAGGTCTCACACGGGGGAGAAGCCGTTCCTCTGCAACATCTGTGGGAAGAGCTTCACTGCAAACAGCTCGCTCAGCAAACACATGGGCGTGCACGAGAGAGAGCGAGCGCACGGCTGCAGAGTGAGAGACAGACGGACCTCCAGGGACGAGGATCTGAAGAGACAAGTCCAGACTCACGGGGACGAAGCTGCCCAGGTGACCAGTCTTTAACGCTGAGTCACAGACGGACGGGAAACCAGAAAACTGACTGACATCGGCATGGAAGGATAAAAATATCATTGGTTTTAAGATTCTGTTTCCCATCTTTCTACCTTCTTATAAATGTCCGTACAATGTCACAGTTTAAATTTGAGTTATAATCATGGAACAGCTTTTATCATATTTGTATTTGACATACAATGGTGCAACAGTTTATTATTTACAAATAATAAATAAATGCAGGAAACTCTTTGAGTCTTTAAAGTTTTTTTTGATTCCACAATGTCCCTCAGTGGTTTTCACACCCAACAGAACCTGTTACGTTATGAAAACACATTTAAATTCTCCAGATCCACATTTTCATTCAGAAATAATTAAAGAACAGACAGTTTGATGAGTTATCTTAAGTTCGTTAAAAGTAATCGGATACATTATGTGATCATTTAGTTACCTCCACACTTTCTTTGATACATTCGCTGTTTAGGTTTGTCCTCATTGAAAATATGAACCTATAAAACAATTGACAGGGAGAAACCAGACAGACTCACAGACTTGTAGTTTAAACACAATTTATTTTTCTGCTTAAATAATTACTTGGATCATCCAGTGTAAGCTATGTCGGTTCATCATACATGTCGGTACCAGATTTATCATCAACAATGGATTCTTACGGTGGCTTCGTATGAAAAATAAAATAAAACAGATTTACACAAGAACAGAAAATCCGATATTTTAAATGTTTGATCAACACTGATTTATTTTGTGGTGATTTTAGTCGTTAATAAAAAGGATCAGCTGCGAGTGACGGGGCTAAAAAACACAATCCTCTGTTCTAGTGTAAAATGAAATAAAGATAGAAATCATCAAACCGTCAAAATAAAACAGTCCCCTTGTTAAAAAACCACAGCAGACGTAAAAGCCGACACTCACTTCTAGTGTGATAGACGAGATACAGGAAGAGGTTTTATTAAATGTCACACACACGGGGCTGCGGGGCTGCGGGGGGGTTGGAGTGCAGGTTACGTTCAGGGACACTCCGTAACTTGCTGAAGCGTAAAAATGAAGCTTTGTTATCTTGCTGCTTGGGTGCGGAGTGTGTGTGTGTGTGTTATAAAAAAATAAAAACAGTAATAGATGACAGGTGGTTGAGTTATTGTGACAGAATTACCAGATCCTATGACAGTGCTTTGAATTAGGGCAGAAACTAAAGTAAAAGCGTTAAAGTAACCCGACGTCACATGCAGCAACATCATCATTTGTCCGACGACCATGTTCCACAGACGCAGCGGGAGAAGCTGTTAAAGAAACGTCCGTTTGAAATCAAGCAGGTTTTTTTTTGTTGTTGTCCCATTTGTTTCCCATAGAGTTTTGTTTACCGGTTTCCTTCGGGACGAGCACGTCAGGTACAAACGCATCCACTCTGCCAAGCTTCAACTCAAATCAGTGCATAAACAATCTGTGAAGCTACTGATTTTCTTTTTTTTTAAAAGATTTTTATACAGTGTCATTTATATACAAGAAAATCCCCCCCCTCCCCATTTACTATTATATTTCTTTTTTTTAAATTTTTTTAAAAGAACAACGTGGTACAGCCCAACACGGGGGGGTCCAGGAGGAGAAAATAGACCATATAAGGCGAGTGTCTGAGAGAAATAGAGAGAGAGAGAGAGAGAGAATCGCACGTCTTCCTGTTCTTTTAGTTTTCTTCCCCGTCGACGTCGTCTTTGGCCGCAGACGATTCGCGTTCGTTTCGTGAAAGACGAAAGAAAGTTCCAGCTCACGTCCGGCGTGCGTGTCCTTCGGTGGCGTCGCCTCCGGGACGGTGAGTGAGTGAGTTTGGTGACATGCTCATGCGAAATCAAAAGGAAAGAAACTTGTTTTTGCGTCGTCTCGTGGAAGGAGACCATGCGTTGTGGAGGGGAAGCGTCAGACACGTGGTTTGGCTGATTGACAAGGCGTCGTCTTTGTTTTTTCAGGGACTCGAGTCCGTTTCTCCTCCGAAGGGCGAGTGTGGCGTCGCAGGTGGACGTCCGAGGACCTGGAGGAGAGAAGAGATCACACGTTTTAAAATCTGCAAAATGGATTAAGGCAAAACAGGTGACTTCAGAGGGCATTTTGACCTTGATCTGTGACCTTTTCCCGCCAAAATCAAGTGAATGTTTGTACATAATTTGAAGAAATTCCCTCTAGACGTCGTGTTCACAACAATCGTACGAATGAATGACCCAGAAAGAAGCTTCTCACCAGGTTCAGTTCAGAGCTCCGCCGTTAGGACTGACTCTTCTTCCCTTGTTTCTTGTTGCCGCCGTTTCCAGACTTGAGAAAGACACACAAATAGGTAAAAAGAGACGGAAAGAAGAAAAGAAAAACGTTAGCGAGGTCCTAAATATGACGGAGGTGTGTTAGTGAAGCAGATTCAGCGTCGACAAACCACAGGCTGGAGAAGAGTGAAAAGACAAGAAGGAAGAAAGTTAAAACGACCTTTAAAACGTCTCCAAACCTTGGACTGTAAATAAAGATGGACGACATGACAGCTACACAAAAGTGAAGCCAAATCATCTTGATCACCCCCTAGTGGCTGGCTGCAGTATAGGTCGTAAGCTCCTCCATATTAGTTGATTTAGTTGTATCACCCTGTACTGTACCATGTACTTGTTTGATGGAGACACGTCGTCCATCTTTATTTACAGTCTACGTTCAGAACGGAATCAAACACACGCTCACATCACTTTGTGTTAAAAGGGAGAAAAAACAAGGGAAACGTTTGTAATATTAGTAATTTTCAGGTCCAATCCACAAGCTGACGAGGCTGTTGGTGGACGTGGTAACACTAACTGCTGCAGTGCACTACAGAGGGAACACACAACGCGATACAACCACTGCAAACTACACAACAACGACCCTGCAGCTCTGTCTCAACACCTCCTCAGGCCGAGCTGGGTGTGAGTCCGGTGACAGTTCGGTGATTGAAACAGACGACGGCTTCATGCAGGTGAAAGTGAATCCAGAGAAAAGCTCGGCGGACTAAGTTAGACGCTCGGTTCTAACGCCAACCTCGGGTTTCCCTCTCTGCGCCTCCTCTCCAGACCTCTCCGCCTTGTGGCCCTGTCTGGAGCGCTTCCCTCTCTTCTTGCCCTTCCCCCCGGAGGCTCCTGCGCCAGGAGAAGGAGAAGCAGCGTCTGCTCCACCTGTTGCTACACCAGCACCAGCACCACCAGTAGCACCAACACCACCAGCACCAGCATCACCAGCGGCTTCTCTTTCCTCTGAGGTGACCACACGACGCACAACCTTTCTTATCACCTGTAGGGGGCAGAAGCATGTCAGGGGGGGGGGAAGCAGGAATTTGTGAGGAGAAATAATAGACAGAAGGATGAGGGATGGTAAATTAGAGTGTGAGAGGTGTGCGTTCAAGTGTCTTGGTGGTACACTAGTGTGTGTGTGTGTGTGTGTGTGTGTGTGTGTGTGTGTGTGTGTGTGTGTGTGTGTGTCTGTTTGTGTGAAATGTGGAAGGTGGAGGGTGGAGGGTGATGATGAGGTTACTTTTCTGGTGACCAGATTCCCGTCTTCATCTGTGAACTTCTCCTCCGTCACAGACTCTCCAGGAATGTTTCTGGCCTCCTCTCCCTGAGGTGAAGGTTTGAATGAAGATGGAGGGATGGGTGAGGAGGAGGATGGAGGGATGGAGGGAGGGATGGGTGAGGAGGAGGAGGTAGGGAAGCACGGAGGGGTGAAGGTAAAAAGTAAGGAGGTGTATTTAATGGGCGATTCAGAGATTTGATTGACAGACTTTAGCATGCCTGCAACAGCTGCTGTGAAAATGAAGAATCAGTGGATTTTCATTCATCAACAAAAATAGATTCTGCTCTGTTTTTCTGAAATGAACAACATGGCTCAATCTCCTTGTGATTTCCATCTGAACAAAATAAATAATCCATAATCCACCAGCCAGGAAGCAAAACCAAACAGCAAACACCAGGGCAGGTTGTGTAGTGACTCACAGCAACAGGCAGTGAGTAGCACTTCATGCCACAAACACAAACACACACTGTCTGGCTCCTTTTAAATCTCTCTTAAAGCAACACTATATAACTGTTACTGAACAACAGCGCCCTCTGCATCCACACAACTGGAAGGTGGAAATTACCCATGAACCCCGGCTTCCTGAAGCAGAAACTTTCACTCACTGAACCATCAAAGTTGTGTTCTATTTGGAAACTGCTATTATATTGTAAAAAATTGTGTAGTGTTGCTTTAATGACTAATTTATGAAAGTGTGCGATCTCAGCACTTTATCCTCTCTGATTTGCTAAATCTATTTCCATTTATCTTCATAACATTTAGTTTGTATCTTCCTGTAAACTTTTCCACATCGGTCTGAACATAAAAACTATTTAATAATATTGGGACTAACAGTAAAAGCTCTTATTCACACAGTTGAAATGAAAATCCACTTTGACACGTTCATTTGTCGTCACACTGACTCACAAACACTTCAGCTGCAAACAAACACGCTACAAAAAACATCTGTGCAAACACAACGCAGCAGGAAACGTCTCTGTTCGTCTCCGTGACTCATTCGGCTTCACACAACGCACACGGAGGCATGGAGCTTAATGCGAGCGCACTGCACACCGACTCCCGCTCTGCACACACCGGGTCGCACACACACCGGGTCGCACACACACACCTTGAGGATGACCCGTCTGCGGAACACCCGGGTGGTGACAGTGGTCTCCTCGTCAGAGCTGGACTCCTCAGCTCTGACTCTCCCCTGACGAGCAGCGCAACATTAATGTGTGTTTGTGTGTCAGTTTAACACTTTGTGAGATTCCTTTTTTACAGGAGACATATCATGCTCCTATTACAGATTCATCATTTCAATAAGGGGAAAGGTTTTCATGCTGCAATCTTCAGAAAACATCACTTTCCTCAGACTGTGCATTGCTGCAGCTCTTCTTGTCAGCCTCTGTCTGAAACTCTTGGTTTTACTCTCTTCACATTTGCACATATTTCATAAAATACTCTGTCTTGACCTTTGACTCTCACCTGGACTTTGTGCTGGGACCTGTCTCCGGCCTCGTCCCGTCCTCTGCTTGGTCCCGCGGTGCTGCTCTCCTCCTTCCTCTTGGCCTCCTTCTCCTTAGCTACGTCACTGTGACCTCCGTTCTGTCTGGAGGTCGGAGGAGGCGCCGGCTCCTCCAGTGAATCTGCCAGACTGTCAGGGCTGGTGGGTGTAAAACACAGACAGGAGATTTATTGAGCCTCGATCAGAAACCTGCTGCTCTGACACTAAACGCTGGTGTGTAAATCTGAAGCCTGACGGGACGAAGCCGCCTCCTACCTCCCGCCCATGGCGCCGTGCTGTGCTGATGCCTCTGCGGCTGCGTCGGACGTCTCTCCTCTCCAACCTGGAACTGAACACACTACTTTTTCTGCTTGCCGCACTTGTTCCAGGATGGCGTTCACCCTCTCCTCCGTCATCTCCTCGTCCTCCAGGCCTCCCTCCAGCTTGATGTCCTCCAGCAGACTCTGCAGCCTCTCCTGGGTCATCTCCTCCTCCTCTTCTTCCTCTTCATCCTGCCGTCCGTTTCCGAACAGAGAGTCGGAGGCAGCGCCTGCTTCTTGGCGTTCCTCCAAAGCAACATCTCGCCCGGCCTCCGTCCCGTTTCCTGATTTCTCTACTGTTCTTCTGTCATTACCATAAGAAGCCACTCCCGTCGTCTCTTCCTCTCTTTCTCCGGCGGTCAGGCTGGTGTCTTCTGCCCCAACGATGGGGGGCTCCGGGGCACAGGGGTCAGGGCCCTGGGCGACGGTCGGGGGGGTGCTGCTGGAGGTACTGGTGGTCTGTGTGAGCGAGAGGTCGCTAGGTCTAGTGAGCGTGGTCTTGCTAGGGGAGTCTACGCTAAATTCGCCTTCGCTAAAGAAGCCTTCTGAGCGCAGCGGGGTGGGGGGCTGGTAGTTCAGGTCTGTGGGGGTTTGCAGCTCCAGATCTATATTGTGGTACCCTGGGTGGATGGCAGGAGTAGAGGATTAGAGGATGAGGGGGTCGAAGAGGGGGGAGAGATAAACAAAGAGGGGAGGGAAAGGAGGAGGGGAAGGAGAGGTAGAGTGGTGGTGAGGTGATGGAATGAGAAACACTTGGAACATCTAAAGGTGCCATTTGTTCAAAAGTCACACAGGTTCGATCCCAAAACAGTTTGAAAGCTTCTCAGTGTAAACGAGCTGTGAACACAACACGGACAAACGCACTTTATAAAGTTAAAGTTGCCAATTTTACACATCCTGCAGACGTGAGTTCTATCAACATTAGAGGTTCAGACCATAAACTCCTCAGGAAAAAGTTCATTGACGTTATAAATCAAGTGAGAAGTAGAGTTATGAAGTATTTTCAAAGCAGTGGAGTCGCCCTCTGCTGGCCATTCGAGAGGATGTAGTTTCAGGCATTGGCTTCACTTTCGAAGAGAGTTTAGAACAGAGTGAATATTGAACCAGCATTTATCCGGTGGTCAGAATCACAACTTGCTAACGTTGCTTGATGTCTGCAGGATGTGTAAGTTGACATGTCAGCGTTCAGAGCTCATAGAGACCAGTACACAGTGTTAAGTGCTGCTTTGAGGGTTTTCCTCATGGGAACCTGTGTGTGACAGCTGAACCATCACAGCAGGGACGACACATGATCACATCACAAGAAGATGGAAACAGAAATGAAAGTCAATAGAAAATATAGAATAGAAACTTCACATATACTGTTTTTTTTTTGGGTGGAAAATTCATAAAATCAATCAGGTCGCCTGCAAAAGTTCCTCATGAAGTAAAGGGAGTTCCCGACTTTGTCAGAAAAGATCTTAACTTAAGACCCGGAGTCTTCGAGCTCTTTAAAACTCTTTTAAATCGGCTCGACAGTTTCTGCAGCTAACGAGCAAAAGCTGGAGACGAATCCAGGTAAATTAGTCGTGTTGATTTACACAAAGAGGCAGAAGAGGAGAAGGCGTCTAAATGTAAACCTCAGGGACAGAGTGATCCCGTCTGAAGTAACGAGGGACTCCCGGGGGTAGGGGGGAGGGAGGAGGTGAGGCAGGAAGTGAAGGGGGAGGAGGACAGTGGTGATGTAGAGGAGGAGGAGGAAGAAGAGGAGAAGTAGGGAGAAAGGTCGGAGGAAGAGAGGATGCACAGATTAATGAGGTAGACGGGGGAGTCGAAGGGGGAGAATGGGGAACGTTAACAGAAGGAGAAGATGGAAAAGGGGGAGAGGAAGGAGCGGGTGAGGGGAGGGGGGTGCAAGAAGAGGGAGGAGGTGGAGGTGGAGGTGATTTTGCAGGTGCAGGATTGGGAGGAGGGCGAAGAACGAGAGGAGGAAGGGAGGAAGGTGGAGGAGAAAAGGGCAGATGGAGGGAAGAGGGAGGAAGGTGAGGAGGAGAGAAGAACAAGGAGAAGCTAACAGGAGGAGGGGAGGAGGGGGGAGGAGAGGAGTAACACAAGGTGTAGAAGTGAGGGAGGACGGGAGCGACAGGCTGGACGTAGACAGGAGGTGTCGAGGGGGGGGACGGGAAGTAAAAGACGGAGGAGGGAGGAGAGGAGGAGGTGATGGAGGTAGAGGAGGGAGTAGCAGCAGGGAGAGGAGAGGCGGGCTGAGACGTTTGAGGACACGGGAGGAGCGTAGGAGATCTGAGAATCTTGGGAACTACGTCAGTTATCACACAGAAAAGAATAACAAATGAAAACAGACACAGAACAGGTGTTAGACGAGACTCGGATGAAGAGACAAACGTGAGCATGTAGAAAACCAGTTAATGTGCAGACAGTGGAGTGAACATGTGAGAGAGAAGCTGCAGAAGCGGAGAGACACTCACGGGATCTGCTTATCTCAGCTAAGATAAGCAAGAAAAGAGCCTTAAGGTGGAGAGCAGCAGAAACAGAGTGAAACCCACACAGCGTCCGTGAATCAGCAAATGTTAGCCTTTGTTAGCGGTGGTGTGGTTATTTGCTTTCGGGAGTTAGCCACTAAGAAGCAAGGGAAGAAGAGGAGGAAGAGGAGGAAGAGGAGGAGGAGGCTGCTGGCGTCAAAGCAGGAGAAGCTGCAGCGGAGCGCCGGGGGCCGGGAGGCTCGGAGGAACCCAGGAGACGACAGCTACAGAACAAGCTGACAGCAGTGACACAGAAGCGGAATCATACACTTTGAGAAAAAAAGGGCGTTTCGTTTTCAACCCTCTTGAAGTGTCACCGGAGGCCGAGCACGTCCTCGTCAGCGTGAGCCTCACGGAGACACCCGGGGACGAGTTGAAAAGGCTCCACCCGTTTGAAAGTGTGCTAAAAGTGTATTGTTATAAAAAGCCGACAACATCCCAACAGGCAGCCTCTCACACAAAAAGCCAGAGCCATGCATCGTATATCTGTTTGTCTGTTAAATGTCGGGTTCATCTGGACACGAAGATCATCTTTGTTTCAGGTTTGGTCGAAGCAATCGTTTCACTGATCCTTGTGTTCAGATGACCTTTTAAAAAACCTGATTTGCAACGAGGACCATTTCAGATATTTGCCTGGATTAGAGACATTATTATAATGTATATATCGTTTGATATTTGGGCAAATTGGTAAGTCCAGCTATAGCTAATCACACTTTTTGTTTGTAGTTTACTTCTGGATGTACAATGTTCATACTGAGGTGAACGTAGACATGTGATGATTCTGAATAACAAGCGTCTTTTGTCCAAGAAAAGAAAAGGAAAGATAAAATATTCTTTGAGAAGAGACATATGATGATTTTTCAAAGTCCCTTAATTGAACAATGTGATATAAATATGATCTGTACACATATGTAAGTACCCTAACTGCTGAGTAACTACACAGCTCAAGTACAGCTCCAGTGGCTCAGACGTCATGTGATAACTTTGCCTCAGAGCCTGAAACCCTTGTTCCAGAGTGACAGGCAGGCTGCTTCATGAAATGTATATTTTATATATATAATAATATAATCACGTTTTCCTCAGCGTTCTGAAATCGTCCTCATTGGATCCGTCAAAATCAGAGAAAGAAATATAGTGACTGCCACATTCAATTTTCATTTCAGAGGAAAGAGAGAAATACAGAAAGAGGGATGAAAGGACTTCATACTGGTTAAAAGCAAGCATGCCATTACTATAGATTAGTTAGGATTAGTTTTTTGTTAAGTGTTTAAATAGCATCTGACACAAATCGATCACAGGGAATAAATTTGAAACCTGTAAGGTGCAGATAAACATGTGGAGCCGGTGTCCTAACCCAACTGAAAAATGTGCTTCAGTGGTTGTTTCAGCAATGAGATCGTCGACATTGTTCAGATGGGACAGAAGCACCAGTTAACTGGCAGCTTATTTTCGTCAGGATCATGCTTTTTTTCGGACATTTTAACACATAATAAAAAAAAGTCTCATGCACCCAAACTGGTACAGACTTTCCTGCACTTATCTATATATCAATAAGTCTACATATAGATATATAGATAATCACCCGAATATCTTTATCACTTTCCATTCATGTTCCAGTGACTGAGTGCTACGGATTAACTGCCCAGCGTTGGAGAAACTAACAAACCAACTGGAGTGACTGCATCATGACGACGACTCGACTGCTTCTATCGGCTGAAGGTCCGTTCACTAGGAGCTCAGTGAACCTGCTTTTTTCTATCAGCTCCTAATTTACTTCCACTGCTCGGTTAAGCCTGATTGGTTCTGGGTTTGTTTCCTGACTGTCTGGCTGAGAGAGGAGGTGAAGAAGGGTGAAGGGATAGACTGAGAGATAGACTGAGAGTTCAGCTAGGGTGGGCTACACTTTACCATCGGACTGATCCGGGAATACTGCGTTATCATCGGCAAAGCAGCGTGTGCCTGAAATGTTACCGTAGTCAAATATGGGCCCTTCCAGCAAAGTCACAATATCCAACCGATTGATCTTAGTCAGCACCGCAGTTAAAGCGTCCGCTGCAGGGAGAAGCAGAGACATCACATCAGGGCCTCGACACATTAAATACAAGTAGACCTGGATATGAAACGACAACACACACACAAACACACACACGCTGCTTACTTGTGGCATTTTTACCATCCCTGTGCACCCATTTCTTTAGGAGCATGAAACTCTGCGCTGTGAGGGAATTGGGGTTTTCCACTCGGATGAAGTTGATTTCATCCACAGGGAATTCCATCTCCCTGGCCAGCTCTGCAACAAACAGCCACAATGAAACAAAATTATTATTTTTCTGGAGAAAGTCAAAAGAGAAAGTCTAATTTCTAGTGAGATCAATTTCTACACTGTCTTTTATCAACCGTCAAGTGACAAATGTTCTTTGTAAGTGACTGAAAATCAAAAACACCACTGCTATCCTCCCTTTTGGTTTGAACTGTGTGATAGTGTGTTATATAAGATCAAATAAATATACTGATCTTGTAAGTATTAATAATGCACAAATACTGAGTCTGTATTTAAGTATGAAACATATAAATTAGTTATGTGGAGAAAGCCTGAGAGAGAGAAGAGGAAAAAACATATATCCAATAGTTCTGTGTGTCATAATTGGTCCTTTTTGGATTTTCTTTAGATTCTTTCTTTCCCTTTGTCTTTCTTCACATGTTCTATAAACATAATACTAGAAGATGTACGTGTTTGAAATCAGGGCTGTCTGGTTACCCCCCATAGGGATCAGCTAAACGTTATCTGATGTAACTGTAGCACACACTTTCCCTTGTGTTTATTTCATTCGTGCTTGTTCACTAAATAATTACCGCTGCCAAACCCAGTGTGAAGGAAATGAGGGAGTGAACCTTGTTCAGACGAGCGCTGTAAATCTATAAACCCTGAGAACATAATGTTCAGCAGATCTGCTTGTTTCCCTGCAGCTCTGCAACAAGCAACACGCGTTAAATATGGATTAGCATCCTTTCCCCCGACAGAGCACTCACTTACAAGTACTCACACTCGCGCACACTTTAGAGGATGACAGCGCAACCCACTCACACACATGCACGCAGGCGTGGGGCCGTGCTGCAGTGCAGGTGGAGGCTCGGACTGAACTGCAGAGGCCACACCCTTATCTCCACAATAAACTGTGTGCAGAAATACCATCACTCTGTCGCTCTTAGAAACACTCCAACGCAAAGCTAGAGGCTAAATACACGTCTATACAACCGTTTAACTATTCAAATAAATAACACATGGATTATTTTATAAATGTTTTGGGGCTTTACTCCAAATATGTCTCTGATTAGATTTCACAAATTAGATTAAAAAGTTCCACAGCAATTTGAGGTTTTGTAATTCTCCTGTAATTTCCTCCTGGGATGTTGAATGTGTATTGATGATGATGATGATGATGATGATGATGTACAGTTTGTGACTAACACTAGTGCACTATCACTGCAGCACTGCTGAGTCAAGCCGTTCTATACCAGACGTCCACCAGATGGCAACAAACACTGTGAAACTGCTCGTTTGAGGGTTGGACTGAATCCAGCTGATTCATGCACACTGGGCGTTCTGTATAGTTCACAAGATGAATCCTCCCTGTTAGAAACCATCAGTATCGTATCCAGTGCAACGACTGGAAATGAATAAAAGTGCGTGAGTTTGAGTTTTAATTCCAACGCTGCAGCTTTTTTTCTTTTTGTTCTGATTTCCATAATAAAATAATAAATTCTGCTCGGTGCTTGTTCTTGTGGTCGACGTGTGTGAACTCACCGGTCCAGCTGAGTCCGAGGTGGTCGGCCACGATGGCCATGCGGAGGTCTGTCCTCTCACAGGGACTCTGAGGGCCTGTGAGCAGGGAGGGGGGGGCAGGACACAAACAGTTAAATGAGGTTCTTATAAAATGGCTGCAGAGGGGAGCAATAATATTTGATGGGAAAAAAAGAGATTGGGATTGTGAACTAAAGTCTGATGTGGGCTGTTTATATAGATGTGGTGTCATTATCCACACTGAAGACCTGTGGGTGGAGCTCTTTGTAAATAAGATGAGTTTCTGCCTCTTTTGCCATTTTCTGAGGAGATTTTAATGTTTAACACAAAGACCAACTTTAGCTCACTGTCCCATGATTCACCTTTAAAAAAAAAAAGACAGATTTTCTGGCCAGACAATCCTCGATGATTCGGTTTAGATACGAATGTTTGTTTATGGGAAATTATTTAGACACTGGAAAGCATAAATATACTTGTTTGTAGTTATTTTCTAGCTGAAGAGAGATTCATATTAAAGGAGACATATTCAAAAACTGAATAATCAACTCTCATCTGCCTGTTCAATATGAAGCTGGAGCAAGGACATGGCTTAGCTTAGCTTAGCATTAAGACTGGAGACACATGGAAACAGCTAGCCTGGTTCTGTCTAAAGCTAAAAACAACCCAGCACATTACCACCACAAACTATATGTTATATCTAGAAACTAAACCATTACTAAGTCCTGAGAATTGCAGTAATCCTATTTTTGGGCTAACACTATGCAGCATAAATGAGAACGCTGATTTTTACAAAATACAATCACGAGCACGAGGATCTGTGAGGCCAGAAAAGAAAAGAAGAACAAAAATCACACTTTCACAGTAAAATGTATGATGTCCAGTAGAATTAGTATTAGTAGAAGTAAGAGTTCAGCGTCAGAGACTCTGGTTTCACATCACTAGCAACAAACGATCTACCACCAGGCAACATTCCCTCCCACTGGAAAAAAACAATTCACGACCTTAAACTTGTAATCAAAAGAAATCCAGCGGCACAAGTTTTTTTTTTTTCCCACCAGCGTAGAATCGACTCCGTCCCGTGCGGCTGACGCTCACGATGATTGTCAAGTTTAGTCGCTGAATTGTTTTCGCAGTGAACTCAGAGAGCAAAGGTTCCACCCAATAATATCTACAGACCAGGCAGGCAGACCAAAAACACACACAAGGTCATATTCTTCCCAGACGGTCATTTACAAGTCGGTCTTACTCAGGTCTAGAGTGGAGGTGAGGGGGGTGTGGTGTCGTGTGGTGAGATGCAGAACTACCTGAGTCTTGGTGTGGTATGAAACTGAGCATCTAAACTCGTGTGCTTATTTGAAAACCGATGCTGACACTGACTGATATTGCACTTCCTCTACCTGACCAGAGAAATCACTGTTGTCCGTAGTAAAGCTTTCATTATTTCTAAGAGGTCAAAAAGTAAGACGCTAACTGATTTTGAGTATTTCTCCTCCAGTCGCTGACTCTCCGTGTTGTAGCCTCTACGTCTAAGTCAGACAGCACAGGACACAGATAACAAGAATGACAGGAAGAAGTGACAGCTACACTCACGTCACATCACAAATCACCCACAACGGCTACATGCATCTCACTGAGAAAGATAGAGTAGAACAAGTTTTTAGAAAGAGTTTACAAACTAGTCTGGTTCTCCGTGACAGGAGCCTTGATTGGTTGATCAACCTGACTCCCTTCCTCCTTCTGCTCTTGCTCCTTTTCTCCAAGTGTCCGCCTACTCTTCCTCCTCCTCCTCCTCCTCATCTCACTGCTGGCCTGCTCAACCTCAGCTTTCACATCTCTAGCAGATGGTGTTGGTGTGGTGGTGGAGGTGGAGGTAGAGGTGCGTGAAGGGCAGGAGCTTCTAGAGGCTCTAGATGGCTCTGACAGGGACGTGTTCCTGGTCGTGCTGAGGCTGCAGCTCTCTTCGTCCTCAATGGGCTGTGTTTTCCCCCCTAAGCTTGTTTCAGCCTCCTTGGGAAGAGTCTGCTTCAAATCACTGGTTCCCTGGCTGCTACCAGACCTTGGTCTTAAGGTTTTTGAGACCACAACACTGTTTCTCCTCCCAGTCTCCATTGTGCTACTTCTACCTGGGACTACCTCAGTGCTGGATCTGCTTTTAGTTTTCTGTTTACTACCCTTAGTAGTTTTAACGCTTCTATCACAAACCGCAGATTTTATACTAACCTGCTTCTGTGCCTGAGAACATATGGGGTATTTAATGGCTTTCATTACTGGGATTCTAGATTTAGGAGATAAATCCCCAAAGGGGTCTGATCTTTCCCTGACTCTATGCATTGCCTGTTTCCTTTCTTTGAATTTAACAACATTTCCTTGTGCCTTGTCTTTCACTATTGGTCGACTAAGGCTGCATAGTTTGTGGCTAGACGCCCTCACTGGTAACCTAGACTTGCATATCTGGGGTTTGACATTTATGGCTCTTGTATTTTTTATTGCTACATTAGAACAAGCCCTGGCTTCCCTGCTGTTCACGTCTAGCTGCTTGAAGGATGCTTCTATCCTGCTTATCTCCTGCTGTCCTGATGAGGACAAGTTGAACACGTGACTGCCAGCCCCAACGACGTCTGAGTGGTCAGAATGGGAGACAGGTATATTGCTACTGGTATTTCTACTCTGGGGATTGCTTATCAGTTGTGAAGGTGCAGAAAAATGATCTGTGCTTTGGTAGTCGGGGATCTGATTACCTGAGGTCCAATCCAAATCCTCTCTTTGCTTGGACATACCTGAAGGAAGTGTGTGATTTGAATAATAATCTGTCATGTGTGACGCATTAAAACTAGAACAATCTATATAGTTTGAGGTTACAGAAAAATAACTATCTACAACTGAGCCTGAGTTCATGTCATGAGAATTATTAAAGGTGCCAGTTCTACATTTACAACTGCTATCTGAAGACTCAGAGGGTTTATCAGAGGACGACTTGAGTCCTGTTCTAAAAGTGGAGAATTTCAGATCAGTGTTGGAAGTCGAGCCTCTGCATGTGCTGTAGATTGCGGCCGGATTTGATATTTCTAGCTGGACAGTGGTCGTCTGAATAGAGACTTGAGGGACTGCTGAGGTATCTGTAGGATCCTGAGTACTAAACTGGTTTCTGTCTTGTGAGGAGGCATCTATCTCATAGTCCCTGACACTGTATCTACCCGCCGAGTAGCAATGCTCACCAATCTGAAAAAACTGCAGCCTCTCTTCCACCATGTCCCTCTTGCTCATGTCAATTGCACCACTGCGTGTCATCTCAAACATCTTCCCTTCATGGAAGGGGAATGGATTCGGCTCGCTCGTCGGTGTGCTATCGTCCGTCGGCGTTCGGGCCGGGGTAGTGTCGGGTGTGGTGGCCTGAGACTGTTCATCCACTGCTAGTCCAAAAGGCTTAGGCTCACCACTGCTATCCCGTGTCTCTCCCATGTCAACGACTTCCTCCGCTCCACCTTTACTGGGCCAGGGGTCAAAGTCCAGCCCCTTGGTGGCAACAGTCTTAAAAGGAGAGTTAAATTCCTCCTCTAACTTATAACTAAAGTAAGTGTCTGAAAACCCCTCTTTATCTGAGGGTTTTAGTTCCTGACCTTTAACCCCACCGTTAGTAAACTCATCAGGATTTCCTCCATTTAAGGGGGTATCTTTTGGGCAAGCATCCTTTGGACATTCTTCTGGGGTTTTCTCCTCCTCAATAACTTCCAGTTTGGACTGGGGGAAACAGCGGTCCGAGGACCTAAATGTGTCTGTCGCCCACACATCTCTCCGGCTGTCGGGAAGACCAAACAGCCGTAGATCCGCCTGCTCACAGAGGCCGTCGTCCTCATCCTGAAGTTCATATCCGTCTAAGGAGTCTATCTCTGTTGCATCTGTGTCATGAGAAAATTCAGCTGTTGTGGCTATTGAACAGTCTGTTATTGATTGGTCGTTTCCATTCTGTTCATAATCATCGTCCTCTACTTTGCCATTAGAACCATTGGAGCCATTGGTCGCACCATTCAGTTCTTTGCTATTTCCATTTTTGTCGGGTTTTTTAGATTTCAATTCGCTCTCCTTCTTCTTGGCCTCCTCGTCCTCCTGCTTAAAACCTAATTTCCTACAGGGAATTGTCTGGTAGATTGACTTATCATCTTCATCATTTGACTGACTGTCATCTGATCCGGGGGGGACTGGGGAAGGGGGTACAATTCGTATAATGGGTTCGGTCAGATGCAGATGCTTGTCATGTTCTTCTTGTAAGTTAACCTCCATCATTTCTGAATCAGCCTCCGACGAGGCACAGGAACCTTTCCTCTCTGAGTCTGATATTTCTGAAGTTGAGTCCAGAGGGGGAGGGGGAGGGAACTCAATATATGCAATACCTTTGTCCTTTGAGACTTCTTGATGCTCCTGCCCAGTTATATCATATTGTCCACCATTGCTTGCTTCTTGCTGGTTGAACAGTATTGCTAATTCCTGACGGTTATCATTCATTTCCATTTCTTGCTTATTAGCATTAGCCAGGTCTGCTATGGTGCTAGCTTTCCTTTCTGGCAGGGCCTCTGTAAAAGAGAAAACAGTGTTGCTTTGTTCATCCCCCTCCGATTCCTCAGATAACTCCAGGATGGGGCTGGGTTTCCCCGGTATGAATCCCATGAAGCCATCAGTGGTCCTGGTCATGAGGTCATAGCTGACTTCCTCAGAGCTGGGGGTCTCGGGGGTAAGGGGGCTTTTCCCTGAGCTGTCTATGAACGACACCTGTTCGAGCGTGTCATCATCTGGGCTTATGGGGCTGAGGGCTGAGTTTGAATTCTGTTTGACAGTGTACAGTGCTCCTTTCGCCTCCCTCTCCGCTTGCCTGCCCACCTGGACACTGACGTACACCGGTAGCGTTTTAATACCCTTGAAGTTCTCTTTGGTTGTTATCGCAGCTGGAGGAGTGAGGACATTCTCCAGCGTTTCTCTAGGGCTCGTGAGATTATTGGAGTTGGAATCTCTGAGTGCATTATCTAGAATTTCGATGGATAGATTTTCATTTGTCTTTTGCGGGGTTGTCTCAAGACTCATCTGCACTTTGCTTTTCGCTAATGTCGGTATCTGTGAGGGTTTGGTTACGGTCTGTTTCTTTGCGAGGTCACTTTCTGCTGTAGAGGAGGCTTTTCTCACAGGAATTTGAGAATCTGTCTTTTTTCTGAGATTTTTGTTTAACGGTTCCTCACCATCTTTTTTGGGAAGCTCAGCTACTAACTCTTTGGATGCTGACTCACTTTTTGTGATTTGTTGATATCTCTTAGTATTACTATCTATAAGTTTGTCAGGATGAACAATAGGTGTCTGAACTTTCTGACCTTTATTGCTTTCTTTAATTTCCTGAGAAACACTGGAATGAATCTCTCTCGCTTTAGTAGTTGCTTTGTGAAACTCAACTTCACTAGTTTGTCTTTGGATAGAAGCCTCTGGGATTCTGTTATTTGAAGGTTTGTCTCCTGTATGTTTTGGGACTTGAGGTGTGGGCGTTAGAGAAGGTTTACTCCTATCTAATGTAGCACATTTGTCCTTTTCAACATCATTTTTCATGCTATCCTCTTCTGATTTTTCAGACACATTTGACGCTTTTCCTCCTGCAAAAAACTGTAAAACGGGAAGTTTGCTCTCCTGTAGTTTTTTAACTGAAGGTTTCGGCTGCACCGGAGGAGGAATTTTTCTCGGACTAGACTGACTTTGTTTCTGAGCGTCAGATTCAAATTTCATCCTCACAGAACTGACGTTGGATGTTGATTTTACGTGGGAGGGAGAAGACGGTGCAGACTCACTGGTCTTAGTTTGTTGTGTGATTTTACTATCACTCATACTAGACTGCACTGTTCTTTGAGGGCTGCTTGGTAAGCTACAACTTTTCTTTTCAGTTATTATTTTTACAACTGAGGGCTCTCTGACTTTGCTTTTACCTTCTTCCTCTGCCCTAGGTTTCTGTTGTATTTTCTCAGGGCTACCGCAGGCTGAACTAGGCCAAGATCTGTTCTCCTTTATCTCCCGTCTCACAGGCTTTTTCTCAGGGGACTGCAACTCATCGTTGAGCTTCTCAGTTTTGTCTCGGAAGAACTGTGATACCTCACTGAGTTTTTCTTCAGCTTCCTTAACAGTTTGGTCGACCCTATCCTCATAAAGGAGCTTATCCCTGCTTCTGTCATGTTTATCCTCAGTAAATCTCATCCACACTGCATGCTTGGGGCTACCCGGTTCTGTGGAGTAATGAAGCACTGTCACCTTGTCAAACTGAGATGGGTCATCCCTGTGCACGAATTTTCCAGATTTAGCCGACCCATCTTTTGATGACTTAGAGACAAACTCTCTTTTGGGGCTTCCTCGCTGCTGACTCATGCTATTAGAGCTATGGCTACCAATCTCTTCTGAAATAAATTGGTGGTTTCTGTCAGTCATCCCTGTTGTATCCTCTGTGTCAGAGTGAGACAGGGAAGACGCATCAAGTTTTTCTGACAGAAGCATTTTCTCTGCATACTTATATGACTCTCCTCTGATCTCTGACAGCTCATCATCACAGTATTCTATGGATTGCTGACTCAATAGTTTAAGGGCTTTATAAGAATCATCTGCCATCAGCTGAGCGGAGCTTGGACGACTGTCTTCCTCGTGTGACACCGGGGTGTTAACTCTGGATGTTTCCAGAAAAGTCGGCAGGGATTCTTCGGCAGTAAGCTCCTCTTCTTCCTGTTGGACCTCATCGTAATCACCAAGTTCCTTAATTCCACGATCCCCTTTGTAGACATAAAGCTCCGGGTGTTTTTTAGTTTCCCTAAAAATAACCTCAGTCGGCTCGGCTGTGCTGTGGCCCTTTTCAATATGAACCTCAATTATTCTTTCCACTTTTGGTTTAGATTTACTGTCTCTGTCTAGAAATCTGGGAGTCAACTCATCGCCCTTGACAGAATCCTGACTAGCCTTGTGTTCAAAAAGCCCGGCCAGCTCTTTAGATGGGTCCCTCCCTGACTGGAAAGCTTTCATGATATCTCTGACCGACATACCTTCCTCTATCATCTCAGCAGCATCGGTCAGTTGGGGCTTGTGATAGACCATTCTAGTGGTAGTAGTAATATGAGTTTCCTCTTTGAGACACATGCTTTTGTTCATCATGGAGTCCTCCTCTGGTATTTTCAACTGTAAGGCTTTGGTGCAGTTTGATGAAGCTGCATCTAGAGCTAAAGAAGGGGGGGCATATGCAGCCTCCTCCATGAGTAGAGGCTCAAAAGGATCATCAGGATGCTCATAGCTCCTGATGTGGACCACCTCGGTCCTGGTCTCAGTGACACAGGGAGGGATAGGGGAGTCTGTGAATAAAGGCTTTGGTCCAGTGCTCTCTGCGCTCTGAGGAGCGGAGGGTGTCTTTTCACTCCTCGTCTCAAACCCACTGTCTGACAGGGGACTCTTATCTTGCTCGTGAGACAGGTCCTCAGGAGACTCCAAAATAGACTCCGAACCTTGATATGACTCTGTAAGTTTGCTTAGGTCCTTCTCTGAGGGAGACCGTAGCATGCCTGAGACTGGTGGAGGCATTTTGAGTTTGTGCTCTTGTATGGACATAGATGGCTTGAGAACACGTTTCTGTTTCTCTTCGCCTTCCCTTCTTGCCTCCTCCTCATACCGACATTTCAATTCGTTCATTTTGGAGACAGAGTTGGCCCCTGTGTCATTTGTTAAATAATCTACTACTTTGGCCAAATCTAAGTCTCTGCTTGACATGGAGTGTTGCCTGAGACGGAGTGTGTTTTCCTCGAATGGAGGGTAAAAGTCTGCGAAAGCACTATTTTGTGCTTCATCAAGCTCATCTTTGGAAAATTCCTCCCATTCATCCTCTGACTCTCTCTCTCTACTGACAATGGTCCTACGTTCACACACAATATCTTGCTGTAATATCTCACTGACTTTTGCTAAATCTTCTTTCACTTTCTCCACTAAGGTAAATGGCTCGTCATCCTCTAGCTTGGGCTCTTTTGGAGTTCCAGTACGTGAAGTCTGAACAGTTTTGGCGGCTGTCTGTGTGTCTGTCTGTAAGATAGCTGTCATTCTCATCAGATCCTCTTTCATGTCAGCTACATCTTTTAATATCTCCTGGTTGGAAGTTGCTGTTGGGTGGATGATGGCTGGTGTGATAAATGGTGGGGATTTCAATTGGGAATTGATTTTTGTTGTGGTGAGACATGAAGACAAAGAGGACGATGGGAAGGAGGCATGAGGGGAATCCGGCAGTGCCATTTTGAGAGATCCTGGCCCTGATCTGACAGGAGTCTCTGGGATCATGTTGAGCAACGAATACACCGGCACAGTCACTGTATTAGATGAAACTGTGGAGTTGGAAGAAGAAGCTCCAGATCTCAGAGAACCATAAGCAGAGCTTGCTGTTGCAGATCTACGTGAGGAGGACCGTGATTTAAGAGTGCCATAACCCGAAACAGAGCACGTGTCCATAGCTTCATTTATAGCCGCACTGACACCAGACGTTGCCGCATGGGTGGTGGCCTGGATCCTCTCCTGCAGACTGCAACTCCTCTCAGAGGGAATACGAGAAGAGGAGGAGGAGGATGGTGTAGAGGAGGAGGAGGAAGGGTATTTAACAGGTGAAACTGATCCATTCATCATTTCTGAATACATTTCTGAGGAAGCAATGGTTGTTTGCCCATTTGAGGAGAGAGACGAGAGGGTGGATCTCCCTCCTTGGGATGAAAGTGTTGAATCGCCACAGGTTTTCAAAGAAGACATGCTGGAGATGCTTTTAACAGAGGGAAGGTTAGATGTCCCTGGTTCTGGCACAACTGTGGAGCCATGGGTAGTTTTAAAAGGCAGATTAGCATTGTACATGTTGTAAAGTGTCTTTGGTGATGCTGGAGCAGTAATGGGAGCTGAGGACCTCTCTGACACAGAACCATTGGGTATTGAGTGAAGTGGGGAAGTCCGTGATGTGTAAGCGGAAGCGAGGTTCTTGATAGAAGCTGGATCTGTCGCAGGCTTATGGGGACTTCCAGAGGACACGAGGCTGGCAGATCCCTGGACAGGGTACTGACCCTGCTGGACAACGGTTTTAATGGGCGAAGGCATAGTCCTGTAGGACCTGATGGGGGATGAGTTCACTTTGTCACTAAATGATTTAACTGGGGATGACAGGTTAGGTGGTGCTGGTGGAGCTCCCAGGGTGGCTTTGATAGTTGCAGCGCATGCAGGTGATGGGGAGGCGAGGGGCCAGGTCGATCTCATTGGAGAAGCAGCTGGTGAGGCTGAATCGGTATAGCTGAGGGAACCCCCCAGTCCGATGTGCTTCGTCTGACCAGGGACGGTAATAGGAGCAGTCGACCACGGTGGGAAAGGTCTGGTTGGAAAGACAGGTTTGTGAGGGTAACCAGCAGGCAGTGTTCTTGCGGCTGCGCTTCGCTCAACTGCAGCTTCTTCAGATGAGATTGTAGAAATAATAGTGAAGAAGGAATGGAAAAAAGAATCAAAAGAATGTGGAATAGTAAAGGTAACCAAAAATTATGTTGGGGAAGGGAAAGGAAGATAAAAAAAGTGAAAGAAG
The DNA here is from genome assembly GCF_963576545.1 of Limanda limanda. Lineage (NCBI taxonomy): Eukaryota > Metazoa > Chordata > Actinopteri > Pleuronectiformes > Pleuronectidae > Limanda > Limanda limanda. The sequence goes on along the minus strand of NC_083656.1, from coordinate 3,132,299 downwards.
AGATCAGAGGAGGAAGAGTAGGTCAGTGACGCAGTCCTGGTATCAAGGAAGGAAAAACAGCAGTTTTAAGAAGTGCTATGAAAGGAAAATGTTGTGTTCCTGTGTGATTGGCGATTGGAGGATGACTCAAAGAGCAACAGCAACAACATGATGAATAAACTGAACAAAGCACAATCAGCAGCAAAGTAAAACACCCGAGACAATGGGATAAAACTGACTAGACTGACAACAGAACAATGGAAAAACAGATGAACCAGGAACAACACAAAACAACTTTTTTTTTCTGTGGATTTCAGATGATATTGTATTGTATGGATTCTGGCTCTAATTCCAATCTGGTCTTAAAGTGCCTTTTATCTGTTTGGTCCAACACCATGATGACAGATTCCCCAAAGACAATTTGGAAACTATCATACAACAGAGCCTAGGGCTGCAGAAGTCTACATTGTCTATTTATTACGTAAAAAAACAAAATATAACAAAAAAGATTTGGCCCATTTTGTCATGCAAGATCCATAACAACTGGTGACAAGCAGAGAGTGTGAAAAACTGAAAAGACAAACCTGAAAAAAAGCCAAACTCAAGACCACCTCACATGCACTTTGTCCCACAAATCGCTGCTAAGTCTCAAAGCCAAAAAAAGAGCTTTAACCCCTTGAAATTTTACTTTGACCCCCTTTCAAAAGGCCCATTCACATTGTGGTCGCAAGTCAAAGAACTTCTTTTTGATGTTGCTGCATTTTGACTTCATATAACTCAGCAATGGAAACAAACCCAGAAAGAGTACAACTCATAATGTGGGCAAGCACAGCACAACAACTCAAAAACAACGCATTGACCCATGCAAGAATATGTACCATGTCATTAACAAGCATGTGGACAGTGCAGGTCATGTAGGATGAGAAATATGCATTGATTCCATTAGGTCACATCTATCTACATACTGATCACGCATTTTACAGGTTAAGTAAAAGTATTAATACTGTAAACTCACTAATTCCCGGTAACTCGGCATACTTATATATTCATCAAAGGGTTTGTTAGTGAAAATGTTAAACTCACTCAGTGCAGGCTCGGCCAGATAGCTGTAGCGCTTACGTAAGGCTAGAGATGCAAAGGTATGACGTCGCTCTGGCTTTTCAGTCTGCAACAATAGTAAACAACACAAAATCCTTTCAGTTCCCGGTCACCCTGTGTTGTTTAACGCTGCCAAACGGGCAACATTAGGACCTTATCATATAAAATTAAAGCACATCCAATAACCTGCGTTAGCTGATATTAACATAACAACAAAACCAGTTTTTAATAGCAGCAAACTCTTCTTTAACAGTATTTACTGCACTTCAGTCTACAGCTCTAAAGTGCTGCTTACAGTAAGTGTAAGCGAGTTAAGCCAAGCTTGTCAAAGTTTTAAGGACTTAAAGGAGTAAATAATCAACTTTAAATTAATGTGAAAGGTTAAATCTTGACTGAAAAACAAAGGAACTTAAGTATTTATAATCTTAAAAAGCCATTTATATCACGTAATGTAGAACGCAAAGAATATCGCACTAGACATTAATCATATCTTTTCATATCTATAATACAGTATATCATGCAAAATTGAGCGGCTTTAGGTTGCTATGATCAAGGAAAGCTTTTATTTCCTTCGGAGAAGCGGAAAGAATAAGGCTATGATGAGCAGAGCAGGGCCACTAGAGATCTGGCGCAGAGGACAGCACATGGTGGGGGGGTGTGGTTTACCTCATCCTCGGCATCTGACTCCATTTCCTGGTTCCCAAGATGCATTGCAGAAACGGAGGGGGAGTAACATAAGATGGAAAGCAGGGGGGAAAAGAAACATCAGGATGTGAAAAAGGAGTGAGTGACAGAAGCAACAACTCAGAAGCCACTTCAGCAAATGAAAAAATGAAATAAAACACCAAACACACACCAAAGTAAGAAAAAGAGAGCAAAGCGCCAACGTTCAGGAGCGAGAGAACAGCAAATGAAGTCAAGCCACAAAAAGCCAGCCGGAGAATCAAAAGAAGCCCTCAGCCAAAAAGCAAGTCACCCAAATCAAAAGATAGGAATATAATGAAACAGCCAATGATAAGAATCCACAGCTTAAAAAATTCCAATAGACACAGAGAGAAGCTTTAAACAGATAAAAGACACGGAGGCGGCAGTTTGGCCAAAGTCTTTCTCTGTCTTTCATCGTTCGGTGTTATTGGGGATGAAACTACCCTGAACAGTATGAGTATGGTCATGGAGGGTGAAGACAGAGAATGGTGAGTTCACGCCGCCTTACCTTCTTCACCGCAGGAAGCGTGATGTTCAGGTTGCACACGGCCGTCTGCGGGACACCTTTTATGCTCTTACACTCTTTGAGGAAAGTGAGACGACCGCAGGGCTCCTGGCTCGGGTCCCTCACCTGGAGGGAGAACATTACCTCATGTTGCTGGTGCGTTTAAAAGGTAGTAGTCACTGCTGATCAGTTGACCCACAGAAAGTAATCAGGGATTCTTTTTATTAGATTAACTTGCAGCAAAGGATTGATTACGGATTCAATTAAGTTAACGGGTCAATCGTTGCGGTTAACTAGCTGTGGCGAGGGGAACTAGGTCACACCCTGTGGATCGGGTCGATTACACTTAAAGCTTGTGTGGGAACTAGTACTAGAATAATCACAGCAATAAAATCCAACATCCTGCTGCAGAACATTTTACTGTCCCCTATTGTCTCGTCTCCTATTTGTAATTTGAATGCAAGATATGAATAGGTTATATTAGATCTGTCCACTTGCGAGTGGATCTCTCAGGACGGCTGTTTATACAAAGTCTGAACAGAGCGACAACAAAGCGTCTCTTTTTTGTCATGTTGATTTAGAGATCGACCTTCCACCCTGAGGAGGATGTGATGAAGACGACGCTGGTGACAGAGTGTGTTTGTTTTGGCGGTACCTTGACGCAGAAGGGCAAACGGTTCTCCTTGAAGGCGTAGAAGTTGAGAACTAACTGCTGACCAGACTTAGTCAGAGGAGACAAGTTTCCGTAGCAGTCCACGTAGATGGGCCTGCCCTCCAGAACCTGAGGGAGCCCATCGACAACAGTGAGAACCACATTCAAAGTCCTACAAGGCAATGCAATTTGTAGATATTGAATTGCTGATAAACCACAGATGAATGTTCACCTCTATGTCTTTGCTCCTGGCCACCTCCTCAAAGTTCTCCTGCTGCTCCAGGGTCTTATCCACCTTGTCGTCCGTCATGCAGAAGCACCTCAGCCTGGACTCCACCGGGTCATTCATCTTAGCGAACACTACGAACTTGGCCATGTAGGGCACGCAGATCAGCTCCCTGTACAGCTGCATGGCCAAACCCACCGTCTCCGGGATCTGGTGACAGTCGGCCAACCAGAACCTGTACAAGTGACACAAACCATGAAGAACATCGCACACACACACACAGATAGAAAGCAACAGACAAAGTGGGTTTCTTGTTGTGTTGTCGGACCTGGCAGAAACATTGGTGGTGAAGGAGACGCAGTCACTGATGAAGGTGAGAGGAGTTGTGCCGGTGATGTCTTCCCATTGTGCCGGGGACGTTCCACCTGGAAGAAAGTCACAGGTCAAACATCCTGAAGACAATGTGATCGATCGTTCTTTGTCCGGGAAACACCTCTACGTTACAACTTTTGTGTGTTTGCTTTCTGTTCTTTTATATGTATGTACATCACCCTCACCTGTGATGCTGCAGAGAAGGCGAAGGCAGGGGGTGCTGTCTCCCTTGTAGCCATTGGAAAGCCCCTCCCCCGAGAGGGGCGGGACTGGGATTGTCATGGTGATGGGCTTGTGGAACTTCCGTCTCCTGGGCTCCACGGTAACGATAGGACTGAAGGTTGCTCGGTTACCAAGGATTTTCTTAACAGTCTCATCGGGAACCGGTTGAGCCTGAGAGAGACGAAGCAGCGTTCAATGAGAGACGTGTGTTTGCTGCTAATGCTAATTCTACTGTTATCCCTCAACTCACCTGCAGTCCAACTTTGATCTTCTTGGTTAGCGCCCCCTCAGGAAAGGAGGCCTGAACCAATGGGACGCTCCGGCTGCACAGGGTCCCGCCCTCTGGTCCCATGTGATTGGTCTCCTGTCTGATCCGAGACACCACAGCAAAGTACTGAGGGAAGTCCTTAGTGACGATGCGGCAAATCCTCTTCCTCTCCAGCTCATCGGCACTGTCCAGTTCTTCGGGGGGAAGAAGACACAGTTATTATTCATCATTATTAATTTGACTTGAGTATTACTGTGTCTAAAACCAAGATAAAAGGATATCAGAGGACTTGAGGCTAAAACCTGACGCAGCTTCGACTGAATGGCGTCAATTGCGGAAACTTGGATGTTACTTCAACTTTATTGGATTCTGCTGCAACACTGTTTACCCCTGAAACTCCAAAGTGTTTTGTGGACTCAAACACTTCATGTTTGATTCCACAAATCATCAAGTCAGTAATAACAACTGTACAGAAACTCATGGAAATTGTTGATTGGTTTTGTGTCACGTGGTTGACAATAAGAAATATTTGCTAGGGGGAAAATTACAACCTTTTTTGTTTATTTAGATTTTTCAATCACATCCCTGACGACAAAGGATATTTGTAAGGAAATTAAACTTCATTTGGATTTTTACTCTTGACAATAACAGATATTTGATGAAAAAAGGAACTTATGAATTATGAACTTTGAATAAAACTTCAAAAGCCTGATAATAAAGGACACTACGCCTCCATCGGCATAGTGGTGAATAGATAATGAGTGAATTTAAACTATTCCTTTAAAGCTTGCAGGTGTGACACTGAAGGACATTGTCTTTTGTCTGCTTTACCTTCATCCATCCCGTTCAGCAGCTGGTTGAGGTCGTCGTTCTTACAGTCGTACAGATGCTCCTTCCAGGTTTCTCCGTTCTCGCTGCGCAGCAGGATCAGCTCTCGCTCCTGGCCCCGCATCGAGCCAAAGTGAGGGATCTCCACTATCACTGGCCTAGTGAGGTACATGTCATGGAGAAACGGTCAGCGACAAGTAAAGTAAACCACCACAAAAGAGTTGTCCCTTACACTTTGTCTTTAGAATCTGACCTGAGCATGTGAGAGTAAGTAAGATTCAAAACAAAACTAAAGCAAATTGAATTTATTATCTCTGATCTTAAAACCTTCCAATAAAGACAAATGTGAATCAGGAGCGTTCGAGGGGTATGAACGGACTGTGGTCCTGCTGGTGACAGTGTTGCTTCGTAATGAAAGCTGTGGCGGTGCTGCGGCTCAATGGGACGTTCACAGTGCAGGTCATGGCTCAACGTGACGTGACGACACACATGAAATGGACGGAGGAGTGGGAGGAGAAAGCTGCACAGCCCTTACTCAAAAGACAAGGCAAGACAGCAACACAAGAGAGAAGGATGGACGTACTCTAGCATGAGGACCGTGTGGTGTTAGGGTCGCTCAGAGTAGAGTAGAAGAGAATTAAATACCCACTGTGGAGGTACCAGAGGAAATATATCAAGTCACCACCAAAAAGACAATCGCAAAATGATTATTATTATAGAAGCTACTTTTATTTTGTCTCTATGACGATGTCCTACATGGCTGAACCCTCCTTTCTCATATGAATCAATAGGGCGTAACCACCAATTTAAATGTCTCTGGAAGTGATTGACACACAAAGTACACGATGAGATGACGTAGAGCTGATCTTGAAGGTGACGTAAAGAAAGGATGGGAAGCAGGATGATGCTGGACTTGACGATGAAAGAGGCTCATGCCCAACAAGCGCAGTCCAGTCCAAACAGCCAATCAAAACCTCTACTTTCAGTGATGTCAGAGGCCCACTGAAAGCCCATGGCATCAAAACATACGATGGTCTCGAAATGAAAGTAACTGCAATGGATTTAAAACTATATTGTGTAGTTTTAGGAAGAACTTTACTATTTGTCTCTCCCTGTAGATAAGTTATTGAGGCTAAAATGAATTGACTGTGGTGCACCCGTCTTCAGCTCATGGTAAATACAAGTGTGTTCCTGACTAACTGTTAGTTCTCCTCGGTTTAAAGCAACACTATGAAACTTTTTACTTTACCTTAAACCAGCAGCTTCAAAATGTGTTTGATGTAACCAGACTGTGGCGGCCTGCCATGTTCTACCGTCCATAAAGTTGTTACCATCCAAGCAGACACCTGTACCTGTTTCTTCTCACCATGTAGACCACTTAATTGCTTGGTCACGGAGCCGAACACGCGTGGAGACAGGGGGCGCTGTTGCTCAGTAAAAGTCACATAGTGTTGCTTTAAAATGATCAGAAAGTTGTGAGTACGAATCCTCACTATTGATTTCTTCCCAAAACTACGTGGCAACCATATCTTATTAATGCTGAATCCCAGAAAATCAAAGTCAACGTAGATGGGTAAAATAATCAAATCCATCAGCATGAATCAGCCTCGGTCATGTTGCTTCCTTAACGGGAGGTACAATAGGGAGAGGAGCAGGGGGTGGGAGTGGGGTTGAGGGAGTTGGGGGGTGCTATGTTTGGTTCCTACCCAACAAATCTAGTTCCTCTGGGTCCCAGCTGTAGCACTGGACTAACCAGGCTCTCGCCTTCATTAAGGGCTGGCAGCTTTCTGGGAAGATGGAGTTTACTGCGTCCGCAAAATAGTGAAACACACATATACACAAAAACACACACACTGTGTAAGAGCACACACCACTGAAGTGTAGTTTCAGTAATGAGATGATTTATGACCCGCCCTCCTTTATGGACGTCAGTTATGGCAACTACTCGCAGATACTATATTCATACCATGGCAACTGAGAATCCTTGATTTGGATTGGCTGACAGGAGTGGAGTTATTTTTAGTAACTGCACTGTACAACCCGACACCTCTGATGACAGAGCTTGTTAGTTAAATGACAACGCCCCTATTGACCTGTGGGTAGAGACAGTGTGGCTTAGTTACAGAACTCGGATCAGGGGTTATTTACGTAACCAACAAAATATAGAATAGACCAGCAGCTGCTCAGTGAGAACCACGTGGATTCAATTGTGTTTTGAAACAACAACCTGGTGGACGTCAGGTCTGAGCATAGACTCTGAATGTAGATGGATGTTGTGTTTCCATCTCCTCCCAATGCACAAAAAATGAAGCCAAAATATCCCGGATATGAAAGCTGCCAATCGCGAATCGGTATCAAGGTCACATGGATACAAGCACTCAACCAATCAGTCAGTCTGAGCTGTCAATCATCACGTCTCACACTGTTTTTATAGCATCAAATAACTAATTAAAACCAAAACTTATCCGAAACACCAACATCTGAACAAATGTCAGTTTGATGAGAACTAAGAGAAATGACAGAAACCATCTTTGATAAATGTATCTGATGAGTTCAGTTTAAATATCTGTAATTTGCAGCCTGTGTTATTATAATTACTATATATATGTGAAGTTTGTGTCTGGAGCCAAGTTCAGAAACATCTGGTTAGTGTTTGGAAAATATTTTAACTTTAAATGTTTTCACCCCTGTCTGTCTGTCTGTCTGTTTGTTTGTTTGTAAGCAATATTAAACACAAACTGATTTGGGTCACAAAAGAACCGGGGGGCGGATCCAGGACATTTTGTTATTGTGAGACAGGGCGTTGTTTGACATTTTCACCATTTTCCCTGGGAAAATTTCATAATTCATAATTCATGAACTGATATCTATGAGCTTGATTGAATCTAAGGAGACTGTTGGGCGTTGGCTGAGCTCTGAGCTCGACTGAGTGACGCTCTAGGAATGTAAATGATAAAGTGAAGTTTACATCAGATAGAGATGCTGCCTGTACTTTGTCAAACACAGCTGGACGACTTGCTTTAGGGTGAACATACGGTAACAATTACTCTTAAACTGCAGGTTAAACTGCAGATATCACTGCTCAACAAACAAACACACACACACATACACACACACATTCAAATCTGAACGCGGATGGCAGGAAATGAAGATGGCCAGAAGCGGAGGAGATGTCACCGAACCAAGGTGCAGAAAAATGAGCAGTTCAGCAAAAGGCCAAAAAAAACGGTGAGATTTCAAATAAAGTCTCACCCGAGGAACTGAGCTCCGGCCGGACCGACCTCGACCAATCGGCTGGCCAGGCCTTCTCCTTCCACCATGGGAGGAGGCGACGCCAGCTTGTGCCTCTTCACCAGGCGACACGTGATCCTGGTGGGCGCCGTGCACTTCCTGGGCGGGATGATGATGCGCATGCCGTTGTGGCGACTTCCTCTCATGGAGCCGCCCCTGGCGTCGACCATGAAGCTGACCAGGAACCTGCGGGAGCACGAGAGAGGAAGAGAAGAGGAAGAGACAAAGAGTGATAGAGAGAGAGAGAGAGAGAAACAGTGAAGAAGAGACAGGAGATAAAAGTGGGGGGAGGAAAAAAGATAACCAGAGAGGGACGGAATGGAAAAAGAAGTAAAAAATATACAATAACGTTAGTTGAACGGCAGTAACTGATGGAGAGAGAGGAGCTTCCCATGCTGTGATCCTCGAAACACACACAACGTATATTTGTGTGAGCAAAATAGAAGAGAACAGATGTGAGAGGAGGTTTCTGTGTTGGTACGACTGCAGAGGTGGAAAATTAAAAAAACACAAGCAGAAAGTGAATATTCTTAAATGAATGTTCCTGCGTGTTTCAGCCGAGACGCCAACACAGAAGCCTCCAGTGAAATCCTGAACTGAACCAGAGGGTTCTATAGATCTGTGTGTGTCACTCATTTCATTTAAAGGAGGAAATCACATCACATACACACACACACACACACACACACACACACACACACACACACACACACACACACACACACACACACACACACACACACACACACACACACACACACACACACACATGCAATCTGGTAACTCAGGTGTTGTGTTAGTTTGTTTGTTTCTGATGAACAAAGAGCGACCGAGCAGAGATTCTCTAAGATTATTAAAACACAGACGAACACGAGTTGGGAAATATTCATCTAGAACAGCGTGATATTTAACTGGCTACTATTTCTATTTTAAATCTACGTTAACGGATCCGAGTAGATCGTAAAAACATCTGGATCCAGCTGTCAACGAGTTCACGTCACTCCAATCACATCAAAGTCTCACTCTGATCTGTCATAAGCTGTTTTCAGACACAAACTGAAGTCCTGATATTTTTCCTGAACTTTTTTCGAACTCGACTCGATCAATTTCCTGCTTCTATGTTCTTTCATTTTCTGGAGTTCACGTCTGAAAACAGCCACAGACTCACAAGGATCTCTGAACACACACAAACACACGTGGAGTCGGAAACAACACAGTTCACACGTGAGGATAAACAAACACTGATGTTATGAGTGACCACACGGGGGGGGGGTGGTGGTGATAAAGAGGGCGACCAATCACAGTCAATCACCTGCTGTCGTACTGCGGGAGCGGAGAGGAAAAACTGCAGGATGGACGACAAAGCAACGCAGGAGTGACAGGTCAACAACTGAGCTCTGGCATTGAGAGAAGCACTGAGAAGACGAGTGAGGCCTTCAGAGGCCGGGAGTTCGATACCGACAAGAGTCACACTTTAAAGATAACACACGACCACAGAGGATGAAGAGACACGGCTGCGGATGGGACGCCGTTTTCTCGAGGGGGAATAAAAATGATGAAGAGAGAACTAGCAAGACAGAGAGAGAGACAGACAGACAGACAGACAGAGAGACAGAGAGAGAGACAGACAGACAGACAGACAGACAGACAGACAGACAGACAGACAGACAGACAGACAGACAGACAGACAGACAGACAGACAGACAGACAGACAGACAGACAGACAGACAGACAGACAGACAGACAGACAGACAGACAGACAGACAGACAGACAGACAGACAGACAGACAGACGTTTCTTCACACGTCCATCCTCTCACACACGCTCACCCAGAATGTATCGGCGAGGAGACGAGGTTGACGTTGTCCAGAGCGTCTCCCGTCCAGCTGTACCTCCTCAGAGACTCGCTGTCAAAGTCCTTGGCCACCGCCAAGTGCTGCGGGGGGGAGGAGGAAGAGGAGGAGGAAGAGGAGGAGGAGAAACAGAACATTTCAAAGAGTGAGGTAAACGCACAAGTGTTTGAGAGGTAGGAGAAATGACACGTGAATATGTGAAGACATCAAATAATGACTTCATGCACTGAAATAAATAAAAAGAAAGTGAAACACCTGATATGTGACATCACAGTGCTCCACATTAGAAAACAAAATCAAATTCTATCCAAATAATCAACTTTTAAAAGAATAAAGTCACAAATTTAAAGATGGAAGGATGGGAACCAACATCTGATGACTCAGTTCACGTCACAATAATGAACCGATACGCATGCTGTAATATAAACTGCAACTACTGAACTGAAAAAATAATAAAATGGAATCCGAGAGGCACGTTGTCACATGCACTGAGAGAAGCACAGGAACATCTACCTTGTTGTGATGCTCTAGAAAGAAAGACTTTTCCTTACGGAGCATCTGCAGCGAGCGTGAGAAGAGACGAGCTGATGTTTAGCAGCAGCTACATCCACAAATCATTCATCACAACACATTGTGTGTCACTGGATGTTACACATCTACCAAAGACGACACACACGTGCTGGAGCTCCGATCTCCTGCTACTGTTTCTAAACACAACTCAAATCAGGAGCTGGAGCAGGAGGAGGAGAAGTTGATGGGAAACTTTCCACGATAACTTTCACCTGCTTTACTTCAAGTGTAATTTTGCTGCATCCATACAGTTAAGTGGGCCACTGGAGTAATCCTTATTAGATAGCAGCACCCAACCGCTAATCTCATTTCCTCTTTCAGTGATATGTAACTGGATTGGTCGTCTTTATGTCATGTCTAAGAGGATTGGTGAACCGCTCGGCTTCTGGCGCAGCACCAGGGCAGCTTTGGCTCATTTGGAAAACAGAAGTGTGTCTCTTATGACGAGTTAATGACCTGCAGATTATTCACCCGAGAGAGAAACACCGACTCACGGAGAGAAGCAAATAGACACGAAGCACGTGGGACTTTAAATACGTACCATCTCCTTATTGGGCGCCAGCATCTCCTCGATCATCATGCTGTCCCGGGTGAAGGAGCTGCGGTTCAGCGTGTTGGACCTATCAGAACTGAAGGAACGCAGGCTTGGTGTGGTTGCCGTAGCAGTCACGGGGTTACCAAGACAACAGTCACAATGATGGAGAAGGGGGGTGAGGAGGAGGTGGGGAGTCGGGGAGGGGATGAAAGTGAACAGAAAAAACAAAAACAAACACAAACACATTAAAACGCATGCAGCTTCCAGGAACCTGACTGTGTGTCCACAACAGCAACCACAAGAAAGATCCTCTGTGGGAATTCAAGACAAAATCCAAAGATTGAAATAAACTAGAGTGTCAAAAAACATCTTAAGGAACTAGATAAACTCCAGAAATACTGATAAAATGCAGCTGTACGACAATCAATGAACGTTTATTCTTATAATAACAATCTTTATTAGTCTTTCAGTTTGAGAGCAGGACCGTTTTGTGACGCTCTCTCTCACTCGACTCACATTCCCTGTGCTCCAGCTTCAGCTCTTCTCCTCACGCTGCTCTGTGCCTGGGACATGTCTGCTGGCAGGTTCTGCTAAACCAATAGAACGCCAGGACAAGTGAAGCTGTCCCGCCCTCGTTGTGGGGGGTTATTTAATTTGTCTCTAAACCAGACTTGTTCTCACATCCCAGGAGCAGACATTTCACCCGTGCAGAGGAGCAGCGCTGGACTCCATCTCTCAAACTGAAAGACTACGCTCTGGAAGGAAAGATGGAGAATAGATTTTCCCGTCTTCACCTGAACTCATCACACCAGCACCTGGTCTGAAGGTCCTGAGTGAGGCAGCTTATGGAAGTTAAGCAGATTACTGTATGATGGACAATGGACGCTGCACTGCCAGCTGCTATTGGCCGTCATGATGAAATGATTTGCAGATGCTGAGCTGAATTTTTTTTGAGGATAAATCCAAGTTTGTGTCCCCTTGCGTTTTCCTGATGTTGTTTTGTTTATGAAGAGCATTCCTCAGCAGTGACGAATGTTCCACAGCTACAACATCGATATAAAATAATGCAAATAAATAAGTCTGTGCTCAGAGGGAAGTTCTCTGCAACACAACGTGACGAAAACATTCTCTAATTGCAATATGTCAAAGCAATGGAAGCTGAATTATGTTCTTCTTCATTGTGGAAGATAGAATTTGTTCTCAGAGTTGAACGATAATATTTGTTTCTGCCAGTTTGAAGGCTGAGCTGAATACGTGAGGAATAAATACACGTTTGATTGGACAGACTAACAACAGCGTTGACCTGATATACCACCGCATTTTCACCAAAGTAAATATATATAAACAACAATTTACTGCATATCATTTACTACACTAATTACTACACACTCCACCACGTCCCCCTGGCGTCCCTGAGGTGAAGCCATTCTTGTTTTGCGTGTGTTGTTGTATTTCTAGACTTGAGGCATGTCTCTCTGGATGTTTTTGGGCTTTCTCTCTTCTAAAGATATAAATTTAAGACATTTAAAGACCATAATGGATGAAATTTAGAACAATTACGAAATGAGATATTCTTGTTTAAACTTCATGTGTTCCTCTAACAAACCTCTCTGGTATTACGTGTTTAATAAAATATTTCCACTATTAAAACTATAGTCTTAGTTTTTGTATTCAAAGTATAGATCCCTCTGAAGAGACCCAGTGTTTGACACACAGGACACATGGTTTACATTATGGCTCCTGTCTGATCTTTGTCATAAAGTCTACGACACTAAACTGACGAAGGCAAAGCAAATATCAGCTCAGGTCCCTGGAAGCTCGGCAGAGGAAACATATTCCACACAGAAACCAAAATGATGCAAAGCTCCACCTTTTGTGGCAAACGCACAAAAAACCCAGGCGTGAATGACACAGTCGCCACAGTCAGAACACACAAAGCAAACACAACATTCACTGCAAGCAAAGATGGAGAAGTCTCTTCAAAGAACCACAGGACGCGAGCGACGACACAGCGACTGATGTCAACACACAACAGTGCTCAAATAAAAACACAACAACTGCTCCAAATCATTGAGTTAGTAGTCAAACACACACACGGGAAATATGTGTTACACTGGGCCACAAAGTCATGATATCGATAGCGACTGGGGTCTGGGGGGGGGGTGGGGGTGGGGGGTGCAGGGCAGGGGGAGGTGGCAGGAGGAGTACGGGTGGGGGGTGGGGGGGTAGGGAGGCCTCTTCATGCCTTCAGCCTTACCTGACTTTGGGACTAACGATAAGAATGGACATGAGGAGAGAATAAAAGATCGTGAACAAACAGAGGTCTGGAGAGAGAGATGCAGAGAGGAGAGGAAGCCGGAGGAGAGATGCAGGCTGGTCGAGTGATGACTGGGGGGGCGGGGGGGTCCTAAAGTCCAATATATAGCTATAAACCTGATCTTAATACTCAATATGTCGAATTTAACCATTAATTCAATAGTCGTGAAGAGGGAGGAGTTATTTCACGTCTTTGTATAAATTAAAATATTTGAAGATTGGACAGACACAAAAATCTACTGTCAAAATACAAAAAAACAATAAATAATAAAAGACACAAGCCTCTGTCTTTAAACACACTTTGACACACTTCAAAAATTATGTACACTTAAATAATTATCATCTTATAAAGTCTTTACGGCAAAAGTAATAAAAAACAATAAGTCTTATCAAATAATCCAGCAGCAGCGTCACTGTGTTGAGGATCAAATTAAAATTAAACTTTAAAAATAGACTTGCGCTGACATGAAGCCCCCCCCCCATCTCTCAAATCTATAGGTTTACCTTTTGTAATGTTGAACAGAATAATGCAAATTCACAAAAATGTATATTCTAATATTCTAATATTCGATAATTCTCCTAAACTGACTGAACTGGAAGTCGTTTGAATTGGTTGAACCGGTTCTCAGCTGGGGTTAGCCCCCCCACCCCCCCCCCACACACACACACACTCACACACATTCACACTCCCAGTCCAACAGAGTGTGTTGATCTAACCCAGCGCTCAAGGCCACGCAATCGAACATGCTTCTAATTTCCTGTGGCTCAGTGTCCATGTGTGTCACCCCTCAGATATTCAATAACCCCCCCCACCCCACCCCCCCTCCACAGCGCGGTGCACAAGGGTCGATATCCTGGTGCAAGCACAGAAGAGTTACAGCCACAGACCGTGTGTCCACCGTGACGTCCCACTAACAAAGTAACACAACATCTGAATAATGACATTTAAGCTGCAACACAACTTCACATAAGACTGATTTTAAAAAGAACTGCTGTTTCTACTCTTTGGGAACATGTCTTTTTTAGAGGAGGAGCTTCCAAAACACATCTTGTATTTCATGAGTCCCTCATCCTGTAAATCACTGGATGACAATGTGAACTAAACAGTAGCTTAAAGCTCTAAAGGCTCATCTAAGCTCTTTGTTGGATATGAAAACAGACAGAGATTCATAATGAGCCTTAAGCTGACTAAAGAAGAAAGTCTCCCACATGTCTAACTGTTGGTAAATCTACGTTAAACCACAAACCCTCAGTATAAATAATGACAAACACAGGCACATACCAGTGATATGTCAAATCCTACAACTAATTCTTTAGTAAACCTCCCTCTGTTTTGGACTTTTCGGCTCTTTCAGGACAGTTTGCTGTTGGTGAATCTGCTCTCAGACCCTTTGAACCATTAGAATGACTGTACTTTTGATTTGAATGCTGCTTTGACTTTAGTCTTTACACAATCATCTGTCAAGCTCATAGATCATAACATGTCTTTGTGGAGTGGGCGGAGTCTCTCTTACCTCTGTGACCGGGCCCCGACGCTGAAGCCCATGTAGCCCTCCTGAGGGAGCGAGTCGTCCCCCAGCTCCCGCAGGTCCTGGGGGGCCAGATACTTATCTGTGTCCCCCGTCATGGCATCGTCACCTGGGGGGGGGGGGGTCCAAACACACAGGGACAAGACAGGTCAGGAAGAGAATGCACAGGTTGTCCCCTCCACGTGAGACTCTCAACATCTAACTGTCTCTACTGTCTCGTGCTGACGTGTTGCGGTCGGATCAATGCAGCCTTTGCCCGGAGGCGGCTTTTCCAGCTCAGCTCTGCTCCAACAAACACACACAAACAAAAGTCACTAAAAAGCGTTTGAGTCCCAATGCCGCAAACACCAAACACGCCAAGAGCAAACAGGAAGGAGAGCTGCTGTCGGTGACCTTTGCACGACAGGTTAGTTCAAGGAGCAGAAGCAGTTTAAGCTCTTTACATAATTTTTAAAAAACAAAGTGAACCTAAGGTGGAGTTTGTGCAGGTTCCACTGACAGCTTCATCTTTCTATATCTACAGAACCAGACGTACACTCCAGGCCTAGTGGCTGCCTGCATTATAGTTCATCAACTGCAGCTCCTCCATGTTAGTGGATGGGACGTGGACCAACCGAGACATTTTCTGTCGACCAGCGGAGAATCTAATATCACTCTTCTTCTTCTTTTCGATCTAACAATTTCTTAATGTTCCAGGACTTAACGGAATAAAAACGATTTGCTTATGAGTCAAATTCCAAGTTCAAAGTCCTAATTTTGACTCCAAATGCAAAGTCAGCAATAAAATATTAGTATAGTTACAGTATATTGGTAGATTAGATATTTAGAATATGAAATGCCGGAAGCAAATTGAAACCAAATGGAACAACACTGGAAACTGGAAACTAGATCAATTATCGGAGCAAGAGGAAGACTTTACTTTAGCCATCAAGTCGTTACTGTTATTGAATTATTATATTATTATTATTATATTATAAAAACAAAGTGAACCTAAGGTGGAGTTTGTGCAGGTTCCACTGACGGCTTCATCTTTCTATATCTACACAACCAGAGACGTACGCTCCAGGCCTGCAGCAGGAACAGGGTCAGCAGCGTGTGAATCCCCCCCCCCCCGGCTGTCCTGCAGGTCCGAGGCCTCCTGAGGAACCGGTGAGCGCCGGGTTGAAAGGGAGATGGGTGGAGAGTTGAAAGGGGGAGGGGGGGGGGGGGGAGAGGGGAGCAAGTGCACGCAGGCGGAGAAACCAAGGGGGGAAAGAAAAGGAAGGAATTCCAGCGACCACAAAGCAGCAGAGACCCCCGGCAGCACCCCATCCCTCCCTGTCCCCTCTCGCCCCCTGCTGCTGCTGCACCCCTCCCCCCTGAAACTTTCTCTCTCTCTCTCTCTCTCTCTCACACACACACACACACACACACACTCATTTACTTTACAGACCCCATCTGGTGACATTCCAGCCCATTCTCCGGCAAAAGGAAAAAGCAGAATCCCCTCGTGAGCGAGCCAGCGACTCACCTCCGGCTTTGAAGCACTTCATCCAGCCGCTCGTCCAGTGTGCAGGAGTTCACCCTCAGCTAACTTTTCTCCCTTCAACTCTCTCTCTCTCTCTCTCTCTCTCTCGCTCTCTCCCTCGCTCTCCCTATCTCTCGCTCTCGCTCTCTCTCTGCATACACTGTCTATCTCTCTTTCACAGCCCGGCGCTCACACAAACAGATCAGCTTTCTCCCGCCTACCAACCCTGCTCTAGGATTATCCACTCTGTGTGTGTGTGTGTGTGTGTGTGTGTGTGTGTGTGTGTGTGTGTGTGTGTGTGTGTGTGTGTGTGTGTGTGTGTGTGTGAACAGACACCTACATCTCACTGCAGGACAGAAATAGCAAGTGGGTGTGTTGCAGACCAAGTTGTCGAACATCTGAACTCTGCTGTGTCTATAGATGACCACACACACACACACACACACACACACACACACACACACACACACACACACACACAAACACACAACTTCATACTGTAAATCCTGTTCTACCTCTTTCATGTCTTCCCTCTCCATCTTCCTTCGCTGTTAAAATCCAACAGCTTGTGTTTGTTTATTTGGCACCTTTGCAGAAACTCGTAGATACACACGGATCTAATTTTAAAAAACAACGTCCGCTTGTGTTTGTGTTGCCACCACAGCAGCTGTCGGGGTCTAAATAATAGACTGTAAATACAGATGGACGACGTGGTTACTAGAAAGTGAAGAATAATCATCTTGATCACCCCCTAGTGGCTGGCTGCATTATAGGTCATAAACTGCAGCCCCCTCCATGTTAGTGCTTGAGACGTGGACCAACTGAGACATTTTCTGTCGACCAGCAGAGAATCTAATATCATTCTTCTTCTTCTTTTCGATCTAACAATTTATTAATGTTCCAGGACTTAACGGAATAAAAACGATTTGCCTATGAGTAAAATTCAAGTTAAAAGTCCTAATTTTGACTCCAAATGCAAAGTCATCAATAAAAGATTAGTATATTTACAGTATATTGTTAGATTAGATATTTATAATATGAAATTCCGGAAGCAAAGTGAAACCAAATGGAACAACACTGGAAACTAGAATCTAGATCAATTATCGGAGCAAGTGGAAGACTTTACTTTAGCCATCAAGTCGTAACTGTTATTGAATTATTAATACTGAAATTATTCCGATGCTTCAGATTTTATGGGCCTATCAAATATTAATTAACTTTATAACTGGAAAAAGTCCACAACAGTTTAGGAAAGGTTTCACAGGGTTCGTTGTCCGGTCAGATTTCGATCAAGGACTGTGTGTGTGTGTGTGTGTGTGTGTGTGTGTGTGTGTGTGTGTGTGTGTGTGTGTGTGTGTGTGTCTGTGTGTGTGTGTGTCACTTGAGATGTTAATCATTGCTGTTACTCCCCTGGTATGTGAGCCTATGTGTGTGTGTGTGTGTGTGTGTGTGTGTATTTTTGGAAGAGAAATTAAAGATGGACACTCCACTGGAGCTCCACAACAAAAACAACAACAGCAACAAGTCGCACACAGAACTTCAGAGTGATGGCAAAACCATGCACGGAAAATACACAAATCAAATACACACGAGTTTAGTTCAGCTGCACCACTTCAGACGGTTTATTAGTGTTAGTTGCGGTGACGTCACCATTTCGTTTGGGAACTTACAGGAATAGTTGATGCAGATATTTCCAACATCCATCTCTGTTTGAACAAAGCAGAAAAACACCTTCAAGCGTTGAATTTTGGATTTTTTGTCGTCTGGGTTCAACTTTCAGAACAAAATAAATACTTTTGATATCATGAACGAAGGAATATTAGTGACTGCAACATACGGTACAACTCTTTAACTTAATTATGACTTATTGTACAGATTCCACTTCTGTCGTTGTCTCTTCTGCAAACATCTAAACCAACTGGAAAACAAATCTGGAGTTTCTGGCCTGTCCCTCGTGTGATTTACTACCAACTTATCTCAAAGAACATACTGTGTTTCCTTCAATAACTCTATAATAATGATGACATGAACTACGGAGAACCCCTGGGCTCTAACCTCAAACCCTCTGCCTTCTTCTTTTTATATTTAACCACCTAGTTTGCAGGCCATAATATTGAACATATATAAATATAAATGACAGCAGGAGAGAATAATCTCTGACCATTAGAAACAATGACACGCCTGGTTATGTCATGATATCTGTCCACACACATCTGTAACTACTGTAGGAAAGTAAACAGTTCCTCTGAGTGAATGTGGATTTCTGCAGGCTGTGACATTTAGCATCTATGAAAACTGCAGAAGGCGAGAGGCATGTGACCACCTAAAAAAAGAAAGCCGACTCTTTTTCAGCATCACTGCACACGGCTCAGCACCAGAGGACAGTGAAACAAACTATTGATTTGAAAAATATCAATAAATCAAATCCTGGGTTTCCCCAACCCCTCCCCCATCTGCATATTATTAGGGACAGGCGGTACAAACGTTCATATTCAGCTGCTACTGGGCCAGAAGAGGAAAACACACACACACACTCACACACACAGACACACACACACGTTGCACACACTCCAGCAGCTGACACCATGTTTGCTTTGGCCCGAATGTGTGAAACTACAATGGCTGCATCATCAACAAGCCTTCTGCGAAGACAAAGGATCAAGTGTGTGTGCAGACGACTCTCTGTGACGTGAAAAGAAAAATCTGCTACGCGCTCCCCGACGCCATATGCAGACAGTTGGCATGGCAACCAACAGAAAGGCATATTCCCCTGGATTTTGAGGCATGACAATACTGGGAGGCTTTACAACCCCACCAGCACGACAGAGCGGGAAGAGGAAACTGAAAGAGCTCGAGTGAAGTGAGAGGCGTCACGTGCGGAGAAGAAAAAAGGATTTAGAAGCGTCCCTGGTCAAATTAGGCACAGATAAATCCGACGGCAATAATGAAGGACATTAAAAACTGACATGCAGAATGAAGCCAGGAGAGAGAAGTGAAGATTTAAATAACATAACAGTAAAGAAAAATAATAAAATACCTTCTTCCACATCAGATAAATAGTCCTCTGTGATCATTTCGGGGACATTGGCTTTACGGACTGTGTGAGTGGGATGGAGGAGAGGGTTAGAGGGACAAAATGAAACCAGGTAATATGGAAAATCAGATCTAGAAATAAAAAAATCATAGGCAGGAAATTAAGTAAAATCAACAATGTGAGTAAAGTAAATTAAAACAATGTCTTTGTCTATGTAACTTCTAGAAATCAAAGAATAAAAGCTTCATCAAGATGGAACTTAGATGTCAAATGATGAAGTTAAAATGAACTAAAATTGTGATGAATGTCTTATTGTTATTTTCAGCCTGGCAGCTGTTTTGATGATTGTTAAGTGATTCAGATTCACACTCGGCTGTAGTAAAGAGCCTGTGAAGGAGAATCCTCACCTTCGTCGTCGGACATGTCCAACACCTCGTTCATCGTCTCTGGAACGTTCATCCGGTGCTTCTCCGTCACCGTCTGTCAGGCAGAGACCAGACGGTCACATGGGCAGAGAATCCACTAGAGACTTGGAAACTACACTTTACTTTAAGAGTAGTTAACATTTAATATACTTAACTTTAAATAAAGGTCACATGAAATACCATTAATCTGTGAAGCACTTTGAAAACATGTTTCTACAAGAGCTTGAGATATAAAGTATATTATTGTCAATTTATATATATTATAGAGTTTTAAAGTACTCAAAACACTGATCTGTGAAAGGCTGATTTTAAATTTTAATATTTCCATGTCCCCACCCGTCCTTTCTTCCTACAGAGCCTGTCTTTGAAAAAAAGGCATATAAAGATATATAAGTAAAACATGTGCTGTTGTACACAAGTTGTACATGATCATACTTTCTATTAGATAAGTTGCTGCATCACATTCGTACCTGAGTGGTCAGAGTTTCCTCTGTGACCACTTTGAGTGTGTCCACCACAGAGATGTAGCCGAGCCTCCGGGCGATGGACAGAGCACTGTTTCCATTCTGGACAAAAAAGACACAAAGTGATGAAGGTGAGACCTCCTCTTCCTCTTAGAGTGAAGACGACTCATATGTTCACTGTGATGTGCTATTTTTAAATATATTCGGCACTTTGGCTAGAAACCAGAACAGATTACAAGCATCGAAGTTCAAGAGCAACATACAAATTTAATGCATTAGATGTGTAAAGCGTAGCAAGTGACTGTGTGTGTTTATGTGTGTGTGTGTGTGTCTGTGTGTACTCACAGTGGTGAGCTCGTTGGGCGAAGCTCCGTGATGCAGCAGTAAGTTGATGATGTGTGTGTGTCCCTGCTGTGCAGCCTGGTGCAGAGGAGAGTAACCGTTCTGCAGAGGAGGTGAAGAAAGTAAAAGAAGTTCATCCTTCGTCTTCAAGTTGACGTCTTTGTTGATGACTCCCCTTTTACATCCTGAGAGTTTTGTATTTGTATTTTGTATAAACTTGAAATGGTTACCTTGGTCTTGGCGTTGACCTTCGCCTGGTTTTTCAGGAGGAAGTTGACCATCTTCACGTTGCCATAGTGACAGGCCACATGAAGAGGAGTGTATCCCAGCTGATGACACAGAAAACACATCGATGAAATGTGTTCAGCAAAGAAACAGTTGTAGATCTTCGCCAACCAGCGCAGTTTATGTCTACATACATTTTTAGCTTTTTACTTTGACCTTTGACCTTTGACCTTTGAGCACTGAACTCAATTCATCTTTGAGTCCATGTGACAACTGATCAAAAGCTGAAGACATTTCCTCAAGCTGATCTTCAGATGGCGCGTTCAAGAAAAACTAAATCTGATTTTGTTAGGCCACCATGACCTTGACCTTTGACCTCTGGCTACCAAACTCAAATCAGATAATCCTCGAGTCAACGTGAATGTTTGGACCAAATTTGAAGATACTCCCTTACTGAGTTCTGGGGATATCGTGTTCACAAGGCAAAGCAAGTGGCTACTCAAGGAGATATCTGTATCACTACCTTGGTCTCAGGGTCAACAGTCGCTCCCTGGTTCACTAAGACCTCGGCCACGTTGACTTTATCCTCCTGGGCCGCCAGGTGGAGCGGAGTCAGACCGGACTGAGGGAGACAGAGAAGCAGGTGAATACACAAAAAGAATAAATAAACTCAAAGCCAAAAGAAAGAATCCACAAAATAAGACACTAACAGTGAAACACACTGTAAACATCACTTCCAAGTCATAAGAACTAGGGACGGGAATCGGCAGGGACCTCCCGATACGATACTATCACGATACTTAGGTGGCGATACGATATGTATTGCGATTCTCTAAGTATTGCGATTCGATATTACGATTTCCTGGGATTTCTTTTGGTTATTTTTTTTTTTTTAAATACTGGACCATGGAAAAATGTTGAATCATACCTTCAAATACAACACAGTCAAATTCACTTAGAGCTTTACAAGTTTTATTTCAAATATTAACATTAACTTAATGACTGCCGGGCAGCCAATAGAGAAAAGAAATAAAAATGTGCCCTATTATTGTATAGCCCCTGTCAACTGCACACAAACTGACAGATTAAGAAATGTATGCCACTTAGGCTACTTTTAAACAATAAATAAAAGGTAAATTAAATAGAATGAATAAAAGTTTACTTAAAGTATAAACTTTGAAATAAACAAAAAGTAGGCTATTGTTGTTTGCATGTAGGCGATGCAAAGCTAGTGCTTGGGTATGTTTAGATTCTTGTTCAAAAACAAGAGCTGGTCAACATGCTCTGGGGTGATGTTGCTCCTCCCATATATCCCCCCCCCCTGTATAAACCAATAAATATGTTTTTAATATCGATTTGGGAGGCAGCATGGCGATTTAAAATTGTCATTCACAAGAATGGCGATTTGTAACTGAATCGATTTTTTCCCCCATCCCTAATAAGAACCACATCTGCACACACACCTGCACACGGACTCACACCTGCAGCGGTGGCAGATCTTTACCTTGTTGCCCGTGTCGATGGGAGCGTCTCGGGCCAGCAGCAGCGTCACGATGTCCACGTTCCCTTCCTGCGCGGCGAGGTGCAGAGGAGTGATGCCCTGCCGCGTCACCGTGTTGGTGGAGGCGCCGTACTCCAGCAGCGTGGTGGCGATCTCCATCTGGTTCTTCTTCGCCGCGATGTGGAGCGGCGTGTAACCGTTCTGGGCACCGGGAAACAAACACATGATTATTTGTTCTGTTTTCTTTCACACAATCGTCCAGTCACAGACTTCCATCCTTTATTTATACCGCTTATCCTTATAGGGTCGTAGGGAAGCTGAGCCAATCACAGCGGACGTTGGACGCCAGCCGGCGACAAACAACCATTCACACACACACACTCTTTAAATAAATTTTAATGAAATACTCTGATTATCTTGTGTGTTATGCTTCATTAATGATATCTCCACCAATGAGGTTGTGTTATTATTGATTATTGTTTGTTTGTTATTTAGTTAGATTTAGAAAAACTTCTGGACGGATTTTCACAAAACTTGGTGGAAGGATATTTACAAACTGATTTATGAGTTTCAAAAATTTGTTGTAGCTACAAAAAAAAAAAATCTAGATCTAGTGAATTTTATCAGGAGACTGTTGGTTCTTAGCTTTGAATTCTATTCTTAAAATGTGATTTATTAATGTGCAGAAAACCAAATGTTACCACCTAGAGATTCTGGGTTTTACAATTAAAATCCAAATAATTGATTAAGAAAAACTATTGACGTGAAAAATGAAGAGAGGGTTTATTGAATATTCCATCAGGGAGAAAACAGCTAATGGAGCTGATTTCACCAGCAGCTCTATCTGTAGAAACGCCTTTCGACCAGCCAATCACGTCGCAGCGCTGGGATATGGAACGTACAGTGTAATTGCATGTGGGTGAGTGAAAGTAGGTCAACCCGCTTTCACCCCGAGCCAAAGAGAGAGGGAGGTTTTGGTGCATCAGTGCACTAAAGACCATTGAATTTCACCTCTCTCACACACACACACACACAGACACACACACACAGACACACACACACACACTTTATCTCTTACCTTCGCAGCAGCGTGCGGCGAGGCTCCCTGGTTGAGCAGGAGCAGCGCCACCTTCTGGTTATCATAGTGCGCTGCCACATGCAGTGGAGTTAGTCCACTCTGAACACACACGTACACAAACCAGCATTGTTAGGCGGTGATTTATAAACAGTGTTTGTGTAGTTGTGATGGAGGAGGAGCCTCGGGATCGAGTTTAACCAGCGGTGAGTCGACTCAGCTGTCAATCATCACGTTTAACCCGAGGGTTTAACAGCATCGAATAACTAGTAACGTCACTTCATGCTCTCCTCTGATTGGTCGGCTTGTAACGGTGAGTTGTTCAGGAGCAAATTGTGACAATTTATCACCAAACATCTAAATCAAAACATTCATGACCACCATTTTGGATTTACGACAAAAGATTTAACCACGTTTATCGCACAGTTACCTCCCAGAAAAGTGAAACGTCGTATAATATGGAGATTTTTAACAAACTGTTAAATCTGTGCGTAAATGGAAAACTGAGCTTTTGGGAAATGATGATGTCACAGTTAACTTCATACTGTTGCTTATATAGATATATATAAAGACTAGATGTCTCGTTCGACGGAGCCGGACGTCCGCACATGGCGGCCATCTTGCTAGGGGGCAGCTCGCTCACCCATAACATTGTGTTGGTAAATAACCATAACTTGCTCAATTTTCAACTGATTTTTAAATGATCTGGTTTGTTATAAACGTCAGAGATGTAGTTATGACACTGCATAAATTATTCAATTTTTTAGAAAATAACATAATTATTCATAAGTATGCAGTGTCACATCTACCTCTCTGACGTTTATAACAAACCAGATCGTTTAAAAATCGGTTGAAAATTGAGCAAGTTATGGTTATTTACCACTACCAACACAATGTTATGGGTGAGCGAGATGCCCCCTAGCAAGATGGCCGCCATGTGCGGACGTTCATCTCCGTTGGCCGCCAACGCAGACGAGACATCTAGTCTTTATATATACATCTATGGTTGCTTAGACCTCAGTGTTCTTCTTTGGTATTTGACGAATTGTCGGAGCAGACTTTATCGCCCCCTGCTGGCCCACATGCTTGTTCGTTTATCATCTCAGACAGTGAGGCTGTAAACTTGCCTTTGCTAATAGATCTATGGTAGGAGCTCTCACACACTCAATCTGTTTTTATCGCTCTATCATTCTCTCTCTCGCCGTTGATTAGAAACAGGATGTACCTTCCCAGCGGCGTCGGCCGGAGCGCTCTTCTGCAGCAGCAGGTTTGCGACCTCGATCTTCCCGTACTTTGCTGCCACATGTAAAGGAGTGAAGCCTTTCTGCAGACACACGGCAGGAGAGGGAGGAATATTAAAAACAAACGTTAAACAGAATCTAATCTGAGTCTAAACACTTCCATCACTTCACCCGCTCCTTTTATTTCTGCTCAGTGGAACCACATGTGTTTGATCGGCTCATTTGCAGTTTTATGTCGTGACAACATGCAGAACTCATGAACTTGGGAATGACGACACACAACATGACACAACGGGGTGTGGACACAAGACGTGTGTTACATCAGATTCTTCAGCTCTGAGGCAACGCTGGTTCGTGACCGGGTTCAAAATGAGCTGTGGTGTGTGTGTGTGAATAATAAGAGATGTAAGAGTTGAAGCAGGACTTTTACTCGCACTGCTATGAAGTAATCTGATTACCTCTTCCACTCAAGAATACTATACTACTTACTATCTCTACGTGACACAATCTTTATCTCATATCTACCTTGGTGGTAACGCCCTGACTCGCTCCCTGGTCCAGCAGCGTGGCGGCCACGTCCCGGTGTCCCTCCCGGGCGGCGAGGTGCAGCGGCGTGTACCCGGAGCTGGTGGTGGCGTCCGGGTGCGCCCCGTTGGCGAGCAGCTGGAGGATGATGTCCTGTTTACCGAGGCGGCTCGAGATGTGCAGCGGCGTCTGGTCGTCCTGGAGAGGGAGGGGTTTTAAAATCTCATCAAACGAAGTAATGATATTAATATATTAACAGAATATCTACGGACACAAAATCATTTTCTCTTACAAAAGGGACAGTTGAAACACACACACACACACACACTATTTTCTGTTTGATGAATGACAGGTGAGTTTTGTCTGAGGTCAAAGGTCAGGCGTGGTCTACCTTGGCCTTGGCGTCCACTCGAGCTCCGTTCTGGACGAGGTATCGAACCACGTTTGATTGTCCCGCCCTCGCCGCCATGTGGAGCGCCGTCTCCCCCCTCTGCAACACACACACACACACACACACACACACACACACACACACACACACACACACACACACACACACACACACACACACAGACACACACACACACACACACACACACACACAGACACACACAGACACACACACACACACACACACACACACACAGACACACACAGACACACACAGACACACACAGACACACACACACACACACAGACACACACACACACACACACACACACACAGAAGGAACGAAAGAAAGGGAGGGATTAAAAGTACTTCCAAAGTTTCCCTTCTTCCTCCTGTTAGAGGAGCAGAGACCCCCCCCCCTCCTTCCCCCCCCCCTTTTCCCCCTACACCATAATGACGTCCTGTAATGCTCCGTTTCTACGGCAACCTGGCCACAGCCACGGCGTGGGCGCCCAAATACTTGAGGTTGAAGAGTTGACTGTGCTGTGCTCTTCTTCCCCCTCTGTGTTTGCTCACCCTCTTTCTTTCTCTCTCTCCACCCCCCCACCTCTCCCTCTCTTCTCCTTGACATTAAACATGATTTAAGCGTTAACGTGTTCGCCAGCGGAGTAACGACGAGTGCTGATGGACGCCATGGCGTTCATGCAGCCGTGTGGTCTCTCCTGCACAGATCCTCTCTAACAACGGAAACCTAGAGGTTGGTTTCTATGACACAATGGAGGATAAAAATACTAGAAGAGGAAAGTAAAGATTCTCCATTACAAGTCGAGAGCCTCGGTTTTTAAAAACCACCTGGTGGCAAATTAAATACACAACATTGATCACCAAGAACACACAGACGCTTGTTCAGCAGTTCTACACAAATACTAGTTTTCATTTGGAGTTTCTTTGTGTCCATTTGTACAGCAGGAAATATTAATACACATCTTTATTGCATCGTTTATTCTATAAATAAAAGTTTCCAATTGAACCTATAAAATAGAAGAACTCACCACATTGCTTGTGTTTGGTGAAGCTCCGTGGTTGATCAGCTGGTGGACGATGTTTTCATGTCCCATAAATGCAGCGACGTGGATCGGAGTCAGACCCGACTGCAGAATCACAACCAGAGGAATATTAATAGTAAGAATAATAGTAGAACGATAATAATCTGTTAGTATAAATATCTACAATCTTTACGACCGGATCTTAAAGATTTATGGTTTTAAGAATGAGCTGCAGACAGTTTCAGTTCATGCTTTGAATGAAACGATGCACCTCCTGTTTGCACACACAGATTTATAATCAGCCTTAAAGATAACGTCTCCTACGAACTCAGATCACAGTGCTGTGTGTTAAATTAAGAAATCACTCTCGTAGCTCTGTTTTGGTCTCTACCGGCTCCAGAGGAAACGTCTCTTTAGCTGCTAATTGCTTCACTATGTCTGTGACTGTGTTCGTCGGCTGTTCACCTCTGAGCACATGTTGCACTGAAAACAGAAAACGACACAGTGACAGTGAAACGACAAAGTGACAAACACACAACGAGCTGAGTGTCGCTCTTTGTGTGTTAGCAGAAGCTTCATCGCTACGAGAGGACGTAGCCTCAGGTAGAGATTACCTCACCACCACGGTATTATTGACTTGATTTAAGAAAATAAGACTTATTAAATCTTATAATACTTCTGTAGATTAACTTTTGTGTGCAGTATTTAGAATGTAATTCTTCAAGGGAACTCCAGCTGTCAGACAAATGAAATAACGATAAAAATAAAGCACTTTTCCAGGCAAAGTTACAAAGAACTTTAAAACAATTAAAAAACTTAAAAGACAGAAAGAAGAATAATCAAATTCATTTTTAACAGGTGGAAAAAGAGGAGAAGAAGTGAAGTGAAGTCGTATCATCTTTGGGATTAATTTAGAGGAATAGAAAGTTTTCTGCTGAAGCACAAACCTTTCACCCAGATTAAAAAACTACACAGACAGAAAACCTGTCGACCTTTTTCTCGTGATGCTCCGGGAAATTCCAGATCAAGTTGCTTTAACTCCATCTTTTTTCTCCACTTACATGCCACACACACACACACACACACACACACACACACACTCACACACACGTACCTCTGTGACGGCCTGGATGGATGCTCCATGCTTCAGAAGCAGCTCCATCACCTTCACTCGGTTCTTCTTACAGGCGATGTGCAGCGGCGTGAAACCATTCTGCAACACGAGGGAGAAACATACATTCAAAAGTGTGTGTGTGTGTGTGTGTGTGTGTGTGTGTGTAGATGTCTGTGCAGAGCTGGTGCACGACAACATGGAAAATACAGTAAAAAGGGGAGGGTGGTGGGGGGGAATCCTTCTTTTCCTTCATCCCCCCCCTCTCTTACCCCTCTTTTCTTTCACTCTTCCTCTCAAACCAGACGCCGTTAAAACAAAAATAAAAAGCGCGCGGCACCGAAATAGAAACTTTTCTTTACGACTCACTCTCGTCTCGCCAGCTCACACACTCCTCCCCCCTCCTCCTCCCCCTTTCCTCCCCCGTCTTACTCTCCTGACTTTGAGGTTTCTGCTTCGATCCTATGACTTCATTTTCCCCTTTTGCTCATTCTCTCTCTCTCTCTCTCTCTGGCAGTAAAGTCCCGGCGCTCTAACCACACCCAGCTTCTCCCGTTACAGAGCGGAGATGGTTGTCTTCACGCCAGAGACAGAGACAGAGACAGCGGCTGCAAAGTCTCTCTCTGCCTCCTCCTCTGCTTCCTCTCACGTCCTCTCTCTCTCCTCTCATGTTCTGTCTCTTCTCTTCTCCATTTGAATCCTTCATCTATCTCTTTTTAACGTGAGGAACCAAAACGTAGGGATGAAGGAGGAGGAGAGGAAAGAGTGGAGGGAGAGAGAGGAAATGACTTGAAAGGAGGGAGGAAATCTTTGGTCAGTTGGGAGATGAAATCATCAAAACCCGATTTCGTCACTGAAACCTTAGATTCGGGTCTCTGCTGCAGGAATTCACCTTCTTTTCTTTCTACTTTAAGAGAAAACAGAAACACTTTACTTCCTCTCTTCTCTCTTTTCATACATGCACCTTCTCACATGAACCTGGTGGCTATTTCATGTTGTTTAAATGAGCTTTAACGTTAAAGGTTAAACGTCTAAATCTGTTCCTTTAATGTTAAAACTATAGAGGGTAAATACACAGTGATGTAAAAATAAACTTCTTCTTCCAGAGTTTCAAGGAGAAAGAAAGTCATTAATCATCTCAGTGTGAAAAGGAACGAGAGGAAGAGAAAAGTTGGAGAAACTGTTTTATCCAGCTCAAGAACCAACTTGGAATCAATCTATTGATTTGATTTAAACCCCTTAACTTTGTAATTATGACTAAAAGCCCAGAGTCTTATCGATCCTCACCAGAGCCTTGGCGTTGGGGTTGGCCTTCTTGTCCACGATGACCTTGGCGACCTTGTAGTGTCCGCAGTGCGCCGCTACGTGCAGCGCCGTCAGGTAGTCGTTGGTCACGTCGTCCACGGGAACCTCGTGGTGCAGCAGCAGCTGGACGCAGTTCAGGTGGTCGCCTTGCGTCGCCATGTGGAGCGGAGACAACCCGTTCTGGAGGGAAAAAAGAGGAAGTAGATTAGAAAACAATGGATTTGGAAGTTCGCTGTGACCTTGACCTTTGACCTTCTACAACCAAACTCTAATCAGTTCTTCCTTGGGTCCAACTGAACGTTTGTACCAAATTGGAAGAAGTTCCCTCAAGGCGTTCTGGAGATGTTTGGAAAACGTGAATATACAACAGGAGGAAATCGAACCTTGGTCTTGGATAGTATCGGAGCTCCTCTGTCCAGCAGCATCTCCACCACCTGCTCGTGACCACTCCGAGCTCCACAGTGAAGAGGAGTCAGACCGTCCTGGGAGAATCAAACACAAACAGCAGCTTCAGCTTCAGTCTCACTGCAGAAGAGCCATCGCTCCACAGCCACAGGTCGATTTGAGGATTCCATCACATTTATACAATCACGTGTTTGTCTGAGACGCTGAAGAAAAACCTTCAGCTGCTTCTGACACCTTGTAAGTGTAGATATTAAATAGGTGCGTGTGTCTGTGTGTGTGTGTGTGTGTCTGTGTGTGTGTACCTTGGTCCGTGCATCTATCTTGCCCCCCCTCTCCAGCAGCAGTCGCACCATGTTGCCGTTCCCTCGTTTGGACGCCACGTGCATCGGCGTGATGTCGTTCTGAAGAGAGAGAAATCGATCCATTAGGTTTTTAATTTGTTGATAACTTCAGAACTGATGATTCTGAAACTTGGAGTCGAGGATTGGGAAACGGGCCAAGAACCAACCCATTCAATTCTGGCCCGGATGCAGACAAATGGGCCGATCCTGGACCTTTTTATTACCTTCTTTGGCATCGTGAGATACAGCGTTTCGTTGTGTTGACATTCTTGTTGATTTCTTAAGAGATAAATTCATTGGTCTTTATGAAATTGGTTCATCTTGACGGAATTTTAATGGAACTGTGACTGAGGTATTCTAATTTATCAACGCACTGATTGACATTAATTAAAACACTATAATTTACATTTACAAACTCCCAGAATCCCCTGCAACGAGCTACAGGATCCTATAGAGCAAAGACACAGGAGCGACAAGCACAGCTGCACACACACACAGACACACACACACACACACACACACACACACACACACACACACACACACACACACACACACACACACACACACACACACACACACACACACACACACACACACACACACACACACACACACACACACACACACACACACACACACACACACAGCTATAGATTCCTGCCCTCTAGTGTGAGAGTGTTGGAGTGGTTGCAGCAGTTCTCCTTTCAAAAGGCCTGTTAGAGAGAGAGTGTGTGTGTGTGTGTGTGTGTGTGTGTGTGTGTGTGTGTGTGTGTACCTACCCTCGCCTTGAAGTCCACAGCTGCTCCCCTGTTCAGCAGCAGCGTTGCCACGTTGATGTTTCCGTAGTGAGCCGCGATGTGAAGAGGAGTGAAGCCGCTCTGAAGGACGAGAGACAAACCAGAAACAGAATCACTCAACGGGAGAAGAGGAGAAAGTGACCTGACGAGCCGTGAGCAAAGCATGATGGGACATCGCATACAGCAGCGGGTTGGCCGACAGCGGAGCAAAGCAAACCAGCACAGCATCAGGTCCAACATGCTCTGAAAGTTCAGACATGTGAGACTCTCTGCTCACTTTACCCAAGCAGCACTATCTTACCTTTGACCTTAAAACAGCAGCTTCAATAAAATGAGTTTTAAAGGTTCAGAGTTAATTGGCGGGTTTCTTATATTTCTTCTATTTTTGAAAAAGTCATGTGAACCAGGGTTAAAGAAGATAAAATAAATAAAAATATAAACAAACCTGTCAAATAAAAAAAACATGCAGAGTTTGTGAATCTGGGAAAATGCAAACTCTGGGTGTCCAATTTTTCTTTTCCTATAAATGTAACAGGATAAATGTAACAATCTAACAGGATTAAAACAACATGCAGGTGAACATGCTTCTGTATTAGTGACATAGAGTCTAGATAGAATTGGCTGCTTTAATGAAACCGACACAAACAACTTTAAAATATGAAACTCAAACAATCTGAGAAGGTTGTTGTGAACTGTGTGATTCTTTGATCCATAAGACCAAAAAATATATAGATTTTGTAAATAAGTGAAGACTGAGGTGACTGTTTACGTATGAAACATATAAATTAGCCAGTTAAGTGGAGAAGGCCTGAGCGAAGAGAAAATAAGCTTTTATTTGTTATAGAAAAGTAACTGCTTCCTTCTTTTCTTCTCGTTTTGTATTTGAAATAAGAGAAAAGGACCAAAAGCAGCAAACGACTGCAAACACACAAATCAAAGTAGAAAAGCGAAGCAGGCTTAAAACAACAAGGCACAGGAGGTGAAACAGCAAAAGCATTCGTGCCAGCAGACAGAAAGCTTTGGCTCTGCATGACCGTGAGTGAAGGAAGAGGAGAGGAGAGGAGGAGGAGGAGGAGGAGGAGGAGGAGGAGGAGGAGGAGGAGGAGGAGGAGGAGGAGGAGGAGGAGGAGGAGGAGGAAGAGGAAAAGGAGAGGAGAGGAGAGGAGAGGAAGAGGAAGAGGAAGAGGAGAGGAGAGGTGAGGAGAGGAGAGGAGAGAAGAAGAGAGGAAGAGGAGAGGAGAGGAAGAGAAGAGAAGAGGAGAAGTAGAGATGTACCTCTGTTGTTCTATTCACCATCATCTAGAAGGGAAAAAGGAACAAGGGGAGCGGTAGGGCAAGAAAAACGAATAGAGGGAGGAGGAGGAGAGAATGGGGTGGTTAGTGCACCACAACAAAAACACCACCACCACCACCAACAAGAACAACAAAAATACCAACATAAACACCAACAACAACAACATAAACAACGATGCCATGGCTGCACCAAGCTGCAGGATGAACATGTGGGAATGAACTCATAGAAAACGACTGGATGAGGGAATCTGCTTCATCGTCTCTGATTTCTTCTACATTAATATCTCAGCTAATAAAAACAACCTTGTTCATTATCCTGAGACTTTGAGCTTTTTTTTTTGAGCCCAGAGATTTAAATACGATTTCTTAAGGGACAAAAACATGTCAGAAAACGTCTCCTTTTGTTTTGGGGCTGAAGTATGATAGCAATATCGATATTTAATGAGAAAATCGTCATAATATTATGAGAACAAAATCATAATTGAGAAGAAACGTAATATAATGAGAATGAAGTTGTAATTTAACAACAAAAAAAAATCCTAATATGAGGAAAAGGTCGAAATATTACGAGAATTGAGTCATTATTTAAAGAGGAAAGTCATAAAATGATGATAATATTTATAATATTATGAGAATGAAGTCATTATTAAAAGAGGAAAAATATTAAGAGAGTTTTTCAATGAATAAAATAACTCAAACACTGGTTTGGTGAATATGAGTCGTGTCCATAATTCAAGAAGCTGCAAAGAACCAGAACATAAATAAAGAGAATGACTTCCTGTCTGACAGCAGGTCATCATGGGAGCTGTAGTCCCGCCTACCTTGGACTCCACGTCGGCGTTGTGGTCGGTCTGGAGGAGGAGGGCGGCGGCCTTGGTGTCGTCCTTCCGTGCGGCGATGTGCAACGCCGGGAGGCGGACCTTCCCCTTGGTGTCGTTCTCCAGCAGGAGGGAAACCACCTGGTCGTGGCCTTGCTGCAGCGCCACCGCCAGGGGAGTGAACCCGTCCTGAGAAACACAAACACACAAACACACACAGTCACACACCTTCATGCAATTTTTGGAAAGCGACCAAGTGGAAATTAATGAGTGAAACAGAATAAAATAGCAGCACCTAATGGGACATATATTATTTGTAACTAACTAATATTGTGAATAAGAGAACGTTATTTTATCTAGGCTATGATTTGATTGATTGGAATTTTATTTTATCTATTTGTATTTGTATAACTGTCTTTATTTACTTCAATTTATTCTTAAATTATATATATGTATTTTTTTATAAATTTTTGTATTATTATTTTATTTAATCTTATTTTAAGTTATTTGATTTCTGCCTCTTTTTCTTTACCCTGAGTGTTTGATTGTGGGTTGGGGGGTGTTCATAAACGTTTGTATGTTTATAAATGTTTGAATGTATGTTTCTTATATGTAAAACTTAATAAATATATTGTTAAAAAAAAACAAAAAACACACACAGTCACTGACTCTGTGGGACGACTGGAGTGAAGCTGCAAAGTCTTGAAACTTTGGACATGTCAACATTTCCATATTTTATGGTTCTCAGGTATGCATGTGGCAAAATGGCTCCATAGCGCCCCCTACAACACTAAATGAAACAACCCCCAGCGCATTTCACCTTCATGTATGAAATGAGGTCGAATCATGTGTTAAAAATCTCACACATTGTTTAATCAGCTCCAAAAGTCACATGTTCGTTGTGAATCCCAGGCTGAAGACCTACAAATTCCAATAAACAGTTAAAGTGATCGCGCCACCTGCTGGCAACTCAAATAAAAGCTCTCCCAAAAACACACACCATGGAATACAGCTGGCTAACATGCTAATGTTGAGTAGACGATATTCATCATTGCCACAGCACTGAATGTGTGTGTGTGTCTGTGCGTGTGTGTGTGTGTGTGTGTGTGCGTGCGTGCGTGTGTGCACAGGATGTCGACTGTCTGGATAAAACTAATTCAGCATCATCATCACAGCCACACATCAAAGCAGATACTCCCCATGGAGACAGGGGCTGAACAGCTCACACACAAATCTGTCGACACACACACACACACACACACACACACACACACACACACACACACACACACACACACACACACATACACACACACATAAATTCAAGTGCATAAATTTAGCCATTTGAAGAATTTCTAGAGTGATAAGTCGTCTCACAGCTGCTCTGCCTTGTGTTTCATCATCTTCATCAGAGATTCAGGAGAAAACAAAACCAGTTTAACGTCCTAAAAATACCTCGACACACAACAGCAGCAAACAAAAAGACACACTAACTAAAATCTACAATCTGAAGGACAAACAGTGACACAGCAAATTGTCTCAAACCTCAAAAACCGCAACATAAATAAATGAATCTATGTTTTACATGTATGATTCTTTTAACGTGACTTTTAAAACCATGAACTTTCATATCAAACAGCCTGAAAAACGCAGCAGAGAAAATATTGAGGACAAATGTGGATTTAACTTATTCTAATGTTTTACAGTTTCTGCCTTGTGTCATCAAAATCACAATATACGGAATAACAGAAAGATCGAGACATAAAATCCAAGAAAACAAGGAGTTTCTAATCTATTCAGCCTCGTGTTATT
Organism: Limanda limanda; assembly: GCF_963576545.1. NCBI lineage: Eukaryota > Metazoa > Chordata > Actinopteri > Pleuronectiformes > Pleuronectidae > Limanda > Limanda limanda. The sequence goes on along the minus strand of NC_083656.1, from coordinate 3,097,689 downwards.
CTGAAATACAGAAATATGAATTATTCAACACTGGGAGTTTCTTCCAACATGGATATACATTCCCCAACATGAATAATTCATCCTGTCTCCCACCGGAGGAGGAAAGTAGGAGGACGGGCAGACGAGAAGGAGGCAGACAGCAGGAGGAACGATGGAGGTGGAGAAAAATACGAGATGAGAGGAGAAGACGAGCAGGGAGGAGAGAGAAGGAGATGAAAGGAGGAAGAGGAAGAGGAAGAGAAGGAAGAAGAGGAAGAGAAGGAGGAAGAGGAAGCCATGGGGTGTTGTCGTATATTCAGAAAACACAAGCGGCTGCGTCACGAGACAAAAGTCACGTAGCTGAACAAAATAACAACCATGTTGCTTTGTTGTGACTTCTGAATTTCTTTTTTAATAATATATAATACATTTTTTAAATATTTGAAGTTTTATAAATAAATGAATTTAAATTGTAATTTTTTTAATGTATTAAATTATTTATTTCTACATTTATTTATTTTGAATAACACTTTTATTGGAACTAAACGTTTAATAAATAATAAATGAATGCATAAATACATTTATTAATTAATGTAAAAATACAGAAACTGCTTTTTAAATTTTTTTATTTAATCACTAATTTTCACATATATTTATTTTTAGATTTATTGTTTAGTAAATATATAAATAAATAAATTAACTAAGTCAGGAATACAGAAACAACCTTTTTCATACACATCTATTTATGAATACATAATCATGTGTCTTTCATAGCCTGGAGTAATTCTACCAACTTGCAAACCCTGTGGTTGTCTTAGTTGAACTATAAGCAACACTGCCCCCTCACGATCTCCAGTGGTACTGCTGTGCTCTGTCGAGTGTGTAAACTTTCAGGCGACGAGCACAAACACACACAGGATGAAGTTTATTGTTTGAAACGTTGAAGATAAATAAACCTTCAGTCTGGATGAGTCAGCACCTATTTACCACCTGCCCCCCCGAGTCGTGAGGCTGCAGTGTAATTACAGGAGGAGGAAAGAGGGGTGTGGCCTGAGGGTAGTTATCAGAGGCTCAGTACTGTAAACAGCAGTTAAAGTGTGTTTGTACAGTTAATGATGTGTGTGTGTGTTTACCTCGGTGGCGATGCTCTGACTGGAGCCGTGGTCCAATAAGTACTGGACCACGACCATGTGGTTCTCCTGCGCCGCCATGTAGAGCGGAGTGAAGCCATTCTAGTGGAGGAGAGAAGACAGAGCCATCATCATCATCATCATCATCATCTCCATCATTATCATCATTTCTGTGTTTTCAACAATGAGGTGATCACATCTGAGACTAAACAGTCTGAGCTTCACCGCTCAACACAGGAATAAAAACTGAAGTCTCTCGTAATTACAACTGGTTCATACAAACACGCCATAACACACGTATCATGTGACACCTCACACACACACATGGCGTGCACGTGTAAAGAGGAATTGCAGGAATAATAATATACGTAGGTCGTCTCCTCCGCATACAAACAGTTGTATTATTGTAAAATGCAGAATTTAACTGCATTTTGTTAGCAAAGACAACAGTTTCTTCCTGGAGAGGGTCATGTGATGGGAGCCTGACCAATCAGCAAAGGTTACATGTGAGTTGTGAGTGTGAACGTCGTCTGTAGGTGTCAGGCTTCACCTCAAGCTTTACGAAAACCAAGGGGCATTGAAACTTTCTCCCCTTGTCCAACTGCAGCTCTGTCGCTAGGCAACAGCGGAGAGGGAGGGACGAGCTGGTGACGCAAATCACAGAAATCCTTCGTAGAGGAGACGTCTCGTTTTGGTTCGGCCTTCGCTCTCTGTCTGTCTGTGTGTCCCCTGAAGAGACACAGCTTGGACGTCCTGACTCTAAAGTATTGTGTGTATGATAATCTATAACCTCATCAATATTTCTGCTTGCACTAACGAGCTGTGTTGATAATCTGCTCTGTAGGGAAATGGAATTCTTGCACTAATGTCATTAAGTATCTTGATTTTTCATGGATGTAATTTCATTAAAAACGAATTTGCTCCATCATGATATATTGCTACGGTTGTTATTGTATTATAGCCGGGACCTTTTCTCTCTGTCCTCTACAGCTGCATATAGACTCTGTGAGGATCATGAAGTACAAACTGTCACCTCGGCACATACCTCACACCTGATAAGAGCGGAGATAAGAGGTGTAGGTGTGTGTGTGTGCGTGTGTGTGTGTGTGTGTGTGTGTGTGTGTGTGTGTGTGGCCATGAAAACAGATCACCACAGCAACACAAATACCCAAAATCCACTTTAGCATTGAAAATAAATCTCTTCCTCCTCCTCTGTTCTTTCTATTTCTCTTATCGTGTCACATATTTCATTTGAAGTTCAAAGTCAGAAACTCGGCTGTGATCAAGGACAAATAAATCACATCCGCAGTTTTTTGACCACATCAACATTTCAGAGGATTAAAGCAACGACTGACTAACGAAACATGATTCTGTTTCCTGTCAAAGAAGGAAATTAGTCCAAAATATCACAGATACGACGCTGCCATCTTGTGCTTTTTGCTGTCATTTGGAGCCAGTGTCATTGACCACATTCAAAACATGAAAACGGTGTGTGTGTGTGTGTGTGTGTGTGTGTGTGTGTGTGTGTGTGTATGTGTGTGTGTGTGTGTGTGCTGTGTGTGTGTGTGTGCTGTGTCAGCAGCTCTGCCATGCTGCCTGGCCCATATTCAGTAGCCAACTATCACACACACACGCACACTGCTCTCCAATTGTGAAAATATCTTTGTAGGAAATCGATGTGTGAGTCTGTGCGCTCATACAGATGAATATGTGTGTGTGTGTGTGTGTGTGTGTGTGTGTGTGTGTGTGTGTGTGTGTTACCTGAGACTGTGCATTGACGTTGGCTCCGTGAGTCACCAGCTCCTTCACCACGTCCGTCTGTCCGGCGAGAGAAGCTATGTGCAGCGCTGTGTTTCCTTTCTGCTTGAGAAACATGATAAACATCTGATTACAAACGTGAAGTAGTTTTTTGTAGTTTATATGAGTCCGGTGCAGATTCAGTGTAAGTGCATTGTTATTTCCCTCGAGGTCACCGTGACCTTTGACCTTTGACCACTGAAATGGAATCAGTTGATCTTTGAGTCCAAGTCACAACTGGCCAAAATCCAAAGACATAGAGAAATGTTCAACATGCTCACAAATCTACTCCGTTAACCTGTGATTTCTAAAGTCCTTCTTGAGATATCACGTTTACAACAATGTGACGTAGAACCTGAAACCAACACGGCCTCCGGCCTCTGGCTTTCCACTGGAGTGGAGACAGACAGGAGTTTGTAATGAGAGAAAGTTTCAGGCACTGAGCCTGTTCCTGATGCACCTGTTGAGTTTGTGTCAGCGAGCAGCAGCTGTCGCCTTGTGGTCGCTGCCGCCGCCGCCGACACTGGAATCTCCACGTTTACAATCTCGACTTAACTTCTTCCTTCTTCTCACGCTTCTAAGCTACGTTAGAAAACACCGTTAACCTTCCTGGCCCAACATTTCCCATGATTCATTGTGCTTCAGTGTTTTTCAAAGAAGTAATGGCGGCAACAAGTGAGGCGAAAACATCAGGAGTATTTTAAAATGTTAGTTCTCAATCGAAACAGGTAAAGGTAAAACAAGTTGTAAAATATCTGGTTTTCAACATTTTTAATCAACCGATTAAACCGATTTTCATCTGTAGCTTTGTTGCTAGGCGACGGCTATAACCCGACATGCAATAGGAAGACTAGACCATCTTATTTCCATTTCTTTCAGGTTCATGAAAACCAAACGTAACAGTGCAGACCATAGATATCATATATAAAGACTAGATGTCTCGTTCGACGGAGCCGGACGTCACCACATGGCGGCCATCTTGCTAGGGGGCATCTCGCTCACCCATAACATTGTGTTGGTAGTGGTAAATAACCATAACTTGCTCAATTTTCAACCGATTTTTAAACATCCGGTTTGTTATAAACGTCAGAGATGTAGATATGACACTGCATACATTATTAATTTTTTTTAGAAAATAACATAATGATTCATAAGTATGCAGTGTCATATCTACATCTTTGACGTTTATAACAAACCGGATGTTTAAAAATCGGTTGAAAATTGAGCAAGTTATGGTTATTTACCACTACCAACACAGTGTTATGGGTGAGCGAGCTGCCCCCTAGCAAGATGGCCGCCATGTGCGGACGTCCGGCTCCGTCGAACGAGACATCTAGTCTTTATTTATGATATCTATGGAACAGACAGGTTCATTTTTAAAAACCGTTTGGGGTCGAGGTGATTTACAGGCGTGGCCATGTAACTGCACATCGCCGGGTTCAGTCGCACATAATTAGATGCACCACCCAGTGCAAGTGGAAAACACTGTCATGCAAACGCCAAAACACGTTGTTTCCTTCCACTAAATCACGCCGCTCCACCTCGGTGCAAACACACAAACCGTTTATCTCTTTAACTGCTGCTCCGGCAGTGTGACTTTGAGAAGGAGCTGACGCAGCAAAATCCAGTGTGTGTGTGAATTCATGCATAGGCCGGGTGAGCCACTGTGTGTGTGTGTGTGTGTGTGTGTATGTGTGTGTGTTAGACTCCCGGGTGGCACAAACCTTGGTTGCTGCGTCCACGTTGGCGCCCTGCTTGATGAGTTCAGCCACCACCTCCACGTGTCCCTCCTTTGAGGCCAGATGAAGAGCGTTCAGGCCGTTCTGGAGACGAGAAGGAATTTTAAAAGCAACATAAGGGGAATAATTAGATCCTGAACATTCTGACTCTCTCCCTTTAAATAGCTGAGGACGTGTTTTCTCTATCAGACTCTTACACTCGCTGCTTTTACAGCTGCACTGAACGGACATTTTCCTGAATTATTCCCAAGAGGTCGGTTACACGTGAGAACAAAGCAGGAAAATGTTCTTCCAGTTTACAGACGTGTACAGATGTGTTTTCTGAATATTGAAGCATGTAAACCTTTCACAGTTATAACACTAGTTTAGATGTTGATGTCTCCTTCAAGTGACGACTGGTATCAGCGTCGTGACTGGAAGATTCCTGCTTCCACACAAAATGCACGAGCTCGTACCTGATTGCATATGTTGATGTCGACTCCATTTTTCAGGTAGTCCAAAGCTTTCTCCAGGTTCCCGGCCCGAGCTGATCGCAGATAACAGGCATTTATATCCGTCTGCAGGAGAACACAGAAAGAGAAGGTTGGTCATCTCGACCTCAGCAGCACTGAACGCTGACGAGAACGAAAAAACCAGGAAACATAACAACCTGCTCGTCTCTAAGAGAAAAATTCCAAATCTCCTTTTTGCAACGAAGCAAATACGACATCTGGGAGCTTGTTCCAGGCTGTTTAACATATTTCAGAAATAGGAAGCAAATATTTAAATGTATTTATGAGTCATTCAATCCCTCTGAATCCCTGCGACGAGAGATGAGCTGAATTTAAACCCCTTGAGGTTTGTACATTAACTCAAAAAACAACAGGATCAGGCTGAAGGAGGAACACAGTAATTTGCAGTCAACCTGCAGTCATCAGGCCGAGCAAAGGGAAGTAAATACGCCGCGTGTGCAGATGTTTAGAGGAGTCTGTGAGGACGTCAGGGTGCGGCCGGGCGTACGACTGGGTGCAGACGTGAGTGTGGATGATGAAGCCGGGTGGAAACACACGGGAAAGACACAGACAAGCAGGAGTCAGTGTGTGTCTCTGATTTCATGATTGCAGTGCAGTGCTACAGGCCACCACACCCAGTCAGAGAGAGAGAGCACAGGATGGGAACTCTCCAGTTACACTGTGCTGCTGGTAACCTGCAAGATCCTCTAGCAAGTGCACACACACACACACAAACACACACACACACACACACACACACACACACACACACACACACACACACAGACACACAAGGCAGTGCACAGTCAGTAACAGGACGACAGTGTCATTTCAGAGGTCGCTTGTTTTCACCTTTGCAGTCGTGCTCCTTCACAAACCAGCTGCTTGTTGGTTGCAGGGAACTGAACAAATATTAACCTCGTGAAAAATGTCACAAGCTGATTCACAGAGTTACAAGGACGAGCATCACTGACGAACACGCAGGATGAAACACCCGAAAACAGGGAAGGAACAAAAGAGGTGGTTTAATTTACGTATTATTATAAGTAATATAGTACTATTACTGCAGTTTCAGAAAGAAAAGCTGGAACCAGCATCACCACAACCTGAACAACAGCCCAGTCCTAACAGGCTGGTTCAGAACAGACTCTGCAGGAGTTCAATTACATTTCAAATAAATCATTTGAAACATTTTGAAAGCAGAAAGTGAGTTCATGTAATAATAAGAGAGAGAATGATGATAATCCACCTCAACCTCCCCTGATAATCAATATATGATAACTGATTTCCATCATATAAGGAAACTGCAAACTTTAAAAGAAAAAGAAAGGAAAGAAACATTAATAATTTATGTTGTAAAGGGTTTGAAGTTGATGCTTATGAGCCTGAGACTGTGATTATTGTGTATCTATTGTATATGTTGTGAGCATCTAAACTGCAAGAGATTCTTTTTTGTTTGTCATTTAGATTTTCCGTCCTAAACTATTCAAGATCCTCGTCTGAATTTTTTTTGTCATCTCAATAATTGTCTTATGTCGTTGTCCTGCTCACTGCTCCATGATCCATGATCCATGATCCATGTTATCGTAGACAGATTGTCGGCCAAAGCTGATCGCTGAGCTCACTTCCCCACACAGTGAATGGATGTTATCGCAGTTCGACATCACACACACACAGACACACACACACACACACACACACACACACACACACACACACACACACACACACACACACACACACACACACACACACACACACACACACACACACACACACACACACACACACACACACACACACACACACACACACACACACACACACAGTGTGTTTTGGGTGTCAGCATCCAGTCAGTGGTGCGGAGACGAGGGGGCTTACTGACTGTCAGACTGGGACCATGACATCACACACACACAAGTTTATTAAATCACTGAGTATTTCACAAAATAAATACATATTATTAATATTTATGATCATTATTACTGGTACTATCGTTATTATTATTGGTAATACTTTGCTTTAGCTTCCTTTATCAGTATTTATATAGAAATACAGTGGTTTTAAAGAGATAACAACTGTAAATCCTCATGTGGATGAAAATGAAGGAAGCTCCTCCAACACAGATAAAGAATGATTATGATCTTGTTCAGGTTAAGACAATCAGAGCTAGGTGTTTACATGGCAGCTTCTGATTCAGACTATTGGCTTCATCGGGTTGATATCAGATTATTGGTGTCCGTGTAATGTCAGTCAAAAGACAAACACACAACATGACGTTCAGACAGAAACGTCAAACACCTGACTGATGAAGGGAACCTCTAATTTCTACGTTCCTACTGGATTCAAGTGAGAACAAGAACAAGAGTCCGGATCAGTGACGGGATGTTTACATCTATGTGAAGAGGATTAAACAGTGTTTGGGTTTCAGTGCTGAGGAGAAAACTCTCGTTCAGAAGTTTCAACAAATGACTGAGGAAAGAAAAACTGAGTGAAACACGAGGAAAGACAAAGGAAAGAGATGAAGATACAGAGATGCAGAGGAGCTGTTGACTATCAATAGGCAGCACAGTGCACGTATGTATATATATAAGCTACATGATCCTATGGAAGCCATTCCACGACTAAATTAGATCCAGTTAAAAATGTCTTCTATTCAATCGGATGCTCGAGCTGTGTAACACATCCCATAGCGTCTTTAACACTGTGAACAACCTTTGGAAGTTTGACGTTAACTCTTCAGTTTTCAAGAAAAGTTGCATGAAATAATATTAAAACAAAGTTTGGTCAAACTATAAAAGAAAATCTCATTTGAGGTGAATAAACTGTATTTATATAAAATGACATAAAAGCTCATATGAATGATAAGAAACCAAAACTATTAGATTTATAAAAACAATAAAGTCACATACATCCATTCACACAGTCATATCATCACATATCATTCTCACAGCATGTTGAGGAACCGCTGACCAGAAGGTCCTGACCCCGGCCGGAACCTGAATATACAGGGAATCGCTCTAATCCAAGGTTTTATGTTTGCATTTTCTGTTGTTTTCAGGTCAACGTGACACAAAAAACTAAGTTAGTTCCATAAAATGCTCAAAACTCATATTGAGGTGAGCATATTCAACTTTTAGTTTTTACGTTAAACTTCTGTTTCCGTGTCCACATTCCAGCTGAAGACGTTAATCTGCAACAGTGAAGGACGATAAATCCTTCAAACGTTTTCCAGCTTCGTACTCGTGAGACAAACCAAACATTTAACAAAACTAAACCTGCTTCTGCACCGAATATCTTAAGGTTTTCATCTCTCCTGTAATCTGTTAAATTGTGTGTTTATTAAAACAAGATGGTTTAATAACAGATTAGCACGGAAAGTGGTGGATATACAGGATTTGAATCACCTCCTCCAAGGAGGTAATGTTTCAGTCTGTAAATTAGAGGGATTATTCACAAACTCCTGGACAGATTACTTGGTAAAGGACGGTTTGGGTCGGGGGAAGAACATATTATGTAGCAGATCCAGGATTTTCTTTATCTTTGCAAAATACAGTGTTTTTTGACATTAACATTGATTTCTCAGAGAATAATAATCAGGCATGTTTAGTGGACTGATATCTCTAAGTGTGTGAAATTTGGCGCAGCTTGAATGACTTCTAAGGGACAATCAGTGGAGGTGTGAGATCGACTGAGTGACATTCACGTTTTAAAACAGATTTTCTTACAGAATGAACCCATGCTCTCGAAAAACTCCGGATCCAAACATCGGATCTTTTTCAACCCCAGAGAGAACTCACTGGTAACAGCAGAGTTGTTAAGTGAAACTTTATTTACCCGGGAGAGAAATGCAAAGAATGCGACAGTCGCTCTTTTTCCACGACTCGCTCATACAGTTACACACATTCCGACAGAGGAGCTGCCCCCAGCCGCCTGCACCGGGGGGGGGGGCAGAGAGTGTGACATGACACCACACGTCCATTCAATGAAACACTCCTTCAAATCTGATTATATATTAACACCTGGGTACGTTAAATTCACATCCTCCTGGGGATTCTTTTCCAAAGTGCCACTTCAGCTCTGACCCACGACCATGTCACACATCAGCACGTTCACGAGACGTTAGAAAATCAGCTGATTTAAAAAACCTCTGCTTCTTCCCACATCTCTTCCTCTTCTCTTTCCCTGGATTTCTCTCCTTTTTGCTCTTTCATTCTCCGTTTTGGTGGAAACACACAGAGCATGCGCTGCAGTCCAAGGTCAGGTGCTCCCATTCACACGGCTGCAACATGGAACTGGGGCCACAGCAAAGTGCACAGGCTCCTCTGCACATAACAAACAACAGGAGGTATAGATGTGTAACAACAGTGAGCCAGGACTCAGTCCTATACTCACACACACACACACACACACAGACACACACACTGTGTATAAACACGCACACTGCAGCAGAGTGGTGCAGCAGAGTTGCAACAGCCACCCGTCCCATCCACGACCACCGCCGACCCCCCCCCACCCACCCACAGCCTCTAACCTCCCACAACCTGTCCCACAACATGTGTCCCGTCTCCGGACCCGTGACCGCCGTCGGCACACGCCACCATCAGCTGAGCACCTCTGAGTCTGGTTTAGAGGTGATGCAGAGACCGGGATATGGGGGGTGGGTGGTGGGGTGAGGAGGGGGGGGCAGGTGAGCGTGCCGACAGTCCGGCGTCATCTCTAAAGTGCAGCAAGGACTTACTTCTGCCAGGTAGTCCGCTGCCTCCTCCACGGCCATGTTCCCCTCGGCCCGCAGCTCGGAGTGTGAAACCTGAGCACTCAATTACTGTGGCAGCTCGAGCCTCAGCCTGATGGGGGGGCAAGGGAGGCGAGGGGGGAGGGACGGGACTGTGTGAGAGGGAGGGGTGAGGGAGAGGCCGAGAGGGAAAGGCTATGTGTGTGTGTGTGTGTGAGAGAGAGAGAGAGAGGTGAGAGAGAGGGGAGAGAGAGAGGGAGATAGGGGCATTATGTCACAGCTAAAAATACCTGGCTCAGAGTGAGAAAGTCCAGAGCATGGAGGAGGAGGAGGAGGAGGAGGAGGAGGAGGAGGAGGAGGAGGAGGAGGAGGAGGAGGAGGAGGAGGAGGAGGAGGAGGAGGAGGAGGAGGAGGAGGAGGAGGAGGAGGAGGAGGAGGAGGAGGAGGGAGGAAGGAGGAGGAGGAGGAGGGAGGAAGGGGGGAGGCAGACGAGTTCCGGCGTTAATCTCAAACCAACTCTCACCGGATCAGACGCTGCTCTGAGTGTGTCAGTCGGCCAGCTGAGTTTGAAAATGAAAACATGAAACTTTTTACCAACTTCCACTGACTTTACAGATTCATAACAAACAGACGACAGCTCTAATGTTGGCAAATGTTTACTTTACTTTACATCTAACTATAAGAATAGATGAAAAGATGATGCACCTGATGATCCAGACCAGTCCTCCTCCTTCTCTGTTGGCTCAGAGTCGCAGGGATACAAGATAAATCTGTGAAGTTTTACACTTTTCCTACCTCTAATATAAGCAAAATCATCGGATAGGCACTTTGACCTCTGACCTGAGTAAAGTGCAGCTCCAGTAAAAGCACTTTTAAGAGTTTTCTCTAAAGCCGTTCTCAGGCACGGAGGATCTCCAGGTTTTTCACTTCACACGTGTACAACGCAGTAAGAGATTCTCCACTCCAGAGAAAGTTCTCCACCACAAACAAAGTTCAGGTCACGTTAGATCCAAACTGTTCCAGGCTGTGCTACCGGTTCGCAGTGGAAGGGCCTGACTATTCCCTTAAAACCAAGACCCTGAAGAACAGACCAGTAGATGAATAGAAGAAGAGTCTCAACCAGAATTTAAGGTCCATGAAATAGGCCGGACCAGCTGATGATATTCTAGAGTATTTCTCTGACCCTATGATCCTGCAGAGGATTTCCTGATGTATCTCATTCATAATTTAATGCTTTTATCAGGCCGGCAGCTGATAAAAAAAAAATGTCTCAAAAGAAAGTAGGTCTGCAACTGACAACAACGATTTATGGATTATCAAACACGGCCGCAGATGATTTATCTGTTAATCGACGAATCGCTCGAGTGCTTCGGCTTTAGAGGAGGTGGAGAGGAATCTGCCTCAACTTCCACCGCAGGTACGAGGAGGAAGAAATGCAAAGGAGTTCACCGTGAAATACAAACAATGGTGTCTCACACACACATACACACACACACACACACACACACACACACACACATGCACACACACACACACACACACACACACACAGACACACACACATACACACGCACACACATCTCGGTTTAATGATCCGTCTTTGGTGTTTTATGACATCTGTGAACGGAGGGAGAAAGGATAACAGCCAGTTGAGGGAGAAGAGAAGGGTTGTTGCCATGGCAACCAAAGCTCCTAAATTCCCAGGGTTGGCTGGGATGGATGTATGGAAGCTTCCAGTGTGTGTGTGTGTGTGTGTGTGTGTGTGTGTGTGTGTGTGTGTGTGTGTGTGTGTGTTTGTTTGTACTCGTTTTTGTTTAAAGGACCTCTTCCAGTATTAACCCTGGCTTCGTCGGTACCAGTTGACCTCATGGGGACCGGATCCTGATGAAGCTAAACGACAGTTCTGAGCGACTGGTAAACTTCAGAGGTCAGATGTGAACTGTGGTTAACGTTAGGGTCACGCGTGAACTGGTCAAGGTTAACGTTAGAGATATGAATGGAAGTCAAAGCAAAGTCCTGACCTTCTCCCTAAAACCCTAAAACCCTTAAACCCTAAAACCCAGTCTGAACCCCAGACAAGCCTCTGAATTTGTAAGAACCAGAGAAAATGTCCTCACAAGGATGGTATTGAACCAGAATTGGCTTCATAACTATAGATAGACACACACACACACTCAAAGACAGACAGACAGACACACACACACACACACTGTTCACTGTCCTCTATCAGTCCCTAGTGGTCCCTCGGTAGTACTACATCAACTGCAGCAGGAGACAGAAGCATTTTGACTCACATGTTTAAAAAACACCAGGAAACGTCTTGTCACGGTTTGTTATAAAGAAAAGTGACGACAGAGGAAAGTAGAGGAAACTAATTATCATTTGTGTTATTAATATTTAGTCAAATGTTTTCATGAGAACAGCTGAAGCTCAATTTATTGTGTTTCTTTCTGTCATCAACAGAGAATGGGTCAGACTAAAGCGAAGTATCTGTGTGTGTGTGTGTGTGTGTGTGTGTGTGTGAGTGTGTGTGTGTGTGTGTGTGTGTGTGTGTGTGTGCGTGTGTGTGTGTCTGTGTGTGTGTGTGTGTGCGTGTGTGTGTATTGTCCTGCCCCTGACGAGCTGTTGTCGAGTGCTGCCATCTGATTGGCCGCTCGGCTACTGCAGTCTCAGTGTTTTCACAGCACTTGAGCTACAGATGGAGAGGAGGATAAAAAAACAAAACACACACAGCGCACAAACTCCTCTTCACCTCCTTCTCCTCTGTCGTTCATTTCTCATTCCTATCGCATCTGAAAGCGACGGAATCAGAGATCAGAGATTCAGCCTCGTGTGTTTTTCTCTGAGACGTAGAAACTCTGCTCGCTCGTCCCTGGATGACGGAGGCTGACGTCGCTGCTGTGTGTTGATGTACGGTTGTGCACCCTGTCTATGTGTGAGTGTGTGTTTGTGGTGTCTGGTCAGCAGGTTGACACACTGCCCCGCCCACAGAGGAAACAGAAACACCCACAGACGGAGGTGGACGCCCTCTCCGCTCCGTCTCTTCTACATGCGTGTGTCCAAATTCTACAAAAGACAAAGTGGAGACAGACGTATGACGGAGACGGGAATCCAGCAGCTTCTGTGCGGCTGCTCTGTTAATCTCTTCTGACAGCGAGGAGAGATGCTCATGAATAAATTAACATCTGCCCGAGACCAGAAGCCCACACGGTGCACTAACAGGGACGTGCACTGCAGTGAGAGTGTGGTGCATGGGACTGGTTCTACCACTGTGTGTGTGAGGACAGACGACAGGACAGCTCCTGTAAAGTGAAGCCAAAGCGTCTCCATCGCACCCTGGTGGCCGGCTGCAGTAGGTGCCACAAACACCTCCTCCTCCTCCATGATAGTAGATGGGACGTGAGCTGGTGAAGTACACCTCAAATCAAAAGTTTCCAAATATGTTTTCTGTCTTTATCTATGTGTTGTTAGAAATGTTCCGACTTCTGTATTTAAAGGTTCAGTGTGTAGAATGTAGTGACATCTAGTGGTGAAGTGTCATTTTGCACCTGAACACGCCCTCATCTCCCCCTCCCCTTCCAAACATAACATAACATCAGTCTGGGCTACTGTAAAAAACATGGTGGCCTCTGTAGAGAGGACTTGCTTCTTTTGTAAATATTAATAACTAATATCTATGTAACTGATTTAGTGCAGCTTCTGGAAACGTTCTAGTTTTTTTGTTTTGTTCGTCTAAACATGTTTGACAAGTTCAAATACTACGAGTTTTAACTGAAGCTGAAATGTGTCCTTGAATATTGAAAGTAAACCGCAGGAACATTTTCTTATCTGCATTTAGAAACTTGTGACTCAGGTGTTACACACTTTTATTATTGTAGAGTCTCTTTATCCCTATAGTGGCTGACGAGGGGGTGCATAGACACACATATAGATATATATAGAGAGAGAGAGTGGGAGGGAGGGAGGGCGAGTAGGGAATTGTGTAAATGAGGACAGTGTTTTTTGGCTCAAACCAAATACTGTTTGAATCCCCTGAGGTCTCTGCGACTCGTGGGCAGAACCGAAATGAAACGAACCCTTAAAAACCTCACGACACGAGGCAGAGAATCCAGCTCTGGCTCATCATGAAGAGAATAAAAACCACAAAGCGATGCCCATCAGGACCGGTGCAGCCAAGTGATTCATTTGTCAGGAATGAGACACATGTGGAAAACCAGTGATAAATTATTCCCAGCATCACAAACTCTGCAGAACATCTCTGCAGCGTATATTTCATGCAGCTCTGCGGGAGAAGGCCTGGGGAAGATTTGCAGGCTCAGAAATGAGGCTGGTGAGAGTTTTATCGGAATGAATGGGAGGAAGTGTTGGATCCTACAGAACCTGCCCGGGCGCCGCCTGGTCGTCTATCACCAGGGAAGCAGGTCGGACGCACAGACAGGTATTCACCTCCCCTCGGAGATTTACATCCTGAGGATAATTCACCTCAAAACGCAGGAAACTGAAGCACACAGAGGAAACACACAGAGCTGATACACACATTCTGACATTTAGCATGACTTAAACCCTCAGAGGACATAAATGTGTCTCCGGGCTCATGTCCATCCTGGAGAAATATACGTAGATCTGCTTATAAATCAGCTAGAAGAGCACTGGGAGCACAAACCTCCACCAGGACCAGTAGCTTTCACAAATAGATCTGCTAATCACACGGATCTGCACCAGATTTCACCTGTTCATAGATATTAGCCGTCTGCTCATCAGGAGCCTCCGGTCGTCTGACACACGTCTGCTCTCGGTCCCAAGAGACAAAACTCAACATGGAGAAGCAGCTTTCACTGTCTCTGCTCCACATGTGGAACAAGCTCCTAGAGAATCTCCGTTCTTTTAATTTAATGCCGTAAGAACGTTCCTGTTTACATCTGCCTTTTATTAAATTAAACAATCACTCATTTCTTACACATTGCTGATAATTTCCCTCTTTTATTTCTTATTGTATTTGTTTATTGTCTGGGTAACTCTTAATTTCTTTTTAAATACTTAAATGTCTTGTGCTGCTTTTACAATTTGTTGTGATGCTGTTTATGTTTTATATTTTAAAGCACTTTGAGTTGCCTCGCTGTTAAAATGTGCTACAACTAATAAACTTGCTTTGCCAGATTATCGTGAATATCAATTCAAATTGTAATTTTTCACAAAGCAAAGATCAAACGCAATATCACGTTGCCCCATTATGCAAAATGCAAATACACAGTGTAAGAGTATTATAAACAGTGGCCTCTTTTCTGTTGCTGTTGGGATTTTCTATCTGTAGAATCACAAGTGAAAAACCCTTCACGCTCTCTGACATGTTTACTGTATCATCTGAGACTTTCTGGCATCTTCATACGACTGCTACAATTCACCAGGAACAACAATGAGCTCCTGAACACGTGAGCACGTCTCAGTTGTGTCTCTTCAATAAGAAGAGGAGGGAACTTAAGCCTCGAGTCGGTGAAACATCTTCTCTCCAGCGTTTGTCTCCAGGAACAATCCAGAGATTAAGAGCTTACTGCTGTTGGGAAACGCCCACAGCGGCTTCCGGAGCAGAACATGAAATATAGAATATCTGCCATCGCCGAGGAAGAGCACTGCAGCTCGAGCACCCGTTACAAGACTGAAGACGCTTTCATACACAAAGAGTCGGATCTGGAGGTTCTCCGGAGTTCACCTTCCACAAATCAACCCTTCCACAAAAGAACTAGAGCTGCACGGGCAATAAATCAATCAACATCAATAAATCTAAATTGCTTTAAGCATTTGTCAGAGGTAAAACGCATCTCATATGTCCTTCACTCAGACAAATGAGTCTTCAAACGCAAGAGAAGTAATAATGTGACTTTTATCGTGATAATTACTGATGATAAATGTTTATCTGGATATAATTTTGGGGCAATTTCGCTCAATCACAGGAAGGAAATCAATGCTCGGCTGCATTAGTCACAACTAGACTCTGATAGAGCAAAACACGAGAAGGGTTCAGTGGAATGAGAAGACAGGGTGTGAAAGAGAGAGAGAGAGAGTGTGTGTGTGTGTGTGTGTGTGTGTGTGTGTGTGTGTGTGTGTGTGTGTGTGTGTGTGTGTGTGTGTGTGTGTGTGTGTAAATGACTGGTGTGTCCCAGTTCTTCTCGGTGTTGATCTTCCACTGCGGAGGAGGAGAGAGAGGGGAGCTGCGGGGGAAGAGGAGGATAAAAAGCAGAACTAACAACATCCTCATCTCCTCCATCTCTGTCTCTCTCTCTCTCCCCCTCTCTCTTGTTCCCTCCTCTTTCCCTGACACTCGTCCGCTCCCCCTCTCCATCGACTGTTCCCCTTCATCTCCCTCCATCTCCCTCTGTACGCATTCTCTCATTCCCCTTCATTTTGATTCGATTCTTCCCCTCATCCTATCTCTTTTTTGCAGAATGTAGCGGACGGGTTTCCTCTCCCCCCCCCACATCCCCCGTGCACCCCCCTCCTCGTCTTCCCCCATCCACCAATCACGATGCTGGACGGGCTCTGCACCAATCCCGTGGCCCAGCAACCCCCCCCCCAGTGCTCCAGTGAGCGCTGTAGCCAGGTGCTGCGAGGACGACATGGAACTCCACTTTTCCTCCAGCCTTCACCTCCTCTGGAGCTCCTCTCCTCCTCCATCCCTTCACTTTCCTCTCCTCCTCCATTCCTCCTCCATCCCTTCGCTTTCCTCTCATCTCTTCTCCAGCTGCCGTTAGGTTACTTCTCTCAGACTCTGTCACCATCAGGTCGTCAGAATCTGCTGCTCCAGCTCCTGGACGATCTTTTTTAATCTCAACAATATCAAAACCAATCACTTTTAATTTAATTCTCCTGACAGAAATAAATTCATTTTCTTCAGCGTGTCATTGTGGGACGAGGAGAGAAAAGGAACCATAGAGTCACATCTTCTCATTTAACTAATGATTATTTACATTATTGATTTATCTGCCTTTTTTTCTTTCTAGAATGAATCAATTTGATTGATATCTTGAGGGAAAACACTGACCTACTCTTATCATCTACAATATAAATAAATGTGAAGCATTTGAAAATAATCATTAAAAGTTTTCTTTGTTTCCTTCAAACATGTTATTTGAATATAAAGTCTGTTTATGCAGAGCAGAGAGAGGAAAGAGAAGAACTGAATATTTTCACTGTGGACGAGTCGAAGACAAAGAGACGTCGACCTCACGACCAATGAGGAGGCTTCAAATATGAATCCTGGCTTAAATAAGTGTCGGGGGATTAATGTGGTAACGATGGCTGGTCTCAAGGGACCTCTCTGTGTGTGTGTGTGTGTGTGTGTGTGTGTGTGTGTGTGTGTGTGTGTGTGTGTGTGTTTGTGTGTGTGTGTGTAAACCCCCCCTACTCCCAGAAGCAGAAGTGTGGCAGAACAATACAACCTCCTGCCAGCTGACAGAGATGTCGTGAGAAGGGGAGGCGAGAGGAGAAGGAGGGGAGGAGGTGCCAAACATAAAGAGAGATGAAGAGGGAGGAGGGAAGGGGGGGGGCTGAAGAGAGAACTGTGTCTTTCCCTAAAATAATCCAACATTCCCTCAAGCTGATTATAAAGATATCACATTCAAGAATAAACATAATCATACTTTGTGACGCCACCAGGACTTTGACCTTTCACCTTTAAACACCAAAATTATATCAATTCATCCTCGAGTCCAAGTGAATGTTTGATCCAGATTTGGATAAATTCCCTCAAGACGTTCTAGAGAAATCACACTCACAAGAATGGGACAGATGGAGCCCCCCCAACCCGGCCTCTGGAAGTGTTACTTCCATCCTCAGGTAGAACCCCACTGTTGTAATCCAGCTGAGTGTGTGTGTGCATGTTGTGTGTGAGTGTGTGAGAGTGTTTAATTTCAGTCAGAGGTCACGCTGGAGGTCAGGCGGACTCACGCCACCGTCTGGACTCACGCCATCACTACAAGCCCCGCCTCCAGGAGAGTAAAGGAAGGGGCGAGCGATGGGAAACGAGGCCAACATCTGAGACGGAGCCGGTTTCACTTCTCTGCCTCGGAGACGTCGGGTTCAAACCACCGAGTTTGTCCCGTTGCCAACTCCGCTCGTTGCCGGGGGCCGCGTCAGCCAATGAGAGGTCAGCGCCACAGACGGCTTTACTGCACACGTATAAATATTAGTGTTACGGCGCTTTTAAAAGGAGCAGGAGAAGAGGGTAAAAGACTGTGAGACGTGATTCCCGCTGCGAGTCCATCAGGCTCCCAGTCGTGAACATGGCTTCTACAGATCAACAGCATGTGGCTAATGGCTCTAATGGCAACTGCCACTGGTTTCATTGCTGCTCGTAATGTGTTTTTGCTTTTCCAGCTTCCAGTAAGAAGCATCAACACGTCACACTGCACACGGCACGTGATGCATTATTAAATCAGTCTGAAGCTCAAGGTGCATGCTGAGGAATCGCTGCTGCTCAGAGTCAGGGTCTTAAAAAGTCATGATGAAGGAAAGTGGGTGTGAGACGCAGAAAGAAGAGGAAGTGCACAAAATACCACAAAATACCACAAAGTACCAGATAGATAGAGATAGATCATAAAAATGACAATTGGTGATTTTCTCAAGTCTAGTATATCATCAAAACCGAACTTATCAGAAACACTTGAGCCAACATCAGTTTCATAAGAACTTCCTAAAATGGCAAAACCCATCTATAAGAATTCTTTTGACTTTTCAACTTGTCCCATCTGCTAACATCAAGGAGGCGGGGTTTATGACCTGTAGCCAATCAAGACGCTTCGACCTGAACCATCCTGTCGTCCATCTTTACGCACAGTGGACGGTTCCGACTCCGATTCGAACCACACTTTCACAAAAAAAGGACATATACATGGATTTCGCTCGCTGACATTTTCTTTCGGAGAACGAGCTTGAGAGGAAAGTGCAGAAGAAACACAGGGAGAGACTTTGAACATCGACCCGGACGTCTAATGCAGCTCAGTGTCTGTTGTCTGACGGGAGAGTGGGAGAGAGAGAGAGAGAGAGAGAGAGAGAGAGAGAGAGAGAGAGAGAGAGAGAGAGAGAGAGAGAGAGAGAGAGAGAGAGAGAGAGACAGAGACAGAGACAGAGACAGAGAAAGCGAGAGTAGTGGAAAAGAAAAGATTGGTAATTGAGGTGATGTGATCCGAGGAGAGTGAGGATATTTTTTGCACCTCGGTGCCAAGACTCGTCCCGGGGCAGACGGAGCTATAGATTTACATTGAATGAGCCGGGGATAGATGATATCCCCTCCACGGCGTTACACTACAAACACCGGGAAACTGCTGATAACACCCGACACACACACACACACGAGAACACATACTGTATATATACGTTACTACAGCAACACCTCCCTCACCTGTTGCCTCTATAAGGACCCTACCCAGTGAAGCCGTGAACACACAGGGTTCATTATCAGATTGAGTCGTCAAGGTCATATTTCAGCGTTTCTGCTTCATCAATGTCAAAAGTAAGAGGAAGAAGAAAGAGAAGCTCCGCCTTGAATTTCTTTTTAAACCCACGATCGTTCTCGTTTGTCAGTTTGACGCAAAGATCTACAGGAGGCTTAAAAGGATTAATGTTCTCTGATCCCTTTCAAATCGATATTTCTAATTTCAAAATTTGGATGCTGAGCAGATTCTTTATGATCTGATTGAGATTAGTTAGATTCTCAGTCCCATTCAAAGTCTGAAAGCAAATGTTTACATGTTAATGTGTCACTGCAAATTGCAGTAAATCTGCTTTCACTGAACTCCTCTGATATTCTGACGTTCTCTGGAGGAGCTGGACGTGAGAACGCTAAAGTCCGAGTAACGTCCAGGACGATACAGCAGGAGAACATCCAGTCGAGAGAAGAGCCAAAAGAACACAAATATCTCGTAGACGACTTTGACGAAGACGAGGAGATTCAAGAGCTTCTGACCACGAGGGGAGAAACTAGAACACGTGATCTCCTCCTGCCTCCTTCCTGCTGCGCCACACCTCGCTCCACCTCGAGTTTCTGTGGAGAATCTTCTGCTGCTTTACTCCCAGAAATGTGGAGCAAAGCTATAAAGAAGTCTAAGAGGAGAATACTCTATTGAAGTAACTCTCGTGAGTAAAGTACTTAAGTTTGAGTTTCCACCACTGAACATGAGAGAATTCAGATCAGAATAAAAAATAAAAATTGCAGTTTTATTTGACTTCCTCCCAAAACCACAGGGAGTCTCCAGTTGTCGTGACCTTGATGGACGTGAGGTCACTGGTATTGACTCTTTGTGACAGGTGGCGAACGCCGAGCTAACGATGGCCTCAGGCGGGTCCACATCCACGCACACACACACACACACACACACACACACACACACGCACACACACACGGACAAACACAAATAATTGGAAGCAAGTTTCGACAAAATGATTCAAACACCGAAGCGTCGTTGTCTGAAATGTTAATATTTTCCAGACGTCATCGTCACGGCAACAGGACGGGTATTGATTGGAACTCAGACCCATCGATCACCTAATGGATGATTGTGTGTGAATGTGTGTGTCAAGTCTTAACTTTGTCCTTGCACGGTGACGTTCTACACACACACACACACACAAACACACAAACACACAACCCACACTAGCCGCAGGGTGTGACTGCCGATGATTGTCGCCTCCTCTCCTCCCCTGAACTCACACCTCTCACGTCACAACTCTATTTATTTGAGTGACACAGTGGAGAGAGGGGGGGGGACACATTATAAAGCTACACAAAATTATTTTTTAAAAGAACTAAAAACTCGTATTTTTGGTGTCTCACATCGTATTAATAGGAACAGCGCTGCCCGTCCTCCATCGCTGGTTCCTTTCATCTTTTCATTTCTTTTTCCTGTTCTCACTCTCTCTCCTCATCCATCTCCCTCTGTCTTTTTCACACCACCCACCCACCCCCCCCCGGTATTCCCAGTGGGACCACCCTCCTTATCCCGCCGGGTGTGCATGTGTGTGTGTGTCTGTGTGTGTGTGTGTGTGTGTGTGCTGCATCATGACAAAAGACAATCCTCTCACTCTCTCTCTCTCTCTCTGTCTGTCTCTCTCGCCCTGTGTCAGCTCCGTGCTCTCATTCCTCCATCACTTTCCAGCTTCCTTCTCCAAACTCCTCACCCTCCCTCCTCCCTCCTCCTCCCCCCCTCTCTCTTTCTCTACCTTTCTCTTTGCTTCGCGAGTCTTCTTCCTGGCCGCCTTCTTCTTCTCCTTCTCGTCCTCCACAGCATTGATGTTCTCGTCCGCCCTTTTCTTTATCTGCGAGGCGGCGTGCGCCATGCTGCTCCGGCCCAATTAATCCTCACAGGTGGGAAACAAGGGGAGGAGGGATGGATGGAGGGATGGAGGGATGAATGGAGGGTGGACTCCAAGTCTTCCCCTTCAACCTTTTCTCTCCTCTTAGCTCCCAATGATCTTTTTGGTTCCTCCGCTCCTCAGCTGAGGTTCTGTCAGAGAGGGAGTCCTCACAAGTATGAGAGAGGCAGACGGATGTTCCTCTCCTCTTTTACAAGATCCCCCTCTTTCTTTTGTTCCTTATCTTCCTCGGCAGCGATCCACAGACGCTCAGGTCCAGTCTGGGGCCGGACAGAACCAGGACATAATCCTCCAGCGCTCAGAAGGCAGCTGCTCAAAACTGTGCAAAATAAGTGCAGCAAATACAAAAACAAATCATCTGTGTGATCCTCAGTCGGGTTGAGTCCTCTTGATTTAAGAAAAATGTATAAAAACCAGGAATGTTAATGGAGCTCCAGGGTTTCAGGTGTCCAGCCCCTAGCCCAGCGGAGAGCTCTGTGGTCTGGGTGAAGGTTCTGGTCCAGCTGCCGGCTTCACTGGTTCCTCCAGCTGGATCCCTGCACCTGAGCCAGAGCCATCCTCTATGTACACACACACTCACACACTCACACACTCCGTGACTGAACAGGAGGGATCTGACAGAGGAAAGGAGGTTGAGATCGGAGGAGGAGGAGGAGGAGGGTGGGGTGAGAGAGGAGGGGTGAGAGAGCAGCAGGAGGAGTGAGGGAGGGATGGATGGATACCTCCGCTCCGCACCGGCTGCTTACGACTGAGAGATAAAGAGAGAGAGTGAGAGAGCGAGCGAGCGCAGCACAAACACACGCTGGGTGTCCAGGACAACACACAGTGCAGCCATCAGGCTCCTGGTGGGAAACTTACTTCACTGCGTGTGCTCTCTGATCAATAAATAAACATCAAGCTGAATCTTTTACCCACTTAAATTCACTTTCATTGGTTTCTTATTCAGAAAATCTAAAAATAATGTGAAATCTTGACACCCTGAGTGTTCGTAGACGCACATTTTAATGTGTTTGTTTGTACAAAAATAACCCTGAAATAATTGTGGATAGACGTCAGTTGGACACAGATCTAAACGCTCCCTTGTGCACCAACGCCATGCCTCCTGTCCGCTAACATGGAGGAGGCTGGGTTTATGAACGATACTGCAGCCAGCCACCAGGAGGCAATCAAGAAGTCGGGACCCCCCCCCCCCCCCTTTGTTGCTAATTTTTCACAGTAACGTGAGTTTTTCTGTATTTGAGGGTCTGAGGATTAAAAGTGTGGAGTAAATTATGATTTCTGCACAATTAGCTATGTTTAAGGAAAACATCTGACTTTAATTGATTTTTTAAGAAGAAAATCCAGTTTCTGACAAATAGATTTTTTTTCTTTGATCCAGTGTGAAACCAGTTTAAAACCAGTCAACCCATAAAGCTCCACGTGACAGTCTTTGTGTTCAGGGTGCGATGTGATTGGTCTCTGCATGTTTCCAGTGAGTGAGCTCAGCTCTACACTGCAGCCTTTCAATATTTACAACATGGGAGAGGGGACGGGGGTTTGCATGACAAGGACATGTGACACAGAACCTCCTCTCCATTGGCTGTCTGGGATGAGAAAAGAGACGTCATTGGCTGCTCGGGAAGGGAAGGTCCCACCCACAAAACGACAATAACAAAGGGGAGAGCTGGAGAAGATGAGGCCAAGGCGAAGATAGAAAAGGTTTTTACAAAGGAAAATGCCCACAGATAATTAGGTATCATCCACGTCTTAGAGAAGAGGCCAAACCCCAACCTAAGACCTAAAGACAGTAATATTTAAATTCACTAGATCGGGAATAATATGTGGATCTGAACACACACAAAAATATTAAGATCCAAGAATGATTCCCTGGGAAATCAAAGCAAACGTCACAAAACAATGTTAAAATAAGAAATAAAATCTTGGTTCTTCCCCAAAGATTCGTGGAAATCAGTCCAAGTAGTTTTTGCATAATCTTTTTGCAGATGTTACAATGACTGCACATCTGCACGGAGTAGCTGTTTAAAAGCAGCAGGTAGTGATAATTATTGTATCATATGTTTAGACACTTTTAATCTTTTAAGCTCTTTTAAACAGAGTTAACTTGAAGTGTCGTTCACAATCTTCAGGAGCTTATTTTGCTAAATTTTCTTTTAAATCTGAATGAATTTAAAGCCACATGTTCCATTAAGTAGAAAAGTCCCGGTTGCTCATTCACTGGGCAAACGTCCGTCCCTGCACCATTAATAAGTATCTGTGGGAGTCTGACTTCAGATTGGATTTATTAGACTAATCCCTCATTATCTCCGTCTGTAAGAGGAGCTTATGAAGGAGGTGTTTTAGTCCTGAAACGACTTGTGTCTGTCCTGAAACAGGGATTAACAGCAGGTGACATCTCGCTACATGGATCAGACATTTAAAACTGGCCTCACAATAAGACGTCTGAAGGTTCAGAGAACTGATGAGAACTCTGATGACATCACACGTTCTTCCATCTCTGTCTATTGTCTACAGCTCTCATCCTTAAAGACTTTAAGAGGAAAGAGATCCTTCCTGAAAGAATTTCACCAATATATTTATTACAAAGTCTGACGTCCAATAGCAACAAAATTTGCTTCAAATTGTTTTTGTTTATTTTCTCGTCTGACCCACAGAAACATAAAGAAATAGGACATTTAGGATTTTGGTTTAATAAAAAGATGTAAACAATAAATTCAGTTATTGTCATTTTTTGTTGATGGATCTATTGAAAATGTAAATATATTGATGATTATAATTACAAATAACGAAATAAAACAAATAAAAAAATTAATATTTTAATTCTGGTATTTATCATGATTCTTCCTATGGTGTTTGGCTCCCTCTAGTGGCCAAAGAGGAGTCTCGTCGTCTTTTTATTACACAGTTGAGGTTAAACCTTTAAGTTTTAGTTTGTTAGTCCAGTTGTTAATGATTAATTATTGATTAATTATTGACTTATTGGTCAGTGAATCATGGAGAGCTGGACGCAAATACCTTAGAAGTTACAGACAGGGACTGTGTGTGTGTTTGTGTGTGTGTGTGTGTGTGTGTGTGTGTGTGTGTGTGTGTGTGTGTGTGTGTGTGCGTGTGTGTGCATGTATGTGCATGTGTGTGTGCGTGTGTCTGCTCTTCACACAGTGCATAACGTACTAGGTGCAGTTGACCACTTGAGGGCAGCATTACACAGACATAAAAAGCCTCACATTGCAAAAGTTGAAGAGTGAAGCTGTTAGAAACACCAGTGGGGGGGGGGGGGGGGATTACAACATCACCACTTCAGCACCACATCGTTTGCTTTGCCTTTAAAGAGCAACTCATGGGATTAATTCAGTCCCGCGTGGTTCCCATAATCCACTTGAAGCCGAGGGACTTTAAAAGCAACATTTTATTTTTCATGCTGTTAATTGAGTTTCAGTCTCTACAGCCCGATGTCCCGCTCGTTTCTCCTACATTAAGTCCCACCACATCCTGATAGCTCGTCCAATTAGACGCAATTAAGATGCTCTCAACCGACGGCTTCACCATGAAGCTGAGCTCCAGTTAGAAACAACGGAGTTTGAGGATGTCCATGCCCACGATTCATGCAGCTTTGTGAATTACTGTTCTTCTTAAACATGAATATCTAATCCAGTCTGATCACAGAGAGTCTTTGGTCTCTGGAGAGGCAGATACAGAATTCAGCGACGACAACACACAAAGGAAATGCACACAAATACAAAATATGCTGACAAGGCGAAAGTTTTACTTTGCCGGAGCCAGAAAATGTATTTAAGACGAGAGGAAAGTGGAAATCTGAGCTGAGCTGGAAGGAAATAAAACCATCAGGCTGCAGATTTCACTACAGATGCATCAGAATGAGAAAGAAAAGGATCTTAAAATGAATGTAGGTTAAAAAAAAAAAAGGGACTGTTTTAATATTTTCATTGCACTAAGTGCGTCTGTGTGTGTGTGTGTGTGTGTGTGTGTGTGTGTGTGTGTGTGTGTGTGTGTGTGTGTGTGTGTGTGTGTGTGTGTGCGTCTGTGTGTGTGTGTGTGTGTGTGTGTGTGTGTGTGTGTGTGTGTCTGTGTGTCTGTGTCTGTTTGTGTGTGTAAGTGGATGCCAGCACATTTTGAGCCAGGTCATTAAAAGGCTGTGAGATGCTTCTGCTTCTTCAGTCTTTAAAACCCTAAGTGACTGAAACCTTCTGATGTTGAACAAGTGGAAACTCAGTGTGTGAGAGACGTTGTGTTTAAAAAGACGGACGACACATCTGTGCTTCCTCCCACTGTCTAAATACACCCCCCCCCCCCCCCCCCCTAATAAACACACAGTTCAGCCCTTGAGGGGACGCTGGGCTGTCAGATCCAAGACGTGCTCTTATTGTTGAGACACGACGTCGCCTCCGTCCTCGCCGTCTGTCTCCTAGTCTCTGTCTGTCTGTCTCACCTCTTCCTGTCTCATTCTCTCCACTCTGACAAAGCAGAATCCTCATTTCTGAAACAGGGATTCTACACATGGAAATAAAAACACACATCAGAGCTTCTCTCACACACAGACACACACACGGTCAGGATGCTGGCTGAAGCCGGCTGGCCTGCAGGAATCAGTCGGGCAGATTGGATCATGGGAGTTTGGGCGTGGCCGGGCCCAGACAGCCCATAAAAGAATTAGCGTCCATTAGGAACACGGCTGAGTTCTTGTTAGTGGAAGTCGTACGTCTTCCCTCTGCTTCCGTCTTCCACCGGCGCCGCGGCTCGGATGTCAAAGCACAGAACCGAACAACCACACTCCGAACCCAAAGCTCCTGCTACTCCGAGACGTGAGGAAGACGAGGAGGACGTCAGGTCGGAAAGACGAGGAAGAGGAAGAGAGTAAAGGGTTGTGTGCACACGGGGGGAAAAGGTCAACTCTGTCATCACTGCACGCCAGTGACTCGGCCCTGTGGTGTCGCTGTGGCCCAACACAACAATGAGTCTGGTGTTACTGGTGAGGGCACATCAACCTCAGCACAGACAGCAGGTGACCCCCCCCCCACTCGGGTGAGAGCAGGACGCCACTTCAGGGGCGAGAACGGGGGATGAAAGAGGGTTTATCGATAGAGAGAGAGAGAGAGAGAGAGAGACCGTTTCAGCCACTTGATAAACTCCAGTGAGAGAAACTGTTCACGTGTGTGTGTGTTAAGGGGGGGCGGTTCTTTATTTTTCATGCACCCGTCCGTCTGTCGGAGGTCAACTCCGGTCTCCTGCTGGCACTCTGCCGGCTGTCTCCACGGCAACCAGATACACGAGCCACAAATAGCACTCACGAGCAGAGTATCCCTTCGCCGCACCGGCGCCACATCACACCACATCACGCTCCGTCACGTGACCACATCCCTCCACAGCAGATAGATCTTTTTAAGAATGGAGTGTGTTCAAAACAACTTTCAATATTGTTTTTTAAAACATATTCAACGTTGTACATAACAACGGGGACATTACAGCTCTGTGCACTTACATCTGGGGTTGATAAGAGCGGGGGGGGGGGCAATTCATGGGTAGAAAAGGAGCTACAGGATTTAATACATTTGTAAATACTGAAATATTAGAGCTCGATCGACTTCTTAATTAATAATAATTAATAAAAAATTGGCTGATATGAGCAATTCATAGACATATGGTATCACTTGGTGTTAACTGATATGCTTCAATATGAAAACTTTTATTTTATAGAATAAACAAGGCATACAAAATACATTTATGTTTAGTTTTAAATAGAGACAAAGTAAATTTTCCTTATTCCAAATCTATTTACTTGGAAAATGTTGTGTTTTCTTTTCATTTTATAGTTATTAATAATATATTTTATGGTTAAACTGTCAAGCTTCTAATACACTTTGTGTCCTTATCATAAGAGTTTGAAGATGACATCTAAGTTTGTATGTGTATCAGTTGATTAAATATTGGTATTAAACCATATTTCACTCCCTAATATGAAAAATGTCCCAAAATCACGTCCCTATATTTAAATTCATCACAGAAACCGTTTTTAGGATTTAGAACAGTTTTTCAATGTACACAATATTTATTTTCAACATATCAGTTTGGTGATTTATATATTTGAACACCAATTAGCTGTCACCTTAGCAACAGCCACTCTTAATGGGATCCAAGGAAGAAAAGATCCCTTTGCATTGACTGTTTTATTCAGATTAAACTGAAACTGCCTGAAAACATGAACATAATTCACTGTGTCTACTGGGTCTCCTCATCACAACCATGTTATTCTGCCTAGTAACAAGATGATGGGTTATTTGATGATTGGTTTTTGAGGATTAACATTGTAGAAGTCGCACTTATCACCGGCCAATAACTATTAGAGATTAGAAAACCTCCTGGAGGAAGATCTGAAGTGACACTGGAGTTAAATAGTTCATTACACTTTCATCTGGTCGTCTACGGAGAGCAAATCCCTGTGTGTGTGTGTGTGTGTGTGCGTGTGTGTCTGTGTGTGTGTGTGTGTCTGTGTGTGTTCTGAAGCTCTACTCTAATCCATGTGGAATGATAACCCTCCCTGACATTTTAAAGGTTAATTAGACATGAACTTTCCATTATAGACACTGAGAGCTCATCCTAATCCGTGCACACACACACACACACACACACACACACACACACACACACACACACACACACACACACACACACACACACACACACACACACAAACGCAGCGAGCATACTCGAGGCTCAACAGGATGCAGCCTCTTCAGGACGGGTATCCTGACCTGACTCGGGCGGGCATGTTCGGGAGAGCTATGCAAATGACCCGGTGATGACACCTTGGCCGGCTGTCATGGCAACGCGTCAAGAAGCAGGCATGTGGCCGCTGGCACGGGATGGAGGAAGAGGAGGAAGAGGAGGAAGAGGAGGAAGAGGAGGAGGTATAGGAATAAAAAGAGAGAATGAGAGATGAGGGAGTGGAAGACGGGGATGAGAAATAAAAAGAGCAGAAGGTGAAGGAGGAGAGAAGAGAGAGGAAGAAGGTTCACCATCAGGTGAAGAGGTCACTGGGTCTGTCTGTGTTTATTCCTTGTTCCTCATTTTTCTCTCTGGATCTCCTGCTGGGTTCAGAGATTCTCCACAGCTTCTACAAGGAGGTTCTCATGTGGACATTTCTTTCTTTCTGAAAACATCTCGGGGTTGTGAAAATGTCACAGATACAGAAGCTCCACTGATCAACATCAGGATTTAATCAGAGTATTTAATGAGCCACCAGAAGTTCAGCTGAGTTTACATCACGAGGTCACGTCCACGCATGAACAATATTAGCGGTGTCATTAATATCGTGTTTTATTTTTTGAGGTGACCGTGCACTCAGCTCGGAAATGTGGTGTTTACAGCAACTAATTATTTTTATTGTACACGAGTGCTGTTTTTGTGCTGATTTTACAAAGTGGATAAATGTGTGTGTGTGTGTGTGTGTGTGTGTGTGTGTGTGTGTGTTGAAACAGTAACAGGCAGTGGGTGCTTTGCGTCTTTGATTGTGTTTTACAAGCTTTGCTGTAGTCTTGTAACATGACATGATTGACAGTGAATCACTTAACTGTAAATACACAGACTTCCCTTGTTACGCAAACACACACACACACACACACACACACACACACTAACACACACACACACTAACACACACACACATCGATGACGTGCGTCTCAGTGTGTGTGAGGAACAGTCATGGTGTTTCCAGCAGGCGATCTGCCAGTGCTCTCAATGTCCTGCTCCAGAAACCCTTCTGCCGTCTGCCTTTCCTCATCCTCTTCATCCTCCTCTTCCTCCTCATCCTCCTCTTCCTCCTCTTCCTCCTCATCCTCCTCTTCCTCCTCTTCCTCCTCTTCCTCCTCATCCTCCTCATCCTCCTCTTCCTCCTCATCCTCCTCTTCCTCCTCTTCATCCTCTTCCTCCTCATCCTCCTCTTCCTCCTCTTCCTCCTCTTCCTCCTCTTCCTCCTTTTCCGCCTCATCCTCCTCATCCTCCACATTTCATTCGTATTTGTGCACATCTTCTAAAAGTTATCGACGGATATATGAGTTACAGACGTAACGGAGCAGTACCACTAGAAATCGTCAGGGGGCAGTGTAGTCAATAGTTCAAACAAGACAATCAAAGACACGTGGAATAAATGTCAACAATAGCTGAACTTCTTTGAGGACACACTTTGAGTTTGTAAGGTCGCTAAACTTTACGCAGGACTCACACACACACATGTGGAGGCAGCTCCTCAAAAGTGAAGCCAAATCATCCTGATCACCCCCTAGTGGCTGGCTGCAGTATAGGCTTTAATAGATGGGACATGGACCAAACCAAAGAAAAAATCAAAGTTCGCAATAAATAACTATTTCCCAACATGGTTTCTGTCAATTTAAGTCGCTCTTATAAAACAGATGCTGGTTCAGTAGCTGAAATTGGATAAAGAAGCTGAAACCAGCAGCTCCTCAGGATATAGAAACCACTGTGAGGATGCTGGGAAAGAAAGAGGAGGAGAATCTGAGGGGAGGAGAAAAGGAGCTAAAGAGAGAAAATGATACTTGGGAGAAATAAGTGTGTGTCGGGGGGATGACTGGATGAAAAACAGTGACTAATATAACGGGAAGCAGATGGATGCTTCCCCTCAACCCATGACATCACCCTCTGCTCAGCCCCCGTTGCCATGGCCACAGTCACAGTAACCGTGTGACACTTTCACCCGAGCGCCATCCCTCCACGCCAGGCTCCGGTCGCTTTCCTCCGAATGGCGTCGGGCCTGTTTTATTCGAACCCAACCCACAGGTGATCTACTATCTGATTACAGAGCCCCTAATATTTCTGCCCTGAAGTCACGAATGCACTCTGGAGATGGAGCCGGTCGTCGACCCCCGAGTTGGGAAGCGTACGCTAGAGGGTGGAGCTCCCGTTTTGCTGGAGTCGGTATCGAACAGTGATCTATAGCTGACTCTCTGCCAGTGTTTCTGCAAACCGCGGCTCGTTCCGAGGCGGCCGCTGCTTAGTCAGTCCCTCCGACATTAAGCTAATTCCACAGCTACACGGACATTTGTGCACAATTGACGATTCTCTTCAGTCTTTGACACAAAGTAGTACGAGAGGAAGCTTTCTCTCAGCAGGGACCTGATTCAGCGCTGGTATTTATTACAGTGATTCCTGCTTCACCGGCTCCAGACTTCACACAAAGATCGATCTCAATATAACTAAACGAGCCTTGGGAACAAGCTATAAAAATGACAACTAGCTAAAAATGTGCACCATTGTACAGAAAACACCTTTTATCCCTGCCATTAAAAGATATTTATATTTTTGTCCCTCGCACATACTCGTTACCTTTCACAACCCAGAAGCACTGAGAGTTGAGCAATCAGCAGCTTTATTCTCTTAATATTACAACTTTATCCTTGATATCTTTTCTTCAACATCGTCCTAATACACCGCCACAGGATCGGTAGTTGATAAAATCACAGTTATTAGAGGAAAAGAAAAAGCTCTGCAGTCCTGAGTTCTAGTAAACTGCTGAACGAGGCAAACGCAGCAAATTTACATTTGGAACCGAACCAGTCTCACTTTTTCTCCTTCGTAGTCTCGACTGAAATCCTGTTAATCTGTTTTAGTGCACATTCTGAACCTGTTTGTTCTGTGTTGATGCTGCAGAGCGACTTCTGATTTATTCCTCGTGTTTAGCGAGTCGTCCTCAAACTCTTTCTACAATCTATTTTCACTTTTTATACTTTGTGTGCAGAGCTTTATATAAACAGTCTAACTTCATCCTACCTGGTCCATTGTGCATCCATGCAACCAGTTTTATCCTCAATTATCACGGGTGTTTCTTATATATATAAATTTGAATGATTCACTAAACTGCAGTTCTGTTTTCATACTTTGCATTTCGACTATTTCAGATTCACAATCTATAGTCCACAGTGACATCTTTTCAAAAATAAAGGCTCTGTAATTCAGCTCGATGTAAAGACCTTTAGCAACAAAAACAAATGTTGTGCTTTTACTTTGTAGACCAGTTGCTTAAGAGGAGGTGAATGATACGTTGAGATTGAAATAGTCCAATGGGCCGGCTGCCAGTGTCCGACTGTGGTTCACTTGAGGACGAAGGAGAAGACACGATGAACTCAGTTGAACGTATATATCACTTGTCCAAATTGCACAGAATTCAATACGGCAACTACTTAGGCCCTGAACTATTCACAAGCCAAATGAGTGGAAGACAAGATGGACGGGCCGTGAGATATTCTACAGAGTGTGTGTGTGTTTGTGTTTTTGTGTGTGTGTGTGTGTGTGTGTGTGTGTGTGTGTGTGTGTGTGTGTGTGTGTGTGTGTCTGTGTGTGTTTGAACGAGCCACAGACCAGAGCTCCCATCCTGTTCCTGTGAAGTGAGAATTAGAGCCAAGCGCAGCATTCTGCTCCACGGCTGCATCAGCAAAATACACAATATGTTGGCTCTCAGGGACCTCGCTGGCAGAACCCGCACCCCAAAGAATATCATCAGCTTCATTATTCTCCTCTCTTTGGCTGGAATATATCTCTCCACACAATACATGAGGAAGAGGGAGAGAGGATTGCCGCATGATGCAAAAGGAAGAACCTGCAGAGTTGCAGTCGGCGTCTGGCAACTGGTTTCTGAAAGGCCAAAATGAAACTGTACCCATGAGCTTTGCCTGTGTATCCTAGATACAGGATACTTGGATCATTACATTCTGTGTGTGTGGGATTTGCTTTTTAGATAGAAACTAGAATGAGTCCTTCAATTAGGCTCTTGAACTTCCACGTGTATTATTCCACCTACTGTGACCTTTTCAACAAAGAAGAACCATGAAACCCTTAAAATCATATTTTGAAAAATGGTCAGAGAACCAACTAACACCTGCAAACATCTGGCTTCTGTGTTTGTGACGTCAAACATGACTCACTGAGGGCGGAGACAAAAAGGTACAACTGCTCCACTGGCAGTGGGACAGGAGTCGAGTCGCTTCTCCTTAAAATCGAGAGGGACCAGTTTGAGGTATTCTGGGTAAAGGTTTTCTAGGGAGGAGACCCCGGGGAAGATCCAGGATTTACTGGAGAGACAACGCATCCCATCTGGCGTGGGAACACCTAGAGGATCCTCCAGGAGGAGAAGGAAAGCACAGCTGGGTGGAGGGACGTCTGGAACGCCGTTTCAAACCGTGGCTCGAGTATAACATTGCCGACTTTCTGAGCAAGCCAGCAGAATTTTCAGAATGAGCGTCTCATCAGTTAATGTTTCACTCTGCAGCCGACACTTCCTGCTTTCAGAGAAGGGCCCGGTGCCCGGTGCCCGGCGCCCATACCGCGCCGTGGACCCAACTCTCGTAATAAAGTGCCGGAGGAGTCATCAGGTTTCTCTGGCAATGTCTGTCTCAACAGGAATGGTGAGCCGTGCACGACGGCAGCCAGATCCACGCTCGCAAACTGCTGTGCACCGGGCATTCCAGCCGGGATCACAGCCCGGTGTAGAGTAACCTGTCTGACATCACCCGCCCCCCCCCCTCTGGAAGACCAGGAAGCTCAGTCCAGAGGGGAATTAACACAATGTCGCCTGAAACTATTACAAACAAGTTCAAAGTCTGTTCAACAGTCGAAAAGACCTTAAATACCAAATTTGGGCCATTTAAAAAAATGTAAACAGGAGGAATTATAATAACTTAGTGCCTAGTGTCTATTATTTTAAAATAAAAGTGTTTTGGGGATATCTTGTCGCAACATTAATCCTACATTGTCCACAAATGACTCAAAACCACCGATGTCAAACTGGTGATGACGCTAAAGGATAAATCCTCTGGGAACCATGAATGTCTTTATCTACAGGTGAGAATACTTTCACGAATTTGAATTTCCACCTCTTGTTTTCTTACCCTGCACTTTGTCTACATCAGGTTCCCAGTGAGCTGGAGCTGAACCACTTCATATTGAAAGCATTGACAGTATTGACGTTGGAGAGGGTGTGGGTTGAACATGACTGAACGTGGGCAGTCGTGTTACATAAGCAACCGTTCACTTCTCTCACTGAAACAGCAGAAAAACAAAGACGCACCTCCATCCAGCAGATGTGGAGGTTTTATTTCTGGGTACATATCGTGTTGCGTTCAGGATTTCGATTCATTAATCTCGATAATGAGCACGAACATTCACTCTGTGGCAGTTAAAATCATGTTTTTTAAATCAAATCAAATCAAAAATCAGCAGATTCCAGCAGTTGTTTGTGGATTTGATGGCGTGGACATGGCTGCTCTCTGCTGAGGCGTCTCTCAGAAACTCGTCCCCCTCCTCGGTTACAGGACTCGACCCGACGGGCCTTGAGTTACAAAGCAAAAATGTAAAGTGCATAGCAGGGCTGCGTATGTTGAGTTTGTCTTTCACCTCTGAGACCCGGGTTCGTCCGGCTCAGCGTATTCAACATGAATATCTCCACTTGATATTTAATGAGGCTGCACGACATCTCTCCACCTGATGACTAACTTCCTCAGCTCCAACTGGGCTCTCTCGCTGCCTCCCTCTCCCAGCGGGTCGGTGGTTGTCATAGTTACTCCATTAACACACCTGCTAAGCTCTTGGGCCCCCCCACCTGTCTCCCACTCTCCCTCCCTTCTCTGTAATCGTCACAGACATGTAATGACAGCTGAGGCAGAAAAATGTGCTGTGATAAGAATGTATTCATAAAGTCAAATATAATAATGAAGAGTCTCAGTGATATTTTCAATTTGTTTCAAAGCAAAAAATTAAAAATCTAGATGCTGCAAAATAGTTTAAATGTTTTAGTATTACTAAGTTTAATGGAATAAAAAGACTTTGAAGGACGTCTGATGTTTTTCTGAATCGTCTTTTCACCATTTGAGTTTCGACTGGAGCTTTTTATTCACGGCCTCCTGAACTTATTTCCTCTCGACAGCCGATAACACCTCAATTCATAATCTCCTGATATTATTTCATCCAGATTCTCTGTGTCCCAACCAACAGGTGGAGAGTGAAAGTGACGCTTCTCTCAATCCAACAACAGGTTGCTGTCGTTTTTCACTTTCTCTGCTCTTCTCCTGATCTCTCTTTGTATCTTGTCTACTAATTCGTTTTTAGATCCTTCCCACTATATTAATCTTTATTAATCTTCCTTTCCCTGAAACCCGAGCCCTCACTCTCCTTTTCCTTTTCACCATCTCCTCTACTCCTCTTTCCCTTTTCCTTCCTTTTCTCCCCAGACTGTCTCTTCTCCATAGGTCCCTCATCAGTCTCGGTCGTGAGGTTCCAGCTCTAGTCTCTCTCTCGCTCTCTCTCTCTACTTAATCACTTTATTCCCTCTATTCCGTCCCCTCCTCACTTTGCTTCCCTTCTTCCTTCATCCCGTCTCTCTCCTTCTCTAATATTCTGCTCCTTTCTCTCTCTTCCCCTTCTTTCCTCTCTGCAGCGTCGTCTTAAATAATTCAATTACAGAAAGAATCATTAATCTCAGCGCTAATACGACGTCTCAAAAAGGACCTGGCAAGGATATTAAAAGATGAACTAAATCATGTAGACTCTGTTGTTGTCTTCTTAATCTGCTGGAAGAACCAAAAGCACCTGTTGCACAGTGTGTGGTTGTGTGTGTGTGTGTGTGTGTGTGTGTACAGGGAGACAATTAAGAACAGCTGACTAGACGTGAACCTTAAGGTGCTTAGCCAGCAGCCTTTTTCACAGCAGTAAAGAACATGCACACTGATGTATGAACGCACAACAACACACACTACTGGAGCGGACTTTACCAGATCAGAGGAGAAATTAAATTAACGGAAACGCAACTTTAGTCCATGAACGTTAGCGGCCGTGCTGAGTTAGCTCGACCTCTAAGTAAACGATGTTACACAACTTGTATTGACCAAACAATAACTTGGCTTCAGTACAGGAACACCGAGCCTTATCTGGACAAAACTATTGTGTAAGCACACACACAACTGGCTCAGCGACAGGAAAGGCCCTCAGGTACACTTTAAGGTAGAAGTCACTGGAAATGGAACATGTACATGTTTATCAAAAGGGTATAAAAGCTGTAGATGTTGTAATAAACTGACTCTTGCATTGCAAATCAGCCTCTTTGTATCATTCATGAGAAATTGTGTCCAACAACTTGTCAAGTACAGGTAGACACAGCTCACCTAGGTGATGACGACAGGACGTACACTTACACTACACAACTAACTGAGAGTAAACTTTAAGATCATTGAGCTTTGGAATCTTTGTCCAACACGGACATTACGTCATGTATGATGTTTTTGTGTCAGAGAGTGTTTGGTGTTGTGTTGTTTTGGTATACACATAAACAAAGACAAAACACACACACAAGACTCCACCCACCATCTCATGTAGAAACTATAAATAATAAGGTCTTTGTCGAGCACGAGAAAAACAACATTTTAAAATCACCGAACGAGGAATTTACCGCATCACCATCACGACGATATGATGATTTCCCGTTGGCCAGGATCCATCACAGATGTAACCCAGAGAAGAACTGATGATGTCACTCTGCTGAAAAGTGTTGATTCATTTCCAGACATCAACTCTCTCTCTCTCTCTCCTGCACGTCTCCATCTTCTTCTTCCTCTCGTCTTATTCTTCCTATTTTCACTTTCACCTCCCGTCCGACTCCCCTCCTCCTTCAGCCCCTTTATGCTTTGTCATCTTTTAACTTCTCATCCTTTCATTTTCTGTTTCTTATCTCTCCCTCTTTCTTTTATAGCATTAACAGGAACGTATGTCCAAATCCACACATAGGAGGTTTCTCATCGACATCCTCATATCGCAAATAATAGAAAAATAAAAGCAACATGTACACGAGGAACATGAAAGAGTCTGTGACCAAATCACCAGGAAACAGAGGCTGACGGCACCAACGAGCTTCTCCCACCAACAAAACCACACAAGCACAACATCCAAAGGTGTAAAATGCACATGTTAAAAATCAAACCACACGTATGTTGGGAATTAATCATCTCTAACTTTTTAAAAGCCCAGATTTCCTGTCTGATTGAATCTGGGCTGACACCAGGTTGTTTACAAACTCAGGCTTCATCTCTCTTTTACCTTCTTTCCTTTCTTCTTGCGATGAGCCGACTTCCCCGTAGCCTTCTCTTTAACCTCCTCGCTCATCTCAGCAGCTGTGGGAGTGTGTGTGTGTGTGTGTGTGTGTGTGTGTGTGTGTGTGTGTGTGTCCCAAACAGCTGTGTGTACAAGTCCAAAAAGGGGTTTTCTGTTTTTTTAATCCAGCATGGATGAGCGGAGAGTAGTGGAGCGGCGGCCACTCTCAACGTGCACAGCCACCGACTCGCTCAGCTCCTCACACCCACTTTCACACACTCGCACTCACACTCTCACAGACACACTCGCACACACACTCACAGACACACTCACAGACACACACACAGACACACACTGTCCGTGAGGAGAGGAGCCAACAAGGCTGCCCAGCTGGAGCGATGGAGAGACGCACATTCTCACTTTCTCTCTGTCATTGTGTATTTCAGACTCTCTCTCTCTCTCTCTCCTTCTCTCTCTCCTCCCTCTCTCTCTCTCTCTCTCTCTCACACACACACACACACAGACAGACACACACGTACCTGTCTGTGGCTGTGGTTTCCTCCCACACACTCAACAAGTGAGAGCGGAGCAGCAACAAGCTACGGGGGCTTGAATATTAATAACAATCAATACCATCTTAATGGCAGTGTGTGTGTGCGTGTGTGTGCTTGTGTGTGCGTGTGTGTGTGTGTGTGTGTCAGTGTGTGTGTAACTGTAGGCTAAGACAACAGCTCTCTAATGAAGGAGGCGACAGCGCTTATTCATCAGGGGAGAAGAGAATTGAGCGATGGATTTCTATTGGTCAAGCTGTCACCTCCACCTCCACGTCTCCCAGATCAATGACAGAAAAACCTCTGGTGGCAGATTACTGTGGATTATTGCTGTGTGTGTCTGTCTGTGTGTGTTGTGAGTGGATTATAACAATGTGAGCCCTGTACAATTAAAACTGTCTCGTCCACTGAGGATTGTATCTGTCACTGTCGCTCTCTCACTCACCAAACTGAAATAAGCTTTACTAGAGTAAAAAGATATCTGTGTGAAATCAAAGTGCAGAGGAACGTGCTGTGTCACTCGGGTCTTCTGGAGTCGAGGTGAGTCGCTGCTCTGTGTCTGGAGAGAGACGAGCTTTCAAGTTCTGCTCCAACTCTTCCTAACTGTACTGAAGAGCTCGCGCTGACATCTGGTGGCCACTGCCTGCTACGACAACAACAACCTAAAATCCTCCAACAGGATGACACAGATGCTCTGAGGAAATTAGAATGAGAGTTGAGATCTTTAATATTACTAAAAATTGAATTACACATAATGAAAAATCTCTGCTACAAGTAAAAATGCTGCACGCAAACGTTTCTTGATATAAAAGCACAAATATCAGCAGCAGAATCTACATTATAAGTGTTATAATTATCTCTCACTATATATTATCTATTTGTATACGTCTCTATTTGTCTCACTGATGCATTCATGTGAAAGAAGCATTTCAAAATGTTAAGTTAAGCTGCATTTAAACAATTAATAAATCAACACTAGACGATTTATGAGATGATAAATATGTACAAGAAATAAACATGTTCAAGTACGATATATTTTTATATACATCCCTTATGTCGGCCCCTAAAAAAATTCATGTTGTCGGGCTCTATAGTAAAAAACTATATTCTTATCTCTTTGCTGATGTATGAGCTGCTCTCAGCTCGTGTCTCGTCACCAGACACTGAACTGTCGTCTGCTTCCACACAACTCCGTCTCTTTGTACGTCGCTGTCTCTCTGATACGTCTCATCATTGCTCCGGCTACATTCAATATGACAGCCCGAAACCAACACACACACACACACACACACAAACACACACACACACAGAGAGTAATGTTCCTCTGAACGGATGCGTCCATGCACCCGGAGGTAACACAATACTTTTACAGCTCGTGTTCTCGGCCATTAAAGGCCTACAAGGGAGTGGCTCTCTAACTCCAGGGTAAGTGCTCCATAACTGTGAATGATAATAGGCTCAGTGAGCCGGTGGTTACAGGAGAGACGGGCTGGGAACACTGGGTCACTAATGGGACTGGGTGGGGAGACACACACATGTAGGTAGGTATTTAAATGATTCTGGATAATTTCAGTTTATGATTTATTTCAGAGAGCGAGAGGAGAAGGAGGAGAAGGAGGAGGAGAAGAAGAAGAAGAAGAAGAAGAAGAAGAAGAAGAAGAAGAAGAAGAAGAAGAAGAAGAAGAAGAAGAAGAAGAAGAAGAAGAAGAAGAAGAAGAAGAAGAAGAAGAAGAAGAAGAAGAAGAAGAAGAAGAAGAAGAAGAAGAAGAAGAAGAAGAAGAAGAAGAAGAAGAAGAAGAAGAAGAAGACCGCCCGTCTATATTTATCTCTGTGTTTACACTGGGAGGTTTGTGTGTGACATTCCTCAACGCAGCGACGACTATCACAGACGGACAGAACGCTGATGTTTGGGAGGTTTGTGTCAGAAAGTGTGTGAATCAATTGGAAGATGAGTGTGTGCGCGTGTGTATGTGTGAGTGTGTCTGTGTGTGTGTCGCTTTTTCCAGAGCTTTCAACTACACTTCAGTGGATCCAGTTTTCATGAGCTGCTTTCAGAGCTGCACTGAAAATCTCCTGAAATTATCCAGAGTCAGACTGTGAGAATTTCCAGAACTTAAGCAGCGACTGACACGTGATTGGTCGAGCACGTGTATCGACAGAACCTCGATATTGCAGCTCAACTCCACGGTTGCACAGACTCCGCCTCCAAATTATGTCACCGGCGCAAGATGGCGGCCCCCCGTGGAGACGTGGTGATTCTGCACAGTGACAATCGTTCACTCTGATCCGGGTCAGTTTGACGTGTGTCACATGTTTATCCTCTGAGGTCCTGATGCATCACAAAATGCAGAATTACCTCAAGAAAACAATCCTCTCATTTGTCTTAACTCTTCCACAAATTAATTCAAAAAGACTCTGCGTTCGGGAGCAAACCACCGGGCCTGTGCCTGCTTGTCTGAGTCGTCGTTATCTACGTCAAACACTCACACTATCACCGCTGGTAAAACAACACACTGATAGGAGATAAAGGCCTGAACGGGTGCAAGCGGTGTGCCACAGCAACACCGAGGGTTCGATTCTAACCGATGGACAGTCTCAAATCGGACACTAAGAAAAGGATCAACATTTTTTTTTGGGAGACAATAAAAAAAAACATATCTGCGTGAACATTTTTTTATGAATACTCATCGGAATGTGTGTCTGTCTGTGTGTGTGTGCGTGTGTGTGTGTGTGTGTGTGTGTGTGTGTGTGAACTTGTCAGGTGCTGTTCTTCACTGAGGCCTGTGATGTGCGTTTCCCACACAGGAAGTGAGATAGCAGTAACTGGCCGTGGGTTCGTAGTGACAGAGACGCTGATGTGAGCTAAAGAGCTAAAGAGCTAAAGAGCTGTAACTACAGGGAAACTGTTTCCTGTGACTCTGACCCACGACTCTGTGATGCTCTTCATGTAATAACAGTTTCAAACCATAGAATTTAAAACCCTCTGCACTCTTTGTTCTGCAGCACAAACCCATTTACCCCAACACACCTTTTTCAGCACAGGTGTGAACGTGTCGCATGCAGCCTAGGGTTAGAAATTATATATTACATATTCCTAAATTTGTTGTTCAGCTCATATCCAGATCTGCTGGGGCAGTTGTGAGATTTAAAGGTGAGTTTTAAGGTTTGCAATTAGTTAAATCTAGTTCTTTTCCTCAGGTCAGAACAATCCAAATATTTAATAACAAAAAAAATTGAAATATCTTTATTTCAACTTTGGCTCATTCAAACTATCAGGGATCTTCCCGGCTTATGAATGAGATCTTTGGATGGAGTCGTCATAATCAGCAGCCAGGAGAAAATTAGTCTCGGTTGGTATTTGGTTGCCAGGGCATCGCCATGGCAAAGGATGAATCCCCATGGTGACAACCATAACGTTGCATGATGACACCACGGTAAACTGGGAGAGCTGCGTTGGACGAGCCAATCACATGTCTCAGTCTCACACTGATCCCGAGAGTTTCACCCACTTTCTTAAAGAGTCGTGGAAACAGATGCTCTGGAATAACTCAAGAAATCAAGTTCTCGTACTTTGCATCAGACGAGTAACGAAGACATAGACTATAGAATTTTTGGACATAATTGCATTTAAATGTTGTTATAAATGTTGTTATAAATGTGATGCAATAAACAGAACCAATGTGAGTCTCATGAGTTTGTTTCAAAGAAAGTGAACATTTTGAATCGGGAGAATCTACCAGTGTGGTTCTACGTCTATAACCGACCAATCACAGAGTCAACGAACACTTGCAAAGTGAAAGAGTCTCATTTACACACAGAAAAGGAGGAGGAGGAGGAATCCCCCCCTCTCCACACACACACACACACACGCACAAACACTTCCACTGAGAAAGAGCAGACACACAAACACCATTTACAAAAGAGACAGACTCTCCCTCCTCTCCTGATTTACAATCCATCTTTGTTTCGGGACCGGCGCTCTCGCACAATGCTAATGGCTGAGAAAAGGACACAGTTCCACGCCTAACATGGTCTCATCGCCAAACCCCCCCCCCCCCATCAGCTGCAGGGTGACACAACCAGAGCTGGAAAGTTGGATTGTGACTCGCTTTCTACCCACTTCAGCTCTCACACAAGTCCAATCTCACGTTAGTATCTTCATCCTGGAAGCCGGATTGTTATTGTTGTTTAGGATCTTATTCTGCTGCGGCTACAGAAACATAAGATGCTCTCATTTTGTTTTATTCTTCAGTGCCTCCAAAGCTGTTTTTAATAGGAGATGTGATGTTTTCTCTGTGTTTCTTTTGTTATAAAAGGTGTTTAGAGAATAAAAAAGTTCTGCAAAAAAGTTTAAAAAGCCCAAAGTCTGGAGCTTCTGCCTCAGATTTAAGTCGTGGAGTGTGATTGTGTGATATCTCACATCACTACCGGTCTGGTTCCTCGATGGCCACTCGCACTGAGGAAACCATTCACACGAACGCTGAGCCACAGTCGTCCCAGGAACGAGGGTCAGCTGATGCACTGTGACTCACTGAAATGGAACAAGCGTAGAAAACACACAACCTAGACTGTACAACGCACGAGTGTCAGCCGGTGCACTGACCCCGGACCCGAGTCATCATCACTGCTCACACACTGGAACTCATTCATTCCTTCTCTCCTTTCAGCGGGCAGATGTTCAGGCAGATGCAGATGTTTTGTCAAGTCACTGCACTGCCAACCCCACAGAGTCACTTTCAATTCGTTCTGACCCGAGAATCCAAACGATCCTGAAGCTAAGGATGACTAATCGAGCAGCAGCAGGAGGTTTTTTAAATATGTCACTGGTTCCAGCGTCTTTCTTTAAGGGATTTACTGGTTTTATTTGCTTTGTATGATAACATAACGACTACTTTGGGGTTTTAGAACGTTGCTTCAAGAAAGAAACTGAGACAATTGGGTCTGGACATTTGTCTGTGTACATTAGCTTCAAATCAGCGACAGAGCTCGTCCACTCCGCTGTGCATCGGCCAATCGGCTCGCTGCTCCCTCACTGTGAGGAACTGACTTCACCTCGGTTAAGAAGACGATGTCTATATGTAATATGTGATTAAGGTTTCTTTAGGAAGCTGGATCCGGGATGTGGGTGGTTTGTGTTTGGGGTAGTTTTATTTTATTTTATTCATTTATGTTATTTTATTTTATTTCCCTGTGCTTTTATTACATACATATGTTATTGTTTTTGTATTAATGACCTATTGTATATTTGTGTTTGTTTATTTAATATTTTCATATATATATTTTTTTTCTATTTTATTATTTGACTTATTCCTAGTTATTATTTTTCCTTTATTGTTTACCTTTGTGTGTCTATATACATTGACAGGTATGAGTACATGTGAATATATATTTTGTTATTGATTACTGTAACATTGATCTGTACCTTGCTACATTTCTCAGTAAAATAAAAAGTTGATCACAAAAAAAAAAAAAGAAGACGATGTCTAATAACCATCTTCGACTCTGGGGTTTAGTTTAATATTCGTTGCACTTATTTATTGCACTTCCATGTAGCACACAATTAGTTTTTTTTAGGCTACTTGTACATGCATGATTCCTGCTGTTGTGCGTTTGTTCCCTCGCGGTCGAACGCACTTATTGTTCGATGCTTTGGATTAAAAGAGTCGGCTCGATGTAATGTGATGAAATGTGATGCACCTGTTGTCCGGGACTCGACGGCATCAACCACACAACAGCTCGTCTCTTCTGCACGAACAAACACTGATTCACCACAGCCGAGGTCATGTTAGCTCATGTCACCACAATACCCCCCCCCCTGCAGCACGCTGACTCAGCTCAACTGGACTTTTCTCATTACAATGAAAAGGCAGAACCCATAACCTGACTAAGCAGAACTTCAGCGGTCACCAGAGCTGTTTGTTATTTTGTGTGATTGTTGCAAAGTGAAGCATCAGAGCAACGATCATAACTAAGGATTCCTCTGGACCGGACAGGAAGTGTTCTGTTTTCCACT
Organism: Limanda limanda; assembly: GCF_963576545.1. NCBI lineage: Eukaryota > Metazoa > Chordata > Actinopteri > Pleuronectiformes > Pleuronectidae > Limanda > Limanda limanda. The sequence continues at coordinate 3,054,790 of NC_083656.1, read as the reverse complement.
CTGTGTGTGTTCATCCTCTGTGTGTGTGTGTGTGTGTGTGTGTGTGTGTGACGCCTCTTTTACTGTTCCGGTTACTGATTAATCAGCATTTATAAAGACAACTATTGTGACCCTGACACCGCTGACGTGTCTTTATCTCCAGCTTTCACATCCCGATCATAATAATCATATTTTACAACCAGTCTAACCAGCTGCACCTGTCACGCCCCACCGGGTCGTCCAATTACGTTCTGCCAGGGACATGGGCGGAGTCTCGCTGATGTTTGCTCTGCCACAATAAACCTTCTGTTGACACCGGCTTCTTACAACCACTGACACTGAAACCACCTTCCTCTTCCCATTACGAGCCGTGGTAAACCATTAATGGACAGATGGGAGGGGCCACAGACAGATGAGGCAGCACAGCTCAAAGACACACGGAAGGTTTTCTATGAAACGTTTTCAAATATGCAAAAGATTGTATACAGATTTCTACATGATGGAAGCAAACTGGAAATCAAGTCGAATCATTTACATCCTATTAGAAAAGTGTGAGTTGAGGTGTCCAGCATCGTTACATCATTTTAATTTGAATGTATGAATGTAAATTGTTATTAAAAAAGCCCTCCATCACATTTCAACAATATAAACCAAAGACAAATATGTAACATTGGCCTCTATGGGTCTCACAAAAAGAAAAGACCTGATGACATGGTGAAGCAGCGTGAGATCATGGGAGTTTTCTTCACCACCATGTTTTAGAAAAAATGTAAACCTACTTATTTGAAAGGAATTTCAGGAAATAGCAATTTTCATTGTTACATTCATTCATTACAATTAATGGGGGAAAATGCATCCAATCCAATAATCTATAAGTATAGTTTGGGTAAGTTACAGTAATTCAAGTGAAGACAGATGTGTCCAGTGTCATTTCATGAAGTCACATCTGCAAATGCTGTAAAAGTTAATAGTTGATTGATCGACTATTAAAGTTATTGCTCATCGATCAATCGACTGATAAATGATTCTGCTGATTATGACTGGAAACAACAACACAACCTTTTTATGACAAGTAAAAGCAGATTTGAATGCGTAGATATCAGGTTTTTTCTCAACACATTTCATACCCTACAACAATGAATGGAAACCAATGACCACCTGAAAGAATATGATAAAAAATATCATCTATAAATGTATAATATCAATTATAAATGACCACAAATGATATTTGTAGATGATTTGTATACGAGACTAGAACCAGGCTGATGAACAAACACATCGGTGAGGTCCTGTCAATATCCAAGTTAATGTTCAACCTTTTACAGCTAGTGGTTTATTAATAGAGTTATTATGGGATAGTTGTGAAGTACATGTGTCCATTCCTTGAATTAAAGAATTGTTCTGTGACGTGAAAGCTCTGATATTAGAACAGATAATTTTCCAAAGCACTGATCACAAACTGAAACATTAACCAACACGTGTCTTTTCCACAGTTTCTCTGCAGAAAGAGAAACGAAAGTTCAGGGAACGAAGCGGCCGCAGCTTCAGGGAACAGCCCCCAGAGAAAAGATCCGCACGACCCCCGCACCCGACCCCCTGCTGTGCTGAGGGTCCCAGCTGCATGGAGCTCACCTGTTCCGCTCGGTCACCTGCGGAGGAGGAGGAGGAGGAGGAGGAAGCCATGTTGTTGTCGGAGGAGTCTCAGGTGAGTCCGGATCTGATCAGCGAGGCTCGATCCCGGCGGAGAAGCGATCCAGAGGCGGAGACATGTGTCCACAGACCCGCACGCACCGCACGTCCCGCACGCAGGTCCCGCAAACTGAGGCCGAAGAGACCGGTTGGGAAAGTCCAGGTGGAGCCGAGCGGGTTCCAGCTGCAGCTCCCGGAGACAGAGTGGAGGGAGGAACCACCAGGGGGCGCTATGAGCCGTCTGTCCCTCCCTTTTACAGTTAGATACAGTGTATACAGTTATAGAGTCCATGGTCGCTTCTCAGTGTAACTCAGTGTATTAATATTAATTAACATGTATTCATAAAAACAATGTGGTATATTATATTTCCCTGAGTGTATACAGTTATATACAGTTATATATAGTTGTATTCAAATAGAACAAATCTTTCACTTTATATCTGTATATCCTCATCAATCAAAATGAAAAACTCACTAAGTACCAAAATAGTTAATTCATCTCTAAATAACGACACTTTTTATTGTAAATATTATCGTAAAAATTCTTAAATTGATGACATTCAATCAAAGTCAAAATGAGAAAGATTCTCAAAAACCTTTTAATAGTAAAGACTGAATATCTCAAGATTATGACCTAGAATCTCAACATAATGGGAAACATTCTCAAAATAATCACTAACATAACTACATTTTGAATGTGACTTAATGTGTCTAAATTAATTTCTCAAAATATGGGGAACTTATTTATTATCCTGTAATTATAAAGTGAAACATCTTAAAACTTTATTTCTCCAGGTTATACGGTAACAGTAGGAAGCGTAGATTCCTGTAATGCCTTCTCTGAAACACACGGGGGCAGTGTTGACTCAGAAAGGTTTTTACAGAAGTTATTGTTGTTGGACAGATTTCTGTCTCTGATTTACACCAAATATGATTCTTCTTCCAAACACGTTCAGCTCAAGTCACAATTCTCACTCATTTTAAATTGTTTTATTCATCGTTGTGTTGTTTGTGTTGATTCTGGAGGACATACAGTAGATTCCACTAATGTTGAATAACATTGTGTTACACAGAAATGTTATTTAACACAACCTCACACTGGAAATATTGCTGGAACACTTGACTCATCTATATTTACAAGTATTCAGCCTTTTATGACTCATTCCCTTTTTTTTGCTCTGAGGCACTTGGAAGAGTTTTCATACTTGATTGCTGTATATTTATTTTGGAAATAGTTATTACTGTATATTTATGAAGTGCTTCCTCAGTATGTGTGGAGCGGACGTGATGCAGCCAGCAGACGTGTGTCCAGCTCAGCTCCAGACGGCAGTGCTTCAGGGGGAAGATGAGTTTAACAGAACCTCCCGGTCTCAGGTGACTCACTCCTCTGCAATGTCTCTCTCGTTATTTACTCGACATCCAGAAAGGATGACGGCACAAGAGGTGAATTTCAGGAGAGAAATAAAAAGAAGAGATCGACCAGAACAGGTTGAGTTGGTGGTTTGGGTTCATTTGTGTTTATTGGAGGTCGGAGTACAGTTTGTCGATCTGTGGCTGGAAGAGAATTTTGAGCTCGTTCCTCTTGGCCTTGAGTGTGGGGGTCAACAGGCCGTTCTCGATGGTGAACTGCTCTGGGTGGAGGTAAACGTCTTTCACCTGCGTCAGGGAGGAAGAGGAGGAAGAGGAGGAAGAGGAGGAAGAGGAGGAAGAGGAGGAAGAGGAGGAAGAGGAGGAAGAGGAGGAGAGCAAAGGTCACACGTTAAGAGAGAAATATGGCATTAATATTCCTGTTCATGTCTTACAAGAGCAAAGCCTGATTTTGCATGAAGCACAGATAGATGTACAGATCTAGGACTGGGCCTTCATGACCATCAGAGACATTTATTTCAACTGCTCATTTTGACCACTAGAGGGGAAACTGAACCAGGTTTAGAGAAGTCTGTAGCACCAGAAAAAAGAAAGTCTGCTCAAAAAGTTAAACGACCTAAAGTTTCAGTTTACAAGTTGAGCTTTTCTTCTCTAAATGGAGAAATAAGTTTTATAAAAGCTAAATATGTTCTTGTAATTGTAGAACAACAACACCCGTTTCCTTTTGGGAGTTAGTAAAGAAGCTGTTACCTGCTCAAAGGACTTGAGACCTGCTTCTTTTCCCAGTCTGGTCATGTCTGAAAGAATTGCCTTCTTAATTTCCTGTGAACAGAAAATTCAATGTTTAAATCATCACAATAAATAATTCTAAAGCTTAGGAAATGATACAGTTCCAATTTCTCAATATTCCACCAGGTTTGCAGACCGGAAGGTTTTACCGCAAACATGAAGGATTTATACTTTCATTGGCTTCTTTTTGTGTTTTCTATACATATTCCTGGGTAGAAAAGTCAAACTGAAACTGATCAGTCAGCTTGTTTTATGATTAATAAACTATAGATACCACGCCTGAGGCTGAACGCCTCCACTAACATGCGCAGTTTCAGTCGACATCATGATGCATGAAGACCCTGACCTTGACCTTTGACCCCCACAATCTAATCAGTTCATCTTCAATGCAGTTTCTTCAATTTTGTCAAAAACATTGACTTGGAGTCAAGGTGTTGATGTGATACATTCACAAGCCCAAAACACATGTATTGTAAGGTCAAAGTGGACTTGACTCTCGACCACCAGAATTAAAATAATTAAAATTAGTGAATATTTATACAGGTCGGACAAGATGTAAATATTACCGTGCGTTTGCAGAGTTCTTCCACGGAGCCGGTGCAGCCCAGACTTTTGCCCAAGTCGGGCAGGACGTCAGGATCCGGGACCACGACGGCGACCAGGCAGGACTTCACACAGAGAACAAACAGTCTTATTATGGAATAGAGGGACAGACAGAGAGAGAGAGAGTAGCTGAGGACAAAGGTTTAACTTACCTGTAGACTGTCTCCGTGCACAAACACCTGGGCCACAGGTCCACTGCGTATGTAAGCATTCTCAATCCTCTCCGGTGCGATGTACTCGCCCTGAGCCAGCTTGAAGATGTTCTTCTTCCGGTCAATAATCTTCAGAACTCCACTCTGTCATCAAACAGGCAAATAAAGGAAGATAACTTAAATATAATACGTATAATTCTTCATTTAAAGGTCTAATTTAAATTTATAGTAACAGAATGTAACATTGTTTGTCTTTTTATTGCGTAATTTCCCCTTTACAGTCGGGGAAAACGTCAAATGACGAAGTAAAAAAACACGGCTATGTGACCCCTAGTGGCTGAAGTTACTGATTATATTGTCATATCAGACATTTTTTTCAATGCAAAATAAAGAAAGGAAATGTTAAATGAAACTTCTCGTTAAAAAAAGTACTTGATTCCACTTTGTAACTTTCATCAAGCACTCGACACAAACACTTGAGGTGCGTCCGGTCTCCAGCCCTGGAGTTTGTGTTTTTCATCAATCTGCTGACTCATTAACATCTAGTGATGGTGGTGGTGGTGGTGCCGGCCTGGCTTTCCTTACCGGAAGCCATTTTCCAATGTCTCCTGTGTGGAGCCAACCGTTCTCATCCAAAGCCTCGGCTGTTTTCTCTGGATCTTTCAAGTATCCTCTGAACACATTTAAACCTTTGATACAGACCTGGAAATCAAGAAACAGACAGGAGTGAGGTGAAGCTTTTAAATGTGGACTTCATTAAAAACTGATGTTGGATTGTAGGCGGGCGTGCATTTGGCGTTGGTGTCTCTTTGAAAGAACCGGTTCATTTGGTTGATGCTCTAATATTATTTTGAGAAAACGTACCTCTCCTTCTCCATTGGAGGCGAAATAGTTCATTTCTTCGACATCCACCAACTTCACAATATTACAGGGCAGCGGCGCCCCGACGTGGCCTGTGGACGAGGGAATTTGGTCACGAACCAACACATGGATAACAAAACTATAACGTGATTTCTGTACATACAAGAAGCAAAATTATCAATCTGTGTTGGAGCTTTTAAAACATATAAAACAAGTGATTTATAGAAGAGGTCAGGTTCATATTGATTCAAACAGTCGCTGGTTGAACTCAAGTCGCGTCTGTACCTGAGGTGGCGTCACCGGGCATGGTGAAGGTGCAGCCGGCCGTGCACTCTGTCTGACCGTACGCCTCGAAGAGCTGAGGGACCAATCAGAGCGGAGAGAGAAGCGTGTGAACTGAATTAAGCTTTTTTCAATATTTAGTTTTGGGGCATTTCAGCTTTATTGAGAGGACAGTTGAAGCTTGAGATGAGGAGAGGGAATCATCGGGGAAGACAAACAGATATACAGCTGGATCTAGGGTTGCAAAAGGGCGGAAAGTTTCCGGTTAATTTCCAGAAACTTTCCACGGGAATATTAAGCTCGGGAATTTTGGGAATTAAAAAAAAAAAAAACTATCCAAAAACTTCCATCACATGCAACTGGACTAGCCAGGTAAGTTTCCATGATATTACTGGGGACAATATAGTAGCATGCTTATTGAGGATTGTTCATCTGTTCATCTAGCCTATTTCCATTCATTTATCCATCAATTGTAAAATATATTTACAGACGATTCCAATTGTTTGGCTAACTATTTATATCTCTGGTATTGCATTAGTGTTTTTTTACAAACTTTTTTCTCATCTTATTCTACTATCTCATGTGTGGAGACATTTCACCCCATCTAATGTAGAAGGAAAGGCTGTGTACATTTGCAAATACTGTGCAAAGACCTATGTTAAGAATGACACAACGATGCAGAAGCATATAGTCAAGTGCCCAAAGTTTCCTCAGGGCTCAAATCAGCCTATGACACAACAAAATGTTTATATTTATGTCTGTAAATGACAAGGTAAATACCGTTAGTATAAATTACCCACAACATTTCCAGTTTATTCCCGTTAATTCCCGTTAATTCCCGTATATTCCCGATAATTCCCGTTAATTTCCGTTAATTCCCATGGAAAGTTTCCAACTTTGAATATTCCCGGAATTTTGCAACCCTAGCTGGATCACAACCAAAAATGCTGCCACTGCCGGAGGAATCGAACCTCAGATTGAAGTTGTTCTAAGCATTTGAACCCACAAGTAATTTCAACCACCAGACGGTGGAAACACAATCTCCTTGGAAGCGGTAACAACAGATAACCAGGACTAAAAACACAATCTGAAGAGTGCATGACAGCGAACTCTGTCCCTCACCTGACAGCCCAGAGCCGCCCTGAGGAAGTTGAGGACAGAGGGAGATATGGGAGCTGCTCCCGTCACCATCACCCTCACCCGTCCACCCAGAGACTCCTGCAGTCAAAGTCAAGCACATTTACCTTTCAGGGAATTTGTGCTTTTGTTGTTGCGTATTGTGCGTTTGTGTGGACGGAAGCCGAACCTGGACTTTGTGGAAGATCAGCTTGTCCCAGATGCTGTTCTTCCTGATGATTCCCTCCTTGACTTCAGCGAATTTCCGCTCCACCGCGAAGTTCAGGAGCCATTTCTTGAAGGGGGTCGCGGCGCCGCTCTGGACCTGGAGACCAAACAGGGAAATTGCTGCGTTTTAAATAAAATAAAAAAGCACAGAGCACACGAGAGGAACGAGGCGGCTGTGGTTTCCACCGACCTTGTCATAGACCCGGTTGAGGAGTCGAGGAACTACGGGGAAAACGGTCGGCTTCAGGGTCTTCATGTCATCCGGCAGCAGTCGGATGTCTCCCTGGAAGAAGCCCACCCTCGCCCCGGCACCGTAAACCACCGTCTGCAAGATCAGAGGATTCAAAAAACACAGTGAGGGATGTTCTGACGTCGTGTGGATGCAGAAACCTCTTTTATAACCGAGCTCTTACCTGCACCACTCTCTCAAACATGTGAGCTAAAGGCAGGAACGAGATGCTCACGTCCTGCGTGTTTGGAACAAATGACGACTGTGGGAAACAGAAGCAGAAGATCCAGTTACCTCCTCGACAACACACACTCAACGGGACAGGACTCATATCCATCACTCAGGTACCTCAAAGGTTGTAATGACACCTGCAGCATTAGAGACCACGTTCTCGTGGGTCAACATGGCTCCTTTAGGGTTTCCTGACAACGACATACAGGAATATAAGGTTTAAATTAATAAACTAGAAACGTGTAAAGGTCGTCATTTAAGTGATATAACACAATTTACCTGTAGTTCCACTGGTGAAGCAAACAATACTCAGGTCCTCTGGCTTCGGTGGCTGTGTGGACATGGCAGCAAATTAGGAAAATGCAGTTTGTTCAATTAAAAAAACAAATAAACAAATCATGAAAATAAACTTACGATTGGAATTTGACGATTACTTTCCCCCAGATCCTGAAGAACAAAAGAAAACAAGTTTGTGCTTCTTCTCCATAGCAACAGTTCCTCATTCTTAAAAAGACACCAGTGTCCATTTGTGTCTTCAGCTTTGGATTTGTCTCTCTCTTTATTCAATGGTTTGGTCTTTCAGTTTTTTGTAACCCATTTGTCAAAACTAAACCTGGTATCCCATTGGTCGGGAACTTGAACTGAATGACCCAGCTGTTGATTAATAAGCGATGATCTGCAGGTTTTACCTCCAGATCCTTCATAGAAACGATGTCCACCCCACACGTGGTTCCTCTCGTCACCAACTCGGACTTGAAATCATCCATGACGACGATGGTCTTGAGAACAGGACTCAGGCCTTTCTCCCGGTTCTGCAGCAGCGTTTCCACTTTGCTTTGATTGTCACAAATCACAGTGGAGATCTCGGCTGAAAGAAGAAAAAGGTCGAGGTTGTAGTGTTTAAGATTCAGAGTAAAAGAAACAGCATCTATAAAAAGCAAGACTAGATTTGAATCGTCTAATGAATTGCCCAGATATTGAAAAGCAAAATGAAAGCACAGATTGAAGGAGGAGGGGTGTGGGGGGGGAGGTGTGATGAAAAAGAGAAGAGATAAGCGCACACTTGATAAAAAATCCCTTCGGGGACCAGCGAGTTACTCGACTCAGATCCAACTCTTGTCATTAGCAGCATTAGCAGCGTGCACAGAGAAGCTCCAATTACCTCGGTCGATAATGAACACCAGGGCCTCAGGACCCAGGGTGTCGTACAGGGGGACCACCACCATGGAGTAGGTGTAACAAGCCAGTTCACCGATAATCCACTGCCAGTGACACACAGCAAAGGTTAGGGCACGTCAAGAAATGATCTCTTTCACGTATTAAAATAAAGACGTCACTCACTTCAGGTCTGTTCTGAGCGAAGATGCCGACGAAGGTGTCGGTGTTTGGCTTCAGGCCTCGGTGGAGGAGGCCCGACCCCAGGTGCTCCGCCCGCTCTATCACCTTCACCCAGGAAAACACACGTCAGCTGGAAGTCACAGCAGATCATTTTCACCACGTTCTACCTTTCTCTCTGGTGATTTACCTGTTTGTACTTCAGCCACTGGTACGGCTGTCCAGGCTTCCTGCTGCCCAGGCACGGTCCGTTACCTGCAGACGAGACGCAGGGCCCACGTCAAACTACACCTTCTGCATCAGAGGAGTTTAATACTTTGCACTTGAGCTCTAATTTGCTTTATGCAGTTTATTTTGTGTGAATGTCTCGTCATGATTTCTACAAGAGTTTGTTGGAGACTCCAGTAGATTTAGATGTTTTGATTTATCATGAGCGGAAATAGGTTTGTTTTCTTTTCAAGAGCCAGAAAGCCAGAGAATCTGCTCCAGGGCTCGTTATTTACCATCTTATATAAAGTTTGTTTACTCTTGTTGGAATTTCAAACTTTTTAACTATAGGTTGTGTCTGATTGAACTCCAACCAAATAAAGATAGACGCATTTCAAATTATATTTGTACTCTTACCAAATAAAGATAGGAACAGTTTTAGCTAGATATTATACTATTTTAATAACTGTTTCTGCTTAGTGTTAATAATGGATCTTTTTCCTTGTTCTAATACTTAACTTCTGATATTAAAGGCTTATTCCCTTGGATTCATTCAACATCATATAGAGTTGCAGGAGCTGTCTGATAAAGTTCTCGAGGTCGGACAGAGTGACGTTGTTGACTTAATAATGTATGCTTCTTTGGTTTCGAGGATCCGAATGTTTACACAGTCAGGATTGTTTTGATGAAGCAGAAAACATAATAATCTTTTCTCCAATTGTAAACACCTTTGGCCGACATTGCATCTGCTGGTTCAAGGTCTTTTATGAAGTAAACAGGTTGCCTAGCAACTATAGCGTCATTGGGAGTGTCTACCTTTTCACATCCGTATTCCAAAAGCCAGGAGGATGGATTACGCCTGCGCACTTCCGAGGAGGAGGAACGAAGATCTACTGCTATAAAATAGACAGACGCCGGATGTTCAGCGCGCTCTGATACAACTAACGTACTGGAAGACCATTGCTTTGCTGTAACCTGTTCATTGCTCTCCTAAATAAATTCTTGATTGAACAAACCGAGTTCGACTCGTCTTCTCTTAAAGAATAAAAGAACACGCTTTAACACTCTGTACACAAACTCACCTGAAACTCTGAGCCCTCTCTGAAACACCTCGTACAGAGTCTTAGCGTCGTCATCGCAGCACGAGATCAGGTTGTCGTTCCCTTCGAGCAAAGCCGTCTTTCTCGCTCCATCCTGAGGACGTGAGGCAGAAGCACACACAGAAATATGATAGTAATTTGAACTATTTAATCACCACACTACAAAATCCATCAGCTCTTCACCTTGATCCCCAGCGTCTGGTGTTGGAGGTCGGCGGGCGCTCGGAGGGGGCTGGGCCGCGTGTTGAGGTAAAACAAGGTGGCCGCTGCCAGGGCGAGCAGGGAGAAGATGGCCGACGTCGGGAGAGGAGAGAACAGCACCTGGAACAGGAAGTCCATGGTGCCAAGTCTGCAGGGACGCACAGAAACACTCAATTAAGATTCACCCACAGGTTTCAGTCTTAAAATACATCAGACAACACATTCAGTCCTCTTATGCAACTGGGAGCTGCTTCCATCTCCGGGGTCACGGCTGAGGTCGAAGTCGACGCTGCTTGTGCAACAATGAGCTGATTCTTAATCGCACCGAGATAGAGTCGCACCAATAAACGTGTAAACACAAAACAATACGTCCGCACGCGCAGCGACAGAAGCACCAATGAGGGCAGAGCATTAATATGCATGAGCAACAGGTGAAGATAGTGAGTCTGCACATTGAATTTCTTCATCTCAGACACATTAGGTCATAATAGTGAAATATAAACTGAAGGAAATATGAATTACGGCAAATAGTAGCATTTAAATTGCATTTTAATCAATTCTATAGAGCTGCTGGTGGAACTCTATTCTACCTACCAAGCTATAACAGAAAAATAAAAAAAAATCCCACAGTTTGTAAGAATTGATCCTGAAGATACGATTAAAGTGTCAGATTTCCTACCTGCAGTTAGTGGTCGGCTCCCGGTCGACAGGCGGTGAGAGGTGTTGTGTTCACAGCAGATTCTCCTCTGCTGCTCTGAGGTGAGACACACGAGCAAAACCCATAAAATCACTGATTAGAGGGAAAGGAACCTTTGAACCTTTGAGCCACCATCACTTCCACTGATAAAAGAACAAAACGTGTCATCGTATTGAAAGTGTAATTTGTGCAATTTACCTTTAAGATTTATCTCTGATTAAAGAGTAGATAAAGTTTAGAATGTGTCCGAGGCCGAGATGCTGCAGCTGATGAAAGGTCAATGTCCTTATCTGATGCGAAACGAGTTCAAAGGCTTCACGTTTAAAAAGTGAATGCAGGGGAAAAGGTCAAGACTCAAGTTTCTGCAAAATGTTTGAAGTTTTCATGAGACGAGTTTCAATGACTTGGAAATTCAACTGCTGCAGAAAGCTGGAAATGATTTCAACCATTATTATTAAATTAAAACATTTCCTAAAACATGACCTGAAGCCGGGTGTTGCACCCTCACCTGTTAAGGAATTCAGCTTTTTATTTTAAAGTAAAATTCTGGTATGATTTGAATACACACAGGTGATCAAATATTGAGTCTTTTAAAAGTTGCCTTGTCTAACAGGATGTGTAAAACCTTCCTGACATTAAAGACTAACTTTTAAAAAAAAATCTTATTATCTCTTGACAACTTGAGGTGAATGACAGACGACATTTCTCCTCTCTGAGTTTTATAACGTTCACACGGACACACAGCTGGACGTCAACATGTTTTCATGCATGTGTGAATGATTGAAATCAGCAGGACGTGAGGTGAAGGTAAAGGTTCATTAGGAGAAGCTCTGAGACGCTACCTGGTGGGATTAGCTCGGGTGGGGGGGGGGCTCAGGCTGAGCACAGATCCCCGGGGACCAGGCCGCTGATCGCAGCAACACCACTAATGTCGCCTGGGCCGACCTGTCGCCATTAGCACCAGAGAAGTGCTCAGAGGTGTGAGGAGCTGCTGCAGGAGCAAGGCCCGGCCTGCCTCTCTGCTCCGGCAGCAGTTCACACCTGCACGTCGGCTTGAAAACATTTCCTTAATTAAATGAACCCTCATTCTTTAAATCAGTCGTGTTGCTCTTCCTCCTCCTCCTCCTCCTCCTCCTCCTCCTCCTCCTCCTCCTCCTCCTCCTCCTCCTCCTCCTCCTCCTCTGCAGATCCTAAAACACTACGATGAACTTTGACCCTGGATTTATGAGCCATTTCAGTGGTGATACAGAACCTTTGATATTTACTGATCAATAATTGATAACATCTGATCAAGGACAAAATCTGCCTGAATTATATCAGTCAAACAAGATTTAATGTACTTTACAAAGATTAAATAGGTGTATATATATATATATATATATATATATATATATATATATATATATATATATATATATATATATATATATATATTTTAGGACTATAGACACAAATTTAAGATTAAATTATTATAAATGATTATAGTTTAAAAAGTTACCATATATACAGTATGTTTAATAGTCCCAACCCAAAGCTTAATTTATAAATATAGAAAAAATTATCAATATTATTAATTTAAGTATATATACGTGTTTTATATATAACTTTTTTACGTTGTAATAATGTACAAAAAAAGATACATACATAAAACCTGTGCTCTATAAACGACCCAAAGCTTAAATTATACATTCAGTGAATTAAAAATTGTTTTGAACTCCAAGAAACTGAACATTTGTCATTTTTTTGACAAAAGGAATAATTCAAAGATTTTTATTGTTGCAGCTCTAATACAAATTAAATTATAGCCTTAATGAATGAATAGGATCAATGTTTTGGGGAAGGTCGTCCTTCGGTGTTCTGAGGACAATCAACTATATTAAAGATGGAGTCCCAGAGGAAGTGAGAGATGAGTTGATGCCTCCAGGAACCTCCCACTCTCCTCCACACATTTACATCACCTCCTCCCTGACCAACTGCCCAGCATCACCAGGGAGGTGGAGGTGTATTTAAACCCTGTAGAACCAAGGGACTCGAAGGATGAGAGGGATGACAAGGGCGGTTTATTCTTCTGGCATGAGCCACACGTTGGCGCTTCATGTCACTTTGGTGTTAACTGCTGCTGCTGCTTTGGCTGCTGTGGCTGACAACAGCACAAATGGCTCTCACCATTACAAGCTGATCATTGGCTTCCAGGCTCCCTGGAACATGTCCTTCCCCTTCAGCGCCCAGCGCCTGGGCTCGGCCATACAGATCGCCGTGGAGAAGGTGAACACCAATCCTGCCTTCGTGGGCAACTTCTCTCTGGATTTTGTGTTCACGGACACAGACTGTAATCCCAAACTGTCCCTGGGAGGCTTCATCCACCAGGTGTGGAAGGAGAACGTGTCCGCACTGTTCGGTCCAGCTTGTCCAGGAGAGGCCGAGGTACGAGTCACTGCGAGGGGACGTGTGTAAATATGGAAAATTACTATTTATGCACTGGACTGTGTCACTTTTTTTAGAGACTGAACCAAGGAAGCAACCGTTTTCTGTCCTTGGGGTCGTCAGGTTAAACATCCAGTTGAAATTTGAGTGGAAAGTTTGTTGTAACTTTCTGATAAAGCAACACACAAAGGATGTATAGGCTCAAATTCATGGTTGATGAATCCCTAACGAGTGTTTCCGTGATCAGTTAATGAGCAACTTTTTTGAAAGTCATTATTCTCTTGTTTTTTAGCTCTTTAGTGACACATCTTCAGGGGCCTGTTATCTGGCTGCAGGGATAATGTACAGTCGCATTATTATTTAAAACATGTAATTAGAACCATAACAATCCACATTTACTTAGTTTTAAAGTAATTAAATAAGTAAATAATTGATTGCACAATATTAAGTCTGTAGTTGTGAATGCAAGAAGTTTATTAATTAACTTTAATCCAGATGATCAGCAGCTATTTTCATTTTCCAGAGGATTAGTGGTCCAGAGGATGTTCCACAACCTGGCAATACAGGATTAATCACATATATGATGTAGTAATCAACAATAAATCAATCAATTACAGCTTATAAAGCATTAATAAGTGGATAGATAGATAGATAGATAGACAGATAGATAGATAGATAGATAGATAGATAGATAGATAGATAGATAGATAGATAGATAGATAGATAGATAGATAGATAGATAGATAGATAGATAGATAGATAGATAGATAGATAGATAGATAGATAGATAGATAGATAGATAGATAGATAGATAGATAGATAGATAGATAGATAGATAGATAGATAGATAGATAGATAGATAGATAGATAGATAGATAGATAGATAGATAGATAGATAGATAGATAGATAGATAGATAGATAGATAGATAGATAGATAGATAGATAGATAGATAGATAGATAGATAGATAGATAGATAGTATTTTAAAAATGATGCTATGTCTCTTTGGAATACTGCTGGTTTTCAGGTGACTGGTCTCATCGCCTCGGCGTGGAACATCCCCATGTTCGGGTTCGTGGGACAATCGTCCAAAATCGACAACAGGGGCATCTATGACTCCTACATCAAAATCGTGCCCCCTCTGAAAAGAAGCTCGGAGGTGCTGGTGAAGACGTTGGAGTTCTTCGGCTGGAGTCACGTGGCGATGATCGGAGGAGGGCTGGAGTCGAACACCTGGGACAAAGTGGACGCCCTGTGGAAAACGGTGGAGGATCCACTGAGAGCCAAATTCAAACTGACGGAAGCCGTCCAGTTCGACACCAGCAACCCTCAGCTGGTCAACAGGAACATCAAGTACATCTCCACAGTGGCCAGAGGTGAGAGGACCAGTGCTGGTGTGAGCGTCCGCCACATGTTACCAGGTGTTCACCTCTGATTTCTGCCGTGCCCCCCCCCGTCCTCCAGTGATCGTGGTGCTCTCCAACCGAGAGGACGCCACGGCCCTGCTGCTGGAGGCCGAGCGACAGGGGCTCATGAAGGGAGACTACGTCTTCTTCCTGGTGCAGCACTTTGAGGTCAGTGGAGGCGTGGTGAGTACAGCTTTGATAACACAGTTACACAGGGGTGGGATTCAAAAACATTGGAATAGCTGTGGTCATTTAAATATTTATTTACGCTGGTTTACATTATTTTCTATCAAATTCCATCATTTTAAATCTCTACATATGTTTTAGACTCTTTTATGGTCGTTTTTTATCTCTTCATGATACTTTAACATCATTTTCTATATTTTAATAGTTATTTTACATGATTTACTCTGTTTTTAATAATTTCACGTATTTACCATCACTTTATAGTGGTTTTACAACATTGTATAGCCAATTTGTATCTCTTAAACCATAAATAGAGACAAACAGTCCTCCATAGCTTCTTAATAACCTGTTTTCCTTGTGTCATATTAATCTTCTTCCAGGATAACTTGTGGAAATATGCCCTGAACAGCACGATGAGCCAAAGCTCACGCAGAGCTTTTGACATGGCCTTTGTCATCGGCCAGAAATCCTACGAAGGCCACGAGTACAACAACTTCTTTGAGCAGGTTTTCCAAAGACTGAAAGGAAACCCATTCAGGAGCAACCTGACATCTGTGAGAGAGGTGAGCACCCATGGTAGTCACATGTGTGAAGAACATATCATAACGATGTACTGCAATACTTTCTCTTTCATTCTACTAAACAGACCAATCACAGGAAGCATGAGTTTATATGTAGGGTTGCAAAATTCCGGGAATATTCAAAGTTGGAAACTTTCCATGGGAATTAACGGGAATTAACAGGAATTAACGGGAATTTCCGGGAATTAACGGGAATTAACGGGAATAAACTGGAAATGTTGTGGGTAATTTATACTAACTGTATTTACCTTGTCATATACAGACATAAATATAAACATTTTGTTGTGTCATAGGCTGATTTGAGCCCTGAGGAAACTTTGGGCACTTGACTATATGCTTCTGCATCGTTGTGTCATTCTTAACATAGGTCTTTGCACAGTATTTGCAAACGTACACAGCCTTTCCTTCTACATTGGATGAGGTGAAATGTCTCCACACATGAGATAGTGCACGTGGCATTGTTCTGTAGAATAAGATGAGAAAAAAGTTTGTAAAAAAAAAAATGCAATGCCAGAGATATAAATAGTTAGCCAAACAATTGGAATAGTGTGTAAACATATTTTATAATTGATGGATAAATGAATGGAAATAGGCTAGATGAACAGATGAACAATCCTCAATCAGCATGCTAATATATTTTCCCAGTAATATCATGGAAACTTCCCTGACTAGTCCTGCACTCTACAGCAAGCCTCAATAGCCCTGCTGTAGAGTGAAGCATGCTGGGAGTTATCTGTGCATGTGATGGAAGAATGCACAGTGGAGGGTTGAAACACATCTTTAAAATAGAGTTTTGAATGATGTTTTTATTGCTCAGAGTTTAATTTGCATTTTTTTTTTTTTTTCAAAATTCCCAAAATTCCCGAGCTTAATATTCCCGTGGAAAGTTTCCTTTGCAACCCTATTTATATGTATTTGATATTTCAGGTGAGCCCGTACTCGACCTACCTGCACGACGCAGTGCTTCTCTACGCGATGGGGCTGAAGGAGACCATCAAGGACAGGAAAGACCCTCATGACGGACGGCAGCTGCTGCAGAGGCTGAAGAATAAAAACAACATTCGGTTTTACGGTTGGTTTCTGAGAATCTGTCGTTGTGCTCGTCTTTAATCACCTGAAGGATTCATTGCACAAAAACAACTAAAGGGATTTTTCACGCAACTCAAAACATAATATTCCCAATAACGGTTTGTGATCCCAGGTGCGTCGGGACTTGTCCACTTTGACGAGGAGGGGGAGAGAAATCTGGACTATTCCATTTATGACCTGCAGTACACAGGAGACCGCATCAAGTTTGTGCCCATTCTGAATTTCGACAGTGAAACCAAAACCATCCGGTAAGAAACACTTTTCTACCATCAACATTTGACTTTTAACTGAAATATGAAATAATCCAACTCCATTGCAATTTTCTAATTCCAGGCCAACTTCCCTGTTCTCCTCCGTGGTTTGGCCCAAAGGACGAATTCCCTCAGATAAACCAGAGTGTGGCTTCAACAACGAGTTCTGTGAATGGCTGTACAACGGTGAACTGACTTTCCCGAAATGATTCCTTTCAGAACCAAGACCATCCACACACAAGCTAACCCCCACCCGCCCCTCTCATTATCCACAGACATCGCCCTGCTGGCCCTGCTGGTGACCTTCCCAGTCATCGGGGTTCTGGGAGTTCTGTGCATCGGGTTCCTCAGTCTGCAGAAGATCCGGCTCCAGACCAGACTGGACGACTCCTGCTGGTGGCTCATCGACTACAGCGACATCACCATCATCCGGGAGCTCTCTGTACGGACACTAACTCATGATGTGTCACTGGGTTCAGATCGAAGAAGAAGAAAAAAAATGCCAGTTAGTGCGATTGTGTTGATGTTGGGTTGTGTGTTTGTGTCTCCTCCAGGGAAATCAGGCTTTATCCCTGACGACCACGGGCAGCCACAGTGGCAGCGGCTGCTCTAAGTCCATTTTCTCCGGCAACAGCTACGGCCTGATGGACAAGACGGGGAGAGAACACATCTTCACCACCATAGGGCTCTACCAGGTAGTAGTTTTGTTCAGAGTTTAAATCACAGAAGCACAAAAAAAAACCCCGACTCTTCTGACTTACTGATCTTACTGACGTCAGTAAACATTTTCCTGAGAAGTTTCTGGTCTGGATCTCTAGTTTCAATCTTCAGATTGAGAATCAAACAGACGATATAGTTTCTGCCAATTTTAATAAAACCAGTTACGTGTCTAATCAATGTATAATGTGGGACGTGTTTTTAGATAAGCACTGAAACGGGTTAATGTTGATATATACAGCTCTAATCTATGGAACCTCTTTTTCCATTGTTGCAGAATAAGAATGTCGTCATACAGGATCGTCTGTTAAATTACACGTCATTCCTGTTTACACTAATCTTTCTTTCCATTTCCATTCAGGGGAATCAAGTGGCCATCAAGTACATCAAGAACCCTGTGAGCTGTAATCTCCAGAAACCTTCAGTTATCAGAGAGTTCAGTGAGGTACACAGTTCAGAAAACATAAATTAATGCTAAATAAGTGCATTAAAATGATATTGGAGACAAAACGAATCTTAAGGTTTTAAAAGATGTTTAGTTTGTGCCTGAGTGTTTGAATCTCTTCAAGACAGATGAAGGAGATGAAACATGAGAACCTGGTGCAGTTCTTTGGAGCCTGCATCGAGCCGCCCAACGTGTGTCTGATCATGCAGTACTGCAAGAAAGGAAGTCTGAAGGTCTGTGCTGCTTCCTGTACCTGATACTACTTTGTTACAATACTTTAGATATGAGATAACTGATTTTTGCATGACATATGACAGATATATATATATTTTTTTTTTATTACAAATATGTTTATTGAGCTTTTTATATATTGACATAACAACAATAAAACAACACTCAGTACAACATTGGTCTACACAGTCTATACATACTTACAACTCACATTCACCCAATCAGTACAATGACAACAAGATAAAGATAAAGAGCCTAAGGCTAGCCGAGGACAACATTCGAGAGCACTGAAGCCACTGTAGAGCTGGAAAAGTGAAGTAATGGAGTCCAAATGTTTATAAACTGTCCCTCTGAAGAGTGAAGCAGACAGGTCAGGTACTCAAGGGGAAAACATTCCATAATTATCTTGTGCCAGATCGATTTAGTGGGGGGTTTGTCGCTTATCCAAGACAAAAAGATATTCTTCCTTGCTGCATATGTGAGGATATTATACAGTCTGGCAGCGTTGGCATCCACATTGTATCCTATATCTTGTTTTATTCCTCAATAATCACATTTACTCTTTGGTTTTGCTCTGCTTCCTACAGGATGTTTTAAAGACTTCAGATGTTGAGCTGGACGCGATGTTTAAACTCTCCTTTGCTTATGACATTGTAAATGTGAGTCTGGGTACTATGCAGTTTATTTTAAGTATTTCTATTGGTTCCAGAGGTTTTGACCAGTTTCCTGCCTTATACATGGTCAAATTTAATCTATTGTCTATTGTGTGTAATTTGTGAATCAGGGAATGGAGTTCATCCACAAGAGCAGCCTGAGATTTCATGGAAACCTGAGGCCCAGCACGTGTCTGGTGGACAGTCGACTGCAGATCAAACTGTCCGGCTTCGGATTGTCGGAGTTTAAAAACAACATCATGCCAGTGGAGACGGTCAATTATGAAGGTCAGTGTGTGGAAGCACAGTTTCAAAACAAATATATTAATGATTGTCACAGCACGATTCCAACCTGACCGTTCTCTGCAGAGATGTACTGGACCGCCCCTGAGCTCCTGATCCAAGTCGGCCTCCAGAGCAACGGGACGCCCAAAGGTGACGTCTACAGCTTCTCCATCATCATGTGGGAGCTCATGTACAACTCAAAGGCCGGTCCATACCCTGACGTCAACCTGGAGCCCAAAGGTGAGGCAGAGATACTCAGATCAGGTTTAACAATCTCTTTTCTTTATGTAATCCTGCTAAATATCAGGAGGCTGCGGGCCATCAGGACCAAAACCTCCCGCCACAAGACCAGCTTCTTCCCGACTGCAGTGGGCCTTATCAACAAAGCCCGGGACCCCCACCTGACTCGGAATTTTATTCCACCCCCACACAGGATGTGTTAAATTAACACATTATATCATATCATATTATATTATACTGCATTACATTGCATATTGCAATATGACACTGTTAACTGTTTTGCATTTAGCATTTCACTTTTTACTTCACTCTTTATATTTTTTATATATTTTTATTCAGAAATGTTTATCTCAAAATAAATGTTACTTTGTATAAATATTGGTAAAAAGTGAGTAAATAAGAAGTAAACAGTGAGTAAATATATACTGGTTTCCCATTTTTTATTGCTCTCCTATGTATGTTGTATTTATTGCGTTGTTATGTTTCTATGTTCATTGTTTGCACCATTAACCAGAGCAAATTCCTTGTATGTGTGAACGTACTTGGCAATAAAATACTTCTGATTCTGATTCTGATTCTGACATCTATTACTCACTTCAATTGCTGCTTCTTGTTTCCTTCAGAGATTATCATGCAGTTGCGGACCCCTTTCGAAGGGGAGCCCCTGCGCCCCTGGCTCTCTGACGAGCTGTGTGACGCGAGCATCAACTTGCTGCTCCACGCCTGCTGGAGTGAAAACGCCGACCACCGACCTCCGTTTGGCTCGATACGGAGACAGCTGAGGGACACCAGCCCGGACAGGTCACTATTCAGATAGGAGTGTTTCTTATCCATAAGGTGCCTCATGAGAAATAGATCCCAACATCTCCCATTTGGTTTAAATCTAGTTACTGCTTTAACTTTACTTACAAGAAAGTTCAGAGACAGGATTTATCAAATTATCTACTTGGATCTGGTTAAAAAACTTGTTCCTTTGCCAATAGATTTGATTTCCACAGAATTTTATTGAACATTTTAATATTTCCTTAAAAACAAACTCGTCCAGAAAGTGCTTATCGTGATTTTTCTGTGCTGCAGTCATGCAAACATCCTGGACAACATGGTGGATAAGTTGGAGAAATATGCAAATCACTTGGAGGATGTGGTGGAGGAGAGGACCAATCAGCTGACAGCAGAGAAGGCCCGTGCAGACAAGCTTCTCTCCAGCATGTTGCCAAGGTAACGCCCGATGTAAACGTTTCAAAAATGCTCAATATGTGTTTTGCTGTGTCGTTAAAATCCAGCCTCCTCCACCAGCTGACTGAGCTTCACCTCCGTTGACCGGTGCTGTTGTTTCCATGGTCGCAGGTACATCGCAGACGAGCTGATGGCCGGGAAGTCGGTGGCGCCGCAGAGCTACGAGATGGTCACCATCTTCTTCTCCGACATCGTGGGCTTCACCTCCATGTGCTCGGTCAGCTCTGCGATGGAGGTGGTCACGTTCCTCAACGACCTCTACAGCCTCTTCGACGACATCATCAAGATGTACGATGTCTACAAAGTGAGTGAAAGAACAAAAACAAGAGTAAACTTTGTCTGTCTTGTGTGTCAGATTCTTTTTACGTAGTTTTTCATTTAGTTCTTCCAACAGTCACTTTAAACACCTTCTCATGTTTTCCAGGTGGAAACGATAGGCGATGCGTACATGGTGGCCAGCGGGCTGCCCATCAGCAACGGCTTCAAGCACGCTCTGGAGATCTGCACGATGGCGCTGCACTTCCTGAGCGCCATCAAGGTCTTCAGGATCCATCACATGCCCACGGAGAAACTCGCCATTCGCATCGGGATACACTCCGGTTAGTGACGGCGCCAACAGATGGATCCCGTGTCCGATGGACGATCGATTGATTGATTGATTGAGTGATTAAATTTAAAAATGTGTATTCAGCTGTGTTGTGGGTTCCGTAGGTCCTGTGGTTGCAGGAGTGGTCGGCACCACCATGCCTCGCTACTGTCTGTTCGGAGACACGGTGAACATGGCGTCTCGGATGGAGAGTAACAGCCTACGTGAGTGAACTGAGGGTTTATTATTATACTGAGTGATAATTGTTCACGTGGGATATCTCTTTTTTTTAAATCGCCTTATTCACTCTCATTTTGAAGCTGCTTCTGTTTGGTAAAAGCTGCAAATTGTTGCTTAAAAGTCATATACTTCTTATTGCCACACACTGCCACACATCCTCCTCCAACCACTGATCATTGGAACATTTGCACTACTGTTACTTATTTTTACTACTCTATAACCCCGCCTATAGTGTATTCATATTTATATATATTTTTATTTTTTATCCTGCTCATAGTGTATTCATCGTCCTTATATCTTACAATTCCTGTTAATACTGCAATATTCCATATATATTTCTACTGTACAGATCTTATTTATTTACATTTTCACTTTAATATGCACAAAACTCTGCACTTTTACTGCCTTTTTTTGCACTTCTGGTTAGATCCTAACTGCATTTCGTTGTATATGTACTTGTACTGTACAATGACAATAAAGTTGAATCTAATCTAATCTAATCTAAATTAACAGCTATTTAAGTTTTCAGCTTTCCTCAGTGCTTAGTGCTTTAATAAATGTCTGTTTCCCCCCCCCAGCCCTGAAGATTCACATATCTCAGTGCACTGCAGACATTCTGCTCCAGGTGGGATCGTTTGAGATGGAGGAGAGAGGAGAAATCGAAATGAAGGTGAGTCCCAGTCGGAGTCTGCACACTGACGGGACCGCCTGTTGTGTTTGACATGAACTTCACCAGTTTGTGTCCATCACAGGGAAAAGGGTGTCACAAGACCTTCTGGCTGCTGAGCAAGAAAGACTTCAACCCTCCTCTCTTTGCTCACGGCTTTCCACCAGCGGAGGGATTCAAACTACACCCCGAGGTACAGCTACAGATCAAACACAAGAGCCACACATTACACTGCTTTATTCTATGTAAACCTGTGTTTTGACCTGTTTTTGATCTTCTCTGCTGAAGAAACCATGTTTGAACAGGTCCACTGAGAAAAGGGCCCACAAGATCCTGAACAAAGCTCACATGACGGACATCGAGACTCCTACGGTGCACATCTGAGGAACAAGCCCATGTTCCGACCAGAATTTGGAGACATTTTGCAGGAATGTCCGGAGATGACGATCCCATAGGTCTCACTTGGTAAAGAGAGTGTTTCCTCCACTTGTGAAGAGGACGGGAGAGAAGAGGTGGAACGAGACTGAAACGCTGAGGTCGTGGGAAGCAAAAAGAGCCTGGATCCCAGCACTCGTAGCTTCAGACTCGAGTGGAAGATGATTTATGATCTCAATTCTTTGGGTAAAGTTACACCTCTACCCTTTCATATAGGATCATTTAATGTCATGCAACTATGAGTTGTCTCCTTACGCACCAAAGTGCACGGAGTCGAGCTGTTTTAACGCAACTTTGTGATAATATCCATCATCCACTTCAGCACGGTTTCAGTTGAGCACATTTCTACCTCCACTAAAGACAAAATTTCCTTTTTCAAAGTCCTGATTCTTATGATAATGTACATTTATGACTTTTTTCTCCAAATATGATGACTTGTTCCCCCTTGTATCGTGCCTACTTCTCCATCGTAGTTTGGAAACCATAGACGATGAATTCATGTTTATTGAAATTATTATTCTAAAAACATTTCACAACTGAGCTTCATCAATCCATCAATCAAATCACATTAAACTGCACTCACATGTAGATATCAGTCCTCTCAATGTGCCTGATTCCCTCAGAAATTTGTCAAAATGTCACCAATAAAAAAAACACATCTCACATTGTTTAAAATAGTGATTTTAAAACTTTCCATTTGTCTGGATCTAACCCATAATGTGATGTTTTCTTTTGTTGACCCTTGTTCCAGACCAATAGATCTCTTGATAATCTGTTCAGTTCTTCTTTGCTTCATCCTGCTGACCATCAAAGACACAAAGACACAAATAGACAGAAAAAACATGACCTATTCAGATAAATCCAATTCTTCTACCATCATTTGATTGGTTGTTGTTGTGTTGAACTGCTGACAGGGTGAAACTAAAACAAAAATCACATATGGAACTTGTTTTAATTTACACATCAGGTTTATTGGAAAGCAGTAAAATCATGTTTATAAAATTCAAACTTTAAATCCAGAGTATTAATAACTGTGTTAATTACAAAAAATACCTGTGAGATTATGAGAAAAGTCCTTTTGAGAGTGTGGGAGGAATGTGCTGATCTGCTCCCTGAGACCCGGGTATGTTTGGGTTTATGGAAATGAATATTGTACGGATGAGAATTAAGTTTTGAGAACACAAGTACTCAGTTTATCCAAAACACAACAGGAGTTTATCAGGAGCAGCAGCAGGATGAGGAGCGATGAGCCTGTGTGGAGAAGGAGGAAGAATATAAATACTATAAAAACCTCACGATTTGACAGCTGAGACTGACTTGAAATTGTTTTTCATATCCGGGGGAACTTTGGGATTGTTTCTGGGAAGCGGGAGAAAGTAAAGACAACGTCGTGCATCTGTTTGTGGAGTTTATGGATCAGCAGCAGTTTTCAAAGTTGTGTGTTTCAGAGAAAAACTCAAAGACAGCAGCGTAGATTTAACAGCATGAACGATCCATCCCATATATACAGAAAACATGTTGACATGTCGGAATAAAAGAAAAACAATCATAGGGGACTTACACTTTCATTTCATCCTACATATGGTTCTGAACTTAAGGAGTTAATATCCATTTTCATCACAGTCGTTTCATCACATTTAATTACCTGGTTTGTGTCCGTTATTGGAAGATCCGTAACCTGTCGAGCGATAACAACACTGTTCATCACAGTAAACACATTAAAACATTACAGCATCTTAGCACAGGTAGGTATTTATTTATTTATTCAAGGTGTTATTGAGAGGTTGCGTTCACAAGACTCAAAATGTGTCTTGTGTGGTCACAGTGACCTTAACTGTGGACCACCAAAAATCTGATCAGGTCATCCTTGATACCAACTGAACATTTGTACCATATTGTAGGACATTCTTCTAAGGGTTTTTGAGGTATCGTGTTCACAACACTGGGACGTATTGACAACCTGGAAACACAAAGCTTGTACCTTTAATTTGAAACTCAGCCGTGAGGATCCCCCCACTCGGATCTGCCTCAGCTGACAGACTTCTCTCAATGCAGGGGGTCTTCAGGAGATAAACACAGGCATTAGTTCAAACTGCTGCTCATGTCTGCTTGCTTCGAAAAGGTTTTGCAGTATTTTAATGTTTAATATCATAAAGTTTTAAAGGTTTTGAACTCACAGGCTGACAGACGAGCCTGTCGGCATCACACACGTGCACTTCACAGTGCAGCCACACGGTGGAAACCTTCTCCAGCCGTTGGAAGCGGAAGGAGTTGAACTTGAACGTGGAGCGGCTGTCTTTGGCGTTCTCAAAGATAGACACAGTGTTGTCGGAGGAGCAGCTGCAGGGGAATTATTTTATCTATTACCACGAGGAAGTGGAATCTTTACTCTCTCTGAAGTTGATTTATTGAACTACCTGTTGATGATGAGACTCCACCTCTTCCTGTCTGTCGAGTACGGGCTCGGAGTGGCCCAGCAGTTGTTTATCACAACTTTAAATCTGAGTGTTAGACCACAAACATGGATCAGAAATTTGGGAACATCTGACCTCCAAAATTAATAACAATGAAAGGTATGAAAATATTTCTCTTAATGTTTAATGATTATCTGGAAAACCTGCTGCTGAGTCCTTTTGCTTCAATCCCGATGAAAACTTCAGAGCCGATCTCAGAAGTGTCGATCACATAGGGAGCGTCCTTGGAGTACAGGAACTTTGAATTCTAGAAAAAAATCATCGCTTGTCTTGACCAAAACACACCCACACACCAAATACCTACATTTCTATATAGTCAAAATATATCATCACTTCATTAAACACGTCGGCAAAGGCTTCCACTGGAGGAAGAGCACCTGAGCAGCTACTCACCGTGAACACGCTCATAGACAACTGAGATCTAAACGTGCCTAAACTCCCGTTGTTGACATAAACTGTAGCCACTCTGGAAAAAGCAAAGGGTTTAGTAAAAACGCTGCAAGTCATTGGGTCAGAATGCACACGTGGTGCACGTGGTGACTGCGGCCCCCCCCCGCGCCCCGGGCCGATGCTTACCTCTGGCTGAAGACTGCGTTATTTACCAGGTAGGCGGCTCGGTACATGCAGCTGAAGGTGTAGTTGACCGGCTGGTTCCTGACCGTGAGGGAGGTGTCGTTGGACACGATGGAGTTGTAGAAGATGTACTTTGGGTCTTTGCCGGGCATGTACTGAGGAGGAGAGTGGTTCAGAGCATCAGAGGGAATAGTTTTGAATTTGAATATCATTTATATGTGACGTTTACTGAGCAACAGCGCCCCCTGCCGCCACAATTAATATGTTTATCGATATGTTGAGTGGAGTTCTGACCCATCTGGACAGTGGATGGCAGGTATCTCAAAACATAACGGCAGCAGATTGCAGATGCCACTGGAGGTTAATAGAGAAATCTATTCTTTCTATGGGTGCACTGACCCTTGAACGCCCGCGTGCCGTCTCACCTCGGACTGTGTGCCGCAGTACGAGTGGTTCTTAGGGGTCAGGTCCGTGATGATGAAGCGGAAGTATCCCGGGCTGTGTATTCCAGTGTAGCAGATCCCCCCCAGGGATAACTGCTCTATCTCCCAGCCGTACGGGCACTCTGGGACATTGGCGATGATGGCGTTGGGGAAACACGACACCATGACATAGTCTGAAAGGAGACACAGATGAAGAGCTTTACTCTCCTCACTCTTAAAGGTTTTGGGTGTTTTGTAGCTAACGTATATCTGTACCACTTGGTTGTTACCTGCTTTCTGGGGCGGGCAGGTCCAGGCAACAGGCAGCAGCATCAGCAGCACACCAAGAGAGGCCATAGTGAGACGCTGCAGAGGAAAGAATTAGGAAACATCTCAGGGTATAAGCCGATAGCGAACTCTAACCCTCTGTCCTAAATCTGTCATGAATAACTCACCTGTGGCGAAAGCAGGTTGTCTGATATCAGAGGATCGTCATGGTTCCTCAGGTCAGCAGCTCTAACATCACGACAACCCGACGGGGGATTATATACCATCACCCCCCCCCCCCCCCCGCCCCCTTCAGTCGAACCCCCCCCTGGTTTAAGAGCTCTATTGTGGGTCTGTTCACAAAAGCTCTCTGTGCTCCTCAGACATTGACTTTCAAATGAAGCGGGTCTCACAGGATCAGCACTCAGGAGCTGAAATCACCTCTAGATACGAGCATTGAGAAAGTCAACGGAGACGATACAGTTATGACTCGTAGGTGGGCTGTGGATGGATCTCAATAGCAACAACATCTAGAGTCATACGTGAAAGTTTGCTCAAGTAGTTAATCCACACAAATCCCTGGTTGGAACTATTATGTCTTTGGCAAACTCTGGGATATTTACCCAGTTTCCACTTTGAGCACGGAGCCTGAGGTCGGTACAGACACAGACCACCCGGCCCGTGCTCTCTGTGCAACAGGACAAAATGTTCAGGAACAGAAAACCATTTATGAGGCTAAATAGTGCAAACACACGAGTAAGGATAGCATCAAAATGTGATGCTATCTCAGATGAAAGCACACACTCGTAACTTGTGTTGGACATGATGGCAGCAAGCAGTAAAATCAGGTTTCTCACAGTCTGGTGCCGAAATGTTTATGACATTTTTTGGTCTTGTGGCTTTAGGTTTCAGCCGAGAGCTTGTCCTACTCTTTCTGTTCTAAAGTGAATTTGAAATTTGGATTGACTTTTAAAATGACCTCAACGGGAAAAGAACAACCACATTTAATTGAAATCGCACCAATGAAGTTGTTTCCAGTTCACAGCATCTAATAGCTCCCGTCTCGGAGATAAAGGTGTAAAACGATAGCGAGGAGGTGAGACACTAAACTCCTTCACAGGACAATTCCAGTCACCCAACGAGTGAAGGGACCAGCTCCAGGTGATTAGCATCCCAATGGAGCGCCAGGGGAGTTCGTAAGGGGCAGTCCGAGGAAGATACCAATCTAAGAAGGGGTCAGGGGACCGCTAGCGTTACAGCATCTGCCGGCCGTGACAATCAGGACCCACCGGATTCCTCCAGGTTATGTAACGACGGCCTGCAATCTGAGAAACGTGTTCGGAGGGAGATGGAGTCTGTCGGTCAGAGAGAAATCCTGCATCTGAAATCCTTCCTCTGAGGTCAGAGGGTTCATCTAAACCTGAAAGCTGAAAAACAGAGGCTGTTTGGTTTCAGTTCTTAAAGTGACAAACCTCAGAGAAGAGGTTTTAGTCCCTGTATTACAAATTAGAAAACCTAAATTAACATTTTCATTGTTTTACAGAAGTTCAGTGTGTTGAGTTCAACAATATTAAATATTTTATGTACATCATTTACTGTGTAATATAGATAAGAGGCTTAAGAGTCTTACTCAAGCAAAAATACTAAAATACTTCATGTAAACTGTGGAAAACATCTTTTTATTTGAGTTTACTGTGTTTACTGTATATTTATTATACTGCTGCATGAACCTTTACTTTTTACGTGTGTTTTTTATGGATTAGGAAAAGATGCAGCGATTGCAGCGGGAAGTTGTGAAAAACAAATTGCAGAATAATAGTTTTTTTTTAAAAGAGATCTTTTTATTATTTAAACAGGAACAGATAAACTCACAGATCACAAAATGCACGAGGAGGTTGAGCTCTGCTACAGTAGTGCTTTAGGCAGAATTAGCAAAATTGCTCTAAAATCATATTTGGAAACATATACATTTCTTTATATACAATCATATACAACATATGTACATAATAAATAACTTGATGAGGCCGGACTCAGGCTTTGGGAGCTTGACAGGTCCAACTAGTTCGTCCTGGCTGGTAAATAAAATCCCTCCTGAAAGACAAACAGGTCGAGGTTAAGAAAAGTTTAGAAAATCCAACTTGTTCATGAAAATCCAACAGAGTTATCATAAGCTGGACTCTGAGGATTTGTGTTAAAGCTCATTTAACAGTTGCACATGTGAATAAATGCTGAATATTGCTTATAAATGTTAAAGTTTTTAGTCTTAAAAGTTGTTCTTTTCCATGTGAGTCATGTTGGAGAGATGTTTCAGGACCTGTTTTACATTTAAAGAAATCTGAGTAAGGTTGCAGGAAGCGGTTTGTTTGCTGTACTCACTCCCTCCTGTGTGGAGCACTGTTGTCCCGGCACAGCAGCCCCTCGTCACACGGGCAGATCTGGTTGATGCTGAACGCCAGGCCGCCGTCCGGCACGTAGCAGCTCTCTCCACCAATCAGACGCCTCTTGCACACCTGCTCCCCGTGGTGTCGGGCGCAGCACATGGACGCCCCGCAGTCCCGGTCCACTTTACATCTGGCACCTGGACGCAGCAGAACCTCAGTTATTTTAGGGTCAGATTTTAAAATCTATATAAAGTTTTATTTCTAGATTTGTATTTTCACCCTGTTGATTGGTGCACTCGTACCTTCCTGTCCGTTGGGAATGCTGCGGTGACACTTGCCGAACATGCAGCTGAGGCCCCGGACGCACTGGGCGTCCCGGCGACAGTAGTGGCTCTCTCCTCGCAGAGGGACGCACAGGCCAAAGTGGCGGTCGCAGGAGAAGCCCCGCCCACACGTCCTGTCGTGGTCGCACAGAGCCTGAAGAGAAGAGGGAGATGAAGTGAATATTTATGAAGATGTTCAATCGTGATTGGAAGTTTAAAACTCCTGCACATGGCTAAAAACTGTCTTTAAGATATTCTATGTTAGCTCAAATGTTATACCCTTAAGAAGAATTCTCTGAGGCTTAAATAAAGATTTGATTAGGTTAACAGAAACTTTATGAAGTTCATATACATGCACAGTATCTGGTATCTTACCATGGTTGGTTTGGAGATGTGAGATCCTTCTCTGAGTGCTCCATCTTTGGGGGAGCTCTGGGGCATGTTGAGCATCCAGGCCCAAATACGAGCTTCGGCCGAGGAGACGCACAGAACCAGGACGAGCATCCACAGGTTCCCCGACATGTCCAACACCCGCGGAAAAAATAATGGAGCAAGAGGAAGATAAACCAGAAAAACACCTAAGGAAAAGGTGATTCTTAAAGTCACTGGTCTGTGACTTAACGGTCGAAGAAAATCCCAAAGTCCAAACCCTCCAGTGATCGTGTAGAGAGTGAACTGAAGGATCCGTGCAGCGGTTGTTCTGCCTCCTGCTCCAGCTCCACTTTTATTGGTCCCCCACAGCCCCCCCACTGGGCTTGTTTGTCCAAGCACCAGGGTAGGAGGAGACAATTAGTTGTTAATGGATTAACTAAATTGCCCAGGTTACCCCCCGCAGCCAGAGGACAGTGGCGAAGTGACCAGTCGTGGAGCTGGGAGAAAGGGAGCGAGGGGAGCTGGGCCTGGGGGGGGTGTGGAGGGGGGGCGGACGGACGTGACGGACGGACAATGGAGCCGAGACAAGCGCCACCTCCGCGTGGTTATCTACGCCAGACAAACAAATGAGGAGGACAAAAGCTGGCGAATGCATGACATGGTCCGCTGCTCCCTGACTGACAGGTAGAGTCACTGTGGGCCCCGGACCCCCGAACACTGAGCAAACACTCCTGGCCCCCGGCCCTATCCCACTCCGGACCCCCTGCTGGGAACAATTTGCAGAAGTGCACCCAGTAGACGACCCCATGATCTCATTAAATGTGATTACCATCAGCCATTAGTTCTCAGGGGGAGGGGGGGGGGGACGAGTTGCTCCAGGGAAACAACAAGATTTTGTTTTTTCATTTTCCAAAATCTCTCTACTTGCCTGAAACAAATCAGACCAGACTCACAACCAATATAATAAAGAACATAATGACTCCCGTTTTCAAATTCCAGATTCGGCCTTGAGCGAAAAAAACAAGACAAAGAAAAAGTGAAATGACAGTTTAGCTCCAGATATGGCGGTAAAGTCAAAGTTCAACTTGTATGGTTGAGGACGTGTGTGAAGGATTTCTTTCTTTATGTTTAAAACACTTTTCCTTCCCCTGAATTTCATCTGTTAAATTCCTCATCGTTGATATTTAAAAACGACTCAGGACAGCTGGTCAGAGTCTGAAGGTTAACGTGCATTAATGATCCTATGAGAGGAGATTTTACAGGATTTTATTCTAGAAAGATATCATTGGGACAATAGTTTACTGTTATACTGGTATACTTGACACTGGTTTCTAGAGAAGCACAGTAGACTAACGTTTAAAACCCCTTTTACCCTCAACCCTAAACAAGACTGTGTCACTTCTTCAGTTAAGAGAGTTGATCAATTATTATTATTATTTATTATTATACAATTATCCTCGAGCTTTAGAGCAGGAACGTCGATATAGTTTTTCCTATTCTGAGATTCTTAAATAAATACAGGTCCTGGTGTGGGAGGTGTCAGTGGGAGACGAGTGTAACTTGGTTTATTTAGCAGTAAACAGACATGGCTGTCTTCTAGAAAATGTGTTTCTATACAACTGATTAGTTTTGTGAAAACAAATGGAATTGACGTCTGGATTTTGTTCCCAGTCTGAATCCCAGAAGTTCCCTCTTCCTGGGATGGAAGCTCTGGCTGGACGAGTGGTGGACGGAGCTCAGGACTCTGAGATCTTCACCGTGTGCAACCAGCTTCTGTCTCCACTCCGACCGTCAGGAATAGCTTAAACGTTAGCATTCACTGCTTCATTTACATTCAGACCCAGATGCCGGGGTTAATTGTGGGTAATTTACATGTTGTCAGCGGCAGACAGCGCAGATGGGTTACGGAGATTTTGGCGGCTCTGCACCTATCTCAGCTCCAGGTAGTTAAGTCCTTATCAAAACAGGCTAACACAGACTAATGACGTAATTGGCGGTCAATTAGTAGCACAATAGCAGCAACCGGCTCAATTAGCAATATGTAAACACACGTTGCATCGCAATTATGCAACCGAGGATCTGCGGACATTAATGATTCAGATTCGTGTGTATTGAGGATTTTTTGTGATACCGTTGGGAATAAGTTCAACTTTTAAAATCAACGTCCAACCGATGTACACATACTTTGAAAAGTCAAAGTTCCACGGATCCCTCACACAGAACTGGTTCTGATTGGAGGCTGCGTTTACTATTTTCTACTTCAGGCTTTATATTCACGAGTTAAAGCCCCAATAATGTTATTTCTAATGCATTTGTTTCTCTCTAACTTTGGTTCTGTATCTCTTCTACTCGTTTTGACTTTTTAAGTTGTATAACTTGGAGTTACCTGAAGAACCGTATGTAAGAACCTGTAAAAGCAGAGAATCACATTTGTTGTTAAAAACCCAGAACTCTGAGAAGTCAAATTTTGTCTACGAAACACATTGAAAACAAAGAATTGGTCAAGGCCTTGTGCAATAAAAGAAAAACAGGAAGTTTGAGTCATGAAGATTTATGAGACTCATCATCATTCGTCAGATTTGACACATTTTGCAACATGGCCTTTGTTTTATTACTGAAACACAAAACCTTAAATCAAATCTCTCACAGATGAATTCTTCTTTCCTTCAGACTGTTTTTAAAACCTAAAAACAACTCCTCAAGCTCCGCCTCCCAACCTCTTCCCTTATCACGTCGCTCTAACGCGTACTACTTGTTCTACGTCCGTACTTACAGCAACATCTCCCCCCCGCTGGTGACCCAGTGCCAGCAGCAGATAACGGTCTCCAACAGTCCTCAACACGCTCACCCAGTGTTAATGACTCTGCTAATGACGTCCGTAATGAATGTGCTGTCACAATCAACATTGCTGGGTGGGTCTTACAATTATGGAGGGCCGGCAACAATGGGCCGGGTGATGTGTGGTCATTGTAATGGACCTTGACCCCCCACAGGGCGAGGTGAATGGTGGAGGGCACGAGGAGTCTGCTGCTCCAGCTCCACAACAACATGTTCCGAGCAGGAATTGGACGGAACACGGGTCCCAGAGGGAAAGTGTCTTCAAGGAACTGGGGAAATATGAGGTTAACGTCTTGTGAGGTTGTGTTTTTACTTGTGTTTGTTTTTCTGTTTGGGTTTTAACTCTAACACACTCTCAGTTCTCTAAACGACTTCCCTAATTCCCATTACTACGATGTTGTAAAGCCGGAAACAGCTTCTCTTGCTTATTTCATCCTCCAGGGGCCCAGGGTTCCTCTACATTATGTTATAAATAATTTAAGATGATGTTTTTACGAAACACATTAATGAATCACTTTCAATTCAAACTTTGAGAAGGACACAGACCTGTAGCTCAGAGATGTCATTGGGAATACCTCATTGGTTGTTAAAGAGAGGGGGGGGGGGGGGTAAAGGGTGTCAGCCCTCCGGGGCCCCCCCTCTTGGCCTGGGGCCCCAAGCAGTTGCCTGTTCACTAGCTGCACCTCTGGCAATAACATTTACTTTACTCATGAGTTATTTCTAAACTCCACCGATGAACCAGTAACCAAGTTAACGTCACCACCACAGTTTGGTTATTGTCGGTCTTTGTAGACTGGTCATTGCTGCTTTGTTATTGTTCATTTAAAAGCGATTTTTTTTTTTTTTTAAATGCTGTAAAATGTTTTATTTTCTAAACCAGAAAACACTGGAAACTAAAGTGTTGATTTACACCAAAATGTCTTGATTGGGATTCATTTAACGAGGCCAAAAACTCTGAAGAAAACCTTTACGTGTAATGGTTTGTCTGGTTTCCAGTAACGGTAATAAGCCTTTTGAGTCACAACCAACTTCCCATCTGTCCTTTGTACTTATTTAGACACAGTGGTGATTATGCTGCAAAAAAAACACATTCCTTAAAAGGACATAAAATTAGCTAATTCCAAGATAAAAAACGGAGGAAATAAATTCACTTATCTAGTCGTTTGAAATAACCTCAAATAAAATCCAGTGTTCCACTTTGGCGTGAGATGTTTGAACTGTATTTCTGGTAAGGTCGACATGATGTTCTGTTTCCAATTGGAACCGAAGAGTGTGACTCGCTCTGTAATGGGAAACAGCCCGGAGTTGTCTTTGTGCCAGGGCAAAGAAAACAAAACCAGAAAAGGAAAACAAGAAAGGGACAAGACGCACATTTGGAGCAAGGGTCACTGGTGGCCAGTGGTCGGGAACTGGGACATTTCCAGTTGATGATATTGTTTTAATTACAACAAAACTCTGCAACTGCTCAGGGATTAAAGGATTAACCATCCAGAGAGATTGTTCCCCTTCCACCTTGTATAACACAATTTTGACAACTCTTTTCAATTTTCAATAAAGGTTGATACGATATGTGTAAATCTGAAGTAAATATTTATAGATTGAACATAAAGATGGACGACATGACAGATGCAGAACATGTTATTTCACAATATAAAAATGGAAAGGTCATGATGAACAGCTGAGACTCATTTGGAATCCGTCGCCTGATCGACAGCTGCAGATAGAAGGAAAATGTCGGCATTCAGATCTGGAATATTTTGGCTTCATATCTGTACAGTGGGAGGAAGTGGAGTGTCATGTACCTTTATTTACAGTCTGTGGTGACGCTCATACTTCATGCACAGTGATGGTATGTGTTGAGTGCACATGTGAGCACATCTGTCCAGAGAAGAAGACACAGAACGACTGCAGGAGCCAGACTCTGTTCTTACTACGCTGATAAACTCCTGGTTATTAACTTGAATAAATCTAATAAACATCGTGAAAACAAACATTTCAACATGTCAACCTTTTCCCAATTATTGGTTCTTCCAAGGGTACAGATAATAAAATCCTATTTTAATCATGATCATACAGCTGGGTTCAAAAATTAAGTCCAGAAACATCCAGTCAGCTTTTGACTTCAGGCCACGGCTGAGTCAGGAGGAGATTCTGAGTTTTGGCAAAGTCACGAAACCAGTAAATGTTCTTTTAATGAACCTCGCCCATCACATCGACTGGGAGGAAGTTATTCGGAAGAACTTTATCGTCCCACTGGATCCATAAAAACCAGCTGAGCTCCTCCACATTGAAGTCATCGTGTTACAGGACGACAAACATGATCTAATTTTAGGAGGAATCATAAATCAGAGTGTGTGTTGTGCAGTGGTCTTTCATCTGGAGGGTCAGTGTGATCTGAAGTGAAACATGTCCATCTCCTCAAAGTCATCACAACCAAAAACAAGCACACAAACACACACGTTGCATTAATCTGTGTTAACTTCCTCCACACAAACCTCGGGTGAATCTCTCCTCAACATGACAACGTTTAACGATCACATTTGTTTTGGTTCAACAAGCTTCCACATGGGGGAGACACGCTCCTCCCAATCCCCACTCAGCCTCTTCTGGGTTTGAAAAGGAAGAAAAAACAAAAAAAAATGGAAGAAACACATAAATATTTCCTCTTTGGGGAAGTCGTACAAAAAATTGAGAGAGAGAGAGAGAGAGAGAAACAGAAAAACAAAGGAAAGAGGCAGCAGGAGGTGCACGGAGGAGGGAGTGAGGAGAGACTTCAAGGAGACACTGAGCAATGAAAACATAACTGTTGGCTCTGCGACTCCTCAGCTGTGTGTCAGCTCTCTTCCCACCGAGGAGCCGTCAGCACACGAGTCACTGTGAGGGCCAAACGAGGACGGACGGCCGAGGAGAGAGGAGGGAGAAGAGAGGAGAGAGAAGGAGCAGCAGACCTTCGCTGAGGTGAGGAGGAGAAACCAGTTGTGAGGGAGAGCAGAGGCGACCGAAGAGGGGGGAGAGCGGAGGAGTGAGGGGCCCCTGCTATTCCAGCGAAGAGCGAGGGGGTGAAGGAGGAGAAGACGACATAGAAGAAGAAGAAGAGAGGAGAGATACAGAGTCGGGGAAGGAGGGAGACGAGTCGGCTGGACATGGGGCTCTGTGCTGTTCTCCTCATCTGTCTCTCCCAGGCGGAGCTGGGGCGAGCGTGGGCTCCAGAGCACGAAGGTAGGAAGCAAACACACACACACAGGTGCTGGCATGTTCTCTGATATCTGCAGGATGCATTTCAACTTGCATCTGCTGCACCGAGAAGCTCGCTGAAGGTGAAAAGGAAATCTGACCTGGATTCCTCGCCACAAACTCTGGAAACAGACAGAGCTGAAATGTTTTTTAAGGCACCTTTTCCTTTTTGTGTGTGTGCTCACATGTGTGTGCGTGGAGTTTAACAGGTCCCCGGACATTTCTCTCTGTCAGTCGCAGGAAGCAGATGAAATGTTGTGAGCTGCAGGTCTGGAAATTCTTAGTGGGCCATTTCATAACCTCTGTTTTCCAGATTTTTGAAAGAGAAATCATGTGTCTGGTGTTTTCGTTTGGTCTCGAAAACACAACGAGCACGTGATGGGAAATCCCGGATTCTGAGCAAATAAGTGCTTGAGGTTAAGAAGGATTTCATTCCAGCTCACTCAATGACAGCAGCAGCTGAGTCTAGGCTTTTAAGTTTAGTTGAAGTTTGTCTCTTTTATCCTTTTTGTGCATCTCCATCACCAGCATCCCATCTCTGTGTGTGTGTGTGTGTGTGTGCATGTATTTTTATTCTCCTTGGAGATGCATTATTTTTAGCCAGCCCTGGTTCTTCCTCTGCTCCTCCTCCTCCTCCACCTCCTCCTCCTCTGACAATCAGCGGTGCTCCAGTTTCTCTGGCCTCTCCTGTGGTCCCAGTTCCTCTGATCAGGGGCCCGGCTCTGCAGAGGACAACCTGACACACTGCGCACGGGCTGGAGACTCACAACCCCGCCAACGTTACACAACTTAAAGTGCAGCAAAACGTCCGTATTCGCTTTCACCACGAAAACACACTAAAGTCAGCGATTCAGCTCGAGCTGTCATACCCACACCTGAACAGCAGGGGCGCTATTTTTTGGAACAACCCTTCGCTAAGTAGGTGTTTCAAAAGGGACCTGGGGGCCCCTGCAAAAACCAATGATACTTACGGTAGAGGATTAGGGCCACTGTGGAAACAACAAGTGAGTTTCTGAGTTTGAACTCAGAATTCTGACTTTTTTCTCAGAATTCTGACTTCAATCTCAGAATTCTGACTTTATTCTGAGTTTAACCTCAGAGCTCACTTGTTTTTTCCACAGTGGCCCTAATCCTCTTCCGTAGATACCAAATCATATCATTCCAATATTCAAACTAGAAAAGCACACAGCGCAGACAGTCCACCTAAATTCAATCAAGCTGCACTAACTTTCACACACTCAGCTAATTATTTTCATCCAGATCCATGATTCATTCCGTGGGAAATCTGTGAAAACATCTCCAAGTAACAGGTTACTATACCCGCCCCCTGATTGGATCTGCAGCCACAATTGAACATGTTCGTTCCTGACGCATGACACAACCTTATAGCACGTTTAGTTTTTGCGTAACACCTCCAGACAAACTCAGATGAAAACAGAGCTAATAACTGGCAGAAGAATTGATTTGACCAAAATAAAATCCTATCGTGAAAACTACTATAAACTGTAAGACTGTAAATATTGCAACACTAAAACCAGACATGTCCTCTGCATCCAAAAATGGAAAACCAGTTCCAAATGTTAACAGAAAACATTCCATGACAGTTCATCAGTTAAATCAAACAATTTATAAACTCGGAATTTGATTCAAGTCCATTATTTATATTCGCGCTACATTGTTCTTTCTCTTTCCGGGATCTTATCGGCCCGGCTGCCAGTGTTTGTGATTGTGTGTTATGGTTACTGCTGTTCCTCGGACTGGAAGGTGCCAAATCACTTCCTCCCACGCCGTGAGCGCCGGGCTGGTTGGAACAGATCACCAGAGAAAACCAGTGCATTGAGCTGCAGTGACTCACAGAGCAGTGACCTTGCAGAGCGAGTCTCCTGCCAGCAGACTGCAGGTGCTCAGCTGATACCTGCTCTGCTCTTCATCCAGCTCCACTTCACAGGGTCGGGACTGTGCATCTTGAGATGTAATCACTTCTTCGTCCCAGTTGTGTTCGGATGGCACACGTTGCTTCTCTCTCTTTATCCGTCTGAAGCACAGATGTTGGGCCTTTCGCTCTCTGTTCGCTGGGCCTGCGGATAAATCTTCCTTCCTTCCAGAGACCAAGTGCACGCGGCGCCCTCCATGTATCCACATCTCGCCTAATCCTCAAAGTGCTGTAACTTTTACCTGGAAAGAGGAAATTCATTTTTCACAAAAGCTGAACAGGCCCGAAAAAAATGTTATGTGGTTTCAGAAGTTGTCTGATCAATGACAGAAGAGTGAAGACTCATTTATGTACGAACAGAGATTCAAGATTCAAGATTCAAGATTTTATTGTCAAATGAACAGAGATAACATGAAGCAGTCACTGTCAATGAAATACTTGGGTCACAGGCTCTCTGTAAGCAATGCTCAGTCATTTCAACCCAAAAAAATAAAATAAAAATAGAATTAGTATATAATGGAATAAAAAAGAATAAAATAGAATAACAATAAAATAGAATATCAAAAATTTTAAATAGAAAATAAAATATATATATCTAAATATATATCTTTACAGCTGAAGAGAAAAACAGAGCAACAATAGTTCAATTTGTGAGTAGTGCAATATTCAAATATGCTTATGTCGAGAGAGCGAGCGTTTCTGACATCAACAGGTGGCGATGGAGGAGGAGCCAGAAGCAAAACAACCTCCTAAGGCTCCTCACAAGGTTTCATCACTGTTGGATTTTCTTCCTCGTGACCATTGATCGTCTCGCTTGAGCTATTCGCCACACGGCCCCGCCCCCTCCACGGTTTCCGTTTCTTCTGTTTTGTCCATAATCGTAAACTTTCAGAAAACGTGCACAAAAATTAACGTGATGTACGAAACAGAAAGAATCGGTCTGTTTACCCGATGTTGAGCACAAATGAGGCAATACCACCGACGATAAACAGCTTGAATTTTGCAGGAGATACTAAAACGAGGAATGACAGGTCACAGAGCAACTGGCAAAAGAAAAACAGAGAGCGAGAGATCAGAAGGGAAACCAGTGAGTGGGAGACGGCTGATGGAGGAACACAATCGGTTTATCTATAGCTCACTGTACACGGCTCAAGATGCTGTGTCCTAGTTTGATTCTGAGACCCAGCAGGTGGTTGCTGCAATGCAGACACACTCCTCTTTACATGTAAGTGTTAAACCTGCAGGATTAGAGGTGTCATCCACACACATGGATTAAATATGAAGGATTAAACAGCAGGAAATTGGCCGACGCACCAAAGCAAATTGACTCCACACAGGAGGGTAACAGGAGGAATCTAAAATTAGAGGACAGTCAGAATCATTTCCATGCATTTTATTCCCATATAGGAAAAGGCACGACAGCGTGTGTTTACGATTTATCACATCTGTCGCTGTCGTTTGATTTTTCATTCCCAGTTTCAAAGTCCAGAGGATGTTTTCCCGCAGGTTTCACGTTCACATGTGTCTGCCAGACACGTTCTCCTGAGGTCAGCTCAGCTCCAGTGCTTACGTAAAGCCCACTCGTGAACTCTCCGTAGCCCCCTTTCTGTTGGAGGTTCATCAAGGGCCCACGTGCAGATAGTTAAGAGATGTTCCAGGAAAGAAAACAAGTTCGACACTCACAAAGTTTGACAATCTGAAAGTTTGGAGAGGGAGTTGAATTCACTGGACAAGTAAACTAAACTTCTCAGCTGCTTTCAGAAAGCAAATGTCCGAGTTAGACGCTGCTGATATTTTCCAAAACCCTTTTTCTTCCAGACCCCATTAAAATACCAGTAAAGTGTCCTCATGTGTCCTCATGAGTGTTGACGCTACTCTTACTCGTAAAGTGAAAAACACAAACATCGCAGATATCTCGGGACGAAGACGCGAACAAAGATGTCAACTTGAAAACCCGACGTCGGTGTCAATGTGTTGTAAACAAAATCACATGATCACATCTGCAGAACTCCTTGTCCTGCCTCCTGCTTTTCCTGATATTGTGACCTGGACTTCTATGAATTCCTATGAATTCTTCATATGTGAAATTGAACTTTCTGAACATCTTCCAGAGTTTGAGTCTGAAAACAGCTGTTAAGAAACTGATGCATTGTCTCCAATCAGCCTCCTCATCCTCCTCCTCTTCCTCCTCTTCATCTCTTCCCCCTGATGTTTGACGCCTCCTCAGCTGTTTTGTGATGAAGATGCTGCAAACCTGACCCGATTAAAGGCCTCTGGTTCAGAAGCTCAGGAAATAGCTTCCAGTGCAGCGTAATCAAACCAGAGCTCTGATTAGATCCATCTCCCCGGAGGGTGAATTAAACCTCTTTCCGTTTCTCGGCTCTATTTTTCTCCAACAACAGAAAATTCCCTTTCATTCGGGCTGAGGTGTAGATTTCTGAGAGCAGAGAAGAGACAACATTTGGATTAAGATGATGAAATTCCACTGACCAGTGTCTAAGGTTGTGGAAATCCCCCGACTAGGTGTCTCACTGCTGTGACCTTGGCAACAGGGACGGACACAGAGGAGGATGTGATGTCTTTTTTCATATTACGTTTTATGAAGCACCTCTTTGTTTTAGTTCTGGCTTTTTTGGAACTTGCGGCCGGTTGTTCCATTTTGAGCAACCGTGCTTGTTGTGTAAACTCTGCAGAGCTTATTATTATAAAGACTCAAAGGCAACTCCAGTCTGAGAATTTTCATTATTTCAAATCTCAAGATGAATTTCCACCACAATGCTGAGGTGGTTATATGTTATAACCACCTCAGCACTTCTGGTTTCAGCATTTCCTCAGATTTCAGTGAATGCATTACGATTTTAATTGAAAAAAAAACTCAAGACCGAAATGAGGAAACCAAAGAAAAGTGATTCATGGTTTCTAAATACTTTGGTCAAATGTTCTCACCACAATTCTTAAAATAATAACTAACTTGTGTCATTTCCCTCTTCGGGGGGGGGGGGGGGGGCTGACGTGTGAGTGTTGACACTGACCTGAGGCCTTCTTCTTCCAGATGCAGCGACTTCTCTGCAGACAGATGGGGGTCCGTCCGGGTTCCACTCAGCCAGGGGGGGGCAGGCGACCTCCCACAGACACAGAGAGGCCCGCAGCTCGCCGGATGGAGGCGGGGGGGAAGGAGTCGATATCAGCCCCCTGCCCATCAACATGACACGTATCTTGGTGAGATCCAAACAACCGACACCTTCACTTCCTGCTTCCCTTAACCTTCATCCACACAACCACGTTTTCATTTAAAAAACACATCCACTCTGCTACGGCTACGTTTTGAAAACTCGTCTGCGTTTCAGTCCGGAGGAAACAGACCCTCACAACCACTCGGGTCTTTTAAGGTCATGAAATACCCCCAGTGATTCGTCAGGCTCCCATCACATGACCCCTTATAGAAGAAACCCACTGGAATCAGCCTCGGCTCCCAGTGCATCGTGCATAGTCCACCACAGGTGTTTCTGAGCTGATGTCTTTGCTAACAGCTGTTTAATTCTGTATTTTACAACAATACAAAAGTTTACATTTGTAGGAGACGAGCTACTGTTTTACTTTATCTGTTTGTCGGAGCAATTCCCATGAACACCGGCTCGTGCATGCCAGGTGGACGAGAGGGGTCGTGGATTCAAACTGATGAATGGCCAAAACACAGATGTGGACAGTGATCGTTTGAAAACTCTGTTGTGTAACTGTATCTTAATCAGATTTGTAAACGTGTAAAAACTGGGGGAAAAACTTCAGCTTGAGTGAAGGTCAATAGTTGCAGACATCACCTTTCCTTTCTCTGTGTGTGTGTGTGTGTGTGTGTGTGTGTGTGTGTGTGTGTGTGTGTCTGTGTGTCTGTGTGTGTGTGTGTGTGTTTGATCAAGTGCCTCTGATGACGTTTGACTTGTCTCTCTCTTGAATCAGTCTCAGTAAAATTCAACCCAAATAAATCACGTCGTACTTTTTTTTCCCTCTCTCTCTGCAAATTAAATAGAAAACAGACGACAGCCTCCCGCTGCCAACTTACAGTGTTTGCTTTAGCATGTGCACAGGCGTGTGCTTGTGGATGACTCACTTGGACAAGATCTCGAGCAGCCCTGTGTGTGTTTGTGTGTGTGTGTGTATGTGTGTGTGTGTGTGTGTGTGTGTCTGGTGTGGGTCTAATCCCAGTTTCCGAGATCCTCCATCTCTCCTCCACTGGGAATCTCTTCGATAAATCAGTCAGCTGTGAGGGAAAAGTACTTGATTGTTCCCATCTCCTCACCTAGAGATCCCCCCCCACCACCACCACCACCACCACCACCACCACCACCCCCTTCTGGAGGAACCACAGCAGCGGCGATGGAGGAGGAAAGTGGGTCACGTTCTGTATGTGGAGCAGCCAGAGAGAGCGCTGCATTTAACTGCTCCACTTTCCGAGGCTAAACCCCAGAACCATTGCTCTCTGTCACCCTGAACTGTGGCATCCATTAATAACGCCATCAAGACGGGATGCGTGTTCAAAGACACAGGCCCCTGGTTGTCTGTTATTTACAATGTGTAAACAGCTCCCCCAAGTGGACAAATACAGACATAGATGTGGGACTAAAGTCCTCCTAGGTCCCAGTGCAGTGGTTCCCAATGTGGTCTCCCCTCATGACCTCTTTTGATTGGTTGTTTGTCTTTCCACTACCCAGAAATGAAGCCTAAATATCCCGATACGAAACCTGCCATCTTGCTTAATTGGAGCTCGACCAATCACGAGTCGGTCTCAGCTGTCAATCATGCTGTTTCACCACGTTCCTATTGCATCGAATAACAAATTAGAAATAGACTCACTGGAATAATTGGCATTTGAAAGTACATCGTTGTGATAAAGACCGAAAATGGCATATTTTGACTTTTTAGGTCTATGTCCCATTTAGTAACATGGAGGAGGCCGGGTGTGTGACCTCGATTAGTTTGAGGTTCATTTCTAGATAATCATTTCACTTTGAATCTCAAATTGTGATTTGACATTTGTTAAGTTGTGGAATCCCTGATCCTTTCTGCATTGTAAAGGAAAACGACTGAACCATGAATCCAAACCACGTCACCATGACACAGATTCTTCTGAAAACTTTACTTTCCTGACGCGTGGCCTCTTTCTGTCAGCAGGACTCCCACAGGTACTACAGATGGCAGAGCTTCGGTCCGACAGACACACGCACCGAGGAGCTGTGGGTGGACATGAATGCCTTCCACACCAGCCAAGTCCGAATCCACGGCATTCTGTCCAACGCTCATCGCCAGGCAGCGGTGAGAGGAGCACGCACTCGCTCGCCAGCGTCTGATTGAACCGTGTCTGATGCTCTCTCTCTTTCCAACAGAGGGTGGCGCTGTCTTTCGATTTCCCCTTTTACGGACACAGCTTGAGACAAATTATCGTAGCGACCGGGGGTGAGTCTGACTTCACATCACTCGATATCCCAGCAGCTCCTCAGAACAGGAGACTCAACCTGCACCCAGGCACTGAATCACTTTGTCCTCCTCAGGGGAAATATGCAGGCGTACCAGACCATAATATATCTCATTACATGTAAATGCCTTCATCTTTACTTTCTGATGATTTTAATTGATGTGCGTGTCCTACATTCTTTTAATAGTAAGAGGATTGAGTTGTTTGTTGATTCTATGTCATTGCTTCTGTTCCACAAAATGTTTTTTTCACAGTGATGTTTGTGACTTTATACGTCTTGACTAACAGCCACAAACACATTGTACGCTAAAGTAGATTGTTATTATATGAACGACAACCAGCTCATCGCAAACACTGAGAGATTGTGTGTATGAAACTATTTAAAATATGAATGTACAGGCCGAGCATCAAGTCTAACAAGAACAGCAAGTTTCATTCAAAAGTTACAGGGACAGACATGAATAAAAAGCCTCAGATGCACCAAAGAAACGAAAACTCTTGATTTAAAAGATATAAAAGTTGTAGCAGACAATAGTAGATTAGTTTTCTTCATTTTGCATTGTGCCTGTGTCTCTGCCCCCCCCAGGGTTCATCTTCATGGGGGAGGTCACTCACCGGATGCTCACCGCCACGCAGTACGTCGCCCCCCTCATGGCCAACTTTGACCCCAGCTTCTCCAAAAACTCCACCGTGAGATACTTGGACAACGGTAAATAAACCACCGGTGCTCCGGGGTGGTGAGGTCAGCGGTACATGACCTCACATGAGAGCTGCCGGACGTGTCTGACTCTGTGTCTCGCTCTGCTCAGGGAATCTGTTCGTGGTGCAGTGGGACAAGGTGCGGCTAAAAGACCGAGAGGCTGAAGGAGCGTTCACCTTCCAGGCCGCCCTCCACCGGAACGGCACCATCGCTTTCAACTACAGGGATGTAAGTTCTGAGCCGTTTCCATCATTCATTGATGCACTTTCTGGCGGGTCGGGTTTATCCGACCGATGAAGCTCTTCTTCTTCTTCAGATCCCCTTACCAGTCGAGCAAATCAACTCCACCGAGCATCCGGTGAAGGTGGGACTGTCTGATGCTTTCATGGCATCGCTCCCCTCCGGTCAGGCCTCAGGTCAGCTCAGCAAAAACCCTTTCCAGATTTCAAAACTTAGTTTAAAACTGTCTTTTTTAAATGATGCCACATTTATTTTTCTTGATATTGTGACATATCAGCACTTCTCAGTTGTTTCACTTGTTCAGAAATGACACAGGTTATTGTTATGTTGCCATGACATAGTTTGTCCACTAGAGAGTGCTGCTGAGTTTATTTCTCACCTGTTAAATAATGCCCAGTACATCGAACTCTTTAATGTCCAGATTTTAAACATTATAAAAGAATACAAAGGTGTCTGTAATAACAGATATATAATTGAAGTACAAAGAGGAGAAATGAGCCCATGAACAAATACCAAAGAAAAGTCAGTGGTTCGGTCACTTTTTCCAAAAGGTTTTAGAGAGTTTGACATGACGCCCAATTCATACTAATATATTCAGAATGGAAAGATTTATGAGATGGTACGTCCTGCCCCTGAACCATATTTTCCATCATGTCGCAACATATGAAGGTTTAGTCTGATCTTCTCTCCGGATTTTATTCTTTTATGATTTATGATTCATTCTGGATGTTCTGTAAATACCCGAGAAGCCTTTTAAACACAGCACTTGGTTACACACTCACATTGTACATGTCTGTTGAAGGACCGAAGCAGTATTCCATCTACGAGTACAATCGTGTGGAGATCAACACGACGAGCCTCGGGAACGGATCTGCCTTCGAGTTCACTCCTCTACCCAGCAAGTATTCTTACAAACTGAGCTTTGCATGACGGCCGAGGCCTGGTGCTTCCTCCCTCTGACTCCTCTCTGTGTCCCCCCCCCCTCCAGCTTGTCTCCAGCACACGTCCTGCGACATCTGCCTAACATCCAA
Source organism: Limanda limanda (assembly GCF_963576545.1). NCBI lineage: Eukaryota > Metazoa > Chordata > Actinopteri > Pleuronectiformes > Pleuronectidae > Limanda > Limanda limanda. The sequence continues at coordinate 3,009,796 of NC_083656.1, read as the reverse complement.
CCTGACAAGCGGCTGCGGCTGGTGCAACACACTCCAACGGTAAGAGGAGACTCAAGAGTTATGTTGCAGCGACGCCCCCCGGACAGCTCGTCTCATTTATGTTCCCGCTGGGTTTCAGATGTTCCGACAGTATCGACCGACACAGACAAGAGTGGTTTGACTATAACTGCCCCGAGCAGGTGAGACACAGAGCAGAGACATGAGGGTGGGTTTTGGAATTGTTTGGAGGTTTTCTGAGTCGTTCCTGTTGGTTTTCACTCAGGCTAAAGGCTCATGTGAGGACTACAACCCGATTCTACCCGAGGGATCGATGAGCTCCTTCAACCTCACCTCCCCTGGTCCGACACCTTCTTCAGCACCGCTCGAGGTTCAGCCGACCACTAGTGGTGAGTTTCACTGGAGCTAGAACCTAGAGGAAAACCCGGAGTCGTAAAAACAATTCATAATATAAATCCCTAATTTAAATTCCCTCCAAGACACCAACAATCTCTGCTTTCCTTTCTTTCAGATCTACAGACGAGTCCTCCAAAGCACAATGGGATAACAGAGAACACAGCCATCATAGCAGGCGTGGTGGCTGCCCTGGTTCTGCTGGTAGCGTTGACCTTACTGGCCGTCTACTACATCAACACGCACCCCACAGTTGCTCCACCCTTCTACCTCATGCAGGTGAAACAAAGACCCCCCACACACGCACACCACAGTTACACAAACCTTGTCGAGTCAACCATTTGTTTTGTGTCTTTATCGGCTGCTCTCTGTCGTTTGTAGCGACGCACCAACAACTACTGGCCCTCCATGAAGTTCCACAACCAGGGCTGCGACTCCAGCTACGCTGAGGTCGAGCTCGGGGGTCACGAAAAGGACGGTTTCATCGAAGCGGAGCAGTGCATCTAAGGGTCCTGGACGTGCACGACCGGGTCGGAGGAAGGACTCCATCTTGAAGACGGTAACGCGACGACAACCAGGATGAACGTGGACGATCAGGCAGACCAGCGACACTCCGACAGCCGGACGCTGTTCACTAACTGCTGTCGCAGCTCGTTCTCTGTGTGTCTTGCTCTCTGCCCATCACACACGGAGCAGAGGTCATATCATCCAAGTGTCGGAGGGTCTGAAGCCAACGGTACAGAAATGATGAGAAGCAAATGTGTAACTGTACAGAACCCACGGATCCGAGGGGAAGTCAGGGAACGGATCGAACTCGCCTTCATACTGCAAACAGCTCAACCTAACTTTGTGTCTTTGTCTTTTCCATGAAACTTCTACGTGAGCAATGATTGGTTCATAAAATGTTATATCTTTGTGGACTACAACAGATATTTAGCAATATAACTGATAGTGACTATAATGATCATCTTGAACTTCTCTGGAGATGTGTGGATTGTTGCGGATGAATTTTAGAGGCGTCGAGTTGTGAGAGTTTTCGTTGAACCTTTTCTGTTTAAATGTCTTATAATAAAAGCTGGTGGTGAGTGTTGAAATTAATCTCTTGAGAACAAATGGTGCAGATCAACTTTCACAATGATCGAAATCACGAGTTGGCTTAAGTTTACTAAAGCTGAATGAAGAAACAAATATTCCATTAAAAGAAAATTCTACAGCAATTATGACAATTGATAATTTATTTGTTCAAGTTTCCCAAATATTACATATATGAGAGTAAAAATGCTGAATTTACCGTCCAAAATCCAACAGTGTTTTATTTTAGACAGGTTCAGGTTCATATGCAGCGACAGATGCAACTTTAAATATCATATTATACTATATTTTAAGTGTTGGTAACTGGTAAGACCAGGGAAGTCTGAGTTAGATCAATTACAAGTTATACCTCCTCACTGCACTTGTACAATACATCATCATTACATCAGTATTTATTGTATTCACTGAAAATTATATAGAGATAATTATTGATATCATCTGATGTTTCATTATTCGTCCAAAACATACCGAAGCTTTGACGCTCGAACAAACAAACTCAATCTGCTGCAGCTGCAGAAAACACGAGTTCTGAGATTAGAGATCATCAGTCACACTCACGAACAAGAGTCAAACAATCAGTGAAGAGAAGAAGAAGAAAAAACGTAAATTAAATAAACTGTTGGATTATTTCACTTTCACTTTTCCTTTCATTCTTTTACATTTTGTTCACATTCTGATACTCATCTGTTTTGTGTCGAACTATTTTTGTAAAACTCATCATTTAATGTTTCATCAGTTGAGTTATTAAGATTTTACAGATTGAAAAACTCAGTAGTTTCATGTTTGTATCTGAAATGAAGCTGCTGATCAGATGCAGCTGTTCTGTCCTCTAGTGGACATGGGCTGTAATTACAAGTAGTTTCATCTTTGCGTTCGAGTGCAGCTTCTCTCTGTGGACCCACACAGACACACACACTCTCGCTCACACACGCACACACACATACACACACACATACACACACGCACACACAACCTCGCGCGCACACGCACACACACATACACACACACATACACACACGCACACACAACCTCGCGCGCACACGCACACACACACACACACACACACACATACACACATACACTCTCACACACACACACACACACACAAGCACGCACATACACACACACACACAGAAAATTTTATTTCAATATTTTTTGATACACATGGATATTTTTTTGTCCTGTAAAATGTTGTTCCACTGAAAATGAGTCACATCAAAATGTCAGGATTTCCATGGGCTGCACAAATATCAACTCTGAATTTAAACCTTTTTTACATTTCTGTAAATGCTAATGTGAGAAGCACAAATCTAAACAGCCTCGGTTCATTGTCTGTAAAGAAGCTTCGAGAAGTTCAGGAGCAAACCGATGATTTCTGGACTTTACGTAAACAAACTCTTAAAAAAACAAAAACTTTCTCACGACATTTGCTGCCAAAATAAAATTAACATTAACTAAATATTTTGAGTTTTATCAAGAAAAACTTAAAGTCGCGTTCACAGAAAAACTACAATGAAGCAAACATGTTTTCCCACCACAGGTCACTGGTTTGTCTGAGCCGCTCCAGTCAGAGTCAGACTGGGACAGAGGAACTCATCCTGTGTCACCATCGATTCCGGTGCACGTGATCCGTGCACACAACACGCCAACAACACGCCAACAACACGCACCAGACACCAGGAAACTCATCGTACATTCACACGTTTCACCGCCGCAGCTTTGAACGTCTGAGTTTCTCCTGAACAGACTTTTGGTTTGTGAGTTTTCGTCTCTTCAAAGAACAACAATCAGGACTTTTGTTCTGAATCGTGGAACAATAGAAATATTGATTGTGTAACTGAATCCCCCCCTCCCCCTCCCCCCCCGATGAATCGTGCTTTGGCCCGAGGCCGTGGATAAATTGCTTGTGTTGCTGTGTCACGCACATGTGTGTAACTGGGTGAACACACTGACACACAAACTGCTGCTGAACTCTCAACACTGCTGGGAGAATGTCAGGAAGTGAAATGTGTCCGGACGTCTGTCTCACCTGCAGACGTCAGGACAGATCCAGATGTTTGTCTCTCACATCTGTCCCCCCCCCCCCCCCCGGGTCGATGCAGCGTTGATACCCAAGGATAGGAAAGTCAGAATCAAAGTGGTAGTCATGGAAACAAGCCAGGCCTGTTTCCACCCACTGATCGATGAAGTTCTCCTCCCTCCTGGTCCTCCACAGCCGAGCGGACAGGAGCAGGAACCAGACGAGGACGGACACGAGAAGAAGAAGAAGACGAAGAAGAAGAAGACAGAGAGAAGATGGTGAAGCTTCTGGTTCAGCTGCTTCTGACTCTGAGTCTGCAGGAGGCCGCTGCTGCAGGTGAGAATAGACGACCCCACTGATCAGGGGTCAGATCATCTGAGGGGGGGGGGGGTCACTATGAATCTGTTGGTTTGGATGATGCTCAACAGTAGAAGAGCCTTTGGTGGGATTTCAAACTGATGGATTTCTCCTCATAGAACTAAATGTGTCACTATTTGTGTTTCTAAAAGTTTGGTTCAGCCAAATTACAGAAAAACATATATAACACTGAACAAGTTTGTAGGTTTAAGGTTAATATTTTAAGATCTGATAATTATTTTCTATCTGTGAAATTTTTATTTCATTTATGTGCAGCTCTAATACTTTGTTTTATTTTCTGTTTACATTGTACGTTTTACTTCCTATCTCAAAACACAGTAGCTGCAGGTTGATAAAATCAAATCAGGTTTTAAAATGTCAGTTTAAAAAAGATTTTGTGAAATATTTACTTCATCTGCCAAAAAAAAATCACATTTCACATTTGTAGGATCAGGATATTTATGCTGCAGTAAAATAGTTTGGTTACAATAAGTATTTATTCTGAATTTTACAAGTTTTTAAAAAAGATTCTCAACTTCATCCTGTAATTTTCAGATTTTTGTATTTGATTAGAATTCAATCGAATCAAAGGACGTTGTTGGTCTTTGCCTGACACACGAGTTTCCTTTTTCCTACGTCCACAACATTTACACAAACATGAAACAAACACGTTTCCACGGCGACTTTCAGGAAACAGGAAGTTTCAAATATTAATCAAGAATCAGAAAGAGGAACAAAACTTTGGTGAATCAAGAAACAACTACTCTACTGTGTGTGTGTGTGTGTGTGTGTGTGTGTGTGTGTGTGTGTGTGTGTGTGTGTGTGTGTGTGTGTGTGTGTGTGTGTGTGTGTGTGTGTGTGTGTGTGTGTCAGAATCAGAATCAGAATTCTTTTAATTGCCAAGTATATATTCACATACAGGAAATTGCTTTGGTGTGGTTGGTGCACATAAATAAATTGAATCAGACATTGTGTGTGCCTGTGTGTGTGTGTGTGTGTGTGTGTGTGTGTGTGTGTGTGTGTGTGTGTGTGTGTGTGTGCGCTACAACCTCTTTAATTAAACGTGACCCACAATCCCTCATTAACCAGACGCTCCGGAGCCTCTGGACGGATCGATGACTCGTATCGATCTGAACGACACTGACCCACAATCTGCCCTAAAAACACACAACTGTCACTTCTGATCCTACAAGAAACTGAACCTTTGATTTGAAACTGTCTGATCCAAAACTCTTATTTGAAGAACGTCTTATTTAGAGTAAAATTCCCCATCACCATGTTAAGAGGGAGTAAGGGTCTCGTTCAGTGGTCCCAGTACATTGTGAAGATATCAGCTCAATGGTGTTTTTTTATTCTACAGACACTGAAACATTGCTTCAGCTCTGCTTGATTTGTTACAAACTGGAATTTGTTTTGAGTATATATTCTGTGTATGTTTACTTTAATGTCTGACTCCGACATAAAAAATAACAGCAAAGCAAGCAGTCTTATACCATTCATTTATACATTTCAAAAGAAAAAATACATCTGAAGAGACAAATCCAAACTTAAAATAAAACAGTAGATCTTAAAATACGTATATTTCTGCAATGTGGGTGAACTGAGCCTTAATGTTCTCAGGATTACGAATGTAAACATGTCATCACACACATGCTCCTCCGTCCTCTGCCTCCCACCAGGGATGCTGAAGGTGGACGCGGCCCAGGACGGAGGCGCGGGCGGGGGGGACACCATCAGCCACTCGCTGACCCTGGTGCAGCGCCTGGAGGCCCTGCTGCTCCAGGGCAACGGCAGCGACGTGTCCCTGCGGGTGGAGACGCCGAGCGGAGACGAGGTGAAGAAGATCCAGGCTCACTCCCTGGTGCTGTCGCTGCAGAGCCCCATGTTCGAGGAGCTGCTGCTGAGCCGCAACAGCAGCACGCTGGTGCTGAAGGAGAACGCCGACTGTGCCGCCGTGTTCGACAAGTTCATCAGGTGAGAGGTCAGGTCTCCGGCCCTGGAGGTCACGTCCACCCTCTGCTTCGCGCCGAGGTGTCACGCCCTCCGGTGGGATCAGCTCGAACTGCAGAGCTGCAAAGGATCGATGAGGATCCCACGCAGCGAGCAGAGTCGATGAAGCTCCCGTGGCGCCGCAGCGAGACGTCCAGGAGCCGCAGCGCAGGTCGATGGTTTAATCCATTTGATCCTCGACGCTGATGAGGCTGAGATGAATCTGAACTCAAATGAAGAGAGCAGCTGTGAAGAGCTGCAGGGAAACGACTTGTTAAAACTGCACCAAATCAAACGTAGAATGAGAAATGAATCAGATGATGAAGGAAGTGATTTAGCCTCTTTCAGCTCATTGAGCTAGTTGAGCGTTTAGCTGCTAAAGATTCAGATGATGATTTTCAGAGAAAAATAACTGATTCATATTCACTCCAGTGGGGTTTTAATGTCGTCCTGTGTCGGCTGCAATCATTTTGATATGTTAATGTATATTAGGGTTTTGTTTCCGGCTTGTCAGTGGGTTATACTGCCCCCAAGTGGGCAAAAAACTAACTGCAGCAGCTTTAAATATGGCCAACAAACCGCCAAGCATAGATTTATATATAAAGACTAGATGTCTCGTTCGACGGAGCCGGACGTCCGCACTTGGCGGCCATCTTGCTAGGGGGCATCTCGCTCACCCATAACATTGTGTTGGTAGTGGTGAATAACCATAACTTGCTTAATTTTCAACCGATTTTTAAACGGCATGTGCGGACGTTCGTCTCCGTTGGCCGGCAACGCAGACGAGACATCTAGTCTTTTTATATGATATCTATGCCGCCAAGGCCCAAAAGTTACGAAACCACATTGAAATCTTTCCTGACCTGAGAAATCAATGATACTTGGTCCAGATCCACCAGCGTGTCTCATCCCAGGCATCAGTCGGAGGTGAAAACATAACCTCCTTGGCGGAGCTAATAACTTGAGGCGTCGTTTCAGACTAAATCAGCTCGATCTGTGTTCACTGCGTGTTTCCATGTGACAGGAAGTGAGTCTGATTGGGTGCAACATGTGCTGCTTCTCTCTCCGTGCAGGTATCTGTACTGTGGCGAGCTGTCTCTGCGTCTGGACCAGGCCACGCCCCTACACAAGCTGGCCTCTAAGTACCAGGTGCTGAGTCTCCAGCAGGGCGTCACCCAGTACATGACCCAGAACCTGGCCCGGGACTCGCCCTCCGGCCACGTGGCGGGCTGGCACGAGTACGCCGTGCTGGCCGGGGACGTGACCCTGCGGGACAGCTGCCTCCAGTACCTGGCGTGGAACCTGTCGTCGGTGCTGCAGAGCGGCGAGTGGGTGACCATCAGCAGCCGGCTGCTCATGGCGCTGCTGCAGCGCTCCGACCTCATCCTGCAGAGCGAGATGGAGCTCTTCGCCGCCCTGGAGGCCTGGATCATCCAGAACCAGCCGGACGGCCTGACGGCGGAGAACGCCCTGAGGGCCGTGCGTTACGCCATGATGCCGCCCAAGGAGCTGTTCCGCCTGCAGACCCAGTCCCCGGTGCTGGCCCGCTACCAGGAGTCGGTGCGGGACCTGCTCTACATGTCCTACCAGTTCCACTCCGCCTCGCCGCTGCACATGGCCAAGTACTTTGACGTGAACTGCAGCCTCTTCGTGCCCAGGAACTACCTGTCCTCCCTGTGGGGCTCGCCATGGATCATCAACAACCCCACGCGGGACGACCGCAGCACCAGCTTCCAGACGCAGCTGGGGCCCAGCGGCCACGACGCCAGCAAGCGGGTGACCTGGAACGCCATGTTCTCCCCCCGCTGGTTACCCCTCAGCATGAGGCCCATGTACACGGACACGGGCGCCATGCAGCCGACCCGTGTGGAGGGGGGGCGCCCTCGCATCATCATCACCCCTGCCACGTCCAGCGCCGACTTCGCCGGGGTGAACTTCCAGAAGACGGTGCTGGTGATGGCCCGGCAGCAGGGGAAGCAGATGGTGAGACACGTCTACAACTTCCACCAGAGCACCGAGGAGAACGGAGACTTCCTGGCCGAGGCCGACCTTCACCGCCGGACGTCTGAATACCTGATCGACAGCTCGCTCTCCCTCCACATCGTGGTGAAGCCGCTTTACCAAACCCTCATAACCATCAAGAACTGAGCCTCTTCCTCCCTCCTCTTCCTCCCTCCCCCTCCTCCCCTGTGACCTCCTGACCTCTCCTCTCGGAAACCACAGCTCAGGTGATGTGTGTCAAATCACAACGTGTCTCTGTCAGGATGAGGCCGGTGATTTGTGGATTCATCCACCGCTGAAAATAGTCCCTGACAACCATCTGATTTCCTGCAGGTTGAGTCACTTCCTCCAGAAGCTGCAGCGCTCGGCTACCGAGCTGCTTTTAAAGAATCGTTGGTTTTGGTCTCTTCCTGTGATTTGTTGACCTCAGCCTTGTCCTTGATACTTGAGTTTTGGTTCCTGTCACTTCTTGTTCTTTGCATCTAGTTTGATTTGTAGGTTTTTTATATGTATTGGTGCTAAAACGCCCCATTTACAGCGAAGGGGTCCCAGTCAGCCAGAGCCCAGGAAACAGTGACTCAGTGGTTTCAGAGGAGTTTGTTTCATATATAATCTTTATTTCAACTGCAGTTTATCAACATCAACTTATTTTTGCTGCTGCATCACTGAAATATCCGTTTTATAAAAACATCTGAAAATCTTTTACTTTCCAAACAAACTCATCTCAGTAGGAACCTGCAGGTTTGAACTTCGATCTGTAAATCACAACATCATTTGTTTCTGGGCATGTTTTTACTTTTTGCTTAATCTTAATTAATTCATATAACCACAATAGATGTTAGGAGACTTTGTCACGAGTTCATTATTGTGTTTGATATTTAGATTCACTGTTGCATTAATCAATGGAAACTGATAATAAAGATTTTTACTAAAGTTTTGAAAGTAAACTGAACTTTTGTGTGATTTCCTGGATTCAGAGTCTGTGAGAAAATCTGTTCTCCAATCCAACGATTCAGGGAAAATGAGAAAAACCTCGGAGGGAGAAACAAAAGTGAAACTTCGACGGAACAGATGACAAAATAATAAAATATACAATTATACAGAATGACTCCTCCCAGTGTTAAAGTATTATTATATTATTATAATTTGTGTACAACAGGATAATTGATCAGTTTAAGGATTTAATCTTCATATTCGAAAGCGAGAGAAGAAGAAGTACAAACTTGTTAAATCATTATTAGTCCTTATCTTATACTTAACCAGCTTTCTACATATCTATAAATATATCGTTTGCCTTTTTATAATGTACCAAACATAAATATAAATATATATGTTCACAAACTCATACACCTATGAAACTAAAATCAAAACATAAATTCGTATTGTTTTTTTGTTTTTTTTAATGCTTTTGAAAGTCTTTATTAACCAGAGTGGTGGCAAAAATTAAAAGTATTTTTTTTTTTTAACTTAAGTTTTTATTAAACTTTTCTTAGGCATGGTACATGGCAAATTAAACATGTTTCTTTATACAGGAACAAGTAGTATTCTGTAGAATTGACTCTAATAACAGACTTCGCACATATTTGTCTCAAAAATAGGCAGCTATTACAAAACAAAGTGAGTACAAAATGATATCCACTCATACCTTCATTGCATATCTGCACACCCCACCATACATGATATAGCATACATATATAGACATGTTGCTGAGGTATACAGTATTAGATAGATAGATAGATAGATAGATAGATAGATAGATAGATAGATAGATAGATAGATAGATAGATAGATAGATAGATAGATAGATAGATAGATAGATAGATAGATAGATAGATAGATAGATAGATAGATAGATAGATAGATAGATTACTTTATTCATCCCCGAAGGGAAATTAAGTTGTCAAAGCAGCCGGTATATTTGAATACAATAAAATACAATACAATAGAATAAAATAAAAATTATTGAGGTAGAAAGAATAAAAAACAGAAGCACAAGATAAAATAAAATAAAATAGGTAGATAAGGTGCAGTGGCAAGATGATGGTAATAGTACTGATGATATGATGGTAATGTTATTGTTAGACAGTATATAAAAATAGTACAGTATATATAGTATATAATATAACATAGTATATATTTATATATAATAGTAATTATACCAATATAAAAGCAGTATATAGTAATAATGGCAGCAACAGTATATATAATAATAATAGTAATAGTGATATAATAATAGTAATTATAACATGTACACATGTATAAATATGTGTATATAGACTTATGTATACAAAGAATATTCAGAGAGTATGATATAATATATGATATATAGTAGAGGTATGAATATGAATATAAGTATTTTACTATACAATAGGTAATATAATATACTATGAGTGTAAGAATATGTAGACAGAGTGTGCAAAAGACAATATTACTGTATAAAATGATATATAATATCAGTATGGTTTATATGAACAACATATCACATATGATGTGAAGTAAGTGTTTCACTTTGGAGAAACACAGCAAAACAATAACAGCAGAGTCCTAGTGGGGATCATTATTCAAACACATTCGTATTGTTATTTATTCGACGGTGTCACATCAGCCAGGTCGAAAACAACACAGAGGAGCATAGGACTGCGTTTCCCAGCATGCTTTGCGGCGGCAGCAGGAAGCGCTGGCTCTCGCAGGGACTCGCACGGATCCGAGCGAGCAGCTGAGCAGGTCCGGGCCCATCATGTAACCGCTGCGGAACATTTTGCACATTTTACGCCTTTTCGCGACGCCTGCGGATCGCATGCACTCGTCCCCTCGCCCCGTGCACGCACACGCACGCCCCGCACGCACGCAGGCTCCAGGTGCACGCGCATCGAGGCTCGGGTTCTGCATCTCTGTTGCACAACGAGCCGCTGAAGCGATGGAGGGAGGGAGCGAGAAGGAAGGCAAAGTCTTTTGTGCCTCCCCTCCCCCTCCTCACCCGAGCAGAGGGGAAATGTCTCAGCCGAAGGGAGGTAAGAGCAGCACACGCACCCGTGCACGCACACACACACACACACACAATCACGGCTGCACGGGCTGCAACGTGCACGGCTGCAGCCCGTGCATGTGGAAGTTACACGGTTTTCAAGGGTCAGCTGCATTTCCTGTTTCAGATTCTTCCTCTTTGCACAGTTCCTGGTGAGGCGGTGCTGCTGCGCGTCCGCGTGCGCGTGCACTCGCACCGCCGCTGCACACGCACGCGCACGGAGCCTCCACCAGTCACAAGGTGGACGACGCGCACGCGCTTTACGACCAACTCTGCACGAGTTGATGCAAGGCGCGTGCACGGCTGCAGAAATGCGTGGTTTCTGGTGCAGGGGGTCGACGTGTTGAGTTGTGTTGTGTTGTGTTGTGATGTGTTGTGTTGTGTTGTGTTGAGTTGTGATGGATTGTGATGTGTTGTGTTGTGTTGTGACGTGTTGACCTGCAGCTGTCAGCGCTCAGGTCTGTTTGCTTCATGGGACACAAACTGAAAATCTAATTATAGACTGAGCTGAGAGCTTTAAGGTGGTGAGTTCAGGGGCAGGGGCTTCTCTGGGATTTTACACCACAAGGCTCCACTCTGTGCAGGGACCTGCACCACAATCAGGTTGACACACACACAAGGTATTTGCTGTGGTTTGTCGTGCATGAAGAATATTAATATAAAATCTAAGAAACACTAGAAAAAGGATTGTGCAATATAAACATGGTATATTTCTGCAGTATGCACGGAGGCCGAGAGAAAGTAAAGAAGAAGAAAACACATGCAAAGAGAAGGAACTTCATCAATCTATCAACACACAAAAGTCACAACACATGCAAATACAGAAACCCACTGCAAACAGTGAAGACGACAATGGAAATGTTTTCAGGGGACACGAAGAAGTGACGGACCTGCTGCAGCTCAGTGCTTCGTGAAGAAGAAGAACCACAGCAGGTGCATCACTGGTTTGTGTCCCCGGGAAACGCTTCCGTTCTTTGCATGTGTTGTTTTTGGTCCTGGCGACTCGCAGCCTCCTGCCAGAGGGAAGTGATCCTGAGAGTTCACGTGCAGGTGTGAGGAGTCTCAGAGTCTGATGCAGTGGAGGAGGTGGGGGTGGAGTCGATGGAGGAGGTGGGGATGGAGTCGATGGAGGAGGTGGAGATGGAGGAGGTGGGGATGTATTCGATGGAGGAGGTGGGGATGGACTCCATGGAGGAGGTGGGGATGGACTCGATGGAGGAGGTGGGGATGGACTCGATGGAGGAGGTGGGGATGGACTCGATGGAGTCGATGGAGGAGGTGGGGATGGACTCGATGGAGGAGGTGGGGATGGACTCGATGGAGGAGGTGGGGATGGACTCGATGGAGGAGGTGGGGATGGACTCGATGGAGGAGGTGGGGATGGACTCGATGGAGGAGGTGGGGATGGAGTCGATGGAGTCGATGGAGGAGGTGGGGATGGAGTCGATGGAGGAGGTGGGGATGGACTCGATGGAGGAGGTGGGGATGGAGTCGATGGAGGAGGTGGGGATGGACTCGATGGAGGAGGTGGGGATGGACTCGATGGAGGAGGTGGGGATGGACTCGATGGAGGAGGTGGGGATGGACTCGATGGAGGAGGTGGGGATGGACTCGATGGAGGAGGTGGGGATGGACCTGATGGAGGAGGTGTTGACCTTCACACAGGCTGTGGCAGGTTGAACTTCTGATGCTGCTGCAGGAGCTGCATCCTTCTCCTGCTCCTCTGGTGAACGTGTGTGTGTAGAACCCATGGTTGTGCAGCTACATAGAAGCTTGTGTGAACTTCTTCTCCGTTGCACCACAGGAGCCGAGAGGAACCGTCCCTGCAGCTTCAGATCCTCAGCGACGGCCGGAGGGAGAAAGAAAACTGCTGTAATATCGATTTCAATAGATCGATTCAGGCAAAGATTTCAAGCGTTTGCTGCTTAATGCTTCAAACGTGATGATGTAATGATTTTCTGTTCATCTAGCCTATTTCCATTAATTTATCATCAATTGTAAAATATGTTTACAGACGATTGCAATTGGTTGACTATTTATATCATTATTTCACCCCATCCAATGTAGAAGGAAAGGCTGTGTACATTGCAAATACTGTGCAAAGACCTATGTTAAGAATGACACAAAGATGCAGAAGCATATAGTCAAGTGCCCAAAGTTTCCTCAGGGCTCAAGTCAGCCTATGACACAACAAAATGTTTATATTTATGTCTGTACATGACAAGGTAAATACAGTTAGTATAAATTACCCACAACATTTCCAGTTTATTCCTGTTAATTCCCGTTAATTTCCGTATATTCCCGTTTATTGCCGTTAATTCCCGTTTATTCCCGTTAATTCCCGTTAATTCCCATGGAAAGTTTCCAACTTTGAATATTCCTGGAATTTTGCAACCCTAGTCAGCAGCGACGGTTTTAATCGATTTATCGTTTCCTCAGCTGCTGAAAGCTTGAGACTGAAAAGCAGCTCGTGCACGGGGAAGCTCGTGCACTTGGAAGCTCGTGTGTCACACTTTGACCCGAACTACAACAACAGGACCGAGGAGGAAACGTCGCCGCAGCCTCCGAGGCTCCGATCATCTGTGAGCGCAGGAGGAAAAAAAAACAGCTGCAGCCGAGTGAGAGCCGCTCGGGCGATGTTCCTCCCTCCTCTGTGTTTTCCAAGAAGTCCAAAGTGAGAGTGGTTCATTGCACAACATGCAAAACACACACACGTGTACATGCACACTGTGTACAGGACATGAACAGGTAGAGAGAGGGAGAGAGAGAGAGAGATGGTCAGATCCTGTTTGTGTGGAGCAGTCGTCCTCCACAGAGAAGCTGGGTCACGTCAACCTGCTCCTGTTGTTGTGATTCACACTCACACAGTTTCTATTTCCTCTGTTGTAAATGATCGAGTCTCTTTGATTCACTGAAGCTGCAGAAAACATTCGATTCATCGACTCGTCACTTTATCAAGTTCCTGCAAATCAGAACAAAACGGACTCGGCAACAGAATCTGTCACATTTAGGTCAAATAAATCAAAGCGTGAATCCTTAATGAGAGAAAAACAACATTTCGTTGATTAAGCGATAAAAAAGATTGTGATTTGTGAGAGTTTGCAGATTTGTTTTTTGTCTTATGTGTAAATTCAATATTGATTTAGACAATTTCGTCCAGCTGACGAACAGATGTTTCAGATATTTCCTCTGAGGTGTTGGTGGAGACCAAAACGGAGCAAAAAGGAGAAGGAGAGCTTATATTCACAGAGTCGCTTGGATTAGAAAGAAATCCGTTAATGCAAGTTAGAAATATTAAAGAATTTCTGAGGCCCTGGAGAAGCTAAATTTCTTAAATGTTCAATGTTTTGTTTTTTGTCTGAAACTTACAAAAGAGGAAATGAGGAAGAATTTGATTTAAACCAGATTTGAAACCCGACTGGACGCCGGCTGGAGTTCTGCTCCCGGACAGTTTGTGAGACGTTGTGTAACAGACTCACTTGTGTGATCGGAGTAAGCCACCGAGGTTTGACTCGCAGCTCGGCCCCAGATCCGGCAGCACAGGGTTGTTGTATAACTTTCTAAGTGCTGAAGGAAATGAGAACAAATCTGCAAAAGCTAAAGAAAGCATCAGGTCCTTGTGCTTGATGGAAACCGTGCCAGGCTCCATCACTTCATCCTTCTGTTTCATATCGCTTGGCACAGACGCCCGTGCAGCTTCTCCGGCGCCGCCTGGGGCCCCCGACTCTCTCTGCCCTCACCATTGTTCACCGGGCCGGGCCGAGGGCTGGGGGGGGGGGAGGGCCGGGCTGGATGCGTTTCCAGCTGCACTGATGCTGGATCTGATCAGCTGCTCGTTGGTCGGCTTCCAGACCACGACGGCAGGTTTTTTGCTGCAATAACAGTAGAATTGTTCAGAGCTTTGTTCAGATGATCCACCAACTGTACTTCTCTTTTCAGGGGGCTGGGCAGAGGGAGGGGGGGGGAGTTGGGGGGGGTGACTGAGTGAGCACGCAGCTACTTCTCTGGCGGCAAGAACCGTGAAATGACTGTTAGTCACAGCTTTGTTGCACACGTGTTTAATGCCGATTTTTGGCACCGAAGCTATGAAACGAGACGCACACAAATCCATCGACCTGGAGCGACCTCTCAGATCCCAGATTCCACTGCTGAGAAGCAGGGGGGGGAAGGGGGGGGGGTGGATTCTGACTTAAACCTGCTTCTGTGAACTGTCCCACGTCTGCTTGGTTCTGTCGACATGAAGATGAGCTCAAATTAACTTGTTCCTTCATCCTGGAGGGAAATTAACTTAAGTCTCATGGACACGATATTGATTTTCCTGCAAAGATAGATAGATGGATGGATGGATGGACAGGTAGAAGACGGATGGATGGATGGATGGATGGATGGATGGATGGATGGATGGATGGATGGATGGATGGATGGATGGATGGATGGATGGATGGATGGATGGATGGATGAGTTCCCAGTCACAGCAGAGGTGAGCGTGTTCTCTCTAATGAGACGTTCTGTGTCTGATGTTTGGATTGTGTTTCAGTAAAGTGACGACACTTTTGAAACCACATGGAGCCGCGTGATATCAGGTGACCTGTCCATGTTTCAGCTGGAGCCGTCCCCCCCCCCCCCCATGCCAACGTGTCATTGAGCAAGACGCTGACCCCCCCCCCCCATGGCCTCTGTTTGCAGAGCATGAGGAATATTTCATCTCCTGCAGAGAATCTCTTTTATGGCTTATTTTGGTTTATTTGGGCCTGTGTGCACGTGTCAGTGCACGTGTGGTGCGTATCCGTGCACGCGTGGTGCGTGTCCGTGCACGTGTGGTGCACGTGTGGTGCGTGTCCGTGCACGTGTGTTGTGTGTCCGTGCATGTGTGGTACGTGTCCGTGCACGTGTGGTGCATGTGTGGTGCGTGTCCGTGTACGTGTGGTGTGTGTCCGTGCATGTGTGGTGCGTGTCCGTGTACGTGTGGTGTGTGTCCGTGTACGTGTGGTGTGTGTCCGTGCATGTGTGGTGCGTGTCCGTGAAAGTGTCGAGGCCTCTGGTGTTTGTCCTGGACTCGGGGGGGAAGCAGCGTTCTCGCTCCTGAAGTTGACAGCTCTCCTCTTCCTGCGAGGATCAGTGAAGTTGAGCGAGTGCACAGGAAGTGAAGAGCGGGTGAACAGGAAGTGAAGAGCGAGCTGCTGACGACACGGTTTCCAGAAGAGTCCGACAGCTGTAACCTGAAGGAGTGTAGAGTGTCTCACCGACTGCCAGAGCGGGCGGAGGGCGGCAGAGAGCCCAGGGTTATTTTCAAATGCCACCAGCCAGCCAACCCCCCCCCCCTCCTGTGTGCTGCTCAATGTCTCTTCCTGTTCCTCCCCGCCGCTGCTCGCCGCCGCCCTCGCTGTGTGATTGATCTGTCTTCCTCTGACGCTGTGGAATTCCATTGAGGAACATTTGGGATTGTTTGAATTCCAGTGGGAGGAGTGCGTGTGTGTGTGAACGTCAGGAGCACCGTGTGCACCCCCCCCAGTCCTCCGGGCTCATGATCCCACCTCGCACGCTGGGGGGGTGTGCACGTGCTCCGTGCATGTTCCTGCAAAGCTCCCGTCCCGTCAGCAGAACGCCTGCTCGCTGCCGACAGGCTCCCGTCGGGCGTGGTGGAAACCGGGAGCATCAGCTGTTCTCCTCTCAGTCACTTCTTCAGAAGAGGATTCCTGCAGCAGAGCCAATCAGAGTCCTTGTTGTGCAGGTTTCAGTGAGAACAGGGCGTGTCCCGGCACAGACGCCTGCTCCTCTGGAGTTTCACTGCATTCTTCTTCTGCTCACGTGCTGAAACCCTGGGAATGAGATGTGCTGCTGCTGCTGCTAATGAAGCCGCAGCCAGGGGGCGCCATGCTGAGCTCAGCAAGAAGAAAGGAGCCGATTGTGTGTTTGAGTTATGCAACAAAATTCTGAGATGGGATATTTTGATATCACTCATGATATGAGACAACACGATGAGTTGCTGCTTCACTTCCAGTCGTGTTCTGACCACAGGCCGTAAATAAAGATGGACCACACGTCTCCACTTCCTCCCGTTGTACAAAAACAAGGCCCAAATATCCTGTCTACAGGGGGCGCTGTCCTGCACCTTCCATGTCTTTCAATCTGGAGCCACATTCATTTGATCTGCAACAAATTACACAAACTCATAAACATTTTTATCATCAAGATCCATAAGTTATTCTCTGATGAATAAAGGAACATGTGTCACAGTGTTAAATCTGGATCCACGATAGAATTTAGTTTGTATAAAAAGTTCTTCCCTGACCCACATCACATCCTTCCAAGTTTAATTGGGATCCATTCAGGAGTTTTCACGTAATAGTGCTCACAGACAAACACAAATATCTGAAAAGCCCAAAATCCAAAGATGTAGAATTTTCTACAACGAAGGAAAACGTCACGTCTGAGAATCTGAAACCAGCGACTGAGAACTACTTTCTATTTTTGATTTAATGATCTGAATGATTCAGTCTCAGAGAACGAGCTTCATCCTGCAGCCGCAGAAGTTACATAATCAGCGTCTCCTCTGACACCATCACCTCCACCTCCACCTCCTCCTCCTTCCTCCTCTGTTTGCTCTTCTTCTCTTCTGCTCGGTGAGAAGCTGCAGGTTCAGATCCCTGCAGCTTCTCACATGTCTACACCTCTTTTTGGCTTGTTTGCTTTTTTTGTTAGCAGGATTACACAAAAACTGCTAAACCGATCTCCTT